>NC_092429.1:129966-729966 GCF_036169615.1 Heliangelus exortis
TAAAAGAAAGGAAAAGAAAGGAAAAGAAAGGAAAAGAAAGGAAAAGAAAGGAAAAGAAAGGAAAAGAAAGGAAAAGAAAGGAAAAGAAAGGAAAAGAAAGGAAAAGAAAGGAAAGAAAGGAAAAAAAAGGAAAAAAAAAGGAAAAAAAAAAATCACCCCAAAGCTTGTTCCTGTACTGTTTCCTTTTCCAGCCTATGAATTACTTCCTCTGTCGCTTAGAAAATTTACATTGCAAACAACTTATTTTGAGATGGTGTGTAGTCAGATATCCAAATCAATTCAACTAGTAGTAATTTACAAATAGCTATTTAATTTTAGAGCTTATCTGTAGTGCTCTACTACATGATTGCAGAGCAGTGGAGTCAAAAACATTCAACCGTTGATCTGCCTTAAATCCAAATTCATTACAATTTATGTGTTTATGAATGAAATGTAACTCTGGCCCTCACAAAACCTCCTCTTCTGTAAGTCACAAAATAGATGTGTTCACATACAATGCTCAAGCAAAAAGACCACCCACAGAAACTTAAGATCAGGCTCCCATGTGTCAACCTAGTCACTAAATTTTAAAGATTTAAAAATTACCCCATTTGTCTCCAGCAAATGAACCATCTTCGTTTTGCAAGCTCTGTATATATTCAACAATTTTATCTACATCAACAACATGTAGACTATCGTATAAGATAAGAATCTGGAAAAAAAAGACAGCCATAATCAAAGAGAGGCAAAAACCCCCAAAACAACAACCTTCAAAAATAGCACCTTAGACTTATAAAAGAGCGTGCCTGATTATTAAGACACGCTGGCTTAGTTACCGCAAAAATTTTGCAGCACTCTTTCTTAAGGTTTTTCGACTTCATATATCTATGCTGCATTTACCATCCCTAATATATAAACAACCTCAAATTGTACCTCTTTCTCCTCATACTGGGTTAGAATTTGTGAAAGAAGTTCCATTGGACAGTTTGAAAAAGCCCCAACCTCGCAGCCTAAAAAAACCTTTAGTTTCCTTGTTCTCAGAGCATTCAGAGTAAGTCTAGAGTTCAAGCAGTGATAAATTCCAGCTTTAGAGTAGATAATGCCAAGGTTCACCTCTGACTTGAGAAAACACCATTCTTCTATCCTAAGGATTTCAAATCCAGAACCCTAAATCCAACAAACTTCTCCCTTAAAACAACATGCTATTTATTTGCAACGTGAGGTAAATATTTTTCCATAAGATTGGCCTAGACATGCATTATGCAAGAAATCAAGCAATTATTCAGAAACATTTGAGCCTTTTTGGTATTTTTTTCCACAAGTTTGCATGAAGAGAACAAAACCAAAACAAAACACAAGACAGTGAGAAATTAAATCAATAATGGACATAGGGTGAAAAAATAAGATTGAGAATTACTTTTTCCTCAGGGAAAGAGTACACACCAAATAAATAAACAAAATGCTCAACCGACCGGTATCATTTGTAAGTTATGCACAGAAAAAGCAGATTTTGAGGAATTTAACAAGAACTGAGTAAAATGATGTTTCTTTTGTACAGTACTAAGGTGGAAACGTACTACACATAATTATATGTCACGCAAATATATAGTTCATGTAAATATCACAATTATTTTACTGTGATATCATATATCACCATCATATTTTATATAATAATATACCCATTTAAAAAATAAAATCCAAAACTTGACTCTTTTTTTGGTCATCCATACCTTTCACCTCAATGTACACTAAGAATAGTTTATAAAATCCAAAATTAGCTACATAAATCTGCAGTAAAACCTGTAGCTGAAGAGGCATTTCCAGAGGACTGTTATAAATGTATCAAGAATGCAGTCCCCAATTTTTTAGGAAATGATCCAGCTAACTCCTTTTACATTTACCTGGACAGCACTGAGGGTATACAGAAGATGAGGATCATGACCTATGCTGGCGCTTATTCCACCACATTCATGTTGACATGATTTGATGAATTCCAGAATTTCTTCTTTGTTCATTCTGTGCAGCTGCCCCATGAGATCCATGGCCGTCAGCCCCCAGTAAACACCACTCATCCTCAAATACTCCGACATACAGTATTCCTAAGAAGTGCATTGATTTAGGTTTTAACTAGACAGGTACATCGACTATAATAGAGCAATGGAAATTCATTAGTTAACACAGTCTGCAACAGGTCAGCCATCTTCCACCCCACTAACAACCTACTACACACCAGCCGCTCACACATACACAGTACCTCACACGTGTGTGTGCACAGAGGCATCCGTACTTACCTGCACATGCAACATTCCCTCCCTCCTGTTATTTTCGAGTTCAAAGTATCAAGTAAAATGAAAACACAGGCAGTTAGGCACCAATTCACTTCAGATCATCAGTTACTATCTCAGCATCTCAAAGACTGCTCCAGGTACCTCCACAAGTAATCTCAAAAATAACAGGTCTAACGTTTAATGAAACTTATTTCTAGGTGCCAAAACTGTTATAATCTGAAGTTACACTAGTAAGCAAAATTTTGTACTTAATTCTCTTACATTGATTACATCACCTACCTTACCCATAAATGTAATTTTCTACAGGCACTACTGCTTAAGCACAAAAACAACTCTACGCAAAGGTGCTTACAGCTCTTTTGAGGACAGCAGAATAATTGGAACCTTTATTTGGACATAAACAGTTATTAACATTTTTCACCTGCTGGAACTGAAATCCTTTTATTGTGGGCTACACTTGATGGCCTATGACTGCAAAACTGGTACTAGTTAAACTGTTTGTTAAACCTAGTATGGATGAAGCAGTGCTGTGGTAAGCCAGTGTGCAGTCCCACCACAAAAGCAAAGAACAAATGTAGCTGATCTCCTCTGTGCAGTTCAGCGCGTGAAGAATCAACAAGCAGTTAATTTCTCAGGTCTCAGAGTAATTCTAGAGCTAAACTGATAATCTTCAAATTTATACTCAGATAATACATGCCAAAACTCATCACAGACCTAGAGAAATTAACAAAGACATCTTTCTTTCACACTTTGGATTGCAGGACAAGAAACAATTAGCTTGTGAGCATGCATCTAGCCCTTAATTCTCAGTTAAGTCAACCCTTAGCAAGGGTTATTATAACCGTTAATGAAACCGTTAATGAAAATCAATACCTACATAATCGTCTTTCTTTGTTCCGTATGAAGCAATATAGTCCGCGTGTTTCTCCCAGAGTAACGTGCTTGGGGCATCGGGTTTTATTGTAACATCCTTTTGGGGTGTCCCCTGTAAGAAGCATCGACAGACCGTCAGCAGCGTGGTCAGTGCTGGAGATTTCAATTTCAGTGCCTCTCGATGTGCCCCAGGCAGCACCGGCAGAAGCTGTACGGAAACTGATACCTCTGGGTCCAGCTCCAGTACGGGGCCGATTCCTACCGTCACCTGTCCGCCTGGCTACACCCTCCCCAGGGAACGACTACCAGAGACATCTTGTGATACAGCAGATCCAAGTAACCAGCTCGCCAGAAACGAACCGAACACCGGCAGCAGCCCCTCCCCGCGCGGAAGGCTTAGCGCTCCTCACACACAGGCCCCGGCCGGGCCCAGCCCCGAGGCCCCGCGCTCCGGGGCCGCCGCCACCTCGCCGTCCCGCCCCAGACCCGGCGGCAGCCGCGCTCCCGGCTCGTTTGGGAACCGGAGGGGCGAGTGCCGGCAGCACCTGGGCCTCCACGGCCCCTCCGGCCTGCTGCACAGAGCGGCCCAGATCCTGCCCACCACGCCGAACGTTACCCACCATCTTGGCCACCTGCACCGGAACGGGCGGGTCAGGAAGCGGGGCGGAGCGGGAAGTGGGCTCGGGCAGGAGGCGGGCCCCGACAGGACGTCGGGAGAGGCCTGGGTAGCCGCCAGACGCGCCGACGGGGCGAGCAGGCAGCTGGCAGCAGGTGGCTCCGCGGCTTCCGACTGCCTCCAGCTGCCGATGTGACCCCGCCGGGCCGGCGCAATACCGGGCAGCGGAGCAGTGCCGAAGGGCCGCGACTCTGCTGGGGCGGAGAGGGCGGTTCAGCTCCGCGCCTCTCCCGGTGCAGGCAGGAAGGGCGTCGGGAGCCTCCTGCGTAAAAAAAGCGGTTCGGGCTTGCCGCTACTAAAAGGGATCTTGAGCGAGTGAGGGAGCGCGCTGACTCCAGCTGTGTGTGCACTTGCAGCACCACAAGTGGGTCAACATTTAGAAACGGCACCAGTTGCATTTCAGTTCTGTGAAAACCAAATGCAAGAATTTTGTCACAAAGCACGTGAGGAGAACTGTCCTGTTTATAAAAAGCCCTTTGCTTTCTAATTAAAACTGTCGAGGATGTTTATGCTGTTATGACATGCCCCCCACAGAACCCTACCAGGCAGGAACACCATTTTGACTCTATACAATAAGTGCTATGTATAATGTTGACTTGGCACAGAACAGTCAAAAACAAGGACAATTTTAATGCATGTCAAACACATACCAGGGAAGTATTACTTACCTGCAGTAAGACTGATAATGCAAGTTGGTGATTTACTGTGATTAACCACTCTATTCAAAGAACTAATTGCCCAGGTGTCCTACTTGAGAAATAGGCATTGCAAAGCTAATACCTGGTGATAGTAATTGTTCCATTCAGCATAAAATTCAGATGATGGATGAAAGAGACCATAGTGAGACAAACACTCACTCAGTTTTGGCGAGAAACTGCAAATTGATTCAAAGAAATGAGGTATGAAGGGACCTCTTGATATCAACTGCTCAAGCAGGGTCAGCCAGGTTGTCCAGGCTCATGTCTAGTTGAGTTTTTAACATCTTCACAGCTGGAGAGTCCACATCCCCAGCCAGTGAATGACGTCCCTCACAATAAAAACTTGTTTTCCTGTGTGTCACTGGAATTTTGTGTGTTTTATTCTGTGCTCATTGCCTCTTCCTGTCAGTTGGCACTACTGAGAAAAGGCTGGCTCCCTCCTCTTTGTTGCAACCCATGAGGTGTTTATGCACCTACGTAAGATTACACCTGCACCTTTTCTTGTCCAGGCTAAAGAGTCTCCACCTCTCCTTGCATGACTGATTGTCCAGTCCCTTAATCATCTTTGTGGCCCTGTGATGGACTTCCTCTAGTTAAGTACATATCTTCCTTGCACTGAGGAGCCTAGAACTGGCTCACTAGTGCAGAGTAATTTGTTCAAGATGTGCAGGAACATCCATTCCGCCAGCACTGCAGGGAAGGTAGTCTGTCCATGGTTTAAAAAAACCAAAACAATTCACAATTCCTTCTCAGCTGTTTTTGCTGAAAAAAGTTAAGCATATACATTGATGGAAAGGAATATGGATTTGAAATAAACATGATCTCAAGTCATTCTTAAGGAAAAGCTACACACTTCAACTTGCAGTGAATAATCCTAATTGAACATCTACTTGCTTGAGTGTAACAGTGCAAAAGGCCACATCCTCTCAAGCTTATATTATTACTCTTGGATAGTATCTAAATCCTCAACACCTGGATGCAGACAGTAGCAGTGGAAGCCTTCACAATGCTGAACTGGGAAGGTTATTCAGCTGAGGGCAGTAGACTACTGGGGAATAAAGAACAGCTATTAACATATTTCAGACACTGGACAGCTTACCCAAAATCCAATTTAGTTGATGTGATAAGCAAAATTAATAAAAACCAACCACACTTCCCTTTAAAAAGTATTAGAATGCAGCCATAACTGTCAGAAATAACATTCTGATCTAATTTTATAGTGAGAAAACACTGTGTTGTGAGATACTAATTTCTGACCCACTTTGTATTTGAACAATCATTCACTTCAGAATTCAGAATGTTCAGAAAACACCAACTTTGTTACTCAAGAATGAAATGAGGAACTGAACAGAGAGAGCAGAAGCAGTGCTGGATAATGTACAGAATAAAAAGATTTTGAAGGAAATTTTTATTTCTTCATGACTTTTTACTTCAGTTGGGAGATGCACCAAACTCCTCTCCCCTGAGTATTCAGAACACTGCAGCAGTACCAGACAGACTTTATACATTTAAGCCTTAAATTTGCCAACATGTTCACGAGCTAGGATCAGTCTTTGAATCTGAGCAGTTCCCTCATAAATCTGGAAAGAAGAATTGCAATAATGTTAGCTGATGATTTTTTGAAAGGTTGTAGCAGTTATACATTCAGACCTGCGCAGCACTGATCAATGTGAATTAGGATGTGCAGAAAGAGAAAACAGAAAATGCCAGTGTGACAGATTAACTGCAGTGGGCTACATGTAATAAGTCACATACAAGATTGTAAGGACAGTCTTGCTTTCTCAGGTGCTCTTATCTAAATAAGGTTCTCATGAAAACAACACCACACAGCTGTTACAGCTAAATAACGTTACCAGTCATGGTATGTTTTTATCTTTTACATCTTTTATAATCTTTGTCGTCCTTTTATGAACCTTTGTCATTTCCACAATAGTCTTTTGAGATGGAAGGACTTGACTACATAATGAATTAAAGACACAAGTACAATTTGGATCCAGGCAGCAGCATAATTACACCTGCTTTTTATTTCATTCTCTTTAAGGCCTGTCTGCCCTTAAATGTTATGGTTTTGACCTGTCCTATGCATTATGCTGATGTTCACAGAACTATATATTACAAACCCCAAAATCTCTTTTTTGAGAGGCAGTAGCCATACCATTTCTCTGTGAAGTTAAGACCGCTTCTTTCCTTTCACATGGGCATCCTCTTTTTAAAATTGCATTTGCCATTTTAACATTCAGTTTCTTTACCTTCTCCTGCAGCTCTTTGCATCAGCCTCGTATTTTTTATGCTGAGTTTTTGTACAGTAACATCTATTGCCTCAGTAGTGACCACCTTTCCGCCATTTCTAGTTTATTTATAGATATTCCAAATAGCACAAGACTGAGCAGGGCTGCACTGCCAAGTTTTCTGCTATGAAACCTGTTGATTTTTAAAACTCATTTTGGAGGTTCAAACATTTTGTGTCAAGGAGGCATCCCTTGTTTACACACTCATTAGCTACTTCAGAGAACTCCAATTTATTAGCCGTGTCTTCCTTTCACAAAAACCCTCCTCTAGCATACCATGTCTATCTGTGTACACTATCTCTGTACTTCATCTTACTTGCTCTTAATTTACATTGTGTATCAGGCTTTGGAGTATGCATTACCTCAGATCTCCCTTGGAGATCTTTAAAAGTAATGGTGTCCAATTTGCCTCTTGTAATTTTGCATTTACTAACGAAGTGATTATGCACTGCAATAGTCCAGCTACTGCCTTTAGTTTCTCTAGAATTTGTGGATGAATAAATCTAGTGCTTATTATCACTCCTTTTGTCTTTGTTCCTTAACCTTGTTTATTAATCTGTGATACAAAATATACCCTCTGGTTATTCTTCTAAGAAAAAAAAAAAAAAAGTGTCTCCTGTGGACACTTCCCTAACTTCTTTTTCAGGTAATATAAATGAAAAAAAAAAAAAAAAAAAAATTTCCATGGTTACTCTCATACCTAAACACTGCCAAAGCAGTGCTGTGCTGCACCTAATTTAAGACGAAAAACTGTCCTTCTGGAATAAACTCTCAAATTTCTCCAGTCTGTGCCAGAGACTAGAACAAAATATGACCTTCTAACTTCTCTGCCTAATCAGCAGACACAGTGCACCAGGGGAACATTAAGCAGTTGTAATCAGGGTAAGAAAATGTGGTCATAAATTACTAAATCATAATCTGTCTAATTTGTCTCCTGATTACATCCACACCTAGTTAACACTTTTATGTGTCAACCTGCCTACTGATTAAATTTAGATTATTCAAGTATGCAACTGTTTATTTTACACAGAATCTATAATTATACATGTAAATCTCATCTAATACATTTTCTTTGCTTCATTTTACAGATTAAAGAGAATATTTACTCACCACAGCTTTCTGGTATGTGTGAATTCATAAGACCAAGTTCCCAAGCCCATTTTATAAGTAGTCTTCTATATTTCTTTATACTATTATACTATTTCTTTATACTATCTTTATATATTTCTTTAAACTGAAATAGGGGAAAATCACCTTCTGATGCATCAAAAACAACATCTTATATTTTATACAGGTTAAGATAAAAGTATATTTTTTCCCTTATACTATGGCAGTTTATACCTTTCCAGTTTTGTCATATTGTACAGCAACAGAAATAATTTCCTCCACAGCAAATTTAGAAGGTGTAGCTTGAAACTCTGTCAACTTCCCTGTTTCTTGGCTCAGAGGAACAGGTAGGTTCAGCAACGAGCTACTGCTAGTGATGCTCAGATGCAATTCCTACTGCATTTTCTTGCACTGCTGCCTAAATTCTGTCACAAGCAAAAATATAATTATTGAAGTGGCAAGACTTAACACTGCTGCCAGGAAAAGGGTGTGACAAGGACACACAAGAAGTGATGCTATCTTTAATATCATAATGCCAAAAGAACTACTGAACTTGTTTGGAAAGCTGCACATCACAGGAAAAGATAGGATAACAGTAAGCTAAGGTCACTAACCTTGATTCTCCCTCACATAACTCAGGACAAAAATTAAGAGTTGTCAAGAGTAGTTTGTGCTGGGGTAATGTGTCAGGAGGCTGAACCTGAAATACCAATGTACCATGTCCAGCATTAACTGTCATCTTCCCTTGCCAAAAAACACTATTTGTGATCTATAAAACTCCAACTGGCTCCAGATGGAGACTTCTCCCTGACCCAAACTATCACAGCAGCACTTTGGACACACTGTCAAGCTGCATCACTTTGTGCCCAAACACTATGGAGGACAGGGAGCTCAGAACAAGGTCCAAATGATCCAGTTGCGAATGACTCTGGAAACGGGGAAACCACAAAAAGTCCACAGTAAATACTAAAATACCCGAGGCTTGAATAATTTATACTTTCTCTTTTGAAGTTGGGAGGTTACTGGTGTTCAACATAGCAGACCTTAACTGTACTTAATTAGTAACTTGAATAACTTAGTACTTGAGAGAAACAACTATTATACAGCTCACATATTTTTTAAAAAAGACCCTAGGTATCACAGCTAGGCAGGCTTAAGGAAATAAATGCCCTGCACGGTAAGCCCTGATGTTCTGTAGCCCTCTGCAAGCAGGAGGCACTGGGCACAAACATGTTCCCGGTTAGCACGGCCAGAGACACACGGAGAGATCCCGGACAGCGCTACGGCTCCGCGGGAGAAAGCAACACCCGCTCCGACCGCGCAGACCAGGGCCGCGAACTCACGGACAGAGCAGGAGACAGGAGTAGGGCAGCCAAAGAGCCCGGCCCCGCACGGCCCCGACCCCACGGCACTCCCGTTGTCCCGGCCGGGAGCGGCGGTGCCTGCTCCGCTGCAGTCCACAGCCCGCGGCCCTTCCCGCCACCGGAGCGCCCGCCGGCTGCCAGCACCACCCCGGCCCGCCGGGCCTCATCATCTCCGACAAGCGCTCCCTCCGCCCGTCCCGTCCCGCCGCTCACACGAACAGCCCTGAACGCTGACATCTTGGCTGCCCACCGGCAGTCGATGCTCCCGTTGCTGCCCGGCGCGGTGAGGGCGGGGGCGGGGCCGTGCGGGCTGCCCGCTGAGGCGAGCGCTGCTGGGAGGCGGGAACCAGACCCGGACCCGGGCCCGGGTGGGGGAGCTGCTGATCCCGTGCTGGGGCGAGAGCCCGTTGCCGCGTGTGTCTCGGTTCAGGAGGGGCCCGCGGGGACACGAGCAGCCCGCCGCGCTGGGGGACGCGGTTGTCGCCTCCCGCCCAGCTGAGGGAAGCCCATGGGGGTCACTCTCTGACCTGTCTGGCCCCGCCGCGGCAAGGCAGCCGCGTACCGCACGGGAGATCGCCTGGGGCACGGCCGGTTTCTTTTGTTGGCGGGGCTGTCTTCAGCTGCCCTTGTCTGTTCCTTTAGCAGAAAAGCCCCTGTAACCGGATTTACTTTATTTTTACCCCTCAGGGAGTCACCAGCCCTTGTTTTGGAGGAGTGTCGTCCAGGGAGCTCAGCGGGCGCCTGGGCTCGAGTTCTTTCCAAGAACTTCTGGACTCGTCACTACAGAACACAATCTACTGGCATAGCTGGGCTTTAAATAAATTATTTGCGTACAAATGTGAACTTTAATACCACTGAGCTATATACTTGAGAAATAGTGATGTGTATTGTGTTGATACTTGAGATGTCCTGTAAATTATTTAAATTCTGTCTGTTAAAGCAAGACAACCTTTTTACAAAAGTTGATTTTGTAAATCAACTGCAGTGCATCAAAGGTCATGTAATTTTTGTAGTTTGCCTTGGGATTTTTTTGCAGCTTTTTCATGTTTTTTAAAGCAATAATTTTATCTTGAAAAGGAAAAAAAGTATTTTCAATTATGGTTCTTTTTTAGCTTGATTCCTGCATATCAGAAGCATTACTTAATTTGAAATTGTCAATATTTTTAATTTACAAAGCCATAATTGCTCAGTCTTGGATGCTTTTGACTACGATATGTAAGCACATCAAGTATTTTTCCTTAATGAAGACGTTTTGAGTTACATTTATAGGGCTAAGATAAACGGTAAAGAAGAAGGGACCGGCAAAACCCATTTCGTTGCATCTTGTTATAGTTCTGGCCGGTGTGACTTTTCTGTGCCTGCCTTTCTGGGTAGCACGGGCGGTAAATCTTGATCCCTGCTTCATCACCCAGATCCTCCGCCATGATTTTTTTCTAACTTTGATGCAAATCACTTCAGCATTTTTCAGGCCTAACTACCTCAAGACGCAAGTGCTTGGTTAGTCACGCCTTTCATTTGTGTGAAATATAAACAATTAAAAAGCAGCGCAAGGTGAAGCCTCTCGGCGTAAAGGGAGTGCCCGGGGCACCTCAACACCAAATCACTTCAACCACCACATTGAGTACGCTTCGGCAGCTGCAGGGTCCTTCCAGCTCCGCAGCTGGGCACGTTCGGCCGCGTGGAACCGCCGAATCCCCAACACCCACCGGCACCGGCACCCACAGCTCCCCGGGGCCCGGCGCAGCCCGGCCCGCCCGCGGTCAGTGAGGTCAGGGGGCGGTGTGCGCAGGCAGCCGGCAGGGGGCGCTGCGGGGGCAGGGCCGGGACTCGACCCCTGGCGCAGCGGCGGCCGTGAGGCACTGGAATTCCTCCTGCGTCCGGAGGTACCAGTCCTGCACCGGGGCAGATCGGAGCTCCACATAGAGAAGGAACCTTTGCTTTCGGAGTTGCAAGGAAGAGTTCTTAGGGGAGGGTTCCAGACCAGAGCATTCACAAGTACTGTAGTGGTATTTTTTCTAATTTTCCGATTTATAGGCTTCCTGAGCTGGAAGTGATAACTTTGTATTTAATAATGCATTATGAACGTCTCTTCATTAACTTGATCAGTTGCTTTTCGATTGTGTTTGGAACAACAACTTTGTTTCTTACACTGTGGAAAACCACTTTGATTGGCATCTTTTCAACCTGGTATCTGCCAAGTTCATCTGTTGTCTTGAGCTGGAAGAGGCAGTGAACCATCAGTCCCTTGTCATCTTCTTTGAGTCAATGATTTAAAAGTGTCTTGATGTCCCCTTAGCTATTTATTTTCTAAGATGAATAATCCCCTTTGGGTACTTTCTCCAGTGTCTTGGTTTTGAAGCGAAAGAATCAGAATCCTAAAGTGGATAAGGATGAGAGTAAAAGTTCTGTTCTCTTTTTTTCTGTTATTTCTTCTGTTATTTTCTGACACTTTTTTCTAGTACCTCTGAACACTGAAATGAAAACTTTCATGTATTATCTATGATAACAAAATATGATTCCTAGGATGTAACGACAGACTCAAAACTCATCCTTATATATAATTATTTCTCTGCACCTCTTGTCCATATAATTTTACATTTACCTACCCTGGGCTTATCTGAAATTCTTGTATTCCCATAAATAAATTTCTGTCTGCAGCAAAAGTTTCCCCTTCAGTGATGAGGTGGAAATCCAGTCAATCACCCTAATTCCTGAGGGAATGTTTATTTCAGTAAGATTATCTGTTATAAGGTTTTGTAAAGTGAGATACCAAGAAAAGGTGGGATGCCATAAACAAAATATGGAGGTGCAAACTTGACAGGCAACCACAACAGGGATGAAGATAAGAAACAAACTGGCTATAAATAAACTGCAGGCAATCTGAGACTCCAACTGATAAGGATGAGGTAATCTATTACTGATGTTTTTATAAAGATTCCTATGCCCATTCTTGAAAGTAGGCTTCATACAGATACGCCCCTCTGCACAAAGGGAGCAGAATAACACTGAGCTGTAGAATTATACTGAAGCCTCTCTGAGAATACTACTTCACCTCTGACTAGCACATCCTGTTGTGCCCTGCTGCCTTCAGATTGCCATGCCTTACCTGAATGAACCAGAAGACTTTAACCCACCACCTTGCTTCTTACAGACCTGACCTACACAGCTTTTCTCATGTCTGACTTAACCTCTGGCACAAGAAGCTCTCCTTTCTGTAGGTGAGATCATCTGCATTGCTCTCCCAGTCATCAGTGCTAAGAGGAAATAAGAATTTCTTCCCAAATATTAAAGTACGTTATCCCTTTTCTACATCAGGTATTTACCCTTGGGATCCATTTCTTGGAACAGGGCAGGCATCTTGAGTAGCTAGACCAGGCTTAAAAGGACAGGTGAACTAGGTATGAGAAAGAACTCTTGCTAACTTTGCAGACCACCAGTGGTACACAGAATGCATAAACCTCTGCCTAGGTAGTATTCTGATGATTCTGATTTTAAAAAGTAGAAGGACAAAAAAATCTTCACACTTGAATAATCCTAACTTCCCCCAATACTTCCCAACTAACAGCAGACAAAATTCAGTAATTATTAGAACAAATATCCTGAACTGAGACCTCTGGGGGGACGGATAAGATGCTACATACACCTGATTTACTTTTCTTACAACTAGACAAGGTGGCTAGCTCTACAAGACGTAATGTTGCACTGACTGTGGAGGAGGCACATACCCTCACTTCCACTAACATGTGTATCATTAATTTATGTTTCAGTACAAGCACGGGAACAACTTCCATGATCTATGCATATTAATTTGCTCATAAGCAAAACAACTGTGTGCTTTGGAGGGTCTAAAGCCAGTTTTTGAAAGGGTACCTTTGTTTACAAGCCTTGAAAAGTACTTTTCCCTCAAATTTCTTATGTGTAAAAATGTGAATGATGTGAATGATGGCCTACAGGTGTACTTCTGTCAAGAATTACATATGGTTGTTTAAAAGTGTTTTCAACACAAAACATTCTGTGTGTTGGGAGTTGGTGATGTTTCCCTAAAAACAGACTAATAGATAACAGATAAATAGCAATGTGACGTTTGAATATCATGATGATTTGGGCTGTCATGGTTGAAAAAAAAAAAAATCTCATCAATCAGAACAATTGCTTTTTAAGAGGCCATTGCCCTTTTCACATAAAAGAGAGCTGGATGACAACAGAAGACAAGTTTATGACCAGCAATTCGTATTAATCAGCATGGAACCTCTTCCTTGACTGAATCATGAAAATGCCTCCACCCGGAACCAAAACTGAAGTGCTGAAATGTCCTTGGCCCAGCTCTGCCCCTGCCCGTCCTGTCCCGCGGCAGCTCAGCACGGCTGCCCGGACAGCTCCGGGGCGACGGGAGCCGCGTCCCGCGGCCGCTGCCGGGGCCGGCTGAGGGGCCGGATGTCTGCGTCCCATCGACGGCACACCCCGGACCCAGGGCAGGGCACGGACGGGGCTAGCCTGCCCCCGACAGTGGCACAGGGGCTCCTGCCGCCCTCGCCGGAGCCGGCCCAGCTGCCGGCAACCAGGACTAGAGGGGGGGAACGGCCGCAGCTCGGCGGCAGGGTGCTCCTCCCGCGGCGGGGAGCGGATGGAGACTCCGCCGCCGACCCCCCCAGGTTCGGCGCGCGCTGCCACCAGCTGCCGAAGTTGCTGCCGTGAGCCGGGTGCCGGCGAAGTTATCGGGAGCAGCTGCTTGTCCCACAACCGGGATACCGCAGCGGGCCATCCCACCGCCCACCCTGCCCCCGGCGCGCCCCCTCTGCCCACCGCCCCCCCGCCACACTCGGGCACCGCCCCCGCGGGCTCGGCGCAGGCGTCGGCCGCGGAGCCGACGGGACGGGAGGGTCAGCGGGCGGTGCGGGAGGTGTTCCGAGCGGAGCGGGAGGCTGCCCGGCCGCTGCCGCCTCTCATGCCTTCACGGCAACAAAGAGTGCGCTGAGCGGCGGGCCGAGGCGCCGGGCCCCGGCTGTGCCGGCGCGGAGGGCACTGGGAGACGATGGCGAGGAAGGGAGAAGCCTCCGCGCCGCTCTACGGTGAGCGCTCGGGCGCGGGGACGAGGAGGGGCGGGCGGCGAAGCCTCTCTTCGGCCTGTTTACACCGCGGATCTGGCCGGCGTGCGGCGGCGGCGGGAGTTTGTTTCCCTCGGCAGGTGCCGGGGACGGGGTGGGCGCAGGGCCTGCGGCCGGGGGCAGCCCCTGGGGGCGCCGGGACACCTCTCGGCCAGTGCTACGGCTCTCCCGGCCCAGAGGAGGCGGGACGGTGGGTTCGTGGAGGGGGGACGGTGAGCGCAGAGATGGGGGCGGGCAGGGCGAGAACCGCCTCCGCCCCCTGCTCTGCGGGAGCAGGTGCTTTGTCCGCTCTCGGGGAGCAGGGGGCTACGGCGCGGGCCCGGTGGTCCAGTGTGGGCTGGCAGGCCGGCGGCAGGTGCGGGACGGGAGGGCCGGGCTTTGGGCCAGGCCGCGCCGGCCGGGGGGCACGGGGCTGGGTTGCGGGGCGGCGGCTGCGCATCGCGGGTTGGCCAGGGCCGGGGCTCGCCGTGCGGGGTGCTGAGGTGCGGTGTGTGGGCGCAGGGAGCTGGCGGTTCAGCGACGCAGCCCGGGTGCCCGGGCTCGGCCAGCTCCGCTCCATGGCTGCATCCCGCCAGCCAGCGCGTTGGGAAGGTCACCGGGGGCAGAACTTCATCGCGGTGCTCGAACTACGCTTTAATTGCTCCTTAAAAGCTCACGTATGTGCGCCGAAGGACGCGGGGCTTGTAAAGCTTCTTATCCCGTTTGAAGGTGTCGCTGCAAACCCGATTTCCCCTTCCAGTGTGCGCGAGATTTCCATGGCAAAACAAATCTGCAGAATGAGCAAAGCCCCTGGAAACAAGGCTTCTTTTCTGCGAGTCCAAAGGCTGCCTGCAATTGGCTGAGTAACACAAATGGGCAAAAATGGCTTGGCGAGGCAGCCTTTGCCTTGGTGTCACAGGCATGCTGTTTGACATGTTTACAGCTCGGAAAACTCTATTTTATAATTCATCTCTGTGGTCTGAACCTTGATCTGGCTAAAGAAAAATTCACAGCTTAGCTTCCTTCTGAAACGAAAAGAAGTCTTTAGGATGGGAAAACAACCCCGAAACAAATTAAGTGTTTGAAAGGTGAAATCTGAATAGATGAATCTGTAGTTACTTAGTTTTTGAGAGAACCTGTTTGAGCTCCTTTGGAATTAAAATGGCTTTGCAGCTTACAGCAGAGGGAGTAGGCCTAGGATATTCAGCACTGACAGTACACAGGTACGGAAGGAGTCTTCTGAATACAAGAGCAGGAAATACAGTATTCAGTTCAATAAGTGGTATATATGGTTCCCCACTCTGATAAGAAAGTCATGACAGGAGCTACTGAGTGTTGTACTGTCTTAACACAATCATGTTTTAACTTCATTTTTCAAAGGATGTTACCAGGTAAGAGAGGCTGATCAAGTTATTTGACTTGAGGAAGGGGGGCGGGGCATATGTAGTCAACTTGTAGTTCTAAAGCATTATTTTGACCAGAATTTTTGCTACTTTTATGTTTCATTTCACCAGTACACTTACTTTCTTTTCTCTCATTTGCATACGTGGATATTGTTGGTGCTACTGTGTACTGTGTGGAGTGATTGCTCCAGTCTTTTGTTGGGAAGCGAGGTTTGAATTCGTATTTGTTTTTCCTTGTTTGATACTATATCATATTAAAGACTTACAAAAGCGAAGTGCAGCATTTCAAAATTCAGCACATACAATATGGTTTTCCTTTTAAATTAGGTTGCTGTAATATTTATGCTCTTGACTTTGTTGTCTCTGCCAGTAATGGGTTATTTTTTAGCCCACAGCTATATTATTCAGAGGTGTAGGTATCCTAAACTTCTCTCCTTGGAATCCCAAGGATTCCTCAGAGTTTCAGCATTTTAAAATGACAAAAGCAAACTCTTCCCAGAAATTTTGGTCTTTTAACTTGTGGTGTCGATCTGATTCTTTAGAAGAGATGAGTCAAGCCCATGGTCAACAGCTGTCCTTAGGCTCTGTGAACAGTTTTGTAACTACTTTAGATTTCTCTTTGAGGCAACAAGTGTCCTATCAGGTGACTGATCATTGTTAGACTGACTGATGGAAGCCCAAGGGGCTGGACAGAGTGTTTGACTGCTGGTGTGACTAGGGCTCTGCAGAAGGTCTTGAGAAGCCTATAGGCATTCTGAGTCCTATTCTTCAGCTTTCTTGTTTCTAGCTGCATTGTCTTTCTGCATGCACATGTGAGAAATTCATCTTAGACAACAAGCTTCTTCATGGTTCCTTAAGTTTATTCTTCACTGGGACAGCTGTAAGGTGCCCTCAGGAACTGCATCAAGTTTTTCCTTAAAACAGGCTAAATAGGTAGGTTACGTCAAGAAAAATGACATTGATGTTATTGATGACTCAAGATACTTCCAAATGAGAAAAACCGAAGTTCTTTCCCAGTAAGAAGGTTTCCACCAATGCTAAGGAGGCAAATTACTCATCATTTAATTTTCTTATTATAGCTGATTTTTGAGGTTATGGGATGTTTATTTTTAAACCAAAGTTGTATTATCTGTCATGTAATGGCAGTACTAAGTAAGGGCTGTCATGTGACTGCTGAAATCAATGGTGAAATTCTTTTTGACTTTGTTGCAAAATCAGGCTCTGAGAGGTGATTGTACCACAAGCAGTTTCCTATCGTACTGAATTTTAGTTCAGTTGTTATCTCACAAATCACTGAAGTCCAAATGGATGATGATGTTGTCTTAGAGGTGGTTGTACCACAAGCAATTTCCTATCATAGTGAATTTTAGTTCTGTTGTTATCTCACAAATCACTGAAGTGATGATGTCTTTCTAGAAAGCTGTATTCACTATTTTAAGAAATATTAACTATTATTGGGAACAAATATATGAAGTGCAAAATTTCGGTACTTTCAACTAAGATTTATCTAGCTCATTTTTTTATATCTGCATATTTAGATCTCTCTAGGAAAAACTATTTTCCTGTGATTCCTTTAGCCACTAGTGGATGCCACCAAAACTTGAGTCTTAAGTTGGCATTCCTAGTTAATTCTGTGATGTGATCACATCAGGTTTTTTTATTAAAAATAATTAATTTTTTTAAATTTTCCCAAGTAGGGAAGTTATTCTTGTTTCCCTCGGAAGAGCTTTTGATGAACTATGAAACTTTCTATCAAGATACATTCTTTCTTGTAGCTTAGCCTGCATTTCCCTTTCTGAATTTCATCCCTTTACACATACGTACCCTGTGCAAAGGACATCTGCAGTCTGAGCAAATTGGGCTGTTTCCCCACAGCAGTGCATTCCACAGTGTGGAAACTAAGGGTTGTGACACTGCTGTAGATAAAGCCTCCTTAGGTCCTGCTCTTAATGAATTACATGGCATGATACACAAGGATTTAATACCTTCAGAGGCTCGTTTTGCTCCAGTACCTTCATATTAAATACTAAACATTTACATTCATAATCACATGATTTAACACCTTATTCACATTTGAATATACTAAGAAGTGTTAGAAGTAGGTGTAACTGATTCAGATAGTTTAAACCTTTCTTCCTAACAGTGATTTGCGTTTATAAATCTGGGCGTGCTCTTCAAATTTTTGCTAGAGGGCTTCAACAGATTATTTGTGAGAAGCAAACAATAGCTCAGTTATATTTACAAACATCTCCTTTAATACAACAGTAAGTGCTTACTTTATTAATATAAGTAGCCGAGTTGAATTCTATTTATCTTCTCAAACTATGAAAAGTACTGCATGCCAGAAACCATCGGGTCAGTAAGTGAACAGGCAATAAAAGCAGTAGAGTTTAGTCATTGCAAATAGCTCAGCTAGTGGTCTAGTACTTTGTTGTATTTCTTGAGCCAAATTAATTACTATAGTTTCCAGTCCAATTAAGATTCTGGAGTATGTGAAAACATCAAGGCTCTGATTTATCCTTTAGAACTTGAGTATTTTACTTTCATCTTACTGACTTAAGCTGAACCATTCTTTGGAGGAAGGTACTGCTCAGCCATGAACTGGGATGATGCAATCAGAACATTTTTAAGGAGATTAATTTAACTGTTGCACAATCACACTGTTCAAATGATTATTGTTGACTGATACGATTGTCACTGAACATTACCCAGAAAGAAATAGTTTAATAAACTCAGCTTCTTTATAAATAAATAAACCTAGTTACATCTCTTAACAAGCTGGATATTAAGACATAGTTGAGGGGAAATTCTCTCCACTACTATACAGTTTAACAAGAAAGATGTAATGAAATTAACTCTAGCCTTTGCACAGTCTTCTGCTTGGTGGATTGGAGCGGTTTCTATATAATACAAAGCCCAAGAAACTAGATGTGTACTGGAGTTGTCATGCATAGGAAGATAAAACTCAAACCCACTGCTTTTAGTGGAACTCCCAGTGTTACCTACATGGGATTTTTAAAGCCCTTGGTGTTCTTACTCCCTATGGGGGAGTGGGTTATGTGCTCTGAAAAAGCAACCATTGCACTGAAACGTAACTGTTGCAGAGTTGGAATTAGAGGTTTACCATAACTTGGTAGTTCTGTCAGAGTTAGTGGATCATTCTCTTCAGGAATCCATTGATTTTTTCTCTACATCAAGGCACCAAAAGCACAAATAGGTGGTTGTTGCCCAGACCAGCCGTGTGGGGCTTCTACCCAAGTCCTCTGACCAAGGGTTCCACTTCAGCTCAGGATGGTGCCTCTGGTTCTTGACTGATCCTAGGGGTGTCTGTCCTTAGTCCTGTTTCTCAAGTGCTATGTGGAATCCCTGGCTGGACCCAGGCCTCCTGTTACCCTGTTTTGCCTGATGGTCACTGGACTATCAGTGGGACCTGTTGCTGTCACTGCTCTATGTGCCTGCCAAGAGGTATGAGGCTGCTGCACAGTTGTTTCGGGTGGCCTGGGGTCCAGACTTGCCTTCCTTTACGGAGCAGTCCTGCTTTTGCTGGAGTCTGTCTCCACATCATTTTGTCCTCTTAGTATGACTGTCAAATACTAAAAGCTCATCCTTTTTGGATTAATCATCATTTTGTGCTTTTGCCACAAAGCAATTGCTTTCACAGCTCAACTTGATAAAAAGAAATTAAAGAAACCTCTTTATATCAAGTGCAGAGACAGTAATGGTTGTGTGAAAGTGAGACTTGGCACTTTTTTCATACCTGTTTGACAAGTTTATGCTCTGGTGTACTGGCAGTTAAATATCCTCAGCTATTGCAAGCCCTTCTAAGCTTCTCTGACTTTGAAAACCAGGTACAGTCTCAAATGTAAAATAAAACCAAAGTAAAATCTAGCCCTGCCTATTTTTCTCCAATGCATACATGTAGTCGACTTGTTTACATATTTTTAGAAGCCTACTGGAAATCTCAAAGACAAGAGAGCAACCTCACTCAGTCAGGAAGCAGAGGAATAGACAGTACTGTGAACTGGTCTGGTTAACAGCTGCATAAATAACTTACACGTTTGTTTTTCAGTGGGTAGTCCTGTAATTTTCCCTAGCATCTGGGTGCTGTGCCAAGGAGACAGTGTCTTTTTAGTGACTATTAGCCTGATCTAGCAGCATAAGTTTAGAACTATTAAACATGAACATAAGAGTTTTCTTCTGAGGTTAGGGACAAGATGTGTTTGATGAAATATGTCTGTTTAATAGGAGGAAGATAAACACATCCCCACAGTTGAGAGCAATCTTGTTTTGTTACAGTGGAAGCTAAGCAAAACATCGTGGCTGTGCATTGTACAATATATACAAAAACCTGGACATGTTGGTTCTTCCACGTAGTCTTTTTCACTTGAACTGGCACAGGTTCCTTTGGGATTTTGAAGGAGGTGGTTATGCCACTTCTGTTGGGGAAGCAGTGGAGAAGTACTCAAACTCTTGGCATAAGACAAACAGAATACCTTTCAAAGTTCCTCCCAACTTTATATTTGATGATCCAGGAATGTACCTGGATAACAATAACAACAACTTTATACCCGTCATTCTGAATAGTAAAGCTGCAATCCAAATGAGACATCAAGGTGGGCTTTTTTTCATACCACATTAATCTGCTGTGTCAGTTCACAGCAGCTGGGCTGCTAGAAGCACCTGTAAGTAAAAGAAGCCAGGAGGAAATCTGTGTAGCTTGTGGGATAATCCTATACAGCCTACTGCTGATGTAGAAATTCAGTGCTGTCCACATGCCCATACAAATCATGGTGAGTTCTTATGGGAAGGGATGTGATGCTTTTGACTGTTTCTTCTAAGGAAAGGCCTTGCAGCAATATTTGCACATTTCCAGCCTGGATCCACATAAATGGAAACATGCTTTCTCTCCTGGATTGTGATGAAGAATGCTGCAGCAAGTGACAGTACTCTTGAGTGTACTCTGTTGGGCAGTCAGTTGAGTGTACTGTTGGGCAGTAGAAGCTCTTCCCGCTCTAAAACATGAAACTGTGGCTTTGATTGACCTCTTATAGCTGCCAGGACAAGGAAGTCCTAAAGAGGACCAGTGACTATGGTTCTCAAAAGATGTTTGGAGAGATACTTCAGCCGGAAGTCCCATGTTTCTACCTGATTCTTAAATCAGGAAATAATTGGCTTAGTGTGTGCTTCTGAAGTGATAAGGGATCCAATTTCTCCTTAGGAGCAGGTGTCACCAGAAAGAGGAGCTTGTGGGTGAGGATTCTGCCTAATTCTTCCTTCTCACAGCATAGTAATGTATAATATATAGAAGAAAGAACAGAATCCTGCTGGGCCAATTGCACGCAGAGCATCTAGACTTAAACAAGCTGATATGCCATGAAATCTGGTATCTGAATTAGTGTCCTTCCTAATCAGTGTACTTTGAAATAAATGAATATGCTGAGTAATTGCTCTGGTACTTATAATTTAAGATTATTGGTACTGGTTGTTCCAGTAAAACTAATTGTTTTTTTCATCGCTTATATTTTTCTACAAGAGTCAGTATTTCTCGGACGTGATCAGGTTACTAAAAAACAGCTGACTAACAGTGTAGCAAAATACAGTATTTATTTTTAGACTTTTTCCCCTAGAAGAATGATAAATAGTTCCTATGCTGTTGCTTTGCTCTGTATGACAAAAGGCAATGAGTTGTATCTGTAAATACCCCTTTTTGTTGGTTCCAGTACAATGCAATATCTGTGCTAGCATCTAGACAACTGCTACAAACAGGAAAATGATAATAAGTGCTATGTGCCTGTGACCAGTACTCTTGAGCTCTTGTAATATTCAAAGGTTTGAATGGGATTTGTGAGATAATAGCTTGGATACATATATATGTGTATATAAGTACATACATATGTATATTTCCTTGTTAGCATTTTTCTGGCAGCTGTCCAGGTCCTTACTATACCCAGAGAAAACATCAATAACCTAATAGCCATAAATTCATAATTTAATTTTGAAAGTGAGTGACATAATCTATGCATTCTATTTCTCTTTATGTAGTTCATGACGAGTAGACCCTTGCTAATTTATGCAGGTAGGCTTTTCATAAATGACTGAGTGTTACGGCAAGAGGAATGTAACACTAGCCCAGCATCTTGCCATGAGCTTGGGGCTGGCCACCATTTTGGGAGCCCAGTCCTTCAGTCTGAGGGAGAATGCCCATCTCAGCAGCTGTCTTGAAGCTTATTTTGCATTTTTAGAGAAGATAATAAAAAGAGCTTGGCTTCCTTCTGATCCCTTTGTAATGAAAGGTTTTGCTTTCAAGTAAGGGAATAAACAAATCTGTGGATAGTGAATGAATTGTTTGGGATACTGAAAAACAAAACAGGAAGAGAAATCAATGAAAGTTTCTTAACTAAACAAAACCAACCACAAAACAAGTGAAAAAGTAAGCAAGCCTGCTAGAATTCTGAGCCATAAACTATCAATGAATTTGTGCAGTACACCTGGAAATACAAGCTCTGCAAGCAGAAAGAAATTAACTCCCCAGCTGCCAAGAGTTCTTTTCCCTGTTTCATAGGGCTGCAGCCACTGCCGGAAAAAGATAGAAGAGAAAACTTAACGAATATTTTCTTTATGCTCTGTCTCACTTAGAGGTGTAAGGAAAATATAACAAAAAAGGACAGTATAGTAAAGGAATGTCTCGGTGAAGTGTTCCTTTTCTCCCCACAGAATGACTTTCGTTCATCGATGCTGCCAGCTGCTCATAGCGTAGCTGTGCTCACAAGTCACAGTGGGAACTTAATCTCTGCAAGTGTCGAAGTTGAGTTAATACCTTCTCTCCCGAGTTAGAGCATCCCAGCACAGGCTATAATGTCAGTCTGAAAACACCAGTGGACTCGTTGAGCAGTCTAGGGTGATGCTGGAGTCGGCCAGGAGAAGGGCTTAGGACGGGCTGGAGCTAGTTCCTGGACTCCCCTGCCATTATTGTCTGTCAGGGCTTGTAAGCACCTGCTTGAGGAGTATCAGAGATACAGTTCTGCAGGAGTGACCCAGGAGATCTCTGGTAACAGTAGTATTTTCCTGCTTCTTGTACATGAAGCTGGACCTGCCAAGTCTCTGGGAGGTTAACAGCATGCACCTGATTCAAAGGAAAGCAGCTCTTGTATGGCCACACCTCATCTGTGTAAAGATCCATCATCTTTGGACGTTTTGGGAATGAATTCCTGTAATTTTCTTTTGGCAAAACCTCAGTAATGATAAACATTGTTCAGCAAGTTGTGGAAGGTGATTTTGTTTGCTTGTTTTGTGCCTTTTGTAGAACTAGGTAGAAAGTACATCACAGCAGACCTTGTGTACAGCTGAAAGTTATTTTTAAGTCTTTTCCAAATCTTCTGGCAAGCTAAAATGCTGCATAGGTAATAAAATAAACATTTTGGCCATGAGAAAGTCTTCCAATGAAGGCATGGAATATGATGGTTGTAGTCACAGGCTTAATCACATTAGAAAAAGACCAGGAAACGCTTAATGGGTAAGGAAAGCCTCTTTTTCCATCAGTTGTCTTCTAATGACTTATGTGTTACTCAAGACAGAAAACTGGTAGAATATGTGAAAAAGAGCTCACACTTCAGGACTCTTTTTTTCCAGTCACTTTGCTTGAACAAGTAGTGCACTCAAAGCAATTATAAATGTCATTGTATGGATACAACTCTGACACAGTATCAGAGTATTCCAGAAATACTATATATTAATACCTATTGTTCTGAACTGTGTTTGGCTTGGTGTTCTTGTTCATGGTGATGCACTGTGCAAAACAACTGGAACACTGCTAATGCTGGGAATATGAGTAGGATGGAATGTGGACTGTGGGGCAGATTTTTGCTTGAATTCTTAAGTGAGTGGGAAGTATTTCAAGAGGCCTGGTGGCCTTTTTTTTTTCTTTTTTTCTTTCTTTTTCTTTTTTTTCTTTCGGTCTGAATGATGGCTTTTATGTGTATTGTGAAAAGACAAAATTGCTTCAGCCTTCCAGAACAAGTTAGCTAACAGCTAAAGTAAGGCTTGGCAGGGTAGGTATCAAAATGATAGTGAGGGAGAGGGGGACCATGTCTTTACATAAAATAATTGGCAAACACATAGCTAAAAATGTGTTGCAACACTATGGACATCACTGCCAAGATGCCTTCATTTTATTATTTTCAGATTTCTGAGTGCAGTAATTCACAATTCTAACAGTTTTTAACTTTTTAATTAGTCTATAGTGAAGCAGGAAGAGCGACTGTGATAATTATTGGATTTCACCCTTATGTTGGAATGGAAGAGTAACTTGTAACAGCCTTCTGGCATGTGATCTTAGAAAGTCAGTCTGCTGTGTGCTAGTACTCCTAACCTGTGTATTAATCTTCTCAATTTTAATTGGAGCTTTGATTAGGTTTAATGATTGAGATCTTGCATAGAAGGTGCTTTAAGAGGAATAACATTTGTTATCCATTTTGTCTGTTAACAATAGGAAAATAGATGGCTGTGGTTCAGGTATTTTTTTTTCTTAAAGCAAGGTCATTATTGCATTGTGGTAGACTTGTCTTTAGTGAAGGGTATAGGGATAAATCTGACATTCTTTTCGACACCTGATGGGTCTTGTAAACTCTCCTATGCTTATGTTACAGTTTTTTCATCCACGTATCCTACTGCATCATCTCATTCCTGTCTTCCTTGATTACCTGCTTAGGTGTTTCCATTTCCACTGGCTTTTAAGTTCGCCCATCCTTGAGTGGTTTTTTGTTGGTGATAAAACCTCACCGGAGCATGAAAAAGACCCAAGTAGAAAAGTTACTGGAGTGAGCAGAGACCTGGGTTCAAGTCTCTGAAGTCTCTGTAGTAGACTTACTTTTCTCTCTCTTGTTCTAGTTTGAGTTGGGTTTTTTTTTTTTTTATTTCATTTTTGGCAGAGAACTGTTCAATATAAAGACAGTACTGGAAATGAAGCTTCCTCTAGCAAGCAAGTGTACCTGTCTACCAGTCCTGTTTTCTCCTTGGCTTTACTGACTGTGATCTCACAACTTTTACATTCCTGTCCATGTAGTGGTCTGCTTGTAATGGGATACCTCAAGTCTACCTAGTTTCTTTTTGTAGGCTCCAGTTCAGTTTATAGACTTGTCCCCTCACTTTAGGCCAGCCTATACTAGACTATTACAGTGGACAACACCTTTCATAGAATAAAGGGCCAGTCAGAAATTTCCTTATTCTTATCTTGGGCATCCTTTTCTCTAGCACGAGTTCTACTGCTTAAAGCATGAGATAAACTTAAGACTTAAGCTATTTTCAGTGCAAATGTTTGTAGCTTTTCTTGGAACTCCTGCTTTGTGTGATGATCGCAACACAAATTTTAAGTTGCTCTTTAAGAACTCCATCTGTCTTTTTTTTTTTCTTTCTTTTTTTAAATAAAAGAAGTTTTAGAAAGAATTTAGAAATAGTAGAGAGAGAGAGAGTTTATGAAGCCTAATTCCAGACTAGTTCAAGTCCCTTTCAATTTATGGGAAAGGCTGACACAAACCCTTTTGGATTGAACTGATAAATAAATCTGTCCTTTTTACTAAACAAGCTATAAAAGATTTGCAAATGTTATTGTAGAATGCTTAGTAAATGCACATGTAAACAGTGTTCACATTCATGTGTTCGTAAGTATCTGCAGTCATTGGAAGACTGGTATCTATACCTTTAAAGTCCAGATGCTCTAGTGATGTATGCTAGCATTCACTGTTAGAAGTTTAGAGCTGTGCTGGTTCCAGTGAGCTGATGAGCTGATGTGTCTGAGAGGTCAAAGCTTGAAACCATAACCACATAGTTGGCACTCAGGCTGTGGCTGTGCCTCAGTGGAAGAGGGTGTCTTTGTGGCAGCTGTTCCCATTGCTCATGTTACATGGATAACCATAAGTTTTTGTTCCTGAAGTTCACTACTTTCCTTTCAAAAAGTGCTGGCTTTAAAACTACAGGAATTAGGTAAGTATCTGAGTATTAAAATGTATTTGTTTATATTATTTAGTCTTTGCAGCTGTAGTGATCCTGACCGAAGACCACTGCACATCAAGGAGTTAGTGATGTATGTAACAGTTACCTGAGAAGGTGCTGTACTTAGCTGTGGGGCCTGCGAGGTGCCGCTCACGTCCTTGGGCTGCGGGATACCCTGCTCACAGACACACATGGGAACAAAGAGTAGGTAAAATACAGTCATTGCAAAATTGCTAGGGAGAAGTATTTTTTAGCTTCTCCAGAGATTTGGAGTAATGGTGAGTGCAGATTATAAGTTCATGTATTTCACATTTATATGTAGTTTAGTACAGATACAGTGCTGTGTCTTTCTCCTTACTTTACTTTTTTAAAGAGATTAATAGAATGCTAAGGAAAAAGTAGGGTGTAAGTATGCACTGTGAGATCTCCCCTTCACACACTGGCAATTCAAGTTTGTCATACCTTCTGTTTGTATCAACCAGAGGCTCATTGAAATGAATACTGTGGTGTGGTGGCTCAATGTAGAAGGCAAATTCAGACTGCAGACCATGAAACTTGTGTTGGTGTGCAGTTCCCTCAAGGTCTCAAGGGGTTAGATTAATGTACTAGGGTAATGCATTCTCTAAGCTCAATTCTAATTTCAGCATTTTATCTAAAGGCCATGAAAAGAGTGCTGGGACCTGCCCTGCACCGAGTGCCTTCTGTCAGTGTGCCACTGGGAATGATGCCACAGAATTCTCCATGGCACCAGTGGCAAGAGTTCCCACCTCACAAACCTGTGCTCTGTTACTGCTGTAAACTTCAGCATAGCAATGGGTTTTAGCATGGCTGAATGTTAGGCTTACATGGTGAAAGCTTTGCTGCACTTGGCAAGCATCAAAGGCAGATTTTATTTCAGTACATCTTTTTGGGAGCTGTATGCTAGCAACTGACTTCATGTGTGGCAGAGAAAAGCGTAAGCAGCCTGGATGTTAACAAATATCACTTTAAATACAGATTTTATTGGGACATATAAAACCAACAATATTTTATAGGTTATTATTATATCTCTTGACTTTTCAGCTCAGTTATCCCTAATAGAAAAAAGCATTGCAGTAGATTCAGCAACAAGAAGTGATGCTAAAGTCTCAATTTTCAGGGTTCACTTTCCTTCTAAATCCTAGGATTTCAGTTTTCACAGGATATTACAGCTTTGTCCCAAAAGTGCAGGAACTATAGTTTTCAGTTATAATCTATGCAATTATAAATATTTACCAAATACAAGATCCTAATTTATAGGAATATGTTGGACATTGAACTAGACTATCTTTTAGGCACCTTGGCTTAATATTAGTCATTTTAAGCTGAGAAAATAGTACCAGAAGTTCCACCCAGCAAGTTCTTACATCCCTTATGATTTTATTGCTTACTGCTCTTGAAATGTTAAGGGAAATGTACATTGCATAAAGCTGAGCCTAGGACTGTAAAGTGCTTGTTCCTCTGACTTCCTGTAAGGAGCTGAGTCCCTGTTTCACTTTTCAGGTCAGCAGAGAATAATCTGATCTGATCTTTCAGCAGAGTAAAACAAATCCTATTTTTATGGCTTCCATATTCTCTTACAGTTTTGAAGCTCTCTTTAAAAACTTTCTCAGTGTTGCTGAGATTATACCATTGTGTCCATGAATTTACATCCAGGATTATATTCTTCAGCTGTTTTGGTTATAAATTGATACAAAAACAGCAAGAGAAAATGTGTTCATAATTGCATCACAAACTGGGAAATTTGCAAACTAGGTATAATAAACTGATTCTTATACATTGTACATCATGTATTTTGCTATTGAAATGGAGGGAGGAATCTGAGCCAGCTCTGTGCACTTTAGAAAACTAACTTGAAACCTGTTTCTGCAGAACAGGTTGTTTCATAGAAACTTTTCTCATAATGCACAGTGCTCTGTATAGCATAGAGAACTGGGAGTGAATGTCTGCAGAATGTCATTGCAAGTTAGTCTATGCAGGTTAAAGAGTTGCTATATATAATTTTTTTTTTTTCAGATATCTAGCTAATGTGAAGTTTTTCAGACATAATTCCTTTGCATTCAAATAATTCCAAGTCTTCAGACCACCATTCAATCATTTGAAGGGTGAAATTAATTTTTTTATTGAAGTACCTAAAAATGAGATGCATGGAGACATTACTTCAGTGTCAGTGTAAAAATATCTCAATTGTGTATGTTGGAAATGCCAAAAAATTCCTTTTAGGAACAAGAGCTTTTCATAATGTTGGATTACATTATTATTAACAGTCTTATTACTTAAGAATAGTACCTGGCTCAACTGGTGCAGACCAACTTGTCATAAAATGTTGTGCCTTTTGGGAACCATAGAGACAGAAAATATCAGTTGTCACAGTCCACTTCTTTTGTCTAAGAATACATGTGGCTTTCTTTAAATTCAAGCAATTGATTCCAGAGAATTTTTTATGAAGACAAAATAGAGAATATAGTGGAAGTCTGTTTTTTATTATTAAGCAGAAAAAGCTTGGAATGAAGGGTCACTTCTGACCATTTCTAATAAACTATAAGAGATTTTTTTCTCAAATAAATTCATAAATTAAATCTGCCTGTGTTATGGTTTTGTGAATATATTCACTGTTCCAGATATACAGAGCCATTGTTAACACCAGTAAGACTGCAGAGCACATTCTACAGTAGTAGAAGGCAGCAGTCTCAGAAATGAAGGCAAAATAAATGAAAATATGGCTGCCTATTAAAATACTGGATTTGATTAACATAATCTTACAAACTCCACTTGTAACTGCGTATCTAATGGTTCAAAAACAACCATGGAGAGCTGGTGCTTTGTTCATTATATCAGACTGTGCTGTACATAGACTGCTTTCAGAAAGCCAGGCATTCACAATAATGCATCTTATGTATAGTGTTATATAGACACAAGCAGTAGTAGTCATGAGTCACAACATCTTCATCTGAATAGTTTTCTTTATATAATTCTTCTGTTTGTTTTTTGGGTTTTTTGTTTGTTTTTTAATACCTCTACAAGGTGTGAATGTATCAACACAAAGAACAGCCAGTGAATTAGCAAGTGTCTAATGAGAAGGCATTTTAATCTTATTTGTGAGTCACTCATTTTCTGGACAAATACATTGTTTGCCTAACATTGTAATCAGTCTAAAGCATAACAATTTATTTTTGCATTCAAATAATCACACCAGATCATAGCAATGATGTGCAAAAATTGCTCATGTAGTTGGACTGTCACATGAAACTGTGTGTCCACAGCTGCAGAACTGCCCTTTGGAAAGGGAAATAGAACATTTTCTAGCTTTTGGAAATGCTTTAGCCTACCAACATACTGCTCATACGTTGAATTGTCAAGACTAACGTAATTTGCCAGCTACTGTACTGCATACACCATCTATTGGTATTTCACATGTTTGGGCAAACCTTTCAAATCGGTGTGAGGCTATTCTTTTAAGAGAAAATGTTTGACTAATGTTAAACGCACTTGAATTTCGTGCTCTGATGTTCTTGCAGAATAATTAATTAATGCATATGTACGTAGCCACGCTACTACCCGGGTGCTGTTGACCCTGGGCCGGGACCGCAGGGCGGCGGCCTTGTGGGCAGGGCCTGTCCCGTGGTGCCCAGCTCAGAGGGCAGGGAACAGCCTGGGGACCGGGAGCCGACCGGGACCAGGAGCCAGCCCAGGCCGTAGCCGGTGTGCGGGGCTGAGTCCGGTCGGTGTCAGGGCGGGAAGGCGGCGGGAAGGCCGTGGTGAGGGCCGGGCCTGGGCAAGCTGCCTCGGGGTAGGGCGGTGGTGACCAGCGCAGGTGAGGCCTACACCTCACAGAAAATTAGCCATTACCAAAGGTCAGAGTCCACTGGGGTGCTAAATAGTTAGTGGAATAAATTTTGTTAGTCCTAAAAATGTATTTTGAGGAGTATTAATAGCCTACTTTCCCCTTAACAATAAATGACAACTTGTTCTAGAGATGAAGGTTACCTTGCTTATTTTATGCCTTCCCTTCGATTTCAGTATCAGGCCCACGTAGTTTCTAGTAGTAGTGGTGGCTTCTGTCGTTGTCTGGTAAACCGGAAGGTTATTTTCCTGCAGGAATATAGTTCTTCCCACAGCGGGGCCCTGGCTGTAGGACTGACCTTGGCGGCTGCCGGGGGTGCTCAGCCCGCCCCTTGCCAGAGTGGGAGTGGAGGAGTAGCACAGGTACACTGCACCAGAGCAGGGTGCTACACACCAGGAACCTGCTTGCCAAGACATGAAGAGCTAAAAAAAGAGAGATAAAATGGAGGTAATTGTCTTAAAAATTTGGATGCCTAAAATGCTGTTTTCAATATGCAAGCTGCATTTTTAAATGTTTCAAAGAAGGAAAAAAAAAAAAGATGAACCCTTACTTTGCCATTCTGTCTACTTAGGACTGAAAAGGTAGTTCTGACTGAAAAATTAAGTATTTGTTACATATGGAATTGTGGTATGCCGTAAGACACATGCCAGCTATGTATATTTTATGTTGGACAGCTTAACAACACGTTACATTGGGATTTTAAATGTAATTTTCACAGGGAATGGTAGCTCACTAGATAAATTCAGCTAAGAAAATCCAGGCTATAATTGTCCATTCTTAGTTTAAATCAGCAGATGTTAGGAAAGGCCTGGTATACAGGGGAGAGGTGTTCAAAACTAGGCATTGCTGTTAGGGCTCTGATTACTGCAGTTTAAAGATGCCTTTTGTGAATTAAAAACACTGTTTTATTCAGAAAGTTGTGGGTCTGACTGTCTCCTTGCTTGTGAGGTTATTGAATGCATTTGTGTGCATAAAATAGCGACTCATAGAAGATGTGCACGAAGTCCAGGATAATCCAGCTTTTCTTTCCTTCACTTGACATTTTTATATCTGAAAAATGTGTATAATTGTACTTCCTTTCCCAGTAGAAACAGCGCAGTGGTTTAATTATTAATGTTAAGTGTTGATAGATAATAATGGTAGGTTTGTGAAAGTGTTATTTTAATGTTATTTTAATGGTTTATTGAAAATGTCTCAGACGGTATGCATGCAGCATGTTACAGCATAAGATAAACTAGAAAAGGTTGCAATGATATGTAGTGGTATAAAGAATTTGGGGCTATAGTCTCATGCAGGAGAAAAAAAATCATTGGCTAGCACCTTTTCTTCTAGATAACTGGAATAAAGCAGCCTAGAAATGGAAACATCTGACATTTTCTGATCCTGGGTGGTGGGAGGCATCTGGTAATTTTAAAACATGACTTTTTCCAGTTAAAGCACCATGAAAGAGTGTGTTTTAGATGCTTTTTTCCCAAAGCATGAGAGTTTGTCTTAAAACTAAGCACTCTTCCTATCCGGATTAATTACTAAAAATGTTGGGAAAAGGAGATACTTAACAAAACAGATCAACCATAACTGTATGATACCAGTTTGCTTTCCTCTAGGGTTCACTCAGTCTTCTGGGCCCAATGTCACTTTGACAAAATGTCTCCTAGAATCACAGAATATTTAAAGTTGCAGAGTATTGTTTCTGCAGATGCTGCTATATTTCAGAATTATAGAATGGTTTGGGTTGGAAGGGAGCTTAAAAGATCATCTTGTTCCAATGTCTTGGTAGCTGTGTCTTTGCTTAGAAATAACATGGGACTCAAGGCTATAATAATCCCAGAAGAAGATGAAGAAATGGGAGTCTGGGAAACAGAAGACCAGACACTATTTAATCCCTAAAGAATTTGGGGGAACAGATCAGAAGTACATTGAAGTGCAAGCCACGATGAAGCTTCATAAGTGATCCAAACTTATTGTTGGAAGTTTAGAGAAATGTTAAGCCTCCACTAGCTATTGGTGTTCCTGATTGCATGTCAGAATTGCAGTCTAATTGTAGTGCATTGCAATTAAATTGTAGTATATTATCTGTATATGTTTTTAATCCCCTTTCCATGAGTAACTGACAACTGGTGTATTTCATAATCTGCCTAATAGCCTATGTTCTCTCTAGCAACAGAAGAATGTATGGTACAGACCTCTGAAAATGGATCATATCATATTGATCAAACAAGTTCTGATGCTTTTTCTAACCTTAGGGGAACATGGACAACATGTTAATTGCACAGCCACCACCTCAGGAAAAAACATTGCACAGTTCTTGGATGAAGTTATAGTCATCTGGGTGTGTGATGTGTTGTCATTCAATTGGTCTTGTGGCTAGCACATGGAGAGCATCAAGCTTCAGATACATGACTTATTAGGATAATGCAATAACTAATTTTAAAGTTTGGGATTACTGGAGCCTTATTTAGTGCTTTGTGTTCTTCTCATGGTGGAAAAAAAAAAGGTCAGCCTTCTCCATTGGACTGTTGCTGACCTCAGGCTTCCCAGTCAGTTCTCTTTGTGGTACATACATATGCATGTACCTGGTACATGGCCTGGACTGATTGGGAAGCAAAGGAGTCTGTATGATGGGTAAAACTGACACAGAAGTACATTGTACTTTGTCTTTTTGAAACCTCCTTAGACCCTTGTTTTTCACTGTGTTGTGTTTCTTCCCTGTCTGTGTCCTTTAGTAAGACTTGTGGAGGTGATGTGCTTGGTTTGTGAGCAGTGCTGGATGCCCTCAGCACCTCATGGTAGTCAGTGACAGTCATTTTTGAATCGCGTGCTGAATGTGAAGGGAGAACTGTGACTTGGGTGTGATGATTTGTGGCCCTGCAGTTGTGTAAAGCAAAGAACATGTATGTGATGAGGTGACCCATTTGTCTCATCTGCTACCTCCTCTTCCTGCTTCACCCCTCAGTGTTTTGCAAATGCCAAGCCATTGTCAGTGGTATAAAAGCAGTGCTGGATTCAAATATCATTTAGGTTTCAGCCCTTTGCCAAGTTTGTGAATGTGCCCTGCATGACCATTGCCTCTCCAGTTGGTGTCCTGAACATTCCATGGGGTGGCTGTCCATAGACAAGCCATGGTGGTCAGCAAGTGATCACAATGCAGTTCCAAACCTCATATTGCATAGACTCTTGCCTTTCCAGAAAAAAAGGGTATGTAGTAGAAAGCTGATGGAAAACTACAGGAGAAAAGGAAGGTGTGAACATGGAAATGAATGTGAAGAACTGTGTGGGAGTGGCTGAAGAATGTAGAAGACAGCATTTCAATTGGAGTAATTTGTTCTGATGTTGAGCCCCTTCTTTTCCCCATGTGTTAATCTTTCTGAAAGTTCATAGGGGGAATGAATTCACACTAGTCTAATGCAGTAGCAAGTATATACCACCGGTTCCCTTGTATGTCTAGCTTATTGGAAGATTTGCACTGTACAGTACTGAAAATCTGCCAGCTCTGCTTGCTATTTGTTACTGCAGTTTCCATTTCTTGAGTTAATCAAAAACCTATTGCAAGATGTTTTACTTCGTAATCTGGATGGTTGTCATATGATAGAGCAAATGTTTTTTTACTACTGTTAATAAATTCTTTCTTCTTGCGTTACTATTGCATTGCAACCCAAGCCATCAATTCGAGGTCAGTTAGATCTTTTTGAAGCCTTCCATTTTGGTAATATCTAGTACCACGAATGAAAAGAGTACTTTTGGCATCTGGAAAAAACCTCCTAAATTCTGTGTAATAATATAATGAGAAATTTTGGGTCAAAACTTCTAACAGAAGGAAAAATTATTCATTTATACCTGAATCTTTCAAAGTGAAAAAATCCCCAAACGTACGTCTGTGAACCACGTACAAGACCTATTGAAAGAGCACTTTTTATACTAACATCAACCTTTTCAATAAATATAGACTGCTTCTACATGTGTCCTACAGTAAAATTAAATGCAACTCTCCTAAACAGGAGTGCATCTCAAATATTTATTTGGACTCTTCGCAAAAGTGGATTGTGAATGTCACAAAGATTAGGCTTTTGTACATGTTCAAGAAGTTGCTGCTTCTGAAGGGGACAGGTGAATTGTGGGAGAACTTGTGTTATTTTGTTTTCTCCTTGTCCTACTCAGAAGAAAAGGGTGGGTGCATCCAAATCTTGACATTATTTTTTAGAGAGACATCAACCAGAATGAATCTCATTCAGTTCTACTAAACCTGAGCACCACCAGTCTCATTTGCTGGTGTGTGTACTTGTGTCTTTGAGCACTTGATTAGCAGATTGTGTAACAGATTGGGTGCACTTGCCTGTAAAGAGGCTTTGCTATTGCTGAGGCTTATTACATGAATACATTACTTGAACATACATATTTACTCCAGTAGAGGGAAGCCGCATATCTCCAGCACCTTTAATAAAAACACAATTCTCTTAAGCCACATCTAGCCACAGGCACTTATAATTGTTGACCGAACACCAAGCAAGAAACCTGAATAAACTCATAGTTCCAAAAGTAAGAAACAATTTTATTAGAATGGGGTAGGGTAATGCTGGCCAAATGCTGTCAGTTAGTGTACATCTGTGTTCAGGGCCTTCTGTTGCTGTACTATACTGAGATTTACTGAATCAGCTTTAACAGAAGTGTGAACTTGAGCAGCAGCACAATGTGGAATCAGTCACTTGGCTTCTCTGCTTTTTTATTTATTTTTTTAATTTGCCTAAGGATAGCAAAAAATTTTGAGAGTTAGGTATGAGAGTTCACGCAGTGATTAGTATTTTATGAAAGATCAACTTACATTCTCACTGTGTTATTTTTAGCTTAGTTTACTGATAGTGGTTGTACTGAATATCTAATTTGGTAAAAATTAGAACATTACCAGTTCTGTATAGCAAAATGGGCTGTGACTTTGTATCACAGGGATAAGTGGGAACTACAGTATGGGGTCATTCTTCGTTGTCATTGTGTACTACACAGTCAGAGTTGACTTAAAATGTTATTTTTATTTTTTTTTCCCAGATGTAGTAAAGTCCTGTCTTGTAATATAATTGTAGGAATGCATATCCAAGTGTATGTGTTTCTCATTACTGAATTCTGCAATTGTTGTTTTAATCATTTTCCACAGAGAATGGAAATTTCATACTGGTCAGGATCAGTACATGGGGATTCTGTTTCTTTGTGACTAAAAGGAAAGGTCACATTTTTTTTTAAAAATACCTTCAGGCTTTTGGTTTCAGATTACCTATAATGCATGGTACTCCCTTTCACTAGGTAGGCATTGCAGTATCTAAAGTTAAATGTTAAAATTTTCTAGCACTAAATATTCTGTGTTTTGTGCTATGGAATGTACATTTTATTAAGAAAATAATTCAGTAAATTATGCCTACTTCTGCAGGAAAGTGTTCCACTTGACAAGGATAAAAATTTGATATACAGCAGTTTACATTTTTGCCTTCACCATGTCAGAATAAATCTTCTTTTTCCTACTTGCATGACGTGTACGTTGTGGGAGCTAGTCACATGTAAAAAGGAAGGCAGATTTGGTCTTTATGGTAATTATTAGCAGTGTGGTACCTTATTCTCAGTCAGCAAACCATAAGTTTTTCTTTTAATTGTATTGACTTCCATAAAATGATTTTACAAGTGGTGTTCAGGTGCAGACTTTTCCCTTTCTGCTAATTTGTTGTATCTTAATGCAAGCTGGTAGGAGCCACTCCTCATTCATGCTGACAGGCTGGGGTGGAGTAGGTGAGCAAGCCACTGAGTGATAGCTTTCTATCAGAAAGGCCTGCCTGCCTTGAGAACTTCCATTCTGATTGGAGAAGTCTGTAACACTCAGCTTTATTTTAAAATATGTTTAAATAGTACTTGTGTGTGTCTATGCTTGCTGGACAAAGTGTACTAGTAGCACTGTTAGTCCACAGTATCTCACACAGGCAGCTTGGTAAAGTGATCCAGATACAGCGACATGGATAGAGATACAGAAAACTACTATGGAAAACATGGTAATTTACCTGCTTTCTTATGACAATTCACAAGCAGCTGAATGAAGTCTCATTTGTTGCAACTGTGTTATTTCAGTTGACTTTGATGGGCTTGGATCTAGTTCCAAATGTTTTTCAAGAATTTCTTCAGTTATTAGTAATATCCTAATATTTTTCCAGCATGACATTTGCACATTTATTTAAATAGCAGATTAAAGGTAATTTATATATATATAAATATACACACACACACACACACACACACACACACACTTTTTATTTTAGGTAAGTAGTTTAGATTTGCTTTTTAAAATTTTTACAGTGATAAAGTACAACAATTAAATTAATATACTGTTTGGAGACAGAATTGCTAAAGGAAATATCTTGTGAAGTATTTCTTGTAATGATGTTGGAATTCAGTGTACATAGGTTTCCTGTTATAAAGCAGCCTGTGAAATAGATCTCCTCTGCAAAGAGTGACTATCATCTCAGTTTTTAATCCTAGCAATAAAATTACTGTTGTTATGCCATACCACTGCTTTCTGCCTTATGCCTACCAAACTCCTGAAGCTTGGAATTAGCTTTCTCAGTTGGACTTTTATACCTAAGATTGTGGTTGGCTTTTAGCAGGAGCTATGTAAATCCCACCTCACTCCAGAAGAATCTTCTCCATTAAAAAAAAAATAGTAATAATTAAGTAGAGAATTTAATATCCAATTTTGAAAAATGAGAATAAATCAAACAACATTTTCTGTTTTTTGTTTGAAGGTACTGTGCTGTATGTTTTGGTAAAGAATGCTACAGACTTCTTCTGTCAGTGAGTTTTAGTGTGTTTTTAACTTAGGATATAGTTACCTTTCCTATGTTAACTGCCATGTTCTGTAATGGATTTGTATCAAGAGCCCAGTAACAGAGCAGTGTTGCACTGCACAGTGCAGCCGTGAGCACCCTGGCTGCTGGTGGTTAGGAGCAGTCTTGGAAGAAGTTTGCTGTACTGCAGTAATTTGTAGAAATATTTATTTTGCAGAAATTGCTGTACAAAACCTCTCTTCAAAATACAGGGTTTAGCCCAGCATTAGGTATTGGTAGGGTACCTCTGCTTTCTGGACCATGGTAGGTTCCTGTTTTACCTGTGTGACAGTGTTACTTACTTCTTCCACTCCCCAGATTGCTGTCACACTGCTCCTCCAAACTTTTAGCTTTCCCAGTTTCTTCTCTGTTAAATGTATTTTTTCTGGGAGCTTGGTAAGGTGACCCTGAATACCTCACATGAAGGGCAAACTGAATTTTATTGTCTGCTGTGTTTATTGTACTGCTCTGTGTGTATTCTGATAAGGTTGTTCAGATACAAACCAAGAACCAAGTTTGGCTTTAGGTAATAAGTAAATTCTGCTTTTGAGAAGTTGCTGAATTATTCTCTCATTGAAAAAACTAAGTATTTTTTTCTGTGGGTGCAGGAAATCTTAGGCTAGTAGCACCTTTTAACACCAGTGTGTTCAGAAAAGGAGATCCCTATGTACTCTGTATGGTAAATATGAGATCCACAAAGTTTTTAAACTAGAAGAAAATAAACTTTGATCTCATCTACAAAAAGTAGGTAGTTGAATTGTGAATTACTGATGAAATGCATGGAATTATTTTAACAGTAATAGTTTATATGTTCTTAAAAGACTGATAACACCCCCCTCTCTATAGATTTTTTTTTTTTAAATAAGGACATATTTTTATATTGTTTTATTTTAAATGCAGGTGAACCAAGGAAATTTGACCCAAAGTTCAGAGGACCTATTCATAACAGGTAAATATCTTAACCCATTCTATTTAATACTTTTGGTTTTGTAATTCTTCTAAATCCAGAACACAATCCTTACCACCCTCAAGGATGTATGATTACTGGGGAATATTAACTGTATGCTCTTAAGTTCTTTCAGTTTGAGTGCTAATTCTGTATGCCTCGTATTGTCTAGTACGTCGTATCTTATCTTGTGCTGATATAAGTAGGACCATTTGAGGTGGTGGTATGTTCTGGTCTGCCACGTCCATGTGATGCACTCCATTTTCATGCAGCACAGGACATTCTGTCCTTCAGTTGGAAGCTGGTTTTCTATGATTTCATTGTCAGTTTCCTCAGTTTTTATTGATCAGGGGAAAAAATTGTTTCCATATTTGAAAAATACACAGGATAGGTTTCTAGGGACATAGGCTGGAAATTGTACATATCTGCACTGAAAGGTGCAGAGAGATGAAAAAGGTCACATCCCATCATTATGACTGCTGAAGCTGATGCATTTTGAGGTGCTGTAGAGCAGAAATGATGTTTTTGAAGTTGTTGAGCACCAAGCTATCCTCCAAGCCAATAAGAGCCTGAGAAACAGTTAAGCCAAATCTGACTAGTGATATAATAATGCCCATTAAAGAATGGATTACTCCATGGATTACAGTTGTTGTCAGATGGATGCTTTGCAAGGAGATTTAGTTAGCTGAACTTTTTTAGTTTTTTTTTTTTTTTTTTCCCTAAGAGAGCTGTTGCCAGTGGTTCTAGTGTTGGACAGTGGTGAGTAGAAGGGGTGTTCAGTAAGGCAATGTGTATAGTGGAAATAGGCGTTGAAAAAGCGGATTGTGTCTAACATAAAGGTAGTTCTGAAACATGCTTCGTTGTTAAAAAGCCTCCTGCCAGAACAGTCTTGTTATAATGCTAGTTCTAAACCAGCATTTAGTATCTTTAATGAGAAGAATAAATTAGAGAACCACAAGTTTTTTATCAATGTTATCTTTCTCAGTGGAAAAACTTATGGCAGAGAAGAACACTGCAGCCTTGTGCTAATCTCACTTGAACACACACAGTTTTTGTCTGCATGAGATATATTTCTTTGTTTCCTTTCTGAAAGCTAATGATTTTAGAAACAAATGGAGATATTTGTTTAGGGAGTTGATCCTAATTTGAAAAGTATCTTTGTGATACTGCCAGTGAGACTTTGCTTGCACTATATATAGAAATGAATTTAAGTGATATTAGTGATTTCGGGATATTATTGTTTATCTATGTGCTTTACTACCAAAATATACTTGTAAAATTTTATACATTGTATCCAACAAGTGAGTAAACTTACAAGTTGAAGCAGTAGCTCTGCAGTTTCTCCTGCTGTAGCAGGGGCTTCAGGAAACAACTTTTCAGGGGAAAACAGGAACTCCTAGTTTTCCCTGTTACTCTGAGCTGGAGGTGTGTACCTTCCTCACAACACATCGGATGGTCAGTTTAACTGAATTCATTTGAGAAAAAATCTAGCACATCATACTTTAACTCCAAGCTATCTCTGATTCCTCAAGGGCAGAAATTTCCTCCAAGACATCTTTCCCTGCCCCCAGAGGTTCAGTCTTAGGAACTGTGTAAGTTGGGTACCTCTCAGTTTCTGGACATATGAACACTTGTCTAGTGTCACAGCCCTAAAGCTGTCAGTCTGTCTGTCTGTCAGTCCGTCTGTCCCTCCCATTGGCACTGAAATGGTCTCTCCTACTGGACTTCAGGCAAATTTGTCATGTGAGACACATCAGGTTTTGTTTCGTATTTCTGGTTTGGGGCATGCAGTGTCTACAGATGTTGCTTATTTGCAGATACTGAACTTTGAGTTTTCCAGAACTAAACAGTACTTCCTTAAGCATGTGGCCTGTAGCTCAAGACGTCTTGTCAGCAAATCCGTGCAGGTCAGTGTGGATCAGTCATTCTCATTAAGAAATGACAAATTTAAGTAAATGGAAAACAGCTTGTGGTGAAAACTTGTATGAATACTTTCTCTGTACACTTTTGGCCTCCGGAGTAGAAGTGGCAATTCATGGCAGATTTTGAAAGGAACTTTTCTCTGCAAACTTTTGGTTATGGATGCCCTGCATTTTTATTCAGCTGTGCAGGATGATGCCTTCAATGCCGCTGTGAGATCTCACTTCTCAGTTCAGCCCAATGAAGAAAGGGGTCTTCAGAGCTATTTTTGGCATTGTTTGGCATGGGCTAACATTGCCCTAGCTCAAGATGACTTAAGGATGTCTCAAAATGCAAGCTGTTAGGCAGGCAGGGAGGAGGGACTCAGAAATGAGGACAGTAGCAGTGAGCTTAATGTGCCAGCAGAGGTGAAAGGGGAAACCTGAAACTCACACTGTGAATGTCTTGAGCCTCGTTTTGCTCTGTGGTTGGAGTGTTGGGCTCAGGACTATTTGTAGACGCTTGTTCTGTTTAACTGATAAACATCTTAGCTTCTTGCTAGTGCAGCATTGTGAGCAAAATCACACTTGTGACAGATTAGGCATGAAACTGCCAAGCAGAGAGAGGTTCTAGACAGCCATTAACGATTAAATGCATGAACTGTCAGTGCATAAATGGCTTTTATGTACTAATACTGAGCGTCAATGATTTTATTTTTGCATTAATTTATTTGCTAGGGTGCTGTTATACATACACAAAGTACTGTTTGCATGCACTGCCACGTAACACAGCAAGAGAGGCCAAGGAGACAGTATGTTTGTGAGAGATGGTAGAAAGCAAATCAGACTCCATAAATTAAGAAAAATGACAGCAGCAAGCATTAAATGGTGATGTGGGAGCCTGAACTGTGCACTTAACCAAATGAAGGTCTTTATTACGTCACCTGAAAGTGGTGAATCTGATGATTTTATCAGCAGTTTATCACCATGGAAACTCTGTGTTTAAATACATAGACTTGCTGTGTTTTGAACTTGGTTATCTAAAAAGTACCAAAATCCATCAACATTTCCAATACTGTGAACAGAAGCATTTTTAGTGTTTTCATAATCTTTAAGAAATATAAAGTGCTTTTTTCTCATTAATCTTTGAATGGTTACACATAATCATTATATAAAAGTATGGTAGCACTATCTGTAAGGAAGATTATAGAGTCTGTATGATAAGCACATTCTTGGTTCCCATTCTCATATGATACTTTCATTAATCCACCTTCTGTAGGGTTCAGTTTAACAGTTCAGTCGCCTGAGTAATTTGCTCTGCTTCATTAGCCTGAAACAAACTGAAAAAACAGATTTGCAATAGCAGATTGCTTTCTGAGTTTGAAAAAATTTGTATCAAATCTGTTTTGGGTTGGAGCATGACTGAATTATTTGTGATTAGATTTCAGTAATAAATATGGGCTTCCAGTATCTTCTATTTAGGGAGAGTCAATTACAATTCTTCCAGTTTCTGCAACTTTGAAAGCTCCCAGAATCTTCACAATATGTAACCTTGTGTCATTACAGATTTAATTTACCCATTTAAGTTTTACATTTTTTTTTCCTCTTCTCTGGAGCATTGTATTTATGAGGTAATATGATCTCACTGAAGGTCACCTGCTTGAGATAACAGTAGTGCTAAATGGATCCAAGGTTTCACCCATAGTATCAGGTAAAATAAGCACTTACTTTGAATTAAGTATTAGTCCATATGAACTGTTTCAATGTTTTCTGAAGCCACTCAAGATTTATGTACTTACTGTATATTTAAAAAAAAAAATATATAGCAGTAATTGTTGGCAACAGTGAGATTACTAGGTACTGTACAGAAGTTTGTGTATTATACAGAACAGAAAATCCTGGTAAAATGTTCATGGGTACCTGCAAAACTTCAAAAGGAAGCTTTGGCACAAATGAGTGTGGCCTTTAATTGCATTTAGGTTTTCTAAAATGAGACCAGTGACAATTGGACTGGAAAAGGTTTTTTAGACTATAGGAGTTGTAGTTAAAGTATTTATGACACTCTGTGTCTCCTGAGACATCTTGAATTAAGGACTGTACCTCTTAAAAACAGCTCTGACAGGGAGAGACCCAAACTTGAGCAGTGTCAGAGCTGCTTCTGAACAGAGGCTCGGAATATGAGCAATAAAGTTTTAGCATTTCTGCTTCTACTTGAAGCAGTTGTCCTTTCTTAGATTACTGTCATATTGACCTTGTGTCCTGTACCACCTTGGCCTTGCTAAAATTTATTGCAGTGTGAACTGTGTCACTCTGGAGAAAGGTACATGATTTTTCATTCCATTTATGCACCTCTAAACACTGTTCAAATTCTCCATCTGTTTAAAAGATCTTCCATTATTATCTCCTTGAAAGAAGACAGTGGTCTTCTGTAAGTGGAAGGATTGATTAGAAAATGGAAAGAATGGTAAATGCTAAAGACGTGCTTCAGTTGGAGTTTAGCTTCTAAGATTTCTTTTACTGGTGAGATTCAGCTCACATCCACTTGCATGGACTTGCAAGCAGAGATGGACATTGATAATTTCATAAGGTAGTCCTTTACTTTTAACTTGAACCACACTTGAGCTTTTCTGGGGTGCTTGTTGCACACTCCTCTGTCATGGAAGAGCAGAACAGGGCTTGGATTGGGTCAGAAAAGCAGCAGTTTGTTGGTGCAGCTGTGGGGACAGCCCGGTGCAGCACTGACTGACTGTGTACATGAGCCCTGCCCAGATGGGGTGGTTATGAGTTCACACCCCTGTACTTTATACAACTCTCCACAGAAACTGTGTCTGATAAGCTGGACATGGTAAATAATAGCAGCAGCTGAAATCCTTCTGATAAGGAGTCTCTACACAGCATACCCTCTTATGAGTAATTTGCTGCTTTGTTAATTAAATCCTGGTGACACGATTAGCTGGTTTATTAACCAGCAAGGCCCACAGAGCTCTTTGAGAGGTAATTCTGCTTCTGCACATCTTTAGAAACAAGGGCTCATGAAGGAGAGAGCTGCTTACCCTGGTCGGAGCCCTCAGAGTCAATGGTCTCCACAAGTGCATAGTGACCTTCTGCCTGCTTGGGAGTGTCATGCTTCATGTTAATTACACTCCTGGAGCTGCTTTGATCAAGGGCAGACACAGGAGAAAAATTCGTCTGGTGGTCCACATCTCCACTCCTCTGCCTTAATATGCACATCAGTAAGCAGAAGACAGTAATTTAATTGAATACTTGCAGGTTGGTTGTTGGCTCAGTTTTCAGGCTGGAGAGTGCTTTTCTTTAATTGATTGTCTGTAAAACAAGGTCTAGATCTTCAAAGTGTGCTGGGTTGTTGGTTTTTTTTTTTCATCCTCCCCAAAGAGCATATTTTGATTGCACTAAATGAAGTCAAGCAGCTGAATCAGAATTTTGTGCAGGGATCAGTGGTAGTTGCATATAGGGTTTTCTCATCTTAAACTGTTGTTTTTCCATTTTTAAGCTATTTATAATGCTAGGTAAGTTGTGCTGAATCTCTCTTTTATCACAGTGTTTGCAATATTTGATACCAGCTTTAAGGGCATGCTGAGGCGAGTGTCCTGTAGCAGCTTATACCATAAGTAATCTCACAGATTCAGTATTATAAATTATTATTTGTTTTAAGAATAGTTAACCTGTTCCTCCATGTATTTTCATTTCTGTCTACAATGCAAAAGGCATACACATTTATTTGCTGCAAAAGCCAGGCCTTAGTCCTCAGGTCTGATTTTGTGAATAAGACTTCTACCACATGCAGATACAGACATCTTATTCATGTTAAAATATTCTACGCCTCAGTGTCAGTGAACAGTCATATTAAACACCTTCTTTTTAAAGAGTTTCTTTCTGTCCCTAGGCACTGTACAGATGTTATTTGCTGTGTGATCTTCATAGTCGTCATTCTGGGCTACATTGCATTAGGAATTGTAGGTAAGTAAATGCAGGTCTAGTAATATTTTCTGATACACAAGGGAAGCAACTTTGTGATTGTTAGAGCTTTTAACTGAGATGTCCCTTCTACTTACACCTATGTCAAACTTTCCTGTCAGTAAACAATACCTTGCCTAGAAGTTAATAAGGAGTTAACATTCAGTGTCTGTTGTAATTAGGGAAAAGTTCAAAATCATGTGTTTACTGATGAAAACCTCAAAATTAAGTGTATTCAAGAGATAATTTTGCTGTTCTAAAGTACCTGTGGTGGAAAAAAATCACTTTCATTTGTCCTTTACCTTGCAGAAAAAGTTAGAGGTAAACTCTTTGGTTTTAAGAGGCTCTTTGTTATGTAAGATGTTAACTGAATAACATATGTGAGCAGTAAGAAGTAAGAGAAATTAATATATTGTGAGATCTGAAGTTGTTTGCACATTAGGATATTAATTAATAATAGGTATTTTATTTATGTGAGAGAATTGAATCAATGCTTTTATGTGAAAGGCCATGTGATTTGTTGTGTACCTGCATGTCTATCTGAGCTCTTTCAATTTGCTTGTTAAAGGTTATTTTGGCCCTGCCTTACATAAAGTATTATAAATATATAAATATTCTTTTCACTCTAATTTATTCCTAAGTAAAAGATGAGATCAGCTTAGGTACAGTTCCAGTGGTCAGCCCTGTACAAAATACATGAGAGTCAAAGAAGATCACTTCCACTTCAAGAAAAAATAGGTTATAAATTGATTGCTAGTGATAAATTATGCCTTGTGGCATAATACAACATATACAACAAAAAAAGCATATTTCCACAATTTCTTGAGTATGTGTGATTACTGCCCTGGATCCCTGATTAATTTGGCTTGAAAAGTAAGCAATTAATGCAGGCTCATCACACAACTGCTATGACTGAAAATGAGTCAAATTTTTCCCTTATAATTGTATGTATTGCTCACATAGGCTTCAGCTATATGTGTGTCTGTGTTACAGTGGGCTAGAAATTTTTTGTTTCGTGGGGGCTGAAATGTAGTCTTAGTAAGATAATAAATTCTCTTTGAAAGATGAAACAAAATGTTTTTTCGTACCAGCCTTTCTTAGTTCTGCTTCAGTGATGGCTGCTATTTAGTAATTGCACTGAATAGAAATAGTTACTGTATAATTCACTTTCTTATAATTCTTCTAACTTTACAGATGAACTAATAGTGTTAATTTAGTATTCTGTGTGGTGTTACTTCCCATCAAACTGACTTAACCCTTTGTATTTATTGAAGAGACACTGGGCCTCTCTGGGCAGCACTTTACAAATGGTTAGCCTCTTATTTTAAGATTATTTAAATTCAGAAAAGTGCACATAAAAGGCAGCAAATAAGTTGCCTTGGGAAAGAGCCTCACATTCCAAAGGACACATTAATTCAAGGATTAGCTCTTGTTGTATTGCTCCAAGGGATGCTTATACAATACCAGTGTTACCAAGATGGGTTTCTGTACCATGTAAATTGGTACTAAAAGGTACTAATGTACCTTTTCCAGTACATTAGTAAATTGCTTGTGTTTAAAAGCCGTGAGACAGGTCAGTTTCTCCATACATAAAAGCATTAAAAATATACCCTTAAGGGGAGCAAAATAGGTATATGAAAGACTTCAAAAATACACAGTAGAGGGAATGAGACAGATAGTATAAACAGATTTGCAGTTGTGGATGCCATTGTTCTACTCATATTTTCTCCTTAACCTGGAGCTTTCCAGCCTTTACAACTGACATAACCCATAGAGCACAGAAAAAAAAGAGTACAGCTGATACACATGTAGTGATAGACAAGAGCTATTTTTGATACTGTTCATATGTGTTGGCTCCATATCAATAAAAGGACTGACAGAACTACAGGCATCCTGAAAATGCTGCGCCGGTGTCACAGGATGTCACGTTGCTGCCCTGATGGCTGAGTCAACTGCATAATACAGCTCAGCTTTCTTTAATTTTCTTTTCTAGCCCAGATGTTTGTGCCAGCACCCACACTGTAGCTTTATGAACATCAGAGCATGCTGGAATAGGATTTTATGTGACTAGATTCCTTCTCATTTAGTGTTTGAGTCACCAATAGTGTGGCACAATGGTGCAACACATGGTGCTGCTGTGTCAGGCCAGTTCTGACAACAGCCTTCACTCACTGAGAACTGTTGAATTAGGTGCTTATTATTCACTGACTAGGCCAGGAAACCAGTTTATCCCATGGATTCTTTCACTGTCATTGCTCTTAGTTTGCAACAAAGGTGACAGAAGATTGAGTTTATTACTCTTAAAGGCTAGCCCTGCCACAGGCAATGAGTGGAGCTGTGTATTTTCTCTTCTTTTGGCAATATCCCTTTCTGATGCAGAGTTAATTAAATGCAAAATATATGTTGTACATCAGACTCAATTTTTTTTTCCTTTGGAATTCAGATGAGAGGCATCTTCCTTCATCCACCCAGCACTTGGTCCCAATGATGGGATTTCACAAAGTGTGGTAAATCAGATTGGTTTTAATAGTGTTTTATCAAAACCATGCCTAAAACCTTAGGCATATAAAGGATGATTACTACCATTTAGGGGTACTTGAAAACTACTGAGAGAAAAGCACTAAAATAATTAAGTGGGGGCTAACAAATAAAAAAGTAAATGATATATGACACTGGTGAAGCCCTTCAGCTTTCTCTGAGCATCAGAGTGAATGTGAAATATGGTTAGACTGAATGTTCAGAAAGCGTTTGATACCAAGCAGTGGGTTAGTTTACAAGCTCCAAAGCACAGGAAAACTAAGATAGGTTAAAAAGAACTAGCAGGTTTATTTTGGTAGCCTAAAACCATTCTAGGTGAAAGGCAGTGCTACAGATTCCCTGTAACTATTTGCAAGTCACTGAAGATGTGTTGTGCATCAGTCCTGAACATTTCAATAAATTTGCAGTCTGTGAGATTTTACATAGATTCGGTCTCTGCTGCACATATCATTATTGTTAAACACCATTATTCTTACCAGTGTGACCTTGAGGAAAACAACAGTTTCACAAATGACAAATATGATGTCACAAAGTTGAGACAAAACAGGGTGATTATAGGGAAGAAAGTTCAAGTTGGTTTCCACAGATAAAAACCTAAAGTGTATGCTAAGTGGGCTCCTGACATTCAGTGTATAGTGCAAGACGGGGAAGGTTGGGACTAAGATCTTAGTACTACCTGTAATCTTTTCCACATAATACAAGCACAGGGTAATGTTTGGAAGAAGATCAATGGTCTTTTCTAAGAGTTCTCGAGCAACCTGATTATAGGATGTCAGCTCAGGGTAGTGGTATGGAATTATATTCTGACATTATATCTTGCTTTCTGATGAAACTTAAAAATAAATGAAATTTCCATTATTTAGGGTCAAATAAGCAATTAGTAGTCAGAACAGTTCAGAAGCTTGGTTAGGTCTTCACACTGCAGCTTAGTAATAATCATACTAATAGTGATCCAGTGTGTGCTTGATCCTCAAAGGGAAATGCTAATGCAGGTGAAAGTGGCTTGGAAGAGAAATACTGCTTCAAAATGGAGAAAATAAGTTTAAAAGTTCAATATAAACCTCTCTACTTATTCAGTACTGTGGTTTGTGCAAGCATAACAACTTTGTTCAGGCTGCATTTGGGGGCAGAACATTGTTCAGCTCTTCTGTCCACCAGTGACCCCATCCCCACCAAGAAGGGGAATCAGGAGGAGAGGACACCCCTGGTCTGAAATGGAAACAAATTTAATAAAACAGTAAAAAACAAAGCCAGAGGCCTTGATCTCTGTAGGAACCTACAGAGCATGGCTGGCTGCCTTATCTGCTTTGTTCTCACCTAGCAGCTGCTGCAGTCTTCTCAAAATTTTAGCTTTTCTTAACAGAAAAATTGATTCTATGATTCTGTCCCAGTGAAACCAGGACACGTAATATGTAAATTGCCAGGTGCAGACCTAATAACTGAAAAATGGGATGTCTGCCAAGCATGAGGTCAGGAAATGTTTTCATTTACAAAGTGAGAGTTTGTTTCCAGTTTTAGTGCAAATGAGGTCCATTAGATTTAGTCACACCCTGTGTATTCCTGTCACACAGCCGGGTAGTCCCATTAATTCCAATGCCTTTGTGGTTGTCAGTGAACACTCAAATTTGTCTACATAGTTAGCATCTCTTGTTTTCCCTTTCAATAACTATTACTTTTCAAGTCCATTTCCTTGTATTTTGGATGTATGAGCCCTGAAGGTAAAAAGTCAGCTGTTTTGCTTTCTTACTAATTCATCCATGTCTTAGTTCAGGTTTATAGTCTTAGTTTGGTTTTGCATTAGGAAATATGCAAATCAATACTCTTTGTTGTGATGAACAAAGATTAAAGTGCTGTATTAGAGGTAATAGATTTTCATGTAGGTCACTTTCAACTATTACTTGTATACACTTGTCCTAAATGTTAAAAGATGCATATGTATTTGCAGCTTGGGTGCACGGAGACCCCAGGAAAGTGATTTATCCAACTGATAGCTATGGGCAGTTCTGTGGTCAGAAAGATACCCTCAACGAGTGAGTACTAAATCCATTCACATACCTTTATTACTCGTGCACTATGAGGTTTAAATATCTCTGCTAGGGCTTCCTGTAGGAAGTTGAAGAGACAGCAATGCTCTTACTGTATTTTTTCCAAATAATGTTCAGAAACAGATTAGTTGTTCAGTGCAAAGCCAGAACTTAATTATTACTATAATGCTATTGCTTTTGTAATTCAGAGAATATTTTTGATAAAGTATCAATACCACTTAAAGACTGCTTCACCAGTTCCATAAAAAGTGACTAGATCGCAGAGTTTCTATCTGCTAAACTTTAGATCGTTAATAACCCATCAAGTAATTCTGCTGTAAGTCCTACAGCATTGTAGGTTTTGATTGATTTTGGTGCCACCTTCTGATCAACAAAAAATAGGAGCTTTTATAGTGTAGCATTTGCTGATAGTAATTATGTGTGTGCTACACAGTATGTTGAGTGTAAGCTAAGGAACAACAGTGTTTTTGCAGGTTGATTTTACAAACCTTACTTCTTAGAGGCAGGACTACAGATACCTGTAACAGTGCCTAGGGTTGTTTCAGCTCACAACCTTGCTGTGGAAAATAACTGTTGAGAATTAGCATTCTGTTGAACAAATACTTCTGGTGTTGGCATGAAACATTCAGGGTCTGCTTGGGATTTGCTGCTTTTTTTTTTTGGTCTTGTTTTTGCAGTAGGACCATTCACAATAATGTAATTTCAGTGTTGATGTATGATGTGAATTTTTGAATGGCAGAGTGTATGAGCACCCATATTTACAATGTTAATTATCTTATATCCACTTCCATAGGAACAAGACCATTTTGTTTTACTTTAACATTCTGAAATGTGCCAGTCCCATAGTGTTAATAAACCTACAGTGCCCTACAACACAGGTGAGTGAAATACAGAGATAAAGTATTTTCCCTGTCTCTTAGTCACAGTGCTTAAGAGCAAGAAATAAGATTGTTTGGATTTAAAAATTGTAAGTATCCTTCAAAATATAATATGATTGTTTTATAGATGGTGTGTAGCACATGGCCTGTGTAGCCTGTGATCATCAGACAAATAAGTAGAAATGCACAAGATTGTGTGTTTTGGATAGGAATTGTTAAAAACAAATCTATTGAATACATTAGTGAATAGCTAAATACATTAATTTGTTACTTGTGAATTCATCATAGGCAGCTATCTAGTGCATGTAGTAATGAGTGCAGAAAATAATTTTTATTGTCATCCAGGATTTTGCAAGCTAGACACGTTCAAGAAAATGTGCCTGTCCCCAGTGACTGGAGTACCTGAGTGTGGTTAGAACCTATAGTACTTTCAAAAGTGAAGATCCAGAAAGCTTGTTCTTGCCTTTTACCACAATTTGTACTCCCTTAGCTCTTCTGCAACTTGTCATGAAGCTGTGAAATAAACCCAGCCACAGAACTCCTGATCTTTTTTACATGAGACCATTTTACTGTCCTGGTTTGTTGAACAATTGTACAACCACTTATGTCAGTTCATCTTATAACAGGGCAACAACTTGTGGCATGGAGCAGGTCAGAGGAATTACGTGCAGTACTGCTCTGATCCAGCTTTGCTGCCAAAATAGTTGTACTGTGTAAATAAACTGCAGGTGACAGAGTATGGTCTTGGGCCATCTTGACAACATTTAGTGAAGTCCAGTATTAATTTTGGATAAGGGTTGTTACATGGTAACCATTGTACTGATCACAAATGTTAATGGTTTATTCAGGTGACTGTCATTTATAATGTTTCCCATTCCAGCTTGCCTTTACTCCTGATCCCTATCAAGGATCCCTATGGTTTCTGGCTTATCAGTTAGTGTGACATAGGGGCTATTTGACACAGCTGAAGAGATGGAAATCTCCAGCAAGTAAGAGCAAGAACCCTCTTAGGACTGACCAGTTGCTGACAGAATGGATAATTCCTCTATCAGCACCAGATTTACTTCAGAAATCCCCACCTGTCTGCATACAGACACCGACACTGTTACCCTGCAGTCTTTAGACTTTGTTACTGGCACAGGGCAGCCTGTTGAGAACTACTGAGGTCATTGTGTGGCATTTGAGTGGTGCTGCAGTCAAGCTGGCAGTGGTCATGAATCAAGTATGGTGAAATACTTGTTGGAGAAGAGTTTGGGGGAGCAGAATAGTTATTGTATTAATTTTTGAACAAATAACATCTCCAAAACTGAGAATGGTTTTTTTTGAATGCTGTTTGCTGCTGCAGATGGTTAGTTCTCTGGTCTCTCGTGAAAATGCTGAAGAAACATTTGCTTGATATCTTCTCTTTTGAACTGCAGACAGGGTCTTTAATTCCTATCCCATTTATATAAAATAGCAGGAGAAAAAACCTCAAGTACTGGCGTGGAAAAAGCTTCTGTTTGTAAGACTGGATTTGCAACTGTTGTTACAGTTCACTGGATCCATAGACATTTCACTGCCAGCTTCACAGATGGGAAACTGAGATTATAGTAAAGTATATACTTGTTGGTCACTTGTCCCAATGTCATGGTTTCAAGAGGAAAAATTAGCTTTATCCCAACCAAACCCAGGACACCTAGGAAGCTGAAAAGTGTCTTTGCTCCTTGGCCTGTGAGTAGTCTGTACAACTGTAGTACTCAGATAGAAAGACCTTCTTGCAATATCTACTGTGCTCTAAGGATTAGTACAAGATCTTTTCCCCAAATTCCTTTAGGTGATGGAATGCCCTGGATGTGAAATACAGTTTTGTGTGTAATGTCTCTCTGGTACTTGGATATCTGGGTGCTTGAGTAGCACAGCTTTGAAAAAGAGAACAGCCTTCTAGAAAAAGCTGAAACTTGCTAAAAAGATGGACTTCAAATACAGTATTTAGGAACAGTGAGGAGTAAGAACACTAGCATGATTCCTGTGACCAGCAGAGCTTTCAGAGTCTGTTTATTGGGGCGTCTGCTTCTCCGTTTACGTAAATCTAAATCATAACTTCTGAGTGAATGCATGCATCAAGCCCTAGACCTCACCTGATTTCTCACATAAATTGGGTTTGTAATGGGTGTACCTTGAGTGGTATAAATGTCATTCCTAGCATATGCAACGCCCTTGCTGTGTAACTGGGGAAGATTTATCATTCGTCAGTTATAAATCACCTTACATTGATTTACCCTTAACTTGACTGGAACTGTGTCTGCAGAGATGTATTTGACTGGAGAGACTGTGTAGAAACATAGGAAGGTGGAACAACTTTAAATGTATGAGACTTTTAAAAATAAAGTTCTTATGCATGATAGAAATTACACATAACCTGTGAAAGTAGCTACTGCACCACCTCGCTCATAGGCACTGCTACTGATGAAAGCAGAGGTGGATCCAACAAATCTTTTTTTTAACAGACTGAAAGCTTTACATATCTACCAGAATGTGTAGAACCTAGGAAGATATATCAAGTGGATTGATATGCCAGATATGCGGAGAGACTTTGAAAGTGTATTTTATCAAACAATTTTAGAAGTATCATCTAGGGAATCAAAAGGAAAAACATGTCCCTTTCTAAATACTGCAGTAGACATTACTGAAGGAAAATCCATAAAACAGTGCACTTCAATAGGCAGCCTTTTTCTTACTTTTTAATTGTATTGACTTTCCTTACCCCTCTCTACCGACAGTGTATCTTTACTAATTTTTTTTTCTTTTCTTGCAGCTTTGTGTGTCCAAGTGCCCAGACAGGTTTGCCACCTACATTGATGTTCAGGCTTCCTACAGATACAAACCAGATCAGTGGAATTACTTCCGGCAGTTCTGCAAGCCTGGTTTTAACAATCCTCGCAAGGTAAGGTGTGTGTGTGTCCATAGGGGACAGATTACATTTCTCCAATCAATGTGTAATATGCATGATTTTACTGAGCTACTTGAAAGCTTTTAATTATTCTGATTTCACCATACAAGGTGTTTTCCCATTTATGTGATTTCACTGGGAGTGTAGGCCTTGTGTGCACACCAGATCTCCCACCCTTTACATAACTATTGTTTGCTTAAGAGAATATCTGGAGCTCCTCATGTAGTTGCAGTAGTGTGGCAAGCAATATGCTTTAAAACTTAGGTACTTCACAGCAGAGTATCTCAAACCTGTTCTTAAGGCTCATGAATTATCTAAAGCTACTTAGCGACTTAATTTATCTAGGAAAATCGACTTACCCTTCCTGTAATAAATTTTGCACTTGAATATACAATGTTATTTCTCCTATCTTTAAAATGCCTTGTAATTCAGCTATATTAATTGTGTTAAATTCTTGGTCTTCAGAGAAAAGGCAAAGGGGAAGCAAGGAACAATTGCCCAATCACTTCTGGCTTAGATGCTGCTCCTTAGTAAACAGGTCTTTTCCTTTTTGTCACTGGAAAAGGAAGGAAGAGTATCTTCCTGAATCACAGCAACAGTTTGGATTCTTATGATATCATGAGTGTATCTTGCAGCTTCAAAGTCAAATCTGGGGAGGAGGCTACAATGCCTAGTTTTGGGCAATTTCTCAGACTGGGTGAGAAACAGAAAACACCCAGTTATTCTGCTATGTATTAAGCATTCCTATTTTTCCTCTTTTCAGTCTGTTGCTCAAGTCCTACGTGATGAAGATTGTCCTTCGATGATCATTCCAAGCAGGCCTTGTGAGTGGCTCTACTTCTTACACACATCTTAGCAAATTAGAAGTATTCATATTGAAGCACAGCTCAAGCCTGAAAAGTGTTTTGTGGCAAGGTCGCTAGGAGCTGTCTGTTATCTGGCAATGACTTCCATTCAATTTCAAACAGTTTGTAAAGATTTTTTTTTTTTTGACCTGCCATCCATGAATATCCAACTGGGATCATGTCAAGCTGAGCTTTTTCCTGCTCTTGAATCATAACTTATTACAAAAGCTTTACAGCTCAAATTGTGCCTTCCAAAACATGTGAGGAAGCAACCCCATTGGCATCAAGAAAATGCCATGAATGCAGGAGGGATCCTATGGATAGCTGTTGAAGTTAAGATGATATCTAAGCCCAGTTACCTTTTCAGTTGTGTTGCTGGCTATGCAAGGCATACAGAAGAGTTAGGGGGCCAAAAAATGTTTTTGTCACTATGGTCAGCAGGTGTTTCTGAGTAGATAACCAGAGATCTCAGCTCATCTCAGATGCAGACGTCTAATACCAAGAGTATCTATTACTGACCCAGAAGCTCATGTAACTAAGAAATTGCTGTTTGTTTTTTCATGCTTTAAAACAGACAGCATGTAAACCAGGGACAGGTTATTAAGAAAAAAAAAAAAAAAAAGAAAATATGGATTGAATTTTTGTAAAAATGAAGTTTATATGAAAACTGATATACTGGCTCAAAAGGCAGAAAATAAGTTGCATAGAAGCTGTTATCTTCTTTTAGACTGCAACAAGGAACAGAGATTACAGAGGGAGGAGAAGAGACATGTCACCTAATTATTTCCTCAGAATAATTGGTGGGGTAGATATTCTAGACTGAATATTGAATCCTGGCATCAGTGTTCATTGGAACCTGGTAAGGAAACCACAGAATTAAAGTTCAGCTGTGTAGGAGGACTGACATGCTCTTCCCTTTGGAATGAAAACCAGGACTTTCTGAGCAAAGAGCAGAGCAGCATAGATGAGTATGTGAACATCTCTCCTTTTCTCTCTCTTTCATGATCCCCACCTCCCTCTGTCAAACCAGTAGTTTCTGTCTCTTTTGCATTGCTTCCTCTCTATCACTATCTAGTGATAGTGGCAGTACTGGAGCTCATCTGGCATATGAGGAATTGACACTTGTGTGTTGTTTTGTGAGCTAATGCCATTCGTTACCAGTCATGTTGGGTCTGTCCCTAGGGACTGGTTTGATTATTACCAGGAAATGACATACATGAGAAGCTGCAGGTTTTGTAAGCTGCCCAGTTACTGACAGAGAGTAAGTTCTGCATTTATTACAAATTCTTAAACTGCTACAGATACTACTTTTGTTACTCAGTAGCACCTAGAATCTCCAGTTGAAAGCTATGATCTCACCATGCCTGAACTTGGACAAAAAGCCCCAGATCATAAAAATCATAATACTGAATATAATGGCTCTTCCAAGATTTGTCAAAGTCAATATGTCATTAGATAACCAGTTGATAAACAATTGACTGTGTATCTGAAATTATTTTAATATGTTACAAGACAATAAAAGTGGAGTTTGACATGAAATGTAATGTGCATGCTTTGTTTTGATATTTTTAATAGTTCTTAAGAGATGCTTCCCAGACTTCTCCACGAAGAATGGTGTGCTAACTGTGGCAAATCAGACAACGTTCAAAGATGGGAGAGGGAAAACAAGAAATGTAACTGATCTCAGGGAAGCTGCGAAGTAAGTTTTATGCTTCTGAAGTGCTTGTTTTTGGATTCTGAGATGCTGAAATAATTTAGGAATTGAAAAAATAATCAGAATCTGCTGTAGCAAATGGGTGAAGGGCAAGACTTGCTAGTAAATGGTCTCTATGTCTGGATGCTTGAAAAATTCCAGTGAGAAAAAACAGCACTGTGGTATGCAGAAATGGGCAAGGAGACAAAAGTTTTAGTCAGGTTGTCTCAGAGTGACTGTCAGTTTTGAAAACATCCTTGTTGTTTTTCCTAGCAAAAATTAGTATTAAAGAAAGCTAAAATAGGTTAAAAATTAAATCCTCATGCTGCAGGACTCAGGCCAGCCAGTAATGGCCTCAGCTATTGCTGGCCTTTCCACTAACTTGGACTGCTTTGGGCATCTCACCTCATCAGGGTTCTCCTGTTCTTAGTATGTGTCTAAAGGCCAAAAATCAGTGCAAGGGATTCTGATGCATGACCACACCTCCCTTACAGAGGGACAGCAAGCATCTCCAGTCCTGGGCATCAACCAGGATGAGAGAACTGCAGCAGTCTCACTTTTCCACCTGCTGTCAGTCCTCAGCCTGTCTGGAGTACAGGGGTACCTGTTCTTACCTCTCATAACCCAAAGCTGTTATATTCTAGCACCTTACCAACACCGGGGTAACACCTGTACTCTAGCAAGTCCCCTTCTTTTGGCATCCACAACTATATTGTCTGTTCTTTGATAAGAAGATCATTGTTTTCATCTTGGGAAAAGAGTAATATGGGCAAGAACTTTACAAGATAGGAAAACTGTTCCATGAAGTCAACCTTTTGCTTCACTGAGCTGTTTTCTGCTTCTCTGCTATGACCAGTTCACAACTGTTTGGCTCTTGGTACATTGCAGACCTTAGCAGTATACATGGTTCTTGTGACAGAACAAATTATTCTATCTGGTAATAATTAGTACTCATAACCCTTTTGAAAAAAGCTTTTTTGGGAGCTGTATAAACATTTTTACACCTTTTTTTTTCCTTTGGTGTAACTGATGTTGGCGTAGTTACAGAACTGAGGCTGGAGTACAGTAACATACTCTTACCTCTACCAAAGACACTTCACATTCTTCCACTGAGCCTTTTGTTGTCTGCTTTTATACCTAAAGTAACATTTTCTTTGTCTTTTCTCAGTGGCATCAATAATGTCCTGGACGCAAGATCAGTTGGAGTGAAAATTTTTGAAGACTATGCCATTTCTTGGTATTGGATTTTAATGTAAGATTTTTCATGAGTATTTTTTACTTTTTCCAAACTCGCTTTGGAGCAGAGAATTAAAAAAAATAGACAATTTATGTGTTTGTTATCAATTCTCTGTTTAAATTGAAGGAACACCTGTAATTTCCTGTCATCACACCATTGTAATGCTGTTATGGCTCTTGACATGAGGATAGCACAGCACGTCAGTCAATCTGGAGTAACTTTTTAATATCCTAACAGGCGGAAAAATAGGAAGTGCTGCCTTGTGTTGCAGGACTTGTCTGCGTGGTAATTCCTAAAGTGAAAAATCTTAATTAAGAGATTTTCAAGCCAGTTGCAGTTTCTAAGTGTCATTAGTATATATGCACATAATTTCTAATTCCATACTAGCAATATACTTGTGGTTAAAGCCACAGGAAGAGCAAGTTGCAATGGGGGACCTCAAAGCAACTTCCAGTGCCTGAAGGGGCTCCAGGAAGGCTGGGAAGGGACTTTGGACAAGGGCCTGGAGGGATGGGATGAGGGGGAAGGGTTTCCAGCTGCTTCAAGATGAGAACCTATAGCATGCACATGTTAAGCATATATTATTGAAGCCTGAATGTGTATCTACAACAATAGATATATAAACTTTGTATGATAAACTCAACAAGGAAAATAGGTCAGAAACCTAAATAGCCAGTCTTTAAAGGTGTTCTGTCTCTAGGGGGAGTACAGTGTTCTCAGAGTCTGCTACTGTGTTCAGAAGCAGGAAACTCACTGGTATTTAGCAAGCTCACTTCTCTCTACATCTCTTAATGCAATCAAGTTTATGGTTCAGCTTCTTTCAAAAGGAGGGGTCACTGAACAGATAAACTGGAGAAACAACTGACTGTTTTTTGAACAGAAATTCTAAATACTGAGGCTAGTTTCCACATTTCAAATGTGATATTTTTATAAGAAATTGAAGCCACTTTTAAAGTAGTGGGATAGAATTTTTATGATAGCACACATCAAATGAATTCTGGAAAAACATATTTAAGTGCCAGAGTTTGGGTGATGACAGTGAAGGCCTGTTATCGAAAGGATGCTGAATTAAAAATTAAATAGGGACCTGCTCTAGTCTTCTTTGTATACCCCAAAAGAGCTGCTGCTTTCAAGACTCAGTTTAACGTAACCAGTCTGTTGAGGACAGTTGTTATCATGTACTCAGTTTGGGTACTACTAGGACTCATATGTAGCTAAAAATAACTTTAGATAATGATAACTTAAAACTCTAAAGAGTTATAAGCCCCTAAATGACAACTTTTTTTCTGAGGAACACATTCTGAATTTCAAGCTAGCCATTCAAAAAAGGAAAATAGATCACGCTAGGAACCCTTTAAAGGACTTAAGACCAGCTTACAAAGGTTTAACTAAAGAAGCTGAGGTTCTTTTCTGCCCATCTGGCTTAGTTTGCCCAAAACATCTGTTTTTGACTGTTTATGATCAGGCTGACCTATTTTTTTATCTTTGGTAACTGGCTAAATAAGCTGGGAACATTCAGAAGAGAAGATACAGAACACATGCAAGAAGTTTTAAATTAAATGTTCTAAGAAGCATCTGAGCTGGATGTTTGTTGGAGGGGATGATGATGATGATGATTATTATTATTATTATTATTCACATCACTTTATTCACATTGCTTTAGAAGGCTTTGCTGAGTAAAAAGGGCTTTTGCAGTAATTTTTTCCTTTCTGAGTTGCCTTCTGGAAGTGAAACAAAAACAAATGCTTTCCTACTGCAGACTTGATAAAGAGAACATGTCTCTGTACATGTCTTTTCTAGGGGCCTCATTAATAGCTCTTAGTACTTTCTTTTTATGCATCACAATGCCCTGATCATTTCTTCTTATGATGGGTAGAAAGAGTCACTGCGTTTCCTCCTAAATGTAAATCCTTTTTAGTCTAGGAAAGCTCCTAGAATGTTACTTTACTGATACTTCTTTTCAAGTAGGCATTTCTAAAGGAGGACATACACCAGCAGCCTCTACACACAGGGATATTCCTCCAGTTTAACTTTGTGTTCTGTAAATTAGACCATGGTCCAAAAAATCCAGTGAGTTGTTTAGCTGGTGTAAGTGACCTAAAATGCATTGTGCTAGTCCCATTCAGGCAACTTGAGAACCAATTGTCTACAAACATTTCTGGTTCTGCCCTATGCAGTCATCATGTATAAGCTGCTTGTTTCTAATTGCAGATAATAATCATGGTGATGCACTTCATAAGGAAGATTTTCATTCTTTTATGTGAAATGAAGTGACCCTCATTTGGAGTAACAGGCATGCAAGCGATGGTTCTCACACTTGTTTTCCTTGTTTTCTTGTCTTTCTAGTGGGCTGTTCATTGCAATGATTGTGAGTCTCCTTTTCCTTGTGTTACTGAGGTTCACAGCTGGGGTTCTCTTCTGGATTTTCATCTTTGGTGTGATTGGAATTATAGGTTATGGTAGGTTTAATCTGCCAGCTTCTGAGGGTATTTTTCTTTATTGGTTAAGTTTGGGCAAGGAGTATCTGTAATTACATCAAGTAAATGGTAGAATTGGGAGAGTTAATGCCTAGTTTTAGAGACAGTTATGTTAAGAAGGGCTTAAATAGCAATGAAATTTAGTAAGAAACCAGCTGTGCTGATACTTAGCAACAGATGTAGTAGGCTGAATTATCCACCCACAGTATGCTTAGCCTGTATTCACTTGTACTGGTATTTCTTTCCTATACATGCAATGTAAGAATTGACTAGTCTCGCAGTAATTTTTTTTTCTTACCTGACAAACCGAGGGCAAAGCATGTGGCTTACAAGAGACTTCTGAAAAAAAAAACCTTGTCTTTGCACTCTTCAGAAACACTTACTTAATACTGATTTTTTTTTTTTAAAGGCATCTGGCATTGTTACTGGGAGTATGATCATCTTAAAGGAATACCTGGGTCAGACCTCACTGTTTATGATATTGGATTCCAGACAGACTTCAGAGTGTACCTGCAGCTGAGGCAAACATGGTTAGCATTTAGTAAGTGCCCTTTTAACTTGGAAATAAAAAGTAGGTCTTCTTGGTCCTCATCTAGAACGCATCATGATTGACACGGCTTTCCTTTTTTGTGACAAGCTACATTGACTTAGCAGCTGAACTGGAATGAGACCAGCTTTAAAGAAACCTGAGTATGTATTACTTCATGGGGAACCATATCAAAAATAGGTGCTGAAATGTGTGCTACAAAAACTTTGTTCTGAACAAAGTCTGTGGCTCTGAGCACCATAGTGGTCATTTGCCCACTGCAGTTCTGATGGCTATGGCTACTGATCATGATTGGGATCACAATTTACCATCACCTGTGACCACCTGGGTCTGGATTCTGAGACTATGTCCAGGCTGTGGAACCTGAAGCCAATTCACATGTCCCTTTGCAAACCTCCAGACAAGCCAAGGCTCAGGGATTTTGTCACTTCTGTCGTTTTGTCTGTCTACAAAACTTCTTGGTTTTCAGCTGGGGGGATAGGTCCTACTGTGTGCAACTGTTCACAACTGCTGGGCTAGTTAATTATTCCCTGCTTGTCTGAAGCACTTAGAATGAATGGATATGTCTCAGAGGGGGAACACATACCAATTTACAGAGGTAACATATTGATTTGGTTATTGATAAATCTGACTTTTTCTGTTTGCTTGTTTACAGTGATAATACTTTGTGGTGTTGAGGTCATAATCATACTGATGCTGATCTTCCTAAGGAATCGGATCCGTATTGCTATAGCACTGTTAAAGGAAGGTAGTAGGTATGTTTGTCCAATTTTAATATATTTTGAATTTTGTTAAATGATTACTAGAGTACACTCTTCTTGAGGTTTGTCTTGCACTAGCAAGGGCAGAGAGTTAAAAAAGCCAAGTCTGGGTTTGTTGACCCGGCATGTAATATAAGGAATATCAGTTCTCTGTGAATGAGGTTGTGCTTGTAAGAGATTTCTCTTTTGCGGTAAGACACGTCTTATGTCTCAGCCCCCTGCTCTCAGAGTACATATACTGCTAGTGGTACCATGTATCCTCATTGCAAGAAACTGTATCAGCAGAAATGCTAAGTGTGCTATACTCCATGACCAGACATTGTAATATGGTGCAGTCCAATATACTTATTTTCAGATCTGAGGAAAGAAGCAAGCAGAACAGGAAATGAGAGCTGAAGGCCTAGGAGACCTCCTCTTCATTTTGTGTTTCCTGAATACACAGACTTTGTTCACAGGGGTTCCTGTTTTACACAGTGACAACATTTAGTTCTTATTTTAAAAAAATGGGAAAATAACAAAGGAGAAAATGGACTTAAGACATCAGTCCCTTGGATTTCATTGCAAATAGGCTGAGGTCTCATAGAGGCCTTAGAAGAGCTCTGTTGTTAGAATGCATAGAGTTAGATCTGAGTTTGTATGTGTGAAGTTCTAGTTTTCTATGCCTTGCTTAACATTGTGGTTCTCAGGAATCTGGGTTTGGGATTTTTGTAATGGGATTAGGAAATACTGAAGTTCTGTGTTCAGGTAGGTACCTGTTTCCTGTCTTATGCTACTGTGCAATTAGAGCATAGCAATTAATTCTGGCAGAGCTAAATTATACTCTTGAATTCCTGTTCATTAAAATCCAGGAACACTTCTAACACGCAGTACTTTTATTCACAACCTTGGCAGGTAGAAAGATTCCAGGAAGTTCATAAACTTCCTGCTGAGAAGTAATAACATTCTATAGTTTTCCAGCAGCATGGAAAGGTCACATGAGGGTGGTGGTTTTCCTCTCATGCATATTGCAGGAGATGAAACACTGCATATAATTACTGTAAACCTAACAGTTTATCAGACCATCCCCTATATTCAGGAAGATGAAAAATAAGCTGCTAATGACTGGAAATCAAATTACTTTTCAATACCTTTTAACTACTTTTTTAAAAGTATTGCAATTATAATGCTAGTAATTAACTCAAAATCCCTAGTTAGAAACAATTGCTGGTTGTTACTCAGCTTGTTGAAGTAACTATCCATGGTCTTAGTGGTAACTAAGAAGCCCATAATGAACTGCAGAATACTGCTGATATATAGTGATTATTTCTCAGACTGCTTAGGGCTGTGTCCTCCTGTGTGACTCTTAATGGACTTGTGCATCTCTAGGCTCAGAGTTGACATCTTGCTCTTACTCTCTTGATGGTGTGTGACAGCTCCCTTCCTTCCTGCCAAGCATTTACTAGTTTAGCAGCAGGAACTCAGTAAATTTGTCACCTTTTACATTCTGGAAACTGCCTCTTGTAAAGTAAGTTGCATCAGAAGTGCCACAGGTTATAGGAGAAATGCTATAGGATATAATAAGAGCTAAAGGCTTGTGATAAGCTTACAGGGTCACTGGAAAGAAAATTTAGAGTAACAGGAAGAGACAGACAACAGGAGTGTGAAGAGAACCAACCTGTAAGGTTCAGTGAACAAAACATGTGCTCTCTGAAATCACATCCAGTGAGATACCTCGTTGGAGGTGTTTGCCTGCAGGGTAGATGCAGCCAGTTTACCCAGGGGGACTGCATCAACTTCCTCTCTTACAGAGGAGTTATCCCTGGCAGGGCAGCAATTGCCATGCTCAGGTTCCTGCTCACTAGTCTCATTCTAGGCACAAGCAGTAGAATGTCATCCTCTAAAACATCATGTGTTAGATGATGTTAAAAGGTGCTTTCTAAGCTGTCCACAGTGGAAGGCCATGATTCTTTCTGCCTGCCAAAGGCGTGACACATATAAGGAAAGTCACACAGTCACAGGGGTTAGCCTGTCCTTACATAACAAAGACAAGCTGACTGTCTCTGCCCCCAGATAGTTTTATTACTTAGAGCAGGGAAGGGCTTGTGAACAGAGTCCTCAAATACAACATAGCAAGAAGTAAATTCAGGTGTGTAGGAGCTGAAGGAAGAGCACAGGAGCTGTACAGAGTGGAACATGGGTATAAGGGGAATGTCTGCAGCAGTCAGAAAAGAGATGTGATTGAAACAGGTTTGTGACCTAAAAGAGCTGGATCTGTGAAGCAGTAATGGAGAAGGAGAAAGTAGAACACAGGCTTGAACAAGTCAAATTGATGAAGTTGACTGTAGTGCTGCTGATAAAGGTGCAGTGGTAGAAAAGACGAAGTGGAGATGTGAATACATTTGAAGAAAGAGCCCTGCAGTATTCTGAGATCTCACCACAAGATTGTGCTACCACTATGAACAAGCAGCTCAGAATAACAAGGCTGATGCTAGGGGAGGACTGATAAAAAGGTTGTTTCTTAAATTGTTGTAGCTTACTGATACGTTTTGTTTCTTTCATAGGGCTATTGGCTATATAATGTCTACTTTGTTTTACCCAATTGTCACCTTCATACTCATTGCAATTTGTATTTCCTATTGGGCTGTGACAGCTGTGTATCCTTCTGTCTGTGTACCTCTCTGGAGGAACAGTCTTCTGGTCTGCAAGACCAGATAATTCTCTGCTATTTCAGATTTACCAAACCATCATTAAAGGGAGTTTTGGTCACTTGTCACTTGCTGCACTCTTCCTTATTGCACATTTACATGTGATGTACAAATTGGACAATGAAATTTATTTTATTTACAGGAACTTAACTAAAATTCATGCTGGGGCAAGGGGATCATACAAAGCCTTATGTACCGCATAAAGTTGATTTTAAGGGGTAAAAAAGACCCTTAGTAGAGAGTGAATGTGGCCTTTAATGTGCTGCATGCTCTACAGGCCAGATGTTAATGGTCTCTTAGTTTGCTGTGGATGGTGTCTATTTCCACCAAAATGCAAACTGTCACAGAACTACTACATAATCTCCCATATCAATGGTATATATGCAGGAGAGTCAATTTTTAGGGTTATTCCCCTTGCCCATTCTGGTCAGGGTTTATTACAACTCCAGGATGGAGTTTGCTTGAGTTCTTTAAGTTACGAGAGTATTGAGTCTCTGCATAGCAAGAGCAGTTTTTCTGTGTCTGTACAAGTTCTTTAGAGCTAGCATATACCCACTGCAGAATCATAAGTTGCTTAAAGCCAGCAGTTGTGTGATTCCTCCTTAATATATTATATTCAGTTTTCTGGCTACATCAGGAGAACCTGTGTATAAAGTAATGGCTAATCAAACAATGTGCAAGTATGCAAACCTGACTTGTGACCCAGAGGTAAGTGTAACAAATATTTACCTATAGTGAGAGCTATACTAATTGTGTTCATTAATCACCATTAAATGCACTATTAGTAGAAACTGTGCATGTTTTAAGTAATGGTTCCTCATATTAAACCTGAAGATAGTACCTAGTGTTCAGATAAGGCATCAAAGCAGTTTACAAAGATATAATAATTTTTCTGCTAGGCTTTTCTTTAAGTCAGGTAAATATTAACCATTCTAACTTACAGGGTCAAGAAGGAAGATGGAGAAATAAGGCTCTATATGGAAAGGTGGTCTTGTATTTGTAAGGATTGTATTTCATTGTTCTCCAACAGCAGTGGCAAACTTTGAAAGCTGTGCCTCAAACTTGCCCAAGGACCAGCCGTGTTTTGAAGGAGAGGTTTAACTTCTTCCAGTACAGCAATGACCTTTATGATGCTCAAAAATATTTGTATGTTTTGGTTTTTTTTTTTATTTTATCTTGAGTCAAATGTTTTGACTTGACTGTAGAGTTGAATATTAGTAATTTTTGAAAACTAGAAATAGTTATCAAATGATACATCAAGGTTGTTTTCAGGTGTTCAAATTTCACTGTACTGATGTGGTTCTGTATACCCTGCTGATGTCTGAACACTAAAAAAGAAATAGATTAGAAACTGATAGGGTTTAAATCATGCCCAAACTAAGCAAGTACATGAAGTGAACAATAGATATAGGGAAAAGTAATTTAGTGTAAAAACTACTTCTGTTTTAATACTCTGAGAAAGGTAAGGGAAGTTGTGACTACATCACAGCTTGTGTAAAACAGCATAGCTTAGTTGATTTCAGTTGTGGTGATTTACCCAAACTGCTGATTTGGCTTCTTATTTTCAAATAATTTTTTGTTGTTGTTAAAACATAAGCAGGTTTTCTTTAAGAAAACTGAAGTGTTTAAGTATCTTAAAAGTAGATTTCTCAATTTCAGATTCCGTCTATGTAGTTTTCAGCCATATGTTGAACAGCTCTTTTTGCTAACTACTATGAAGTTAAGCATCTGCATAAGACATTAGTGTGGATCCTTAAATGTGTAAACAGGTTACACAGTATTGCAGTACAGTACTGAGTAAGCTAATGAAACATCAAGCAGAATTATGTTATTTGTGTTAAGCTGCTAATCTTCAGAGACTGTTTACACAGAATTCATTGCTTATTGTCTTGTTTATCTTTCTTTCTATACAGACTTTTAACACAACAAATGTAACTAAATTGTGTCCGGGTGCGCAGTGTACTTTTGCTTTTTATGGAGGAGAAAGCCTGTACCATAAGTACATCTTCATCTTCCAGTTAGCCAATGCCTTTGTCTTTCTCTGGCTGGTGAACTTTGCAATTGCACTGGGCCAGTGTACCCTTGCTGGTGCCTTTGCCTCTTACTACTGGGCCTCACGAAAACCAGCTGATATTCCACTGTGGCCACTCTTCTCTTCATTTGGACGAGCAATACGGTGAGAGTGTGGAACTGAATGTCAGCTTTGTCATGTTCTCAAGTTCTCTTTTTACATCCAGGGAAGCCCTACTTAGAATATCAAATTAAAATGGTTTGTCAGTGTTTTGGTTTAACCCCAGTGGGCAACCAGGCCCTACCCAGACTCTCACTCACTCCCTCTCTGTGGGATGGGGAAGAGAATCCAAGGGGTAAAAGTGCAAAGATGTAAGGGCTGAGATAAAGACAGTTTAACAGGGGAAGGAAAGCTGCCCAGGCAGGCAAAGCAAAGCAGGGAATTCATTGACACCTTCCCATTGGCAGGCAGGGTCCAGACAGTCCCGGGACAGCAAGGCTTCACCACACGTAGTGGTGACTTGGGAAAACAAGCACCATAACTCCAAATGTCCCCCTCTTTGTCCTCCTTCCCACACCATGTGGTGTCAGCTGTCCAGGCTGTGTCCCCTCCCAACTTCTTGTGCCCCCCAGCCCGCTCACTGGTGAGGGTGAGGAGCAGAAGAGGCCTTGATGCTGTTTGGCAGGAGCTAAAATGTTGGTGTCTTACTAACACTGTTTTCATTACAAATCCAAAACATAGCACTATGAAGAAAACTAACTCTATTCCATCTAAAACCAGGATGGTGCAATCAGGAAAATGTAACTGTTAGGGGGAGGCTGAATCCTATAGCCTGGTAGCAGCAGGGGCCCTGCAGCTCTGTGTCACCAGGTCCCCTCAGTTACAAGGCTGGGAACACTGTGCACACACCGAGCAGTGCACACACCCACATAGATGTGTGCAGCACACATACAGCTGACCCCACAGATCAGCAGATAGACACACAGCACTCACACGAACACCACCAACTCTGGAGGATCAGGATGAAGGTGCATTGGAATATCTAATTCCCACTAGTGGAGCTTCCCCAGTTCTAATTTTATTTATTTACATATAGACACATACGCACATTCGTATATAATTTTACATACGCGCATATGCACAACATAACAGCATTTTATCTTTTTTAGATACCATACAGGTTCACTGGCATTTGGAGCCTTAATTCTTGCAATTGTCCAGCTTATTAGAGTAATACTGGAGTACTTGGATCACAAACTGAAAGGTGAGATTTATGAATCCGCTCTAGATTATTGAGATCTCCTTTGGTAAATTGCTTCTTTTCCAAGACGTTTTTTGGCAATGAAAAGAGATTAATACAACATTATTTTGGGCCATTATGGTTCAATTGGAAGCTGATGTACTCAAATTGAGTCTTGTGTCCTTGGGAACTGAATTCAGAGGGGGATGTGGATCTGATCTTGTTGACAGCAAGTGAGCTGCTGAATTTGGTTGAGAAATGAGGCCATATGTAGAGGAAAACAAATAATGTTTTTGCTTTTGTTGCAATTTAAAGTTTTTTTTCTGAGTATCTTTCTGTGTTCTAAAGACTGTTAGTAAGTTCTGTGTATGATGCACTATCATGTTTTTTCAGGTACACAGAACTCCTTCACTAGATTTCTACTCTGCTGCCTCAAATGCTGTTTCTGGTGTTTGGAAAAATTCTTAAAATTTATAAACAGAAATGCCTACATCATGGTATGTAATGTCTCTTCATGTGGTCTCCCTTATCTGGAATGCTAAATTACCCTAGCTACTACTAGTTGGTCAAGAACCAGCAGTACTAGACTCTGTTGACTATATAATGGAAATGCATGTTGCCCTGCCATGAAAAAGTAGGGTGGTTTTTTTTTTTCCCTTCTTCTAAACTCGGCCTTTTTTCATGCCTGTCCTTGTCCATTTCTCTCACTCCCCAAAGTACGTGGGAAGGAATGGCATAACCAGTTAACTCCTCCTCTGATTCAGCAATCTAAACTCTCATTTCATCAGGAGTATTATCTTATTTCATGTTGCATGTTGATGATACTTCTGTCTGGAGGCAGCATTTGAATAAGGAGGCAGGAAAAGATGCGGTATCTATATTTCCTCCTGGAAGCTAAAAGCACAAATTTCATGAATAGCAGCAGTGGTTTCTCTAAAATAACCCTTCATAGCTTCCAGAAGAGAAATTACAGATTTTCACCTAATAAACATACACAGATTTCAGCCTAGGATGTTCTGACTTGAAGCAGTATTGGTGAACAGTTGGAGACTTGTTGTCTCAAAGGGGGTAACTTGTTCTAGTATATCTTGCCCTTGTGGACACTGTTCCAGGAAGAAGAAATGGTTTTGTTCCCAAATAATTTTAGCTGCTTTACTTTATGCTGATATAAATCCACTGACTTCAATACTGGTATTGCTGATTCCTTCTGAAGTGAGAGCAGCGCCAGGTCCAAGGAGATACCTACAAGAGTCAGTGCTCTTCTGCCCTACTAGTGTGTCTTTGTTTCTAGTGTGGATATATATATACACACTATAAATCTAGTGTGGATAACTAGCAAAGCAAGAGGAATCCCTCAGCAAGTACCTTATTTGCTCTGCTTGGCAAACTAAGTACTGATTCTACTGCCTGAAAGGTCACCAGTGGTGGCAGAGTGGTGGCCAGGTGTTTTGAAGGGGAAGCATTGAGAGGTAGCAGGTGACTGGGGGGAGTACTTTATGTTCATTTGAGCCTTGTATGTTCAAGGCCTTGTATAAGAGAGAGCTATGCATTACACACAGTAAGATTCTGCATGTAAAGTGATTTCCTGATTATTTAAAATACTTAACAGCAACTATTATTTTGCAGATTGCCATATACGGTAAGAACTTCTGCACCTCAGCAAAGGATGCATTCTTTTTGCTCATGCGGAATGTGGTGAGGTAAGCGGCCATCTCCCAGTCCTTGAAAATTTCAGTGATTCCTAACATTGCACTCTGAAGGCACACTTCTTTCCTCTCCCATGCCCCCTCCAAATGTTACTCTAAGCTGCTTCAGTCCTCAGACGTATCCCTTGTTTCCTCATTTTGCTGTGTAACATCAGGCTGTCCAGCACAGTAACGTGTGAAAAGTTGATGGTAACTGGACAGTTTATATGATTGTGCTTTTAAATTCGTAAGCACTTAGCAGGTTGTAATAGTGCCTCCAAGGAACCAGTGAAGCGCTGAGAGGAGCTCTGTGTATATACAGGAATGGGGTGCATATTGTCTGCCATATGTGTGTTTCTTGAGATTTGGTCCACTCACTGTCTGGGAAAAGCTGAGCAGAAAGACCTAAATCTTCAGATTCATCCAGAAAGGTTATGGGGTGTCAGAGAGTGGCAGTGAAGAAGAGAGAATACTTTTCTTTCAAAACCAGTATCTGTAACATAACCAGTTCTCCCCTGGTGCTGGGAACTCCCCTGGCCCTTTTCCCTGCTATCAAATCTGCTGCCAAACTCCCTGTTCTCATCAGTGCTTTTCTTCATTGCTCCTGGCTTTTCCTGTACTACTGTGAGATCAAAAAATAATGGGAAAGTAACTTAGGAGCAGGCTGTGTTGATGCAATAGCAAACAATCTAATTACCAAGCAAGGGACACAGTAAAACTGGTTAGGTGTTTTAAATTAAGTGAAGGACTGGGAGGAGGAGAGGAACTGGGGGAAAGGCTGAAAGAGGAAAGTGGAAAGGATCCTTAAGAAAGAAGGGGAAAGAACTGGAGGATGGAGTGCATGCACTCTGTTATCCTGTGCTAATACCAGTGTCATGGTGTCAACACCGTGTAGTGCCTGTGCAAAAGGAAAAAAGATGCCTTCAGTTCCTTTCAGCTTCTTTGTCATGTTTTGTAAATTATTAAGAAATTTAAGGAGAAAGAATACAGATTTCTGGTTTGTGATGATTATGTATCACTTGCCCTTTGATGAACAGAGTTGCAGTTCTGGACAAGGTTACAGACTTCCTTCTATTCCTGGGGAAAATTCTTGTTGCTGGTGGTGTAGGTAAGCTAATCAGTTTTTCCCAAACAGCATGTTGTTTTCTGGTACCTACAAGTATGCCTGCCATGTCCATATATGCTTAGTTAACAGTTGGGGTTCTCATTGGTCTCACTATTTGGGAAGCTGTTTCTGTGTTCCTAGGACTTGCAAGATTGAAATAAAATAGATCTTTTCTTTCTTTTCCCCCTTCTCTCACCCCCACCCTCATGTGTGGTTGGCAGCATCTTTTCCATAATTGCTTTTAGTGCTCTTGTGTGTGCTGCTGGCACGGGAACTTCTGCAGCCAAAGCCTTATAGCTGGATCAAACCAAATTCACATCCAATGAGCCAGACACAAATGGTTCTCCTTTCATGAGAACTTCACAAAATTGACAGTGAAATTCACCTGGTAGCAAACAGCACGCATACAAGAGGGGATGGTGCAGGTCTGCACAAGGTGGGCTTGGAGCTCTGTTGTATTCAAGCCCATTATAGCTATGTGTTATAGTAAAAGAATATTTCTAACATTCTTACAGAGTTTTCTTAGTTATCAGAAGGAATCAAAATCTATTATTCATGCTTTTTCTGTGACAAAAGTCATTTAAAAATTTTTTTTAAATAGCACACTTTCAGCAATTTGACAGTATTCCCTTACAGTTTTTCTGAATTGTCACAGCAGTTTTAAAACAATATTTTAACAATAACCATATTTTGCATTCTGTATACTGAAAATATTACCAACAAATTATATTTTATATCAGAAGTTGAAAATTAGTACCAGGGACAGATCTAAAATATTTTGTAAATACTGTAATAATTTTCAAGCTGAGGTAGCGAATTTAATTTGAAACATCATATACTCTGAAATTTAAGCCATGCAGTACTCAAATTAATTTTTTTCACTTTCATTTAAAAAAGATCCACCCAATGGACTTTGTTATCCCATCCCATTGTCTTTTTTATCATTATTTATCAACTTTGCTAATATATCCAATAGAATGATGGAACAAAAGAAGTCATTGAAATCTTCCTGGGCCTATTTATATCTTTATGGTAATTGATTAATTTACATACATCTTCTGTCAGAATATGGATGCAGCAGATGATTAATATTGTGGAATTTATTGGTTACAAATCTTACTTAAACTAACCTTGTATGTTTTGTCTGTTTTGTCTCATCTGTTCTCCAGGTGTTAGCAGAAGGATCACTAATCTTCTGTGCTTCTTGCAGGTGTTCTTGCATTCTTTTTCTTCACACAGAGAATACCAGTCTTTGCACAGGAAGCACCAACGTTAAATTACTACTGGGTTCCACTGTTGGTAAGGCAACCATACAATTGGTACACTGAGGGCAGTCTGGGGTGCTCAGATTACTTGGGGCATGGGTCTGGTAACAGCTCCTGTTGTTATCCTCTCAATGCCGTTCTGTCCACTGAAGTGAGGACTGATCTGCTGCACTCTGGTCCTCTGGACTCTTCAGGCAGAAGTGCCACTGCAGTGACTCTGCACCTTTAGAAAAATTAAGTTTCACATCTGCTTTGCTCAGACTTCCCAGACAGAAAAAAGCTGATGTGGAGGCACCAAGAGCTGTGTGGCTCCTAACAAAAGGGACTTGTCATGCACCTCCTGTTTTTGTAGTCTCCCCAGACTCCAGAGCCTCTCCAGGATAAGCAACTCTATTGTCTTTTTTTTTCTTCTTGTAGACAGTCATTATTGGCTCCTACCTAGTTGCACACGGGTTTTTCAGCGTCTATGCAATGTGTGTTGACACGCTTTTCCTCTGCTTCTGTAAGTACGACGTTTTCTTTCACTAATACCTGCAAGTCATGGGAAGTAGAAAACGAACTTATCCATTCCTTAAAGAATTGTGGTGACATGCTGGAAGGCTGTGAAAAACTAACTGCTGCTGCTTTTCGGAGTGGCTCCTTGATGCATTCTTCAGTGCAAAAGTGTTTTAGTGTTCAAATTTAATTAATTTTAAGTAATGGTAGCTACATGGCTCATGGGGGTACCTGACATTTATTTTTCAGATGTTCTTTAACTTTCATTAACAGTTTGCTTGTGAGTGCTTTGTGAAATTGTTCACTGATCTGTGACTACTGCATTGCATACACAGGGCTGAACCCAGAGCAGTGTTTTAGTCATGGCCTTCTGCAGGGAAAAAAAAAAAGTAATATGCCTGCCTCGTTATGTTAAATTTGTATTCTGCTTTGCTTCCCATGCTTCCATTCAGTAGGGGACGGTAGGAGATGACATTGAATACTGTGCATTTGTGGCAGCAAGTTTTCAAAATAATTTTTGTCTTGGGCAGTGAAAAAGGGTCCGATTTTAAACGTATTAAATCCACAGGCCTCTGTGACAAATTTTCTAGCAAGAAGTAGCCAAAATGCCAGGCTTTGGTGGAGGCATGATTGTTTCTGGAAATTTCCACCTATACTGCCAAGCCAAAGAACTGGAAGACAAAAAAGATATTTTTGCTGTGATTTTAAAATGGCTAGTTGTTTGTGTCTCTGCTGTGTGTAAAACCTCTTCTGGTTGGAGAAAAATAGAAATTTTACAGTGTCCTTCAGCAGCAGTACAGCTAAATTGCCTTGATAGAGATTTTTATTGTAATGTTGAATCTTTTGCTTTCTCCTTCAATTCTCTGTGTGTGCGTGTGGTTGTACTGCTGTTTGCTCTTTTGGCTGTATAAATTCAGGTGAAGACCTGGAAAGAAATGATGGATCTACAGCAAAACCGTACTTCATGTCAGCTAGCCTGCACCGAATTCTAGGGAAGAAGGAACTAAGCCCTAAGAAGGCAGTGGGATAAATTACACTAGGCCTCGACATCAAAACAGTGTCACTTTTAAGCAAAATGTGTGTAAAGTAGGCAAAGGTAAAAACTGTAAATTATGCTTATGGTTAATGGCTGATTCTTTTTTCCTTTTGCTTATATCAAAAAAAAAAAAAAAAAAAAAAAAGCAACATTGGTAACATTTAACTCATTTAAATGCTTAAACTAACAGCTTTGAAAACAAGGCCACGTTTTATTTAATAGAGTGCCTATGAGAAGGAAAATGTAAATGTAAAGCTTTTTTAGGTCTATAATGATGTTTTAATAACTTTTGTAATGCAAGTTGCTGCCTTAGATGACAGCAGTTTTGATAATGTTTCTTTTTATAAGTGTATATTTGTAAAAGAAATTCAGGCAATTTTTTGAAAGCACTAACATATAACCTAATTAGCCATAAAAAGATAGTTTGAGACTCTAGCTAAGCAGGATATGGTACTAAATTTGTAAATATGGTGCTATGATTGTATTTTTTGTACAAGCTGGTTCACAGCTATTTAAACTGTGATTATACATGCATTAATGATTCCCTACACTGAAAAACGTAGTGATATTTTAATCACATCCACAACTGCATCTTTTAAGAAATGAAGGTTCCCTTCAGGTCCCAAAGAAGGTAGTCAGAGAAGACTATAGTTGATACTGTTAAAGTGAAGTTTTCTGTGAGTTATGTTGAAGAAATGATGTAACTGAGAGAAGGTCCCACTGCACTTGTGATTCACACAAATGAGGTTTCATACAATACAAGATGGAGAATGTATAATTTTTAGCTGATGTCCAGGGGATACACTTGTGTTAATGTACCCCCTGTCTGTAATGAGTCTCTAATTGTGTTCTATATTATAAGGAAGCTGAGCTTCACTGAAAGGGAAACCAAATGCAATCTTTTTCCTTGGACAAAAGTCTTGGCTGTATATGTGCACAAGGAATTCCATTGCTTCTGCCTAGCTCAGAAGGGCTTCTCAAGGAGACATTGCAATGGCCACGCATGTGCTGAGCCCAGGTGTGCTCTTTCTGTGGATCCAGGCTCGCAGTGGATCACTGTAAGGTGTTAATACATTGAACTTGAGTCTGCTCATGATACAGGATGAATTATTTAGCTACTGAAAGATGCTTTGAGAGATTTAGTTTGGTTTTTTAATTATTATTAAATTTGCCTGGTAATTAGTGCAACATCCGTTGGCACATTAACATTCTGTTCAGTTTTATGACCCTCCTGTTAGTGGAACCAAGGTCAGCACCAGCTGTGCTCATGGAAGAAGTCTTACACTGGAGTACTTCTCAAGTCCCTTAATGCCATGAGCTGAGCTGAAAAGGTTTAAATTTGTCTGCTGGGTTCCCAAGGACCCAGCCATACTGAGGCCTTCCCCTAGTTTTCATGTATTCCATTACTGTCTGCGTTACAGGAGTGGCTGTGCCAGATCTGGTGTGTGGGTTCAGTACCTGGAGTTTGATGGTCTCACAGAGAGAGGCAAATTCTTTTCCAGTTAATCCGAATGCAAGTTTCTGGTGAAAATTTACTGACATTTCAAATCCTAGAGTAGTTTTTCTCTCTGTTATGGCTCCAGTTTTTGATGACAATAATCACTGCAAGGGCACAACTAGTACCCTTGGTGCCACAAGGCTGGGGTCTTGTTGATGCACAAGTGATGGCCACCCACGTGCTTGCAGGCATGGGCACGGCAGGTTCCTGAAACCCTGTGAACTGAGGTGCAAGTGACAGGACACTCGTATGTGTTCTTGGTGATCCAGTGGGCATTGTAGCCCTTTCCCCTGAAGCAGAAATGAGTAGTTCAGAGTAGGACTCAAATAATGTACAGTGAAGACAAACAGCTTCAAATGTAACTGCTGGTTGTGGGAACCTCCAGCTCTTGATAGTTCTTCTGGAGATACCCTAGAGGAAACCTGACTTTCAGAAAGGGCTGAGAAACCTACTTTTGGAAAAAATCAGGTTCTTGACTAATGGAGCTTTTCATCATCATTATTCCTTTCTCATTATGTGCATGCCATTGATTATACGTCCCCCCCATCATTCTTATCTGAGAATAAGGTCAGTAACTTTTGGGGCTATGTGTTAACATTCTGTGATTAAAAAAGCTGCTGGTCTGATTACAGCCCACATACTAAAGATTTTTCTCTTTTTTTTTTTTTTTTTTTTTTTTTAATACTACTGTGTGATTAGTTTGCAGCTAAAGAAACTGCATTTAGTAATCTATATTTCTACTGGACTTCTGAGTGTCTTACTGGGAGCTCAACTGAAGAAGTGTATTTCTGAACACAGCGTGCTTTTTTATCATATGAATGTAACCATAGAGATTACTAGGAATAAAACATGATAGAAATAGTATACAGTTATTTGATTAGAATACTTTTGTAACAAATCTATGCATTTACTAAAAGGAATTTCTAAAAGTTAAAGTTTTAAATTGTATTATTATTTATATACAGTAAATATATATATGTGTAAAATTGCTCCACTCACTATTTTGTGAAGTTATTTAGAATGTAAGTGATTATAATTTCTGAGAAGAAAATTTAAAAGCCATTTTCTTAATTATATAATTATGAGAACTGTGAAAATACAAAGCAATACCATGTGAATTTTGTAATCAATAAATTGAATAAATAACTCATAAAGGTTTAATACTAAAATTGGCTTTTAAAAAATAAATTGCTATTAATGAGTTAAGTAGAAATTAATTCAAGTGTTTACTTGGTAAAGAATCAGTTAAAGTATTTTAATACTTATTTATGATAATGGTTCCTAACTAACCCTGTGGGCCAGACTCTGCAAAATTACACCACAGAAGAGGACCTAGTAGTGATGTTTATAGATTTGGACATTTATTTATTGCTTGATTTAGTAAAAAATCTAGAATTTTATTCTTCACTTTAGAGAGTGGAACATGTGGCCATATAACTGTTAAAATGTCATATATTCTTTTGCTCCTGAGCCCACGGGAGTCAGTGTCAAAAAGCCCACCCCTTCCAGGAGGCATAGGCTACCCGGTGACAGTGGTGACAGGAGGTTGGTGGTTGTTCTGAGCCTGCAGTGCAGTTGAGGAGATGGTGGAACAGAAAACCTGGCTGGAGTCCACTGTGCTGCTGCTCAGCAGGAGCTCAGCAGGTCATGTCCTTGGCTGGGGCCTTCTCTCCTAGGAGAAGCTTTGGGAAGGCAGGGTGGCCCTGCAGCAAAGACCCTTTTACAGGTATAGAAAGAACTCTGAAAAGGCTGGGTAAGCAGAATGTTGAAACCAAGAGATAGTACAAAACACCTGCGATCATATTCATGCAATCATGTTTGCATTAGTTCTGGTTGAATTTATTGTGTCTCCATACAACGTATTACTGGATGTCTTTCATTTACGTGTTTTATACCAAAGTTTTCATGTCAAGCCTTCAAATTTTGTAGAAAAAAAAAAACCCAACCAAAAAAACCCGACAAAAAACCCCCCACCCCAGAAACAAACAAGAAAGATGGGATCATTTCTTATGCTGAGGTTTGTTTTTTTTTTTTCCAAGTAGTATTCAGCATCTGATTCTTGGGTGTTACAAGGATGCTGAATCATCTTTTAAACATTAGGATTTAAAAGTAAGAAATATTTTACTGTTGCGTGTTGTGCTGTAGAGCAGGAAAAAGATTTTGGCAGATGCAATGTGAAGCTGGTTCTGGGACAGTCAGGAAGTATTCTTCTACAAGTCAGAGAAGTCATGATGAAGAATAGACTGACTGTTTTCAGTAACATAGAATGTCTCCCTTCGACCAGTTGCTCAGCCTGGACAGCTGTGTCCTCTCTGACCAAGTGCCTTACTGGCTATTATTTTATCTGGCTTATATTTTGAAGTTTATTCACACCATGTAGACTACAAAACAGAAAAGGCTAGTTAGGAAAAAACAATACTCTGTTTCAAGTTAACTGGTATAAGGTGAATTGTAGGACAGATGTCAGATTTGAACTGTGTGATGCAGCATTTCCCTGTTGCTGTTGTCAGATCATGAAAGGAGATGGTGTGTGGGAGAAAACGTGACAATTGTGTTGTTGCAAATAATTAAATGAAACAATGCAAGACTGTTCCATTTTTAGTACTAGATCTTTTTATAGCTTTAATTTATGGTCTAGTGAACTTCTGAGAAGGCCCTATTCTGCTTTGGGTTACTATGATCAAATGTCTTGTACCTGTGTAGCTGAGAAGAGATATGGGCCCTTGCTACTTAAAACAGAAGGAAAAAAGCTAGTAAATATATAGTATATTACTGTAATACATCTGTTTGTATGTCCACAAGCATAAAGTTCATTCTCCATTTCAAGACGGATAATTTACTATTCTGGAAGTGTTTTATAAATTATTCTAATTTTTTTAACTTTTGATACAGGTGATAATTTTTGAGGTAATACATAATTTGTACTGCACTGTAATTGAATTAGAAAGATAACTGTTTCTTCATGTTTAAGTAACACTAGTTCTACTAATATTAAAATTGTCCATTATCCTATGCTACAAAATTCCACTTGTATTTGTCCCAAATGATGAGTTGCAAAATCACAAAAACGACTCTGTAAGGTTCATGAAATGGGAAGTTACTGTTTCATTGATGTGATTAAGGTTTTGTTACTATCTTGCCAAAACCAAATTAACAGGAGCACGACAGTTTGAGCTCTATAACTTGTTTGCTTCTGCTATGCAGAATTAGGAACGTATTGTTTAAATATCTTTGATAACTAAAGTGTTTAATATTTAATTTTGTTGTTCACCGTTTTACAGCTCTTGAGGATTGTTCTAATAAAGATTTAGATACAAAATGCAGTTATGTGTGTTTATGCTGAGCTCTGGAGCCGCCCAGGCCCACACCTGGGCCCAGGCCCTGGCTTGATCCACTGGTGGCAGTGGCTGGGGAGGGGAGAGAGGGATGAGGATGGATGGACAGACAGACAGGTGGCACCAGCTGCACCTGGGGGGCTGAGGCAGTGGCAGAGTTGTGTGCAGTAGCAGACAGGGTGTGTATTAGCTCAGCCAAATTCATACCTTGTAACTCAGTAGAAATCTCTTTTTGGATTTAGGAGGCTGCCTAAAAGCCATATTTCTTCCTATCTTTGTGTGAGGTCAACAAACTGTTTATTGCACCCCACGGGTTGGGCTGGCTCTGTCAGGAAGTGCTGGGGTTGGGGTCGCCATTACAGAGAGCTCTGGTGGGCCAGAGCCGGCCAGGCCCAGTGGCCCTGTGTCTGCCTGCAGGATGTTTTTCTGGGAGATGGGGGAGAAAAAAAAGCCCAACCAAAAGCAGCGCAAGAACTTTTCAGAGATGAGGATGGATTTCAGCGCAGGCAGCACTGGAGCGGTTATTTGGAGGCAGGACAAAGGGAGAATTTGGGCTTGAGGTTGATAACCAAGGTATGTGTTGTTAGTTGTTCCATACGTAGGGAGCTTTGTCTGAGGCGATCGCTGCAATGAGATGTCGAGATAAAGTTTTTGAATCAGTTGTGGCCACCTGGGCAACACTGTCACCTTGGCCAGAGTGGCAACTGCAGTGGGACATCAGCTTCAGTGGAAAAAATATGGCTGTGGGCTTGGGATCAGTGAGCAGACACGTTCAGGCTTTAAATTCAGAGTTCCAGCATACATCAGGGAAGAGCAGCGTGTTACGCCTATGGCATAGGATACTGTTTATTAGAGAGGCCTAAATGCTGTCTGTTGTGGGGAGGTTGGTGGGTTTGTGTTCTCTGCTCAGTGGCCATAAGCACAGGACATCTGCCATGAGCACTGAGGGGTGGATGGAAAAGCAAAGCTGTGACAAGGAAAATGCAGGAGTGAGGAGGCTCAGCCCAGAAGATGTAGATGTGGGTACTTTCAATCCAAACTAAGCACTAGAAGGTCAATTGTAAAAGTGATCTTCAGTGGGATACTGGTATTCCCTGGGCCCGTTCAGTGGCCAGGCTGACCCAGGCTGTGCCTTCCAGGAAGAGGGACAAGCCCTGTAGAGAGTTGCTTAGAAGAGTTAAAAGACACTGCTGATGTATGGTAAGTCTCCATTAAATCTTATTTTTCTCTTTTTTTTCTTTTTTTTAATGTTTGATCAGATGCAAATTTGGATAAAAAGGATGCATGCTTTATGTTCTGTAAAACATCACTATAAACCTTAGTTCTGACCATGGCAATAAACAACATCAGTAACAATAAAGCACCATGTGTATTAAAGCACAGTATCATTGCTTGAATTCAGGTAGTCATGGGTTGCCCTGCAGGATGTAGCATGTACCCAAATGCTGGAAGATAGATCTGTAATATAGTTATTTTAACAGGGATTTTGGAGCATAGAGTACCTTTGCTATGTGTCTAATATGCACGTAGTTATTTTAACTAAACCAGGATTAATCTTTTTTAAAACTGTATCAGTATCTCCTGTTAGCACACATGGTCTTTTGGAACTGACTGCAACTGTTAGTTATATTGTCCTCCTTCAGAAGATATCAGGCTTTCCTGCCTCCTATTAAATGTGTTTTCAGGCTATTATGTTTTACATCTCACATGGTTTTCTTGCTCCTCATATGAAGTTTAAAGCTAGTACTGGCTGCATGCCAGAGAAACTTTAATCCACATCCAGATGATATAAAAAAAACCCAGGCTGGGTTTTTTCTCATGTACCAGCAGTCTGATCTCTAGTCTTCTCTAGGGATGCTGCTTCTTCGCCGAGATTTGTTCTTTCTAGTTCCCCAAAGGGAAGTTCACACTATGCAAGGTGTCCTTGCAGGCCTGGGTCAGTGCACTATGTCACCACCTGATGGGCTGCCACACGGCTGCTCATTTTTCAGTCAGCATTTAGTCATAACTGTGCTGCAGTTCCACTGGGACAGAATAGTGATGAAGTCAGCAGTGGTGTGGTCTGATGAAAATTCCTGCCGAAGGAGAAGATAAAATAACTGACCTGACCTGTTATAATGAAATAGACCCTGGTCATAAATACGGGGTGAAAGGGTTTCTGCCTTTGTGGTGGACAGTGTTGGACGTGTGCCACCTGAGATGTCTTTGCAGTTTGACTTTGCAGATGAACACTGCTGTTGGTGTGTTGTTTTGTTTTTTTTTCCTAAGAACTCCATGCTACTTTGAAAATCCACACAGCTAGAGATAGCTTGGAGAAGAAAGGAAGAGATTGTTTTATACAGAGTTTCATAATGCAGTTTCTGGTTGCCATCATTTTCAATGCATCTGACCAACTCAATTTCCTGTCTTGAATCAACTTTCATCAAGTCCCAAGTTCTCAATTCTGTTGGTTTGGCTGGGCTCTGTGAGTGATCTATTTTAATTTTGGAGTCTGAAAGAGCCCAAGTTTGGGAAAGAATCAAAGTAGTCTCAGGAGAAGGTTATGTGCTTAATTTTCTCCAAATTATGTCAAAAGTGGGGTGCTTTTTTCCTAGTTTGTTTTTAGTTTAGTTTGTTTTTGTTGTTGCATTTTTTGTGTGGGGTTTTCTGTTCACTCGTTTTAGTTTATGGAGTGCTAGTTTCCTACAGAAATACTAAGTACTTAAATAGCATCATCATGTTGGTATGATTAAGCTCAGAAGCAGGTTACTTTGTGGGAACACTAACAGTGGTCTAAAACAGTTCAACGGATCATAGCAAGATACTCAGCTGCAGTGAGTGGGCCTGGGTGACTGGAGCCTGAACAAGTTGATGCTGTCTCTCTGAACTGAGTAAAAGCGGATTGCGGTGTCCAGAAGTGGCAACTGCTACTTCCAGATGTCTGAGCTAACTGAAACAGTGACAACATTTAATTTAGGGAACTCAAATAGTCCAGAGCTTGCCCCTGAAAGCCACTATCTTTCTGTGGTGGCAGGGAGAAAACTACCTTTTCCACATTGAAATAGCTTGACTAGGACAGTTAAGAAATTTCACAGACACTAACTCATAGTTGGGAGAGGAAACAGGGACATGGACACACACCTTCAAAGTGCAATTTTCTCCTGCTGGCAAGTAAAGTTTAGGTTGTGCAGAAAGAATCTACCAGTATGAAATCCTTGAAGGAAACTAGTCTGTGAAGACAAAAATCAACTGTACTGATAGTATGCACTAGTCCTTTGCCATGAAATCAGTGATCCATTAAAGGATTTTAAAAATCTAGACAAATAGGAACACTCCTAAGTGGTGTAGTGCAACTAAGCACACCAGGGACCTTTCTCTTGAATTGAAGATTCAAGCACTTGACAAATGATCAGTTCAGCCATAAACACAACAACATTTTTGCTTGGCATGCTACACCAGAAACTTTATTCAGTTAATTTTGAAAATATTTGCAACCAAAATTTATTTTTTGTAAACTCACAGAAATAAGCTTTAACATATAGGCTGTATACAACTCAAATACAGGTAATACTTTTAGCAATAACTTACAGATACAAACTAATGATAAACTACAATTTCACAAAGAATTGTAAACATCTTGCACAACTGTCAGTCCTTTCTTTTAGGCAAAGTGCTCTTTTGATGACAAATAAATTAACACACACAACTAGAGTGTACTACTTCCAGACAATACAAAAAGGTGTTTTAATAAGGCTTGTAAACAACGTAAGTTATTTATGCAGATTCCATAAAAGTGTCTTGCAGGCTAAATATACTTACATACCCGGGCAGCAGAAGTGATCTTGAAAATGCTTTAGATGTTAAATTAAAAGTTAACATTAATATGTTTCCAATTATATTTTTAATACACAATAAATGACTTAGGGGTACTTCCTTAATAGCTTATATCCCTGACAGAAATTAATTAGGTGTGACTTAGTGGCAGCTGTGTCATTGAATGGGGTAGCAAAGGCTGGAGTCCAAGAGCTGTAGGGGAATGAGCTACAAACAAAACAGAAATATTTACCAGTCAACTTCAGAGGCAGGGAAGTATTCTAAGCTAGTAAATCTCATCGGGTAGTAACAGCCCCTGGTCCCAACCACTGTTCCTCAGCCCACAACCCACAGCCCACCTTGTGCCACCACTTTGGAGAAAGATAAGCTCAGGCCACACAGGTGGCTCAGAGCCCTCCCAAAGTCCTCACAGCCTCTCCTAATCACACAAGCTGAAATTGTCCACTTGCTGGGTTATAAGGCACACAATGACTGAAACATACTTTTGACCACAAGGCTCCCTCTGTGGTTACTGTGGGGGAAGCTGAAGGTTTCAGTGGGGCTGCTGGACTGACTAAACTAACAGTCCTCGGGGTGAGAGCCAGGCAGCAAATGCTTTGCATTAAAATTACATATTATGAAAAAAATGGCATGGATGTTTAAAGACAGTGTTTTAATTTCTTACTACTAGTATTCATAGTTTGGAGGAAGCACAAAAAGCAGTCTCCATACCCAATATTTAGCTATGTTCTAATTAAAAAGTGCTGTCACTTGAAGAGGGACACTGCTTAATGAGGTATAGATAGCAAGTGCTGCATTAAGATACTCTGTAAGGAATACTAGAAGTTAAAAATCTATTAAGTTTCTTTAATCAGTGCTCAGTAAATTGTTCTTGCTGCAGTCAAAAGTGATTTAACTTGGATATGCAAAGCTGTTGTACCTACCATCCATGTAGCTGTGCAGAGCAGTTAGCATACTCCCATCCTGGGGTACATAGGCAGAATATGCCATTTCTTCTAGCATGGGTGGAGACAGCCTGGAGGGCTGAACTGCTGTGACAGGAGCAGTAGATGAATGATTGGGACTAACGTGTTTCTTATGACGTGCTCTGCAATTCTGAAACCATACCTGAGAAGGGGAAAAATGCACACGTTGATAGATTGCATTCTGCTTCAACATTAGCGTAATAAACCCCCTATGAGTTCTAACTTTGGCTGAATTAAGTTAGTTAATTGTGCCTTTAACATAACCTGACAGCCCAAATGCAGAAATATACATTCCAAGCCTGTTTGGTTCAACCAGCACAATCAAATGAGGAAAGCTTCTGCAGTGCCCAGGGGTCTGCAGAGGAGCAGCCGGGCCAGGGCTGCACCCTAGGGCGGGGGACCCCCAGGTCACCCCCACTGCACATAGGGGTGACAGCCATGCAGGTCTGCCAGGGGGTAGCCACTCTCCTCCTCACACTGGGAACTGTGCAAGCTGCCTTTCTTTTTTTTTTTTTTTCTTTAAAGCCTTGATAGCAGCTCTCAGAGTCCTCTTTTCTATAGCAACACTGTCAATTCTCAAGGCTGGAATAAGCAAAAGGAACTGCAAACTTATTTTTATATAAGCATCTATATAATGTTAAGTATCAAATTTATGTATAAAAGAGCCTACATACAATGTTAGCTGAGAGGCATCATCAGGTGAAGACTCTAAGTTTGTATTCATCTTGGTTTTGGATGGGCTTTGGTATGTATTAACTCTGCTCTTTGGAACAGATCACGAGATATTTCTAAGTTGTCACAGCACAAGCCATTTTCAAAATGAGTGTTGGTCTTAAGAACTGTCTACCAAAGCAAAAAATATGTATTTAACTTAGTGCCAATTTCAATGCTATTTAGGCTGAAAGATTTCTTCCTGGAAGATTGGTAATCCTCCACACAAAGCATGAGAGGAATACAGCAAGTTTTCTAAATTAACATGTTTGCTCTAGACATATTCCTGGCTAAGAATGTTGTCTGAAGTTATGCTAAAACTGACAGATTACATCTTTTTCCATTTCAGAATAACTACTTGGAGAACATTGTCATTAAGCATTTCCAATGAATGAGTACCAGACTTTTGTTAGTCAAGTGACTTGTGCAGTTACCTGTATAACACGCCTGCTCAAGCCTGTTCTTTCTGCCAGTTTCTGAAGTGTCTGTGCATCTGGATTGTTGTCCTGAGCAAACTGTGCTTGCATAACCTGGAAATGCAAGATAAGAGATTGCAAGTTTTTGTGTGCAGTCCTGAGAGCAGCATTACTGATTCCTCTCAGACCACAATCCTATTCCTGTGTTTTTTGAAAGTTGTTATAATTATTAGTCCTCATATGGTTCTCACTACATTAAGGGAAAAAAAAAAACACCCCACAACAATATCTCTTCCCCCCCACCCCCACTCCCCAAATGCAAGCCTCTTTAAACATGCTTAACTGAGCTGAGACATTTACCAGAAATGAAGGAAATGAATTGTGCTTGGCAGTAATGAAATATGAAGGAGGTGCTCAGTTATCATTGTTAAAAGAACTGTGGGAGAAAATCCACTGCAAAGAAATTGGAACAGGCTTGTAAAGAAAACTTTTAGAGCAGCAGACCCCAGCCCAGGGCATAATGAAGGAATGAACTTTGATCCAGCTCTCTACTTGTCAGTGGCTGCCTGCATCTTCTATTACATGGGGCAACTTAACTCTGTTCTGCTGCATGGAGGATGCAGGCAACTGGAAAGCACTTTGTCCCTCTTTTACCTTCAACTGACCTGAGGAACAGAGGCTCCTGCTTGGCTGACCAGCCCTAGGGAATTGCTTGGTAACCCTCATCTTTTTACAAAAATTGGAGTGAACACTTGTCATTGGGATATAAATTGCATGGCTTTGAGGAGGCAGATGTCTGCTTGGGCTGCATTCTGGACAGTTTTAGAGCCTGTAAGAGTTTACCTTATCTTAGGAAGCAAGACTTCATGGGTTTCTGCTGGGCCTTTTCAGCAACTTAGTAAACTACAGTTTTTAATTTCTGGATTTTGACCCTTGCTGGTCTGCAAATTTTGCCTGGTTTCATCTTTGAAGATTCATGCTGCTTCTCTCTCCACTTAAAAACACTGAAGCGATTTACTTTCCTATTTTTTCAAACAAAGACATCAAAAAGCACACAAATCCTGTACAGTTACTTCCCTCTGACACTTGCTTTGCTTATACCAGCATCACAGATAGGTACAGAGAGCAGATAGTAAGTATCATTAAATAACAAGAGGCTCCAGGATCTCAAACACTGACTGAAGTCAGTTACAATCTATTTAAAAACACAAAGAAAAAGAAACATGGGTTTTCAATGACAGCAAAAGGGAAGAGGCCCTGAATATGACTCCTACCCAGATATCTGGGCTTATCTCCTATTCAGCCAGAAAGGAAAGTTCCCTTTCACAGAAGTTTGAGCTCAGTGTCCAGAACTCTTGCTCTCTGCCCTTGTGAGGTTATTGCTAACATGGTTGGTATGTATAAAAAAACCATTCTGTCTCCAACGTGGCTGAAATGAAAACCAAGTTGTGAACAGCCACATGCCAGGCTACCTAGCACTGCCTAAATGCCTCACCTGTTTCTACATCTCAGCTTCAGTATTTCTCAACTGATGTCACCCTGAACAAGATGAGGACAGGCCAGTGAAGCAGAACTCAGGCTGAGACAGTAGAAAACTAATGGTGTAGTGGCCTCATGTGACCAGAAATTCAAAGGCATTATAAAATGAAAGCAGGTATGTGCAGCTAGGATTAGGTACAAAGCCAGCTTTCTTTCCATTAGAGGTTGAAACCTCTTCCATCCAGTCCCACCGCGACCCCTTTTTCATGAGGAAGCTGGCCCAAGACATGTTTGTTTTTTTTTTTCTTAGAAGGCTAAAATGAAGTTGTGATCCAGTGGGTGAAATAACTCCTATCTGAGTTAGTGCAGAGCTAACTCTCGCCAAAGTAGCAACAAGACAAGAAGCCTTGAAAGCAGAGCAGATGCAGGAAAAAAACCCTCTCTCGCCCTTCAGAGCAGGCTTGACCATGCAGGAAAGATTTTGGCTTGGTTATGACCAGACTTCATAGCTCCCACTTCCCTTAGTCCTGACCATGGAGAGGAAAAGAACTAGAGGCTGAGCCTGTACAAAGGGATATTAGAAGAACACTTCAGTACACATGTTCAACAACAAACTGGGACAGCACAAGAACTGCTGCCAAGTACTTCAAATGCACTTTCCCTGTGTTTCACTCCACCCAGCTCTATGAAAATAAGTGGGACTTTTTTCCTCTAAAACATGCAGCATTAAATCCCAAGTCAAGGTCTTGAAACATGCCACTATCATGCCTTCAGTGTATTTTGAACAGGCAAAGCTCAAAACCACTGAGGAAATCAACATGCGAGACATTTTGAAGGGGCAAGGAAAAGAAAAGCAAATGAGTCCCTGCTGATATTCTCTCTTCCTGGTGTACAGAAGCATGGCCAAGAATATAAACATATGACCTAAAAAGTATTAAGGAAAGCCATCTTAGAAGGAAAAAGGGCAATCAAGAAATAAATGTTCAAATATTTCACATCTTCTCTATAAACCAAATCAAAACAAGAAATATGCACTAACAGGAGTCAACCTGTGAAAACAATTCACGTGAAAACAAACAGGAATCCATGATACCTGTTTTGAGAACACAATCTTTTGCAGTCCCTATTGTTCATTACAAAAAAATTCAAATTCCCATTCTCTTCATGTCTTGAAGTCATTTACAGTACCCATCTTCAGTACAACTCCTCACATTACATAATTCCAAAAATATTTTGTCTTTATTATGTGTAGCGATGTAAATGTCTGATTAAATAGATTTCATTGAGCAATCAAAATAGAACCTTTTTGTTTCTACTCTGCAGAATTACTGTCTGCCCCCAGGGAAATAAAAAGCTTGAAGAGTAACTATTTCGCATTAAACTGCTGAAGCTAACAAACAATTCCAGAAACATGCTGCATCTTGATAGTTTATGAAATCATTAAAAGCATGCAAGCTTTTTCTTTCCCTCCATATGCATGTGAATTCCTATCAGTTCTCTGCCCAAGTCCTGCATAAATCTGAACAATGCAAGGTTTTAGCACTGCATCTACCTGGAGCTGATCTGCTGTGAAGCTGGTCCGAGCTCTTTTTGCTGGTTTTGGATGATTAACATCTTGTTCTGTTAGTAATGCTCCTTCCATGCTAATCCCATTACCTGAAGCAGTAAAAAGAAAACAACATTGTCTGCTAAACAGTCAAAAAGGTGTTTTTTGTAAGTCAGATTGTCCTCCAACAATAACCAACAGTACCCAGAACAGCTGAATTTCAACTTTAAAGCTTGAACTTGATCTGGCACCATTACCCATTACACCCCAAACGACTCCCTTGCAAGTGAGGGAAAGACAGATCCAGCACAGTATTTTATCAACTAAATGTTTTCTTTTCCTTAGGATACAAAACAAGTTATACAAACTTTAAAAGAATTAAAGCATCAAATAATTTGCACACTTTAATTCAAGAACCTGCACTTCCAGCCTTAGCAAAGCTAGGTAATTACATCTTAAATAAGGAAGATGAAGTAAAACCCAACAATTTAATTAAAACTAACACACAAACACAGTTCTTCACAAAAGCTGGGTGTTACCGTTTTCAACTTCTCTTTTCAGATTATCCAACATGCAGTCGTAATGTACTCTACAAAGGACTTTCTCTTCCACCAAAGCAAACTCCTCTCCAGTAGAAAGCTGTCTCTTGCAGGAGAAGCAGGCAAAGCAGGCCAGGTGGTACACATTGCCCTTTGCCCGGCGGACCCAGTCGGTGGAGTGGATGTGCCTCCCACAGCGGGAGCAGCGGGTGCCGTAGCGCCTGCACAGACACAGGGACAGGAGCAGGAGGGCAGCCACCAGCCCCCCCAGCAACACGGTGACTCCTGGAGCCACCAGGATGTGGCAGCACAGCCAAGACCCAAAAAAATCCAAAGTTTGTATCCAATAGCTTTGGAGCACAGAAACAAATATCAATAGCTGAGCAACAGAAACTAATATCCTTAGACGGAAAAGAATAAAATGAAACTACAGTGGATGGTTTAGTGTAGGGTGAACGGTTGGACTCGATGAAATATCTTAACTGCTACATGAACTCACAACTCTTCATCTTTCCTCTTATGAAGATAAGAACTTTTTTAAAAGCTATGCATGGGAGACAATGGATGACTGTGTTCAAAATTCTCTCAATTATTCGAATATATTATGCATTACTTTGGCGGTAGTCTGAATTACTGTATTTTGCTACATCATCCTCCACTGATCTTTCAATCCCCTTTAGCAGACAGGAAAACCTGTATCTTGATAGTTATTTCCTTAACTAACAACACATTATGATTTTTTAATAATTTAAATACCTGCAAGCATTTACATTACTAGAGTAGAATATTCCTCTTTGAAGAGGAAATGAGCCACCAGGGTATGCTGATTATTTAGACACAAATTTGTCCTGAAAATCTTTGCAGGATTGTAAAATGTTTTTCAGCCCCACAAAACTTAGTCCAGAGTTCACAGTATTCAGCCCGTCTTCTCTCTTTCAGTGTCAAAACTGAGCAGCTGAACACAATCCATTCCATACACAGGTGAGAATCCATAAATAGTTTAGTCTGGGGAAGTAACAGCAACCACACCAAAATTAACAGCAAAAAAGTTTGCCTCTTTCCTGACCCTCAGTGCCAATATAATATTCTTCAGAACAGGATTAGACCTTAATATTGAAGAACTATTAATGTTCTAAACGAAGCAATCACAGAAAGGTATAAATCCTGAATGCTTCTTTTAAAAAAGAGATTTATTCCATGTTGGCTTTGTAGTTCCAGGTGATATCATGAGTTTCATACCAGCATTAGTGCTAGTGCTAGTCCAGACAGAATATCACCTCAACTCTTCCTGGTGTGCTCAGTCAGCATTACCTCAGGGGGATTCTTTGCGGATACCAAAGCTTTACAACAGTACTGTGGGCAGGAATTCTGACTTAAGGGTTTTTTAGTACAGAAGGAAATTACTGTATAAATGCAATAGCTATGCAAAATAGAGAGAAAAAGGGGAAGACTCATAGGTAGCTACATTAGACAGACTTAGTGTTGCTCAAATCCCTCTGCAAGAAAGGTCAGTTTAATCACTGAAAATAAATCTAGCAAATAAAAACCAAAGAGCCTAAACATGCATTTTAGTTGCAGCTTAAGCAAAAAGTGTCAAATAAGCATAGCAATATCTAATAAAATTATATTCTTGTATGATATACCTGAAATAGTCAAGTTTGCAGAAGATATCTTTATCTTTGATGTAGCAGCTCGTGTGCCTTCCTAGAGATGTTCTGCAAACACTGCACGAGAGACAGCGCACATGCCAGCAGAGGTCATTTACCTGCAAAAACACAAAAGAAAAGTGCCCCTCAGTGCTTGCATTGCCAATATTACATTTCATAGTTACAAAAATTATTTTTCCATTCATATAGACAAGGCCAAAAATGACAAATACCGAGATTCACAGAAAATTAATCTTCAAGGCAAAACATTTCTTACAGAACTGCATGCACACTAAGGGTTAATTAATTTGATGGAGTTCTTCAGAATAAGCTTTCATGGTTTTGTAATTAAAAGCACCAGAAGAGGAAGCAAGAGATTCGAGTTCCATGTAAGTATTTTGTGTTGAATTCTTTTCTCATAGCATTAGAGTAACAGAGTGAGTTTTGGCCTCACATGGCCTTGGTAAGGCAGCTAGCTTACATATTTTTATTTCCCAGTCTGCAAAAAGTCCTGTCTTCACAAAGAAGAAACTTTGCAAAGTTTCTTCTTAAAACATGAGTATTGAAGGAAAAAAGAAACAACTTGTCAAACAAAAACACACCATGAACCACATCTTCATTTTCCAGGTTTCTGCTGAAGCTAAGAGAATGGAGTGAGCTTCAGAAGAGCAGCAGCTGTTTCAATAGCAAATTCAACAATTCTTTAACATGCAACATTCATAGTGAAAATAGACATAAAAAGCTTTTCTGGAAAGCAGCAGAAATCTGCAGTTTTGAAAACTTGCATATAACTTTTGGGGCAAATAAATCGACAGCAATAATTTTCATTTCTTCTTTCCTGTAAAGAGAACCTCTTTGTAGTGCAGGCATTCTGCATCACACATCAGAAAACCTAGGACTCTCCATGAACACAAGAATTTAGTAACAGCCCACTAGGTAGTTCCACACGGCACGAGACTTCTGTAAACCTAACAATGACTAAGCTTAGGTATATTTTATTTTTAATTTTCTGAGCCAATTTCTCCGTCTCATACCAAACAGCCCATACAATGTCTATGGCAAAGCAGCAGATTTGAGATAATCCAGGATGTGCCCTTCATCAGAACACCATCAGACAAGCCACAGAGAAAGTGAAGTATTGACTCCAGCACTCAGGCTAGAATCACCAATTTCAGGTATTCTTCAGTTTATACAACACAGCTTGCAGTTGCCCAGAGCTCTCCCAACTATTATCCTTGTTGGCAGCCATCTTCCCACACACTGGCAAACCTATACCACAAAATAATGTCAAACTGTTGACAACAGCTGTCACCAAATTGATCCTCCCAAGTGTTTCTTCCCTCAGCAGCCACAGCCCCAGTGCAGGCCAGAGGACCCTGCAGGCAGCCAGGCCCTGCTGTGCAGCTTCACAGAGCCCAGGCTGATGTCCCAGCCACACCATGCTCCTTGCACTGCCACTTCTTCCCCAGTTAATGCTTCTATGCAGAGCAGGACAGCTTTGATGGTGGTCACATTTGGTATCACCCATTCATGTTCTTATGAATTTACAGGGCTGAAAGCTAGAAGATGTGCTGCCGGAGGTCAGCAAGACACCAGGTTACCAGCAGAGATTCCTTCCTCTTTCTGCTCGCACAGGAAGCGGCAACACCTAATTGAAAGTTCAGGCTAAATGATTTAAAGGTCTTTTGCTCTGAGCCACATTATCCCAATTTTTCAGACAGGAGACTGCAATGATCAGTAAACAAGCTACTTACAGGTCTCTGGAGTTAACTGGACTGGAACCAAGTTCAGCTCCCAGTCCTGTGGCACTACTCTGATGTCAACCCAGCAGCTGCAGAGGTGCCCAGGATTCACCACAAAAAGCAACAAAGCAGCTACCTACACCAACCCTATTTTACATGCACACCAACCCAGTGTGTGTGTTCCTTTGACCTTCTCTCCCCATCTGAGGTCTAGGCAAATGATCTAATAAGTGAGATGTTTCAGGATATGCAGTGGCTTTATTTAAGGCCGCATCTAATGGAATTAAGTTGATTCTCACACTATTAACTAATCTGGGATAATTTTAGTGGATATAATACAGGAAGAAAGTATCCCCCCTTTCAACCCCATTAAGGCTTTATGCTTAAAATCACAAGGTTTTATTTTTAAATTATCTTAGCCCTGAACACTTATGCTAGCAAAACTACTCTGCAATCACACAGCTTGCTTCCTTCAAGGGCATTTCCAGACGCATTTCACAGAAATAATTCCCCAAGAGCCATTTACTGCTTTGAAATTCACAACACCACGCTACGAAATTTCCTTTAATTAATAGCAAACGGGCCATACCACCACGGCTTACCCAGGAGCACAAAACGCAGCAAGAAGTTACCCGCATTCGAAACCATAGGTTCTTCTTCCCTCTCTCCTTCCGCACGTCAAGAAAATAAAACCCCAGCGCAGGAAAGCATTACCCAAAACCCAAGCGGCAACCGGAGTTCCTTCGGGGCCCAGATCTCACCGACAAGCAGGCAGGTGACTCCGCTCCTTCTCCCGTCTTGCCAGACGCTGGGCTGGCCGTCTCGGTGGGCAAGGGAAGACTCCTCGGCCACGGCACCGACGGGGCAACAGCAGCCGCAGCGCTGCGGAGGGGCAACCTGGAGGGTTCTCCTGGAAGCCCACGGACCCCGGCTCCGGGAGGCTGGCTGGGTGCCTCCGAGGCACTACCCTAACGGGGGAAACGGCGGCACCGGGCCGCCCCCGATGTAAGGAGCCGCCGCCACCGCCCCCAGACGCCGCTCACCTTCAGCAGGTACTTGTCCACGATCTCCAGCCCGCAGCTGCTACACACACACTTTCCGGGGGCGCAGCCGGGGCCCGAGGCCATGGACCGCGGCGAGGAGGAGGGCGAGAGGGCGGTGGAGGAAGAGCAGGAGTCCTCGTCGGCAGCTGCAGGGCTGGCCTGGGGGGAGCGCAGGGGAGGCGGCGGTCAGCACTCGTCCCCGCCGCCCGGGAAGCCAGGACCCCCGCACCGGCACCTGCGGGGCTTCGCCGGGAGGGTGGCGGCAGGAGCCAGCCCCTCCAAGGGGCTGAGCCCGAGGCACCGGACTGGAAGGACGGGAGCGGCCACCGCCGCCGCCGCCCCCTCCCCTCACAGGGCACCAGCCCCACGCCCGCCCCCTCCCCACGCACCTTCTCCGAGGGGCCGCCGAGCGCGGGCAAGTCCTTGTCCTCCAGCCTGCAGACGAACATCGGGTCGCTCTTCCAATACATGGCCCTGCCCTACCGCATACCAGCTCGGCGGCGGGCGGCGAGGCTGCCCGGGGACCCCGCGCCAGGGCTCTGCGCTCCGCGCCTGCAGGGGAAAAAGTTTTGTTTTCTAGTGGGTGGACCCGCGGCGCGGGGACCTGCCTCGCTGGCCTCACCTCCTGCGCAAAACCCGCCTTCTGAGCATGGCGGGAGCGCTACCTCCGCCAGCGAGCCTGGTTTAACGTAAGGGGAGGGGGAGCGAGGGGGTGGCGGAACCCCAACAACAAGAAAAACAAACAAACAAAAAACCCCAAACCAACGAAAGAAACGAGGAGACCCCCTCCCCGTTTGTCTTCACCGTTTACCACGGCTTCTCCCCGCCGCCCCACTCTAAACAAAGATTCAAGTTACACCCCTGTGTTAGCTAAGACAAACACGGCCGAAAGCGAGAGAACGTGCGAACGGCAAGGGTTCCTCTGTACAGATGAAACCCAAAGCCCAAAAGCGTTCCTGCAGCTTAGACTCACAACTCCTAACTCAGTCTGCTTGTTTCTGCTCTTGCTCATGTCTCCAAGATCCCCAATAAAACCATTCTCGTTAAGCAAAAAAAGGAGCACCTGAGCTGCTCAAAGGCCGTAGCGTTACTCCGTTCCTGAAATCGAGCCTGAAAGAGCACGGATATTGCTAATTAACATCACCGCCTTCGGCCGCGCGGCGGACAGAGGGTGCTCGGAGCTGGCGGTCCGCAGCTCCCCAGAAAACTAGCGGAAAACTCCGTCTGTCAGTCGAGCGGGACCTCGGGTCACTGGCACGTTTTTTTCCACGATTACAAACCCTGCCCGCAGATTTCCCTCAACCCAAAAACTGCTGCTGTGCTTGAGGCATTTCAGGAGAATAAAGCAACAGCTTGTCCACCGCAGGTGAGGTAAATAACTGGGGTGTCTGCTTCTCTGCACGTACTTAACTAGCCAGGTGTTTTTAATTAAACTTGTCGTTATGTTTCCATCTTCTCCCCCCCTCCCGTCTTTGTTTCAGCTCTGCTCGACGATAGATGCGAGACATGCTGCAGAGCCTCAGTAAAGCGAGCGACGAGAATTATCCCTACGCTTAAAACCACGATAAGTTTGCTAAAAGGGAATTCTGCTTTTGAGAAACTGCATGAAAGGAGAAGCTCCATATTCTTATCCCCCCAAAAATGACAAGCGTTTTTTTCAAATCCCGGGACCCGATTCTGCAGGACCGTAACTGAAAAAGCGGCGGTGCCGAGCCCCGGGAATTCCGGAACGTTCCGTGGTCAGTCATTCGTTTGTACGGTGCTAAAACCGATCTAACCCTGGACAGAATCTCCCTTAGATTTTCCCCTAATGTCCCTACCAGTTGCTGCCACAGTCAGACAAACAGTGCCTGGTTTTTTGTTTGTTTTCTTCCCGTAAAGCAACTCAGGGCAGCGCAACCCACAGCCCCGAGCGGCGGGGCGACCACTGGACCCCGCCGTCCCCTGCATGCCCCGGTCCCCCTGACCCCCGGTGGCAGCGTTCGGGCCTCTCCCCGGCCCGGCCCCTCGACGGCCGCGGCAGCCCCACGGGGCGCGGTCTGGGGCTTCCCCCGTGGCCTCTGCCCCGTCCGCGGCGGGGGGGCCCGGCCCGACCGGCGGGGTGAGCGGGCGGGGGGTGTCCGAGGCGTGGCCCCGTGGTCCGGCGGGGACGAGGGCGCTCTGCGCCCCGCGGAGAGCTCGGCCCAGGGCCGCGTCGAGCACGGAGCCTGCCGGGGCTCCCCCTCTCTGCGCCGATCGGCCGTCCGTGACCATCAGCCGTGCGACATTAGCGCTGTCACCTGTCTCTGGAGGCTCGACGGAAACCAAGCACCTGGTGGGGGCCTTCGAGAAGTGCACGGTGGAAAATCCGGGCCGGACCCGTCCTGCGGAGACCCGCGGTAAGCCCGGGGAGCGTCTGGACCTGCTCCGCTTCGTGCAGCGTCCAGTTGGTTGTCAGTCCTTTTCCTGCGCAGGTAACGAGTTAGTTCAGGTTGTTCGTGCGCGCTTCTCGCGGGGCTGCTTTTTAAATTTCGATAAAATAACTCCCTTGCTGTCCACGTACACCTTTCCTCTCACAAATGTGGGAGCGGGCAGAGCCCTTGTTCCCCAGGTTGGTGGTGAACGCGCAGGGGTAATTCCAAAGGCGGCAGTTGAGGGGAAAACAGCACACGAGAGATTCTCGGTGCTTCTTAGTATTTTCGGAGCCCGGAGAGAAGCGGGCGCGGCGAAGAGCCGCGGAAGGAGGCACTGCCAGCCGGTGAAAGCCGCCCCCAGGCCCCCTTGCCCCCTCCCCCGCTCGCTGCGCCCCGCGACCGCCCCCCTGCGCGGTTCCCCCTCCGGCCCCCCTCCCCCCTGCTCTCTGCCCGGCCTTGGTCCGCGGTACCGGGTACTCTCTGAGGTCTCGGGGCTCCAGGAAGCTCCCACGCGGGGCACGGGCACGTCGTGAGGCACCAGGCTTGGCTGGTCCCGTTCAGGGGCTCCGGGGGCTGCGCGGAGCTGGGTCTGCCGTCCTGCAGCAAGGGTGGTGGGCTGCAGGACAGGGGACCGGGCGCCCGAGAACCACGCGGAGATGGTGGGGGTATTGCTATGGCTGGGGGTGTTTCGCAAGAGATGAGCGATTTTGACGAGATTTTTGGAAAGAGAAAATTTATTTCTGAGAAGAGGTCAGAAACGCCGTGGCGTTCAGGGTGGACATGGAGAGCGCACGGTCGCTTCGCCCCTGCGCTTTTGTAATCCATCTCTCCAAAGTCCAGACTAAGTTTCCTAGCTTCAGTTACAAGCCCTCGAAATTTTGGTGAATATTCTCAGCATTGTTTTTTTGAGGACAGGCACGTAGGCTTTAGGGAATTTACGACTTCTGTACCCCCTCGTCCCCATGGTGCTGTGTCCGCGCACACGGGGGGATGCAGGCTCAGATGCTGCTTCGATCCCGTCCCTCCGCGGACTCCGCGCTTGGGGCACCGGGCCCTGCGGAGGACCCCGGAGCGGGGAATGGGAGGGGTCGCCAAAGGTCTGAACAGGGGGAGACGGGGGAAAGGGGAACCTGTCCGGGGACAGGCAGTCCACCGCGGCCGGTGGTCCCAACGTGGCCTTTCCGAGGCTGAGAGTGGAGCAGGGGATTCCCGCGGGACCTCCCGACGGGGGGGGGGGTTTGCTCCTGGTTCTGATTCCTCTCTTTCAGAAGTAATGTTAGGACGTGTGTGGGAGGGAGTGCTAATCAGCTGCACATAGGAGAGGTCTCGTAAATATTTGACGGCAAGGGCACAGCTCGAAGAAAATAGTGAATGCGGAGAATTTGTGTTGTTTTAACGAGGGGGTGTTGCCACATGGACTTTTTAATCAGACTGTACCGCCGTGCATCTGCGTGCGGCTGGTGTTCCTCTCCGGAGGCGACTCCAGCAAAGCTGCTTCTCCCGTTACAACACGGTCTGCTGAGTAATTATAAGCGGCGGCGTGGGCAGCCCACGGGCAAGGCTCCGAGGCCGAGGAGAACCGGGCCACCCGTCTCACCTGGTCCCGTCGGGAAGGGCCACGGTTTCAGCCCCTGCGCCGTGCCCAGCCCGCCGTGGCCGTCCCGGGGGACCCGCATCGGAGCGGGCTCTGCACCGCACCGCCAACTCCCGCGCCTGGACTGTACCTTTGCTCCCCCCTTAATGTGCCCTGCGGGGCTGGGTCTCCGCGGTAGGAGTGGGGGGCTGCGGCCCGTAGCGGGTGCGTGCCCTAACCTCGCCATCTCACCTCCCCGATGGCTGCGAATCTGCCGGTCCCGGGGGCGGTGCGAGCGGTCGGTTTGCTCCGGTGTCACCGCGGAGCTGGGAGGTTCACCGCCTGCGGCTGCCTGGCAGGGAGAGAGGAGCCTGGCAGAAAGCGCGGGACGGAGTTCACTTCTATACAAACCCCCCGCTTCTTCCTCGGCCATCTTCTTACGCGTACTTTGGTATTTGCATACCTGCCAGTATCCAGAGGTTTCCCATCTGTAAACCGCAGCGTCCTGGGCTGTGGGGGCCTCGGTGGGCTATGGAAGACAGGCAAGAAATCGAGCCAGCACTCCTGGGCTTGCTCTTTGTGAGTTTGCATCCCCACTGGCTCCAGCCACTGGTAAGAGCTTCTGGGTTTGGACTAGCCCTTAATTCTTTGTTCTGGGACGGTTAGTAAAGGAACCCAGCCTCTTACCAATGACTTTGTTTCCAAATCAGTGCAATACCTGTGCTTTTGGGGCCAGGATCTTCCAAAGCTGCACACATACGGCTTTTGTTCATGGCTGTTCCTGTATGGAGCTCTGCATTGCTTAATTGTGAGTGACCAGATGAGTTGATGGAAGAAGTTTCTATTTCCTGATTGGATTGTTGAGCCAGTGGTTCCCTTACCGGCATCCAGAACTTGATGCAATTTGCCTTTTTTTTTTTTTTTTTTTTTTTTTTTTTTCCTTCTTCTCTAAAGGGAAAAAAAAATGGGGGCTGGAGGTGAGGGAAGACAGAGGGCAGGAAGGGAGTTAGTGAGATGCAGTCCTCCATCTTTTTAGAGCACTGGCCCTTCCGCTGCAGGGAGTCGTTGTGGCACTCCAGTGTGTAACTGCAATAATTTCTCTCCATTTACTCAGATCTGCTTATTTCACTCCTTGGCCCCTGCATTGCGATCAGACTGTCTGGATGAAAGCTCTGCATGTTTGAATTAAGTATTGCGTTCCTGAAATGGCTGTGAACACTCCGTAAATCAGCAGACTTTTTAAGTGTCTGTGCTCATTGTGTCACACTGTTGTTCAGTGAGGGAGAGTGCCAGGGACAGAAGAAATTAAAGCAGTGATCACATTATGTAGAAGAGCTTTTGCAAATATTTTTCAGAGAATCTGAATCAGAGAATATTCACAACCTTGGGGTAACATTGCACCTCTTTTCACTGCTGTGGTCTGGTAAGCAGGGTGTGTGGGGTGGTGCCCACTCCCATCATCTGCTGCAAATACCATTCACTGAGAATTCGCAGCAGAACCTTTGAAATGTGCTTGTTTTGCTTGAAATTTATTAGGGATTTCAAAGTAGTGTATTTCACTTTTTAAGAGCTCAGCTGCAGACATATTCAGCAAACTTTTCCAAAGTAGTACTAAGCTTGGTCAAGCTCAGGAGCCAAGGAGGTGTACCACCACTTCTGACACTTCCGTGCTTCTGCCTCTCCAAGCACTACCTGTTGCTGAAAATCGTGGCTGTTACACAGGGATCTTGGTTGCTGGATGATGAAGGTAGGGACACTTCTTCACATGTTGCAGGGAGTACCTGGCCACATGCTGAGCTGTGGGACTTTCTGCTGGTGTACCAGCCTTGACGGATAGTTCTTTGCAATGCAAATTAAAGGGCCGATTAACTGTTTCTAGATGTAAGCTTTTAAAACTTTCCCAGGCGATTTGTGACTTTGCATGTTGATTCAGTGTTCAGCATGTGTATTAAAACAAAAATGTTAAAAACCAAGCATATTTGGGACCACTGAGCTGGAGCTGTTTAGTTAACGCAGTGGGTAAATTGGGATGGGAGCTCATGAAAAAAGGTGATTCATTCATACCAGATCTGAAAACCATAGCAAGCCTCCAGAAATGAGACCTCAGTTTGCTACCCACAGGTTACAATTGCCGAAGTGTTTGCATGTGTCTACAAGTAGAGAATCAGGATTTACATTTTTGTGACTGGCACATACAAAGTGCTACTGTGATTCTCTGAAATAAAATACATTTATTTTGAAAGCACAGAAGCTGCAGGTGTTCAGTGTAGCATTTTAAGGAGGAATAAGGGTTCTTATTCCTCTTCGTGTTTATCATTTCTACACTGAGATGGCTACATTAACTCTTGACTGACACACACATAACTAAGTGGGAAAATTTTACTTTGTGCCACAGCGATATTGTTCTAGATGAGAATGAAGTACCCAGACAGTGTGTGTCTGCACGGACATCTACTTTCGTTGAGTTTAGTGCCTGAAAGCAGAGCAGCACTTCTGGGCAGGGAACGAGATAGGAGAAATGTCATCCAAGTTTAACCTGACTCCCTTGGTCTAATCTGTTCACCCAGAAGGCACACTGGTCAGAATTTAAAATACATCTTTGATCTGTGAGCACATTGCAGCTTTTGGAAAAAGCAGTGTGCTGTGGTACCTTGGCTTCAGCTGTTGGGGATCTGCATCCAGTCCTAGCCCACATGCGGCCAGCAGCACCCCCTGGCTATTTTGTCTCTGCTTTAGAAGGGCAGCAAGGAAGTGTTTCACTGAGTATATATGAAAAAAGAGAAAGAGAGGAAAAAAAGTAGAGAAAAAACCAGAAGAGATTGATTACTGAAGCAGCACATTAAAAAGGATGATCTAAAATTCACTGGTTGCACGTACTGGAATAGTCTTGTTCACCTCACTGCTTTTGAAAGAACTGCCTGTCCCTTTTGAAGGGCCCAAGAGACCTTGTACTCTCTATGTGATATTCTCAATATGCTTTGTGCTCCACCACCAAAGTCTGACAGAAGGTTATTTTTTTTTTTTTTTTTACTGGTAATCCGATGTTCGTTGCTTCAGTTTGGGATTGCAAGAAGAGGAGAGAGGCAGAAAATCACTGGAGACTTTAAAGGGAACTGCTTGTTTTAATCTGTGCAAACAAACATTCAAAAAGGAGTCAGCTCTGGCTGATTACCTGGAAAAAGCTTCACATAAAGCAGCACTTCACTGTCTGCTATGTTGCCATTCCTTAATACCTTCTGAATGTTGGTGCTTGAGCAGGAGAGAAGTTATTTATCTAACTCGGGGAGAGAGAGAGACTAATAGGATGGGAGAAAACTTAGAATTCAATGGAGCACTCACTTGCCATCAGGGTTGTTCAGACTGTAACATTGACGTTATTCTGCTGCTCTGGTATAAATACTCAAATATTAGATCCTCAGCAACCAGCCAGAGGCAGGTTTACAAAACAAAGAAGCTTAGCACTGCCCAAAACTGCAGACTTCATATTGCTTGCTCTTACCCACTGAAAGACTCCAAGGACATTAAGCCCGGGTGGGCTGGAGGTCCTGGTTTTGGAAAGCAGAAAGGTAACTCCCCAAAAGCTTGCCTGCCTTGTGCCTGCACTGTCCTCATGGTCTGGTTTTGCCTCCTACATGGCTGCCAGCAGAGTGGAAGACGTGGCCTCTCTCTGTCTTGTTCTGCTTTTTAAACACATCTACTTTGCTCTGGTGTTTCAGGAACCTGCATTTTCTTGTAAGACAAAAGCATTTATAGTTCAGAAATGGAAATCACACTTATCCTGTCTTTGCTGCATTCCACCTATTCTACCTGCAGTTTGTGGAAGTGTTTTTTGGGGGAGATTTTCATAGTGATCATGCCCCAAGTTCTCATGGAGGAAGAGGCCAGGACATAGGATGATGCTTTATGTCTTAATGTCAGTGTTAACTGGGACATACAGGATACCACAGCAAGTTTCTCAGACAGCTACATCTCTGCAGAGGGATGAGAGGAAGACATATGGATTCTATTCAGCACTAGAAGGGCTGTATGACTAGATTATATATACAAGAAGAATGGAGTCTGACCAGACTGCTATTACATCTAAAGACCAAATGAGATGCTGTTACAATGAAGGACCCCTTCCTATAATGAATGAACAATGAAAGCAGGTTTAGAATCATGACTGGTGCAGCAGATACATGAAATGATCAAATGTGCAGTGCCTGTCTAACCACAAATAAATCTTCTGGAACAGGCAGAGTCACTAGGTAGGACCCGTCCCTGTAGTAATGTGGTGACCAGTCTGGGCTATGACAATGCTTCTTGGGAGCTGGAGTAAACTTAGAGAACACAGGTATGACTGCCAAACTGGCAGACAAGGCATCCTCCTCTCTGTCTGCTGCAGTGCATCTTCAAGATGTCACTGGCCACAGCACCTCTCATTTTGTCACAGGAGATCAGGCAGGCAGCTCCTTCTGCCTCACTTTCAGAGAACAGTATACACTGGCAACAGAAACTTCATTATTTTGCAGATCAGTTGAGATGAGGTTCTCCTACAAAGTGCATTAATTAGGGTTTGCATCAGTCTTTAGCGACGTGCACATTAAAATGATCAAGGAGATGCTGTTAATCTTGGTCCAGTTGAGAGAAGAGCTTTCACCTTTTCTAGGATCATCTAAAGCACCATCCCTCTACACCAAGAGCCCATGGGCCATATTGGTGCAGGATTTGTCTGCTCAAGACCCTCTTTCTGTTGTTTTAGATGTGAGGTAATATCCAGTCAAAAGCAGAAGGTGGTGGACTTGATGCCAAAGTGCTTTAGAGACCAGGCTCAGGAGGAAACAGAATGAGACCAGCTCTGTGATATCAAGTGATGCTTTAAATGTTCTGTCATACATATGTATGCTTCCTTCCTCTTAAATTCCCAAATCAGAACTGTTATTTTAGCGAAGCATTGGCAGGCTAATGGACCCAGTTAAGGGGTGCAATACCTTCCTCTGCAAATGGGATACTGGAGGAAGGGGTTAAGGTTATATGCATACAGTTGGCAGTACTAATAAACAGTCCTGGGCATGGCTTGTGCAGACACACAAGCACCTAAGAGGTGGTTCCATAGCTTTTCACTGTGCAGTGCTCTGCCCTGTGGTTTCAGCAGCTGTGCCTCTGTGCTTTGTGGAAGAGCACAACAACCTGCGATCTGCACCAGAAAGAAAGCAATTCAGACCCTCCCACCTCTAGCTGCACCCTGCCCAGGGATGAGGACCAGGAAGTCTCTTGTCTCAAGTGGGCTTTTGGTGATGGTAGGTTTAACACAATGTCCAGTTCCAGAGTTCTCCCGTCACATGGATTCAATTTGCTGCGTTTTCAGGTAGTTTGTATTCCTCTTAATTTTGTCTCTCACTGCAAAGCAAGGCCACCTTAGGCAAATGGTTTAGTTCATAATAATGTGTTACTTACACTCTTGGATGTGAAAGCTACTTGCATATTTAGTGATGACAAGAGTAGACATTCTGTGTATTAAAAAAAAAACAAATTGCAGCACTGTTCACATAACAATCCTGTGATCCTTACTCTGTCAAAGTGCCCACTGCCTTCAGGCTGAATAACGACTGCAAGATTGCAAGTCCTCTCTGCAGATTTTAGGTTTCTTGTGGAGGTATGCATGTACACAGATGAAACACGTTTCTCTGCAAATGAATGGTATGTTGCTAGTTAGATACTCTAAGTGAAAGATTATAATTTATAAATACAGGTAAATGCTTCAAAGTGGAGCAGTGCAGGTATAGGACTTCTAATTTTGTAGTGAAGTTTATTATTTCAGCCTTTAATTCTGAAATAGTTTTTTTTTTCTTTTGCATTTCTGGTGATCTCAGATTCTAAAAAAAAAAAAGTCTCATTAACAAAATTAAACCACTGTTGAATGTTGATCTCATAGTTTATCGGACAATATTAGTTTTAAAAACTGAGAAAAAATAGGTGGAAATGTAATGTTTTGTTTTACTGGAAATGCTTTCTTCTTTATTTTAAAACTAACATTCCTGAAAAGTGACCTATTTTGCCCCACACTCTGACAAGCTGGTGTTTCCTGAAGTAGATATGTCCATCTGAAAATTTCTGGCTGGTGCTGGTGTAAAGTCACAGATGATTTTTTTTCCAGGTGAGGCCAAATTTCTTTAATCACTGTGAAGTTTCACGCGGGAGTCTGTCTCTGAACATGGGTTGGGTCCAGCTGTGTTGTGGAGGAAGGGGTGGGATGGCTTTACTGGAGCAGGAGAGAAGCTGTGGTCCATTTGCTGTCCCCAGTAAGTTGCTGCCTGGGCAGAGAGCTGAGTGCCAGCCAAGCTGCCACTGCCATGACAAAGGGAGACAGGCATTTCCAAAGTTTTATCTTATCTTTTCAAGTAAACAAATCATTGAACACTGTGGTGTGTGTGGTTTATCAGGGCCAAAGGGGCTGGTGGCTGCAGGACCAGTGATGCCACCAGTTCCCTGGGGGGCACAGGCTGCTCATCCAGTGGGCAGCCCCATGCTATGGTGTTTCTTCCTGCCCATGGCACAGGGGACTTGGTACAGACCTGCAGGTTTGTGCAGGAGGGGACAGTTGGGTGCTAAATCTGTGTATGCTAAATCTGTATGTGCCTTGGAGGCCTTGTGTGGATAACTTTATCTCTGGCAAAAGGTGCTGCCTCTTAGTGAAGATTTGTTGAGTATCCCACCATTGCCCATAGAGTACTTGGAAGGGGTCAGCTTCAGGGCTTTTTTGGTCTTGATCCAAAGCCAATGGAAATACCTGCACTATGTTTAACAACCCCTGGAACAAGCACTTATGGAAATGTGATATTTAGTGGCTTGTACCATACAAGAGTGTCAACGAAGGACAGTTGTTCAAATGCCTCCAGATTACTGACTCTTGAGCATAAATCAGCCACGGTCTTTTGCTTTTGAGAAGTTTTTTTTGGGATGTTTTTTTTGGAAGGACACATGAGTTTCAGCTTGAAAGTGAGAAGTTAGGCTTTAAAACTAAAATATACCAAAAAGGGAAACTCTGGGAACTTTCAATCAGCATGCCATGAGAGATGTTCCCCCACTCAGACAAACAGCCTGTGGTCCTCCTTCCTGCAGAGCCAGAGCCCCTCACCACATTCCCCTCAGACCTTAATGAGTTTAGTCTGCAGGATTTCCTCTTCCAGTGACATTATCAGAAGAAATTACCCTGTACCATTACCTGTGGTCAATGAAGGTTGACAGGCCACCCCCTGCTCCCCTCTCCCAGGCTGCATGCAACTCCCTGAGACAGGAAAGTATTGTCTGGACTTGACCCTTTGAAGTTCCCCTCACCTCCACCTACCAGCCCTCTGTGGTGCCCTGTCCCCTGCCCTTGGAGGCTGCAGATGGGTTAGGGTTAACCCTGGTTATTGCAGCTGGTGCCATGGGTGCACCTGGGGAGCCTGTGGGGGATCCCCATGGGGGGTTCCTGGCACCCTCCTGCCCAGCCCTGGGTGGTGGGGAGGGGGTGGGTCTGCAAAGTGGGAATGCTGAAGGGATGCAGTGAAGCTATTTGTCAGGAGATGTTTAATGTAAAGTAATAAAAACACGATGGAAAAGAACGGTCACTCCAGTGGTAATGAATTAACATCTTAGCAAAGTGCCAGACTGGGGGTCTCATGATCCCCCACCCATATAGGGGGGCTGGGGCTGGCCCCCATCCCTCTGTCTGCCTTCAGGGCTGGTGCGTTGGTCTGGACCCTGGACTCATACTGAGTGTCCTGTCAAAGGGGGATGAGCTGTGTATTCTGTCTTAGTATTTGTAACTGTTCAGTATCTCCTAAACTTTCCCACCAAATCAAACACCACCCCTCTTTAGGGAGTGGCTTTCCAGTGATTATGAAAAGGAAATTGTGTGGCATCTGGGTACACAGAACTACAACAAAACATCACTTTGTTAGTGAGTTTTTTCCTTTCCCTCTGATTTTACTTTTAGACATTAATTGCATGACTGCATTGTTCATCTTGAAAATTTGGGGAGGGTGTACCTCAGGGGTGTGTTCTCTGTGTAGGACTCTGCTGGCTTCACTTTACATCTCGGTTGTGTCTGAAGCCAGGCATTGTTTAGCCTGTGTTATGTGACTCAGAATGGTTTTGGTTTACATCCAGTTTATCATTCTGTATCTCCTACAGAATTACTATACACAGGAGTTCAGACCTCTGACTGTACAACTAGACAAAGAAATACAATTCTGTGTATGAGCTCCATGGGCAGTGTAAATGTCACAGTCTTGATCACAAATGCCTGCCTGCCAAAAAATGGGGAAGCCTTTTTGCAAGATAGAGTGTCTCAATTTCTGTCTGATAATGTTGGGTAACAAAAGGTGATGTCCTGTGGCATCAGCCCTCAAAAGATGAAGCAAGGTTCAGGAAAACGTTCTCCTTTCATGCCTTGTGGCTTCAGTTTTGGGTTTACAGAGACTGCAGGGGGGTCTCCCAGGAAGAAGATAACATTGTCCTGTTTGGTGGGTGCTTCTGTTTGGAATCCCTTCAGTGGATTGAATTGCTGATGCTGATGCTGATTCTACAGCTTTTTGGGGCTTCATTAACCCAGTTACTTGATTCACAGCTTGGAGAATTAGTATGTTTTTCTGTAACAGGAGGCCTTCATGTAAAGCTTGATCTTGGTGTAATTCTCAGTCCATTTGGTAATTTTATTGGGCCTCAAAGTACTCTGTGGCAGGAGGAAAGTCCATGTAAAACTCACAGCTTCATCTGGTAGTGATTTGTCTTTTACCATGTTTTGGGCTTGCTGCCAGCTCAGCTGTTGCTGAATGAGAGGAAGACAGGGGAATAAAATTATTATCAGGAAAAGGCTTAGAAATGTTGCAAATGAAATAAACGAAGAATAGCTTAAAACTAAGATGTGGATATATATAATCAATCACAGAAGTCATGGGGGCAGGCAGCAAGGGAGTTCAGGTTTCCCCTAGACTACAGTTCTTTTCACACTGAGAACACTTCAGCATTATCCTTCAAATATATGTGATCAAGTGGACCACCAAGAAAAAATTTCCTGTCAACCTTTAGAACTGTACCTATCTCTATTTTGTGGATCTTTATATGGGGTATCTGTTATTACAGAATCACAGAGTCATCTGGGTTGGAAAGGACCTCTAAGATCATCAAGTCCAACCCTTGATCCACTCCCCCCGTGGTTCCCAGCCCATGGCACTGAGTGCCACATTCAGCCTCCTCTTAAAAACCTCCAGGGATGGAGAATCCACCACCTCCCTGGGCAGCCCATTCCAGTGCCTGATCACCCTCTCTGGAAAGAATTTTTTCCTAATATACAACCTAACCCTCCTCTGGCAGAGCTGAAGCCCATGCCCTCTTGTCTGACTGATGGAGCAGAGCCTGACCCCCCCCTGGCTCCTTTCAGGGAGTTGTAGAGAGTGATGAGGTCTCCCCTGAGCCTCGTCTTCTCCAGCCTGAACACCCCCAGCTCCCTCAGCCCTTCCTCACAGGACTTGTGCTGGATCCCTTCACAGCCTCCTTGCTCTTCTCTGGACCTGCTCCAGCACCTCAATCTCCTTCCTGAGCTGAGGGGCCCAGAACTGGACACAGGACTCAAGCTGTGGCCTCCCCAGGGCTGAGCACAGGGGCAGAATCCCTTCCCTGGACCTGCTGGCCACGCTGTTCCTGAGCCAGCCCAGGATGCCATTGGCCTTCTTGGCCACCTGGGCACACTGCTGTGTTGTTAAGAAGTCTGTTATCATCACACATTTGCTGTTAAAGGTCAAGGAATTAGGCAAACAGGCAAGAAGGGGCAATCTCTGACCCAAAGAGGATATGAGGACAGTGTGGCTGGAAGGAGATTCTCTCTGTGGAAGGAACATTCAGCAGGTACTGGTCTGGTTTCATGAATCTGGTGCTGTGTGGAAGGTACCTGGTGGCTTCAGAAGTAGCTTGTGTGGTCCTGGGAACCAACCGGTGCCTCTTGCCTTCTGAATGGGTAGAAGGATATTTTGAAATGGCCTGCCTAAACCAATAACTATTTTGAAAAATAGTCCTGACTTTTAGTTGATGGAATTTCTGGTTTAAAGTGCTAAGCGCTACAGGTTAAAAATTTGTGTTCTCTACATCAGCTTTCAATTATAATATTGAGTTTGTGTAAAGAGAGGTTTTTTTTTATGCTTCCACTACTGGGTTTTGGCTTAACCCAAATTTAAGTGGAATTTGTGACTTCATATTGTGAAAAAATAAAAGGTCAAAAGATAAGAGTGATTCAACAAATACTTTATCCAAATATCTGGCACTTGTAGGTCCTGTAAATTGTTTTGGAGACAGTCTCAAAGCTCTGTCAGCAGCCAGCTGTGGAAGGAATTTCCATAACTTTTAGTATGTTTGCTTAATATTTATTATCTAGTATTAATATTTTTTCCTCTCAGGTATGTGAGGTAAGTCAATAAAATTCAAGAGGCAGAAACAGATGTGTAGAGAGATTAATGACCTGCCTAAGGTTCTAGAGGATCCAGGTCTGCTAGCATGCTGCTGTCCCAACAGCTCATCATGCTGTGGACACACACTGGGTCTGGGGGATGCTGGCTCACTATCTGTGGACAGTGACCCTGAATTCTGGACATGCAGGACAGGGATGGCAGTGCAAGGAAGGGTCCATGCCAAGCACTGGCTCAGGAAGGCAGAGGGATGGCCAGGGGGACATCCTTTCAGTTGCTCCTCTGGGCTGGGGGGACAGGAAGGCTGGGGGAGAAGCAGGTCCTCTTGTTCAACCTGGTACAGTAGTCAGGGGTGAGTGATGAAGTGTGGGCCTGCAGCAAGAGCAGTAGCACTGTAATCCTACTGCCTGGTACCCAGTGAGCAGATGTGGGCCTCTTACAGGCATTTTACATTTTGGTAGATGGAAGCAGCAGCTATTCAGGTAAATTTGTGCTTCTCCAGGCTCCAGCTCTGGTTATGATGTGTCAGTTTTCTCAGTCCAGATATCCTCTCCACTAATAAACATGCAAGGGCTGTGTTTGCTCTTCTTTATCCACTGTCTTTACCATGGTTAGCCTTCCGAGGGTTACTGCTCCTCCTTTACTCTCCCTTCCAAATCCACTCTTCCTCTTCCTGCCTTTAATTTTTCTCCTGCTTTGAGATGCATATTGCCTTAGCTGCTTTTCCCCTGCTGTGCTAAATTGGTCCTTGAGGAAGGCAATGCCTTCCATCATCACAGATCAGTGCTGATTTTCCCTTAGAAAGGAAAGGCTGCTGTCAGGGGGGTCCTGGCCTTGATGATAGGCAGTTTGATGTCTGCTATGGTTATAGTCTTCAAATACATGAGCAAGAGTAGTTTTCTTGTCTTGTGGTCTCTTTATTCTTTCTTGAAGGTGCACTGGTACACTGAGAATAAGGCACTTGAATTGAGCTGGCAGTGGCTGCTTTGTGGTACCAGCACGTGGGAATTCAGCTCAGCCTTACTCGGAGGGCAGAATTCTGCTGCTCTGGGAGTGAAATGTACCCTGCCCCACCAGCTCTCCTCTCCACCCAAAGCCTTAGCTGATGTTGAATATTTGTATGCTTCTAGTGGTGGTGAGCAGGAAGGCTGTATCTATTTGATATATAACTAAAGCAGCTATAAAATAGTGAGCCCAATGGTGGGCTAAGATCAAGGAAATGTTCTGCTTTATTCCAGCTTTTGAGACTGACTTCTTTGTAGTACTGTGTACAGTGCTACCTACAGACCTAACTGTGGAAGTGTTCATGTGATCTGAAACCTGCAGAGACAGCATAAAATATTAGAAATGTCTGTTTATTGTGCTTGAAGTTTTAGCTAGTAAAGGACATGATCCACTTAGAAATGGAGACCAGGAAAGGAAGACTGCTGAGGCGCTAAATAGTCATAGGAAGCTGATGATGAAAATTTAGAAATAGATTTGTATTCCATATCTGTGGAACAGTAACGTATGGTTTTTGATATTTGGGAAGTGAGAATGGGTGTGTTAGCAACACCTGTTGTCCTCACAAATCCACAACACAGCATGGTACAAGCTACTGTGGAGAGAATTAACTCTAGCTCACCCAAAACCAGTCCAGTGATGTGTCACAGCTGAAAGTTAAAAGGGAGAGTTAATGGGAAGTCAAAATGCCAGAATCAAAAAAAATCTGCAGAGATCTGATAAAAAAGATGAGTTGCACCTTGCTGAGAGACTAAAGTGCTCTCGATTTGCAACCACTGGTTCCCTCCAATAGGGCCTGGGTGGTTAGAAGCTCATACACAGTTGCCAAGGAGAAGGTGCTCTGCTGGTTACTGTTGTTTTGTGTAGACTGCAGAGGTTCATACAGCAGCTTTGCTGGAAAAGTTGAGAAGCGGAGGTAAATGACATGAGAGCTTCATCTGCTGCCATCCTTGGGGACATTCAAACATGAGCTACTTTCAAAGTGTCCCTGCTTTCAGTAAAGGTTGCCATATCACCTTAAAGATTTCCTTCAACAAAAATTATTTTATAATTTGTGATAAGAGAAATGTAAAAAAAAGTTTGGCTTATTCATTTATCCTTCCTTACAACTTAATTTCTGTGAGAATACCCTATTTTAATTAACTGCCTGGGAAGATTTCTGATTATCTAATGATATGCTTATGACTAATTCATGCTTGCTCCAGATGAGTGAATCAAAATCCAAGGTAGCCAGCTATGAGCTATGCACCCAATCTGAAAATTATTTTAATTTATTTTCTTATTCTGAACTGCAGGATCTGTCTAGTATTTTTGCCTTCTGAAAAACAATGAGAATGCTATTTCTAAGCCTACTTTAGTAGAATAATAGTAACGTGCTTTGGAAACAGGAAAAACAAAAAGAAAGTATTTACATTTCTAGACAAAATATCTATCCAAGCAGGTAATCGCTCTGAGAAAGACAGAGAGAATGTGTCAGGGCTGGTAGCAGCCTGAGCAGTAAGAATGGCAGGGAAGGGTAACAAATGATGGTTGGACGTGATCTTTTCCAATCATGATATTTCTGTGAACTGCAACTCTGATGTCTCCAAACTGAAATAATATAGCATGGTTTTCAGTGCATAGTTATTAGAATAAGTGCAAGTTCAATGCACTTCAGGGAGGACTTTCTGGGCACAGAAGATTTTTTTTCACACTAATGAACAGTGTCATTACTATTTTCACAGTATGGCAGAACAGCTCTGGTTGGGACGGGGCCCTGAGGTGTCCCAGTGCAACCCTGCTGCTCCAGCAGAGCCAGCTACACCAGCCTGGCCAGGACCATGTCCAGCTGGGTCTTGAGTATCTCCTCAGATGGAGAGTGCACAGCCTCTCTGGGAAATGTCTGCCAGTGTTTGACCACCCTCACAGTGAAAAGTGTTTCCTGACATTCAGATGGAGCTTGTGCCCACTGCCTCTTGTTCAGTTGGTGGGCTGCCCTCCCATCGGGACCCCCTGAACCCACTCTTCTCTAGATGAAAGAGTCCCAGCTCTTTCCAACTCTCCTCATTTTCCAGTCTAGGAAACCAGTTCCCCAGTGCAGAAGATTTTGGAGGTGTTTAAAAGCAATGTAGATGCAGTGCTTATGGGCAGGGTTTGGCACTGGCCTCAGCAGAGTTCCGTTTGTGGTTGGACTCAATGATCTTAAAGGCCTTGCCTTTAAGAAAATATTAAAAGAAAATACCAAAATACTAAAATATTTAAGTCCTTGCCATTAAAATCTTGCCTCAGGTTTCTAAGTTTTACCTGCAAGTCTGATAGTCGTGGGTGAGGTCTTTCAGACTGGACCCAAGACTGTGATCCAGCTGGTTTTCTAGTGCAGTGAGCTGGAAGGGGAGAGGGCTGAGATCAATCAGTGCAAGGAGTGTCTGTGGGCATGTGGACACGGTCTTCATGCATAAAACCAGTTGTGAATTAAAACTGATTAGGAAAAAAAAGAGAGACAAAAATGAGACTCCTTCTGATGACAGGATCAACTTCTATTAAACGATCTGCAGTTTCGAGTTTGCTGCCTTAAGAGGCAAAAAGCAATCTTGATTTAAAACAAACAAATATATCTCCCTTTTTTCCTGTTTGCTTATGCCACTATTCCCACTATGTAATCTGATCATAAAGGAAAGCATGCTGCTAAACTTTCTGAAGCCTTCATCTAGCATCTGCATGAAGAACTTTAAAAGAAATAATACAAACAAGTTGAATGTATGTAAGGAGTCTTGGAAGATTATATGACAGATAAGGAAAATGCTTAGGATTTTCTTTTGCTATGTGCAGTGCCTTTGCAACCTCCTCACAACATTATTCCCTGCATGAGGGCCCCCTAATTATTTCATCATGCAGCAGGAAATTCTGGTAGGTCATATATAAACAGCCTAAGGCAGAGACCTCTTCATCAGATAGAGCGTGACATCTGACATCTGTGCAGCCCGCCGTTCGCATGCCACAGTCAGCCCGGCAGCCCAGCACCGGCTCAGACGCTGCCACTGGGAGCAGGGGCTCACGGCTGATGGCAAAGGTCTGCCCTGAGCCAAAGCTAAAACTGCACCATCCCGACCCTTTCCAGGGGCCGAGCAGCTCCTGGCATGGCTGCACCAAAGGCACCAGCCTCCAGCATAGTCAGCTGAGAGCCTGAGATGCTGAGATGAGGAAGGAGAAGACAACTAAAAACCAGATGGGACCAACAGGGTACATCTCTTTGTCAGAAGGGATATATGGCTGCTTAGTTTTTCCTCTTGGTGTACTTATTTTTATGGTTCCTCAACAAAAAGGAAGATTATTTTTCCTAAAATCAGTAACAGTCAGTGGTGTTTCCCTTGGTATAGAAAATGGCTTCTTAGGAAAATTGTTGGAAGTAGCCATCGGGGGAGGACTTTTAGAGGTGTTGGGAAAGCGCAGTCACGCTGTCCTTTGGTGTTTCTGGCCTGAAATTCCATGTCTCCATATCCCCCTTCCTATGCCAGCTTCCCCAGGCCATACTATGTGCTCAGGAGAGCTGCAACAGTGGCTTCTGACTTGTTTTACACAACTTCTAAAGCAAAATTCTGTTCTACTTAGAGCTTCCTCTGCTCTGTTTTGCAGCCTGGGACCTAGACATTTAGCTGGAAGCAAAGTAATTTTTGTTTTTCTTTAATCCACAAACAAAATGAGTATCCACGAAGCTAAGGCAATATTATTTGTTGCCTTAAAATTTACAAAGTAAATAGATTATTCCTGCCTTTAATTATTACTGATCAGTGGCCACAGAAGAGGAAAAAAGCCATTCTCAAAGATGTTTTATTCACTTTTTAGTGCAAAGAGGAGCTAGTATTTCCCCAGCAAGATTCAGAAATCGGAAGATGTTGCTGTTAGATCCACTGTAATCTACACTGCTGAATACTGAACACTCCCTTACTTTAGGCAGTCACCTTGTCATCTTCTGTCTTTCAAAACATTTCACAAAGCTTTGTGAGTTTTATTTTTAGAAACCACACTGGAGTTGTTTTTATGATTCCCTCTGTTTTGCACTGTCAGACATCTGACAGTTCATGATGAGCAACTGGGAGCTTATGCATTGCCTCCCCTAAGCCTTGTAGCAATTATTGCTGATCCTTGTAAAATGGCTCCTCCACTTCTGCCAGGAAGGACTTCTCTGTCTGTGGGTGCAGTGTTACTCTCACAGCCCCTTTCACAAGCCTCATCATGATCCCATCAGGGATGCGGTTTGCAGTCTGACTAAATAAGGCTGAGACAAACACATTTACAACATGGTGGGTGCTGCTCCCTCTGGGACCCTCCCGAGCTCCTGTCACCCAGTGTGGGGACAAAATACAAGGAGAACAAGTGGCTGTGGGAAACCTGGGCTTTTGTCAGGAGCCATGAGCACCTGAGAAGCCAGGAGTGCTGCATGCTCTGTCTGAGGATGTGGTGGGAAAAGGCTGAGCAACGTGGAACTCAAAGATGCCGTCCAAGGAAGCATTGCCAAGAATGACACATCTGGTGGAAAATAATGCAGCCCCAGGCTATGGCTGTCATCTGGGAATGGCTATGGATTACGTCCGGATAGGATTGTGTGGGTGCTGAGGAAAGAATATGGCAGAAACTGAGGGGATGAAGGGGAGCTGGAGCAGCATAGCAATGGACAGGAGGTTGATGGGGGCTGGTGTGACTCATGGAGAGATGCAGGCCACCATCAGAGGAGGGGCTGATGGAGGTTGGTGTCACTTACGGTGAGCTGCAGGCTGCCATTGGGGGCATACATTAATATACACTCTGCCAGTTAGCCTTGTTTGTTAGGAAAATGAGCTGAATACTTGGGCCATTTTTACCAGAGAGAACACTTTCCATTTCCTAGAGCAGGAGAAATTTGGGAGAGATGGCCAATGCTGCACACCACTGCTTGTGCTTGGTGCCTGAGACACTTCCCCATGAGATGGAACAGGCTTATGTCTCTGGCTAAACCTAAGCAAATAATATACAACTTAACATAAGGGAAATAGCAGACTTGGGAGGGATGTAAGCACAGCAGACCTTGAGAAGGTGAGGCTGTTGCTGATCTCTGGCATAAGGGGAGCAAGATAGATGGTGAAGACTGCAGGAAAAGTGGTGTATGTGATGTGGCTGCTGAGAGAACCACTGTGTGAAGCTGTCCTACCTGAGTGAAGTGTTGCTGGGAGGCAGAAAACATGGAAAGTAAATTCCATGCTAATAGTTTTTGAGTCGGTGTTGTGGTGATGGTGTTATGTTGGGGTTTTTTTGCTTGGTGTTTGTTTGTTTGTTTGGGTTTTTTCTGTTTGTTTTTTTTTATTATTCAGTGCTTGTTACCCCTCATCTTTCCTCAGTTCTGAAGGCATCAGAATATCAGCATATCCTCTAGTATGTTGGGGTGAACTGTGGACAAACTATGCTTTTCCTATCACAAAATCTCATTGGTTTGTCTTTGGTGCTTGTGTTTTTTTATCTTTCTGCCAAGGGAGGTTTTGCAGCTACTTTGCTGTTTCACCCTGTAGAGCTGTGCAGCTTGCTGTCAGGCCCATCTCTGCCAACAATGACTGCTGATGGGTGATGGCTGAGGCTGTGAACTCCCTGGATCCCAGCGTAATGCCTGGATCCTTGGCACTGCAGCCACGTGAGCAAACGGGCTTGTCAGGAGCTGGTATCACTGCATCTCTAGAAGCTGTGGCTTGTCTGTTTGCCTTGTTCATTGACTTGGCTTCCATCAACACAAAGCAGTTGAGTTCTGAGGTAATTATACTTCTGAGAGCATGGATATATGAGAGTCAGCACACATTTCATTCCAGATAAGCTGAATAAACAGACTGTAACCAATTCCTGTCCTTGCTGCTCTCTTGCTGCTGCAGCTCACCTGACTGCTGGATGTGGCGTGCGGTCTGCTGGGAGCTGCTGCGCCTGCTGGAACACTATCTCATAGCTCCTTCCTAACAGGCAGGAATGTGGAAATCTGATGAAACTGAGACAGGTCTGTCCGGCTCAATGAATGTTACTCTTTCTGATTCCAGAGGAAAGCCTCTCAGGAAAAGTTCTTGCATGCATACTTCAGCAATGCTGAGGCTCCTGGGATTCAAGCGCCCATTAAATCCTGGCCTGATTACTGCTTGAGTTCAGAACATGCTTAGGTTATTTCAGAGCTGGCAATTGGGCCACATGTTTGCCACATGTGATTATATATCAAGAAAGCCAAACAGTCTGAGCTAGGGCTTCTGCCTACCCCATTGTAGATTCAAGGGGACTTTTTTCTTCTCCACAATGCAGCATGAAACTTTAATTAAATTTCACTAGTTCTTTAAAACATGTACACAATTAGCTTGTGTTTGAGACAAACTTCGGAGTGAAGTGTGTGGGTTTCTGGGGAAAACAAGGATATTCGTCTTCGGTGGTGGATAACAGGGTTGTGCTGCAGATTTGTGATTGTAGCAATCAGCAGAGCTGAGGTCTTCATCAAACAAGAACCTTTTAGCACTTTTTTTCCTTCTTTCACATCCCTTGGTGTGCAGTTTGGTTTCTGAAATCAGCTGTGTAAGTCTTTTGTACCCAGTTCTACAAGCAAAGGTGTCAGGTGGGAGTGGCATCATCTCCTTGGTTCTCTTGTTAGCAGCATGTGGCTTGGGCTGCAAGAATTAAACACTTGGGTTAAATGAAGCCCTTGCTCATGTTATAGCATGCATAAATGGTACCTCTTTGGGCAGTGAAATAATACAGTAAAAGGTGATAATTGTCACTCTAGTCTCTATGAGCCTCTTAAATCCAGCATCCTATGAAATGTATGACATCATCTGAGAATGTGGCAGGCAACTGTTTTTCCAGCATTTGTGTGGAACCAGTTGGAAGTATAGAAACAAAGCAGTGGAGTGAGTGAAGGTGGAATTCATTGTCATGGCATCTGGGCAGCCCAAGTGAAAATCTCAGCCTGGGTTTGTTGCTGCTTACCTGTGCCTTTAAAAATCCTTCACTAACAAAAGTTGGAATTTAATCATTAGTAATTATGTCATCAGCACCATCTGTTGGAAATAGTTGAGACTCAAGATGCTGAAGATTTTTGAGTAATTTTACCCTTCTGTGCCAGAAAGTGTGTGCAAAGAATACCTCGTGAGGTTGTCTTAAAGATCTTTATCTTCTTTTAGTATTTCTTCTCTATCTCTACACAGAAGTCCTACGATTATTGCTGAACAGGAATGAGAAATGTCTAGTCTTTAATACGCATTACATAAATTTATGCATAGAGGGAATTATCATTGGAGCTAGTACAGGATGAAAAGTGTATTCCTATTTAAAAAAATCTAAAGATACATATGTTGAAGGTAAAATCTAAAATATAAATTCTTCATATGGATCAGAATTTCATGAATGACTTTCTTTTCCTTTTCCACCTCTTCTTTAATGAAGAACACAAGTGAAATTGCAGATTCAAACACTTTTGAGTACTGGGACAGGCAGGGGGTTGATTAGAGTTCTCTAATTATAATTAATGACAGAAATAACATAGGCTCCTGTTTTGCCTAGAAGATATATGAATTAAGTTACCTCATAAATACAGCACATCTCCCCTCATTTTCTTATGGCATATGGCACAAATCTGACATGGTAAACCATGCTGCTGTTTCAGATCCTGAAGAACTGGACACCTCAGTCTGAGTCCAAACTCCTGGGCCTGTTCTCCTGGTTCTTTGTGATGTGAAATTGTATTTCACAGCAAGGGAGCAGCAGGTATTTGAGATTAAAGCTGTTCTCTGTGTGCCTGCTCTCATTTCAGCTGCAGTTCCGTTTCAGTTACTGAGCTGAGGCTCACATCTGTCTAAGGGCTTTGTGCAACTCCAGTTACTCTGACTTGGGCATTTTGGTGCTTCCAGATGTTGTGCTGCATTAGCAGATATAGGTATGGGGGACAGCTTTGAAATAAGGGCTTGCATCACAAATCCAAAAGCGTATCTTCTAGGATTTATTTGTTTTGTCTGCTAATGAACACATTCACTGGCACAAGCACCTCCTGCCCTGAAGCAATATCCTAACAGTGAGGGAAGAAACAATGACAAATATTTTTGTTAGGTATAATTCTCTGTCAATATTTGTAGAACTTGATTCCCAAGGTAGCTGTGGGGGAAATAACACAGAAGAGAAAGATTCCTCCAGCCTACACCTGACTCCCAAGGAACCCAGCCAGTGTGCATTTGTGCATTATCCCCCTGATAAAAGGGACCATAAAGCTGGGCTCAGGCTCTGGTTGTCCCAGTGACTGTTCCAGGAGGGTGACCAGAACCCTTTCTGCAGCAAAGAGGCTGCCTAAGAGGTGTTGCTCTGCTCTGGCCCCTGGTCTCATGTTCCCCTCCTGTCCCCCAGACACACAGGATCTGCAGAGCTGTGGGAAGGGGCGTGGGTTTGCCTGCACACACTGCCAGAGCAGAGAGATGGACTAACAGTGCAGAAGGAAAGAAACAATCTGGCACCCAGACCACAAGAACTGATCTCTTTTCTAATTTTTAATTTCCCTCGGGAATCACATGTTTATTAAAATGTTAAAATGTATTGTCTCACACTTCCTTTAGCCTAATCCCAGAATTTGCTAGAAAAATCCCTTCTTGTAGAGCATGCGCTGTAAATCCTACTTTGTTTAAACAGGGTTCACAGTAGAAGTTTGGGAAATTCAACATTTAAGCTTTGCGTTCAGGGGTCTTTTTGAATAGTGTGGCTTTGCTCAAAATGAGAGTATCCATGCACACACGCTGCATAGTTCCCTAAGCCTCAGGAGAAAATGAGTATGTGCACTACATGTGGTTAAGCGTAACTGTGGAAGTAGCCCCAAAACTGTTTTGTAAAACACAGACTTTTTACTCAAGGACACCGTGAGGCAGACACAGTGTCTTTGCTTGACCTTGCATGCAGAACAGGAATAAATTTAGGTTGCTGCACAAGAACAATTAGATTTTTTTCAAATGAGGGAAACATTGCCAATGTAAGTGCTTTTCTTGCTTTAGATATCTACAATTTATAAGTCCAGTCTGATGGTCCCTGGCTGTGGGAGTGGGTGTCTGAACAGCTGAACATTCCTAAAGTCTGTAAGTAGCCTGTTGCTCCAATGATGTCCAAGAATTGATTAAGAGTATATAGAAAAGTTTGTTTACCAAGTTATATGAACTACTCATAAATAGCACTTCCATATCAAGTCTGTTTTTGTTTTTTTTTCAAATCCCTAGTAGGAACTTAAATTCTATGTTTAGTGGGAAATGTTACAACATAGAAGCAATTACAAGACTATAAAAACACAGGGATGTAAATTAAAAGCATAAAATTCTGGAATAGTGTGATTTTAGGGAAATTTTATGTAGCTATAGGAAAAGCTAGGATTTGCCAAGAAAGGTTTCTGGTTCTGGAGTTATGCTGATCTTCTGTGTGCCAGGAGTGTGATAATGCAGAAAGTGGCATATTAGAATTGAGTTATGGCTTAGCTGGGTCTGTAGAGGCCTGCTGTAAAAAGCCCTTTTGAACATGTAAGCTACTGATCATCACCAGCAGTTCCCTCTGTGTTTATTTCTGTATTGGGCAACATTGTGTTTCTGGGAGGAGTGTCCAGGTATTTCCTCAAACTTTTAGGTTTGCTGTGTGTGGTGTTTATTCTCGTTATTTAAAATCAGTTGAAAAGCAGTGAGAATTCTGGTATCTGGGACAACTTGCTTGTTTACAGCTGCCCTTGCTGTATCAAGGGCAAGAAAATCGAGTGGTCTGATTATCCTTATATAATTTGATAGTTTAGGGGATTAGTTCTGCTGAGCTGTGAGATTGTCTCCTCCTCCTTTCCTTTTCCCTTCCACCTGCAGCACCCCCTTGTACTTTTATGTGCCTGCACATCAGCCCAAGCTGCTCTGCTCCACCGTGCAGCTCCAGAGGGCACAGCCTGGTCTTTCTGCAGGCACAGCACAACCCTGCAGCCTTCTCCTTCTGCAGCTGGAGACCAAAGCAGGGCCAGTACCTTCATTTTTGGTGAAATGCATCAATACAAAGGGACTGTCAGGGCTGTCAGAACAGAATTCTTCATACATTTCCAATTTTGTGGTAGCAGAGGATGGCCCTTTTGACTTTGTGACACTATTCTTACAGTCACTGAACTGTGTAATTATTATTCATGGTATGTTGCTGCCATTTTAAGATTCAGGCAAGGACTAGGGCTCATTGTGCTATGCACTTCAGTGAATACATTTTAAAAAGTTTTCCTTGTTCCAAATCATAGCAAGAGGAACTGCAGGGGTTGCTTAAGATCATCTTTTTCTGTCTTCCCAAAACATGCTTGCTTTTCCATTTCTGACCTTCTTTTTGGATTAAGATGCAATGCCCTGCAAATGCCTTTTGCATTCATTAATACTTAATGTGACTTTCAGGTCTGAGGAGTGACATGGAGTTGTTGATAATGATGCAAATGTCAGTTGCCAGTGCAAGGAATCATTACCCCAGGCTGTCTCTGGCTTTGCTTTGCCCTCTCTTGGAAGTGAGCTCCACTCCACTCCTATCTGCTGTGGTTGCTGGAGGCTTTGGCAAGGAGTTCTGGATGACTCACCAGAGGAGCAGCAGAAACAGAGAAAGCAGATGAGAGATAGATAACTTTTTTTTTTTTTTTTTTTTTTTCTTTTTTAGTATGAGTTTAGATGAGAAATTACTCTCTATTGGGCTGGGAGGGAAAGCAATGATTGGGATTGTGTCCTATGGCTGACTTCAGCGCCCATCCTGGGGCTGGTTACAAGGGAGGGGATTTGATTTTAAGCATGACAAAGCTTCCCATCCAGCTGAGCTTTGTTATCAGTAATCACTGGGTGTGTTGAGGTTTATTGGGATTAGCTCCTCATAGTCCTCTATGCAAAAGCTACCTTCAGTGTTTAAAGAAGGCATAAAGCTCTATGTCTATTAAATCCTCTAACTCTGCCTGACTATGAAGATGCAATTCCTTGAAGAAAGAAGACCTGTCTGCAATGCTGTTGGAGGTCTTTCAGTGTCCCTGAAAACCTGTTTGCAATATATCTTTGAATGGACAGCATATTGAATGGCAAAATCCTTGTCATACAGGACCATATGCTCAAGTGCAAGGGAAATTTTCTGGTGGGGTCTGCACCAGACAGCTTCCCAGGTTATTAGCCCTGCTTTTTTGCTCTTCCCCAGACAAATAAATGTGATGATCAACTGCTTAAAATTTAAATGTTGCCCAAAAGTAATTATTGTAAACAGCAGATACGTGATAGAGTAATACAAAAGCAAAGAAGAATAATTATTTATCGCTGAAAGTAAACTGTACTTCAGTGACACCAGGGATATGATCTGGTGCAACCTGTACAATTTAAGTAAATGACACAAAAGATGCAACTGATCCAAAATATTTCTATTTGCCACCAATGAAATAATGAAATGATGCCTGTCTACAGCGTTTTCACTGCCAGCACTTTCTCCCATTTTCATGTGATGATTCTTTCACAGAAAGTGTTTTCACACGTCAAGACACAGTAGCACCTTTCCTTAATAGGGGAACTTTGTAAATAGAAATAACCCAGCTAGGAAACCACTTGTAAATATTGAAGAGATCCCAGTCCCATGTGTAAGTCCCATAAAGAGGAGCCTTGAGTTTTGTAGATGGCTGTGACTTTACCAGCAGTGGTGTGGCAATGCCAGCTGGTGAGACCCCTCCTGTTCTTCTGCCCCTGTGCTCCCTCCTAGAACTTGATGTGGCAGTCAGGGGGTTTCAGTGGTCAGGAGAGGCAGTAGGTTTGGATCAGCAGTCTAGGAGCAGCAAACAGGAGCAGTTGGCCTGGGGCTGATGCTGTAGCAAACTCTTCCCTCCCCGGGAGCGTGTGTGCTCTGGGGCAGCGCTGCTGCTTTGCAGAACAAAGAATGTGTATGGTAACCAGAATTAGTCTGAGACAGAGTCATTTTGGGAAGGGATGATATAAGAGGGTTTCCTGGGTTAGTGCTGTGTGTCTGCTGTTGACCCTGAAGGCTGGGTTTGGAAGTGGAAAGAGATCTCTGTAATGTTATTGGAGAGATAATTAGTACCAGTAATCGTATCATTCTGAGAGACCCCTAACTTTCCAGATACAGATCAGAGAGTTAATGCTACTAATATTATGAGGCCTAGATATTTCTGCTTCTGTTGGTCTCTAGGTTTCTTTGCATGTTGAACAGCTTTGGAATTTCTTTAAATCAAAAGTGTAAAATCTATCTGGAATCTCTACAACGGACAGAGAAAAAAAATGTGGGGAATGACTGCAGACTGAACTGGATAAATACTTCAAAAGGACACTATGAATAAGTAAAGAGCCCATAACAAAACCAAAATATATGAATCCAACAAAAAGTTGCACCTTAGGGATAAAAAGTGCAAGATAAAGTGAAGATTACCAAAGCCGATGTGAGCTACATTTTTATGAGGCAAATAAAAATTTTCTTGAGTCAAGTCTGCACTGATACTTGAAAAAGAAGTAAAAGGTAATATAAAATATATTTGAAAGATATTAATCAGAAGCTGATGTCATAATAAACTAAGTCTTGGTCCAAGTTTCCAATAAATATTATTTCAGCCTTGTGGGCAAGTGCCGGAAAGCTAATGAGACAAAAGTAAGGGGAAAACCACTTTCATTAGAGACAGTCTGTGATGGGCTGAGCCCAGTCAGGAACTAAGCACCTACCCTTGGTCACTCTTGCTCATGCTGCAATGGTGTGGAGGAGAGAATCAGAAGGGCAAAAGTCAGAAAAAATAGAGGGCACAGATAAAGACAGTTTAAATGGAGGGAGGATAAAAAACCAAACCAAGCCAAAACAAACAGGTGATAGAAAGGCAACCACCACCTCCTCCAGAAGACAAATGTAGTGTGTTCTAGTAAAACTCCCTGGTTTCTTCCAATTTTTTTTCTCTACTAAAGTACAAATTTACACAGGGAACAGTCACAGTTAATTTCTAGGGGTGTTACCACTGAGTGGAAAATGATTTCTCAAATGATAGAAATGTGTTTTCCTTGGGTATTTCAAAGACAGCACTAAAACTATTGAAGATAAATGTGCAAAGAAAGTGAAAACTTTGTCACCTTTGTCATTTGGAACTGAAAGCAGCCCTGTTGCCTGCTTTAGCACTGCACTGCCAGAGTCTTCCCAGAAGAGCAGCCTTGAGCAGGAGCAGTTACAGGAATGTCCAAAACCAGATGGTGTCATTGGAGCCTGAATGACTCACAACTGAAATGCTTTGGTCTCATACTCCTCCCTGATGTTACTCCATCCAAGCCTCCTGAGCCAGCATCCTCCTGATCTTTGCCAAACCTCTTTGGCTTGTTACCATTGTTTGCAAATGGTTTTAAAAAAGTCCTCTTCACACCCATTCCAGGCCTGTGTTCTGAGAGCACGGTCAGTGGACAAAGACTTCTTGCTAGGGGAAGAACTGTCCCTGCTCGGAAATTGCACTCAGCCTGAAGATATTTTTTATTATGTATTAGCAGTGGGTCTGATAAAGCTGGAAGAGCTTTAGAAGCAAATACTTGATTTGTACCTGTTTGAATTTGCCACTTTTCTTCTGCATCAAATTCAGTCATCTGTTATGAAAGCTCTCTTCTCTGAAAAAGATAAAGTAATACAGGGAGAAGACTAAACTAGCACACTAAGAAATTTTTTTAAAGCACATTTGCTGCTAGAACATTCATCTTTTCACTTATTCTGATGTTTTAAGAGTTGTGCTCACTGGGCAGCAAAACTTCTGCTCAATGAAGAAGCAGTGGATGGCTTTGCAAACAACAGCTCCACAAAGCCCCTCCTCTCCTGGACGCTGGTTCAGGTCCAGACCAGATGGGCAATCCCCAGCTGATATCTCTAGGGGGATGTGGTGCAGCTGCCCAGGGTGAGCCAAATGCTGCTGGAGGGTGAGTGGTCCTCCTGCTGCAGCCTCCCCTGCTGCTGAGCTGACCTTCCCTCCCTAAGGCGAGGCTGTGGCCTGAGAGAGTCATGGGGAGGGTTAGGCAAGTCTCAGAGAGGGATTGGAAAACTCTCCCTGCCAGTATCACACTTTAAAGTTATTATTTCCGTTGTAGATGGTTTGGTCGGTACCAGCATCCCTCTGAGAGGTGCTCTGCAACTTTTTCTTGCAGGCGGGGAGAGAAAAACAGAAACTGTTTCCCTCCCACTTCTTTACTTCCTACCCAGAAGTAACTTAATTTGATTTCCTAGTGCTACTCCAGTTGACAATTGGAGAAATGGGGGAGTCTTTGTTTAAAGCTGTTCTTCAGAAATGACATTTCTAATGTCACCTTACAATGCCACAAGAATCATGATGTGGTGTAGTAATCCTGTACTGATGGGCAGTGTTTCTAACACCGTAATGCTGAAGTCAAGGTAAAGTGGAAGAGAACACAGAAGGCTGAACATCAAACTTGCCTTCAGCCAGGCACGTGTGTGGGGTGAGGGCATTTGTCTTTGTACCCAGAATCTCATTCCACACGTTCCACTTTGGCTGGGTTTAGGCATAAGAAGCAGCAGCACCTTGCCAGGTATTTCAGGTGCTTTTCCCCTGTGTTTCAGGAAGGAACATAAAACCACAGCACTGGCACTGAAACAAGCAGTGGACCCAGATGTTTTGGCCAGGAGTCATCCTTCCACTGCGTGGTGGGGGGTCAGGTCTCTGCTGGTCTTAGTGCCCTTCACGTCTCTCTGTAATGCAATGCTGCATTTCCCTCGTGGAGGGGAGATGCCCTTACATCTGGTAATGATATTATTCTTATTGCATTCGTGTGTTGCATTGCTGTATAGACCTTGAAAATATACATCCCACCATCTGATCCAGCTTTTTTTTTACAATGTACATTCACTTATTCTTCAGCTCTGAGGCATGTTGACTTAATTCTCCCTGTTTTCTAATGCTGTGTGTGGTTTAATCATATCCCCAGGAAGAGGTGTAATTATTAAACCACAGGAAAGTTAATGACTGGTATTTGCTCTTCAGCATAACCCATTTTGGTGTCCTGGGTTTGGCATGTCCTCCAATGGGAAAACTAGCTTGGAGACCTAATCCTCAAACCACACATGATTTTCCAGTGATTTATACATCTTTTTTTCACATACTAGTTAGAACAATAGTTTTGCTGTTTGTTTTAGAAAAGAGTGTTTTTTTGATCCAGCTGTGTGGTGCTTACCGTGCGGCCTAAGGGAGAACCTCTTGAAAATTTTTCCTTGAAACTATCCCGTGTTTTATGTGGGGGATGGGTATTTCACCATATGCAAAATAGATTTTACCTAAAGCGTGCATACTTGTGTAAATGTTGTCTACAGTACTTGTCATTACAAAAATGCATAATTCAGGGGGTTTTGTTAAATCAAGAGCCCCAAATTACTTTGCATATTAGATATAAATCCCTAGGAAACTGGGTAAAAATTGCTTAACATTTTCTTTACTGAAGGGATTTCCTGGCAGTCTCACACAATAGCATTTTGTTATTAGTCGCTCTCTGTATGTCTTATGAATTCTGTTTAATTAATATCTGCTAAACTAAGTAAAAATTTATATTTGTCAAAAGGAAAGGAATAGAACCCATTAGAAAATACCATTTTTGCAGTTGGTATTTTATTCAGGAAATTATATTCTGGAATCAGATCTCAGCTCCTTCTCTGAGGTTTGTTTAATAACAATAACAACAACAACAATAATAGCAATAATACTTAGAAGCCTGACCAGTTTAATCATCTTTGCCAGTCCCCACACAAAGTTTGCAAACCAAAAAAACAATCTGTGAGTCGTGGGTGTTACCCTGTGCAAGCCAAGGAATCAGCACTGCAATGAGTGAACTCCAAACAAGCCTCTCTGCTTCAAGGGACGGGTTAATAGCTCTGGAAATGAAGGATTAACTGGAGTGAAAATGACCATGGTTTGCTTGCTGTTTCACAGGGCTGAATATACTAGAATTCAGGTGTAAAATTACTCAGTTGCACGCCCATAGTTCTGCTTCTTGAACATTTGTGAGACTTTGCTTTTATTGTGTGTGAAATTCACTTTCTCCCCTTCTTCAGAGATTTAATCTGAGCTGTATATGGGACTGCTCTTAAAAACCAAAGAAACTTTAAAGAGTGGGTTCTGAGTTTACACAAAAATGTGACATTAGTGGTGTTTTACAACCTTTGCTTTTGAGATTGTTTATGATTTCATGTATTTCAGTTCATGAATGCCAAGGTGCCTGATTTAAACTGGCCTTGAGGTCAAAAACAGGCTCTAACCTTTTGCTTAGGAATTTACAGTCATTTGTGTGTTGGAGGGGACATAAAGCCCTTCCACACCATAGTGGCAGATCCTTTGTGGGTAGAGATTGCCCATGATTTGGTCACCAGGGAATCAGGCTTTGGAATAGAAGTTCATTTTCCCTCAGCCTGAACTCCTCATCCACCTCCTCCTCCTCCTGGCAGCTGAGTCAGGACAGGCAAAGTGTCTCCACCACTAACAAAGTTTCCCCGTCCTGTCAGAGGTGTGGGGCTATGCTGAGGTCTTAACTCAAGAAAATCAGATTTCTTCTATGTGAAAATGTGCATGGCATGGGAATTGTTTCCATGTTATAAGGAAGATGAAATCTAGGAATGTTCTTTTGTTTTTGTACAAATGGGGCTCCAAATAAAAGAATGTCGCTGGGGAGTAGGGAAGCAGTTGTTCAGTTAAAAAGTTTGAAACTTGTTTTTGAAGCATGAGAACATACTGGTTGTTGGTTTTTTTTTCTTTTTTTTTCTTTTTTTTTTTTTTTCCCACTCTATAAATAACTCTTGGCAGGCAGAAACAACCTTGATTGCATGAGATGAAGTAGAGCAACCAGCAGGCTCTACAGCAGAATAAATGGCACTGTGCCAAGAGCGTCATCAAATGAATAATAGCTTCCACTTGACAATCAGCAAAGTGCCTCTTCTCCTGTGGATTTAGTTTTTAATGATGATTAGAGAGGATGGGCCCCTAAAATTTCTCTGGTAGAAATGACCTCCTATTAATTTCTGTTACTTGAAATGCTGAATTTCAAAGCTATTTTACAGCTGCAAAACCAAAGGCACTGACATAAAGGAACTATTATCTTTGTAATTGTAGCAACAAGTACTAAATTTTTCGTTGATTAACAGAGACTTTTTAACTTTATGATCCTTCTGTTGCCTATGTCTTTTCCATAATGTTCTGAGCTTTCCAGATTGACATCCTCTAGAAGTAAAATGTTTGTTAGAATGTGGAAGTGTATCTTGTGGAATAGAAAGCCTTCCCATACTGCTGCCTTTTTTCTAATTGAATTCCTTCATTTGTTTTTTTCCTAACATTTGGCGTTGATCCCTGTGGATAGCACAGGGTGTGTTTGGGGAGGTGTAGTGTGGGAGAGCCCTTCCCCAGGGTGCCTGTTCGGGGTGGGGAGGTGTGTTTGGGAGGGGGTGCCAGCCAGATAGAACCAGCAGCTAAATCCCAGTTGTTGTTTTCCCCTAAACAAAGGGACTTTACCTGCTCCACTAAGTAAAGAAAAGTGAGGATTCTAATGCAAAAGGAGCTTAATAGCCTTGAAAACCTGGACTGGTGAATATATCCCATGCTTCCTTCCCTCCTTTTGTTTAATTTTTGTTGTTGTTGCTTTGTTTGGGTTTGTTTTCAAAGCGAAGCTGTAGAAAGAAACTTTGGGGAATGCTATTAAAGCCTCCACGTTGCAGTTATAGCGGGAAGTTATAAGGCTGATTAAGTCTTACCTCTTGATTAAAATGTAGAAGCAAATTACAGTCTAGTCTAGGCTTCTGTCCTCAGGCTGCTGGTGGTGGTGGCTAGGGGCAGCACATGCTGCACAGTGTTTAATAGCACAGCTTGATTTTACAAAGCTATAAACCATGTTGTGCTGTTGTCCTGAAGATGCTCGTGTGCTGGCTGGTGAGGATCAAGAGGAAGAGAGAAGGAGAACATGTTAGTTAGTGATCGCAGGGCATAAGGCTGTTAATAAGTGAACAAAAAAGTGCTTGAGGAGGTAAAATAAAGTTTCTTTTTATACATCCAAAGGGTATTTGGAGTGCTGTCTCCTGAGTGCCACGCTGTGACATAGCATTAGCAGGGGACGATGTCAGGAGTGTTGTAATGGGAAATTCTTGTTAGGGCAGATTCTCACAGACACAGGGATGTGACTGCCTTGATCTGCCTGGCTTGACCACCTGCATTGTGAGCCCTCTGCATTTGTCTGGGTTGTGCAAATACGAAGCCTTGACGTCTGTGGATGGTGCTTAGAAGAATGCTGCAGGGAAAAAATTATGAGAAAAGACTTAAGACCTCTCTCCAGACTCCTGGATGTACAGCCAGGATGTGAGGAGCCACTGAAAAGAAAACAAAAAAAATAAGGCAGTCAGTTGCAACCACTTGCTTAGAGCATTATGAGTTATTATATACTAATTTTTTTTTAATTATTTTACATTGCATTTTTACTGTGATCATATTTTTGTAGCAAAAAACCTGGCATTGAACAAAACATTGGGACTTTTCATTTAGACAAACTGGACTTTAAATTAGATATTAAAACTGGCAATTAGTCATAACTGACCTTTTTTCCTACATAAAATTCAATGTTGATGAATCAGCACATCTTTAAAATTAGCATTGTCTAAAAAGTCTTGGCAAGCAATGTAAGTGTAGAGACCAGAGCACTAAAGCAGAGATAGAAATACATTTCTGGAACTGGTCATTTTATATATGTCCCACCAGAGTAGGGATTTTCTTCAGTTTTGCCATGAATGAAAATTACTTTGCAAATATTTTCTGTAGATACTTGTTTTGGCTGCCTTTGTGTGTTGCATGAAACTGTGGGGTTTTTTTATTTTCTTTGGTATTGTTTGTGTGTTTGGGGTTTTGCTTGTGGTTTGTGGCTCGGTTTTTTTGGGTTTTTTTTCATTTTTGCTAAGTCAACAAAATAACTCAAAGTAGGCATTTTGGAGTAAGAGCTTTGTTTGCAAGCTGGGATGTAGAGTGGTGTGGTCCTGCTGGTGTAATGTGGGGGGCTCAGAGTGGTATTTGCTGGGATGGGTTTACAGCAATGGGACACAGTGTCAGGGATCATGCTTGGCTTTTTTCCCCCTTAGCTACTGGGGACTGTGTTGAACACCTGCACAATTATATTTTTGTGATAATTGTCAGAAGTTGGCTTTCACTTAGAAAGTGGTTCCCTATCACTTCATCTAAAGTTCCCTCATGAATGATGTGTGATCAGCTAACAGTGTTCAAATTACATTTCCGTGCTATCTGACACGTACTCTGGGAAATTTTCTCTGAACCTAGTGGAAGTCTTATCAAGGTTTGGAGAATACAATAGAATTTCCAATGCTGACAACACTGAACTGCTTTTGTGAGATGCCACAACACTTCAAAAATAATTTTCTGCTTCAAGTCCACTGTTTTTTTCCGTTTAAGTTTAGCTGAATAAAATAATCAAAATAATCGGTAGGAATGATTACTGTTAAAGTCTTTTATTCCAGTAGCATAGTTTGGATAATTTTTGGCTGCTCAGAACTCAGAAAGTGGTCAAAATAATTTATTGCAGATATTAGGAATAAAGATTACCTCTAGAAACCAACCTCTTGAGAAAGTCTTGTGACTTCATCTTGTGGAAATTAATTGGTCCCATTTGAGAAGCATTGTGACAAACATAGATGCACTTTGTAGGTAATGAAGTTTGAGAGATAATTCATAGTTTTCCACAAGGAATCTAACTCTTCTGTATGTCTGCATCTTTTTTTTTAGTCATTAAAAACAACTGTAATTACTTTTCTTTAAGATTCTTCACACTTTCAATCTCAATTTTTTAGATACCCTTAAGGAAAAAGGCACTTGGTCAATTGTTTTGAAGACTTGTAATGTCTTGAAGTCTTCAAAATCTAAACATACAAGAAGAAAGAATCAAGAATTGAGCTCTCTACCATGGTCCTAATCCAGCTTCCTCAGCTGGAAGCAGATGTGTTCACTAGTTTTGTGCTGCTGCAAGTTGTGAGCTGCTACAAGTGGTGAAAAACAGAATTATAGTCCTTACTTACAGCTAATTTTCATGTTATGTAGCAGATCCTTCTCAAAGAGCTGGTTACAGTCCTATTTTATCAGCTGGCGATCAGGCCACGGAAATTTTAGATAATATAAATGCAAGTAGAACTGAATATTCTTTTTTATTACTTTGGACTTAGCACACTTTCTATAGGTTTTATAGGTCTGAGCTATGTTAAAGTGAACAACTTCTTCTCAGGGAATGAAATACATGGTTCCAAATTACAATGAGAAGCTCCAGCAGAGCCTCTGGGAAGGTCTGGAGGGCTGCTTGATCAGACATTTATTTCCTCGTAATAGGCAGATTTTTGTCTTTGTGATAGCCACAAGATTTTGAAATTAATAGAAATTCAATCAAGTACAACTAATGACAGAAATGAAGAATGGAGAGTCAGATCTTAAGATGCTGTTAATTAGCTTATTTCACTGACTTTGGTACAGCTTTCTTGCTGAGGGGGGTGGACTGTAGTGTATCTGGAAGCCAGAGTGACCACATCTGCCAGTGGATTACCTGGCAATCTTAACTGAAATGAGAGCCAAATTATGTATGCATCTCCTTTGGCATAACACCTCCACACCACTGTTCCAGAAGCATTTTAGATGTGAACCAGAACCCTGGAGAACTGTCTTTGTGGTTGAGGTGGATGCACCCTAAATCAGTAGTGTTTCCTTCCTCTGAATGGCTGGAGGTGAATCCCTGCCCTTGCTGCTGAAAAGGTGATGAAGATTTGTCTCCATTGAATAGATGACAGCACAGTCTTTCTTAACTTTGACATTCCTACTGGTGATGCAAAATCTTCTTTCACGAGATTGCTTCTGAATCTTGGATCCTCCAGTGTGGTGTGCCTGAAAAAGTGCCTAAAAGATGCTTAAAAATCACTGGGGATAGAGTTAATCCTTGCTTTTCACAGGTGATTACTTCCTGCTACAAGGCTAAACATCCCAATGGTTTCCTGCGGTCAGTATGATCTGTCTTGAACTGGTGAGCTGAAAGCTGTTCAGCAAGTGGTGGAACAATAGTTGTTCCAATATTCCCAAGGAGCTGAGTAACAAACGAACAAGTTCAGGGGTCTGCTTTGCTAGTATGGGAGTAATAATAGATATCCATTGTGAAATTTAAGATCAGGTCTTGCAGCCCTCACTCTGGCTGTGGTAATCAAAATGATTAAATTTCTCCAGTATCATCATTCTGATCTTCCAAAATGTGAAAGCAGTATATGGTGCAGCCCACTGACTCACCCCAAGGAAAACAATGCTTAATTATCTTTAATAAAAGCTACATTTTTCAGGAAATTTAAACCCCAGAACAGCGCTGTTGAGGAAATCTGGTATTTATCAGTGAACTAGGCCCCTTGTGGGTTGTGTAAGTGCTTGCCACAAGGTATGGAGAGAACTGATTGATCCCTGACTGTCTTCATCCGTAGGTGCTCAGCCCTGGCCCACCCCTGATGCTGCTAAGTCTCTGATTTCATCCCATGTGTTCATCCCACGTGTTTTACTTGCACATTTCTCACCACAGAAAGCTGCAACCACTTGAAGACCTGCCAAATTTTATCCTAATTATTTGCTGATTAATTAGAGAAGAGGTACTTTTAAGGAAAAACATGCATATCCACAGACACCAGGGCTATAAGGAGCTGAGTTCTGCTCATTGTGTCTGTTATGTGCCAGCAGCTCTGTGGAAGGCTCGTGTGAGACCTACCTGTCCCTGTAGCCTTCTTCCAAGGCTGCACAGGTACCTTAGAAGTCCTCTGCCCTTTGCTCAGCCACATATACACACTGATTGGTTGCAGCAATCCTTGACCTCTCTGCTACAGAGGAAGCTGACATCTCCTGCTCACCTAAGACAGCTGGTTCCTCCTGCTCCTGGTATTTCCCATTGCCTCTCCCTGCATGGCACCATCCCCTGGTGCAGTAATGAGCTCACCACGTGGGACATACAGCAAAAGCATCGTTTTTCCAATTAACACAGAAAGAACTCTGATGGTTCTTGCAGGTTAGGCTCACTGGAAATATAATGCAGCCCTGATCTTCCAGCAGTGGGTAGTCCTTGTGCCTGAGTGTTTTGATCTCTAATCAGGGCCTTGCATGCTAAAAGCACAACACCAGTGATGAGGCATTGAAGGTGACAAGGGACTGTGGGGTGGTGGCAGCCACCTCCCTCTGCCCCTGCTACTGGTGGGGCTCCTGAGCTTGGGGATTCCCAACCCACTCACATCTCTCTCCTGGCTTTGGTTCTGGTGCTTAAGCCAGGGCACGTGCCTCCGTCTTTGCTTCAAAGGGACTTTAGTATGTGTTCAAGGTTAACGACATGCTCAAGTTCTTTCCTGGAGTGGGAACAACTGAAAACAGATAAAAAGTCTTGTGTAAGAGTGTGTATGCCAAAAGGACCACTGGCATGGCAACAGCTGAAAAATTCCCCCAGTGCAAAAAGCTGGAATACTGTGAGGAGACGAATGCTGGTTCCCACCTTGCTTGTTGAGCTGATAGCATCAGGCATGCTTTATTTGAATCTTGGCCCCCTGTAATATGCTTTACATTCACAAGAGGAATCTTTTATCACTTTTTTTGCAGAAAACTTTTAAAGAGAGTGACCAAAGAGGCAAGTTTGATTTAAAGACCAAGCCCCTGGGACAGAAGGGCACCTCTCCTGGTGGTAGGGTGCACTGGAGTGACAGTCTGACAGAGGGGACTGTCTTCTTCTGAGAAGCTCTTATGAATCCTCCAGGATCTCTCTGCTCTCAAATGGGGAGGTGGAAGAGATACGCTGAGTCCTGTAACTCATCTTTGCTGGGTTCAGTTGTGCATTGCTCCTTTTTAACACAGATTTTGTAATGCTCTCTGTACACTCCTGTGAGTAACAACACAACCTAAGAGTAGCTTCTTTCCTGTTGTTGATTCTGTCTTTTTCTTTGTAGTGTCCTGTAGCAAAGATTAACTTTTAATTTTGCTTTGAGAAACAAACACACAGATAAAATCTCTCATAGCATTAGTAGCTAATTAAATTATTTTTTGTTACCATATGGACCAAGTATGCAATGTTCTGTGTTGGTATCAGGTAACTATAAGTGAGGTTGCAGCTCTCAGGAGTATATAGCCTAATTACTGGGCTTTACAAGCCATAGAAATAACTTGTGGTGACTGGGGATGACTCTTCCACTCAGCTGCTAATGTTAACTTTTAACAAAGAAAAGCAAAAAGGGGCCCAGCAGTCAGATATGCTGAATAAACTGAATTTTACAGGAGATGCCATGATGAACAATGCTGCCGTGACCTTGCTGTTTATTGGGCTGTGTTTGCAATACCATAATGTTTTGAAAAAATCATTTCCATATGAGTACTGGTGTGAGATTTTCCTTTCTGAGCATACCTTCCTTGGTTTGTCACGGCTTTCACTGCCATGGAGCTCTGAGAAGGAACCTATCTGTTTTCTGTTGGTTGCCAGAATGCTCACATACTTCGACTGTGCAGTTAGAATTGATTTATTTTGTGGATATGAAATTGCAGTTATAAAGTTTTATGGAGGAGCCAATGCTGGTAAAAAAAAAGCTCAGGCACACTGTGGAGAGATTAAATACCTCTGGCTCCATGGGCTTTGGTTTGAGTGATGAAATGGAGAGCTGTCTCCTCTCACTCCAAGTTGAAGGGTCTGGGACACTCCATTTTTGACTTACTAGAAGATCTCAGCTTCACACCAAGTGTTGTGGTGTAGGAGGTAGTGGATGTTTGATGGAATACTCTGAATATAAGGACTCAGTTGCCCTTCACACTGATGGTCATAGCTAGAGGGCAGCCTTAAGCATTGCTCTGATCTACTTTTCTGCTGCTTCTTGCTGGGCTGCACATGCCTGGGGCACGGATCAGGTGTCATGGGCCAACAAGCCAAAGATTCTGAACATCCAGGTTCAGTCTCCTGGTGCCGCTGGGCCCCTGCCTGCCCTCCAGTATCAGCTCAGTCACCACTGCATGGTGTACAACCTTACCTCTGAGTGAGGGGTTTTATAAGGAAAAGTAGGCCAAATATGGTGAATTGTGCATTTTTTATGGCAATGCAAAGTTCTACACAAGTCCTGGAGCCACGGCCAGACCTTCCTGGCTCCCCTGAGCATTTTGCTGCTGCTGGTTGTAGCAGGAGTTTGCAGTCACTCATCACAGAGGAAAGGTTCACATTAACAACTGTGCATTTCTTATGCTCACATTCATCTGTCGTCGTTTTTGTTCAGTCTCCCAGCATGATTAAGTCATCCAGGAATGGCTGAAAGAGCTGGGTTTGTAATTGAAGTGGGAACACATAGCTGAGTTTGTTTTTACCTGTTGTGGTCCCTGGACCGTAGGGCATTTAAGGCATAAACACTGGATGTAAACTTCCAAGAGGGATTGAGTAATCATTTTATCAATACTGCATGCATCTTGCTTGCTTGCTTTTGATACAGCTGTAGGGAAACCAGAGGACTGCTCACTTGTCCATGGCTGCTGGGATCTTGGGATTTTGGTGACATTTCCTTTCCCTGTCTATTTATCTTCTATTCATTTGTAGGAGGGCATAATTTTTTAGTTAGTTTAAAGGAGTTCAAGTCATGTTTTTCTCTCAGATGCCTACTCAAGGAGTCAAAACTGAAAAGAACAGAGTTTTGACAGCATTTTGGCACCAGTCTTTGGGAGGTATGGAGTAAAAATACAGTGGGAAAAACATAAGCTCACACTACTTCCATCTCCAGTGAATAGCTGACAGCAGAGGATTGCTGTGTCAGGTTTGGTACCTTTGGGAATCAGTTGCTTTTGGCACCTCAGACCCCACCTGTCTGACTGCTGGATTTTTCTGTGTATTTGGCTGCAGATGCACAGGTACCCAGTAAGCTTTTCAGAAGTGTCTGTAATTCCAGCTGGCATTTTCCTGGGTAAGAAGCAGAACCCTCAGGGTCATTCCCTATGGCATGTTCACCTATTAGCAGGTGCTCAGTGCCTGAAGCTTTGCTCTGGATTTATCTTCACAGAGTACCATGCCAGAAACTGAGGCCTGGACACAGCTGAGGTGTCTGGTACAGTGGCTGTTACATGTTTACTTGATGCTTTGGGTGTATCACAGTCACCCTTTGAGAGAAAAGCTTGTGTTAGTTGGGCAGCTGTAGCTGTCTGTGTCGAAAAAGAGGCAAAATGCAGCACCAAGAAATGGAGAATGCATTTAAAGTTGCACAGAGAATCTATAGGAAAGCAAAAGACAAAAATAAAATCTCCCAGATCCTGGGCCTCATCTATAATCACAAACCTGTTCCACTCTCATTTACTTGTATTGTCATCAGGAGCTGATTTATTAAAATTCCTAAAGGTCACAGTGCTCCCTATAGTAAGAATGAGACAATGCAACAAACTATTGTCTGCTGTGCTTGCCATAGTCTGATATAATTGTTTGTGTTAGCATTTATGTTTGTTTATATACCTAGGAAACTCTTCTTACAGTTTCCTTTTGCTTGCTCCATTTGTACATTCTCAGTCAAATAACTAAACCTTGATCTCCCACTGGAAAGGATGATCTATCCCCACTTCACTTGAAGAGTGACTGAAGCCTGAGGAGTGTTCTGGTGCAGACCCCAGGCTCAGTCTGGGTGGGAGTGTGCCTGGCTCTGCCTCTGCCAGTGCTTCAGGTTGGATTTAGCACTATTCCTGTAACTGGGGCAGGAGTGCTTGGCTGCTGCGTGTGCTGCTGGTTGGTGACACACAGCTATAAGCTGTTGATGGAGTGGAAGAATTCAGAGCCACCCTTCTTAATGTCAGACAAAAGATCAGTCAGATTTGCAGAACAACAACAAAAAAAACAACCACTTGCGCCTGTGAAATATGCAACCCTTGGTATTGTTCTCTAATCCTTTTTCTGGTCATGAAGGAAATTATTTTTCCCTTTCAGGAGGACCCTGCCAATGATGATTCTTCTTTATGAATGTGAATCTGTCATTTCAGATTTGACTTCTGACCTTTTAAAATGCATTATGTCAATTAATTTGTGTGCTACTTTAATTTTCTGTCATCCATATTTGTAACAGTAATAATAATTCCAAACAGTTATTTTAACATTAGTATGGGAGAAAGTGGTTAGCTACAGACTGCTGGCTTAGTTTTAAGAAGTGATTTAAGGACTGCAGAACATATCAGATAAATCACACACAATGGTAATGACAAGGAGGGACCCAAGTTTACAGTGACCTTACAGTGTGTTGTTTAACAGTGGTCACTGTTCACAGGGAGAAATCACAGCTAATTTATGGAGGAGAAGCACAGTGATGTCTAATCCTGGGAAGGTGGAACCCCAACATACAGTTCTACCATCCTGACCAGGCTGCAGTTCTGGAGTGCCTCTCTGACAGGTTGCAGGAGCAGGAGCACACTGATGCTCAGGGCACAGTGCAGTCTGATTCACATCCAGTAAAAAGGAAAATAAGAGTTTTACAAAGTGTTTTAATGATCATCACTGAAGGTCTTTGCTGCCACAGTGCCGTGAGAGCTAAGGCTGTGCTTCGGGCCAGCACACACCAAGGGAAGGGGCAGCCACAGCCCCAGGGACACAGTGAGATCTCATCCTTGGCCTCTCCTTTTTTTATGTGGAATAGTTACACTTTCCAGAGTCACAGCACTGTGCTGCTGCCAAGACCACTGGTTTCCTTGACATTGTTTCTACCCAAGGTTAATAATATTGCACTTTTTTGTTTGAAATTCCTAACAGCATTCCCAGTGTGTGCTGGGACTTGGATGTCTGAGTTGCAGTGTCAGCTGCCTCAGCAGTTTTACTTCTGTGGTTACCAGATCCCAAATTACTGCCTCTCCTGCTTTTCCTCAGATCTCTCCTCTGCTGCTTTTCTTAAAAATTAATCTTCTAGTCCTTCCCATGTTTCCTGAGTGCCCTTTCCTGAAGCTACCGTGGATGTAACTGTGTGAGCTGGGGGTGGTAACCTGGTGGTGGTGTGTATTAGTTAAAATTAAATTACATTGGTGGAGACAATGGAGACAAGTAATGATAATCATCAACCTTTTTTTTTCTTTTGCATCATTTTTTTCTGTCATTCTTAAGAATCCATGTTTTGGAGCCGAGACACCTTTGCTGTGCAGTGGTAGAGCTAGTGGGCATGTTTAGGACACTGCAACGTTGGTTACATCTTTTATATCTCCATGTGCCACTTTGATTGATTTATCTTTATTGTTTGCCTCTCAGCTTTTTAAAAAACTTTTCACATTAGTACTTTCTGACCATGGGAAATTTCTGACACATGCTAGGAATTTTCCATGACAGAAAGTTAAAACTCAGTACAAAGATTTCTTCTTGGAAAATGGCTGAGGAAATGTGTTTTAGTGTGGGCCCTGAAGGTCAACAGACCTGGAACCCCATCTGTCAATGACAAAAGATAACTTCAGAGTCAGGGTGCTGAAAAACTCCATCCTCTTTCCCAGAACAGTTAAATTCAATGGAACTGAACAATTAGATGGTATGGGAATCCCAGGCTCTCCCAATGCCTGTGCTGTGTAAGGCCCTGATTAGATTAAAACAGAGTGAAGGATGAGGCAGATGTTTGGGGGAACTGGTCTGAACTGAGCCTGCTATTGACATTCTCACTTGAAGAAGCTGTGCTGTTTAGATTAACTTCAGTGAATTATAACTTTAGCTGAGAGATTTATAAAGATCTATAAGAACATGCCTGGCACTTCATACTGTCAGAAAATTTTACCCTGAATTTTTTATTGGTTCCGGGTCTAAAATAGTGCAAGCCATTTATGTAATTTTCGGAAGACTCTTGATACTGAGTAGCTATACATTCTGTTCCTAAACAACTCGGCCTGAAAAAACATTTTTATTTGACTCTGTAAAGAGTCTGGAGAACCCCACAATGATATGTTGCAGGCCCTTGAAAATTAGCGAAAGTGGAAAAAGAGAGTTAATGCAGCAGTAAATCACAGATTCAAGGGGGGTGAGCTAGAATAGTAAATCCCAAACTCTTGAATGAGGGTTCATTACCATGTGCTGTGAGTGCTGTGTGATTAAAGAATTGGGGCAGTTGTCCTGTGGCATGCTGGCACAGTCACACTGATTTTATCCCAGCTATGTCAACATACTCCAAAGGAAAATATGACCCTAGAAGTGCTTATGATTGGGCATTAGTAGCATGAAGGAAACAATGAAATTGAGCAGCTTTTAATCACACAAAGCTCCTGGTGAAGCCAGTAATTAAAGCTGGTGTGTTGCTCCAGGAAATAACTTGGGTGGATGGGAGCATCAGGGAGGAGCAAGGGCAGAGAACCTTGTCCTGTTATGTTGCTTTTGCATCAGGTCCCTGCTCCCCACTGTGGCGGGGAGTTATGTCTGCTGACACCACAGGGCTCAGTTCTTCAGCTGCAGATGAAGAGTGAACGTCCCAAGTGAGTTATTTGGAATGGCCCTTCGAATACTGGCAGCACCTGTGCAACATTCATGGCAACCACACAGCGCTAAGAGTTTTGTTCTCAGTCATATCTATACTTTCCTGTAAGGCTGCAAAGTTGCAAAAAGCTGCTCAGCACTTTAGCAAGTTTTTACATTAAACTACCTGACAAAAAACCGAAATTTTCAAGGAGACTTGTGCACATCAGCACATTTTTGTAGCAGCATGCCTCCACACCTCTTGTTCCACCAGTACTTTAATGTCAGGAACTGGCATTTAGTGACACCAGCAATTCCTGGTGTCTGTAGGAAGCCCAATGGACAGAACTATGACAGGCAGTTGTAGACACCTGTGATTAATAACATCACTGATGTTACATGGTTGGATAAGGCATGGGTATTCCTATCTTATATTAGTTTCCCAGAGCTGTGTGGGCAGTGGCTGTCAAGGCACTTGGGCAGTGCGTGTGCTAGATCCCTGTAGTCACCATCACAGAGATCTACTGACTGGGATAACCTATGAACATTACAGAGGATTTTCAGCCTCACTCGCTGTATGTTCTTTTGGAATGATGCATGGTAGCAAACAGTTAAGTTTTTCAGTCTGATATTAAGGCAGCAAAGCTGAAAACAGAGGTGAGGGAATGGGTCTCTCAAAAGCAAAGATTTGTGTTTGCTAATGTTTTAACTCCCTGTGGATCATCTGGTTTGTTGTGGTCAGTAACTTCTGTTAATCTGATATCTTGAACCTTCTTGTTGAATCACTTCTCCTCTCTGATTTAGAGTTGCTCGTTCTTACTTTAGGCTCAAGTTAACTCCAGCTGGCATTACACGCCACTGCACATTATTTTGGAAGTCTGTTTAACTCCACACAGAAATACATGGTGACAGGTTGATCCTCAAAGATCTCATTGCTTTCACCTTTTCTGCAGCTTGACACTCAGCTAGCTATTTAGAGACTTGTTTTTTCAATAGGGATGGAAGAGTTAGGGTATTTGAAGGCAAGAGTGAAGAGTCTTGTGCTTTGCCAGCTACATATAGTACTGGAGCAAAGCCACCGTGGTAAAGAGAGACACATTCTGGGCTGAGCACTGCTGACCCCGGGGGTGCCAGGCTTCTTCAGCATCATTTAGGTGAGTGCTTGGAATCCTGTAGTCCTGGAGAAAGTGGAAGCCCAGCCAAGGACCGTGTGTTTTGTGTTCAACAAACAGCTCTGGGCACCCCACTGTGCAGCAGGACTCTATAACCTCATCCCGATAGCCTGGTTTTTGGGGTGACTTGTCATGTCTTTGAACACTGAGACACAGTAACACAAGTGAGTTTTGTTGTTGTGACAAAAATGAATTGTGTAATGGAAAGTTGCCTAAATATGTCTGGATTTGGCTTCATTAATATGTAGAACACTGTCAGTGGAGAAAAAAGGGGAGGACATTAAATGATTCAACAGGTCTGACCATTTGAAGGAATGTCTTTAACAAAGAGCAGCTTGAGGACTGGGTCACAGAAAAACCTGAAGTCTTAAAATAGGCTTGAGGTGACAGTCTGGTTCTTGTTGCAGGCAGGTCTTTAAATCCCAGAGCTTCACTTACCTTGCTTAAGCCAGAGTAAACTATGATAAAAACCAGGTTATGTGTTAGCAATAGCTTTAATAGAGTGATTCTGAGGCAGCATTATTTTTATTTTGGGTTTGTTTGGATTGATTCTAAGGGAATCCCTTCTGATGGGCAGCTGGCTGGGCATCTTCTCTGGTAGTATGAAGCTGTCTGGGAGCTGCCTGGTGCTGTCTGTCCCTGCTCTGATGATCCCAGGGCATGCAGGGTGCCTGCCCTGCTGGTGGCATCACTTCTGTCCTTCCCTTTGACTGAGGGTCCCTCTGTGTATAGAGGCACCGGAGCTGCTGCAGGGGCAGCGAGTGGAAGGGGCTTTGGGATTTATTTGTTTGGCCACAGGAAAGGGTGTTGGGCAGCCCTGGGGTCTTGCTCTCACTGTCCCACACTGCTCCTGTGTGCTGCCCACTGCAGAATATAAAAGTGGTCTTGCAGCCAGACCCATGAAGCAAAGATGTGGGGTTTTTTTTTCCTGTCCAGGGGAAGCTGCCCAGAAATTTCAGTTTTCAGTACTTGGTTGTTGTCACCTTGGGCTGGGTCCAGTAATGAGAATCAGTAACATTTAGGGTGTTAAGTGAAGGCTTGCACTCTGTGCCAGAATTAAAAATATCTGTGTGATGTGAGTCATTCCACTAGAAATAGACCCTACACTACCTAAAGCTCCTGTGTCAGGAATAAAATCTGGACAGGAAACAGGGTTTGGTTTTGTTTTTTTTTTTTTTTTGGCTTCAGTAGATAAAGTGAACCCCTTGTGAAAAAAAATCTGCAATTTCAAGTGGAAAATGTGGAAAGAGGGAAGAACATACAGACAATGCTAAGAAACAGATTCACATCTCTGGTACAAAATAATAAGAAATCTTTCCAGCTGCTGGTGAGAGACCCAAAAGCAATGCAGTGGTCAGAAGTTAGTAAACTGAGATGTCAGTTCACTCTGGTTGGTAGGAGTAGTTTTCCAATAGATCCTGAGGACCCTACAGGATGTTATAAAATCCCTTTTGGGTGACATGAGCAAGAACAAAAAGCAGATTCTGGGTTTGTCAGAGGCATATATTCATGTTTCACTGGTGAAAACAAACAGAAGGGACAACTCTTTTGAACTTGGGTGTAGGTGTATACAATGAGCTCATGTAGATCCAGGTGCAGCCATTAAGGAAATGTTTGATATTGCTGAGTTCCTTGAACTTCAAATGCTGGTACTTCTAGAAAGTGTGTTATTTAATGTAAGAGTAAATACCAGGCAAGGAAGGGAACTGCTTTTTATAGCTTGGGAAGTGCTGTGCTTTCTCAGCTATCCATGCAGTTAACCATTTGATATGCTTTGCACACAAGAAGAGGGTGTGACATTATCCCTCTGCACACTGCTGGCAGGTGAGGCTGCAGCAGCTCTCTCACCCGACAAACGCTTTGGGCTGTCTCCTGCCTTCAGTCCCAGCTTCTGAGGCTGTTTGCAGAACACAGCTTGGTGATTTTTCTGCCTTTGCGCCTCTGAACTCTTTCTTAGAGCCTACTTATAAAATTGGTTTAATTTTAATTTAATGTGTCAACAGGCAGATGCTGATCAGCATAGAGCAGGAGCGTGGTGGCCAGCACGGGGGGAGGTGGTCCCAACAGGGACCCTGGTGGCTGTGTCTGAGGAGACCCAACCCTTGTGGGGTGGCTTCCCCACCCCTATCAGGGACTTGGCCTGCTGTGAGAGCTTGGGGTGGTGCACTGGTGTGCTCCCTGCAAGAAAAAGCTGACGGTTCATGTTCATAAATGTGTTAGAACCAGTCTTGGATAAGGAAATGACTGTGGTTTGGGCTAAGCATAATATTAATACAGTGTTAATAAGGAGGACAGGCCTTTTTATGAACTTCAAATTCTTTTTTTTCAACATTGTAAAGTAATAATTCATATTTTTCCACTGTTTTGGCTCCTTTTAAAAATAATTTCCAGCTGCTACAGTTCTCAGGGAGTTAAGGCAGCAAATGGTCTATCTTTGTGATGGTGTAAAGTGTTGGGGGCATCAGCACAGATTAAAGTATTTGTAGGAGGCACTGAAGACAGATAGCTGGTCTAAAGCAAACTTTAGTCTGAACTCTGCTGTCCTCAGATGTTTATCCAGTGAAATGTGGACACACAATCTCTTCAGATCTTAAAGTCTGTCTTTTACATGCCAGTTTCTCAGTTTCTAGTATTTAAGACAACTTCTCACAAATACTGCCTGAAATTCTTACGTTCTCTCCTTCATTGATGTATTTAGGTCCTGAAATGTATTGATCATATCTCTTCAGTTCCTTTGTACAGGACTTGAAATAAATTACCCTGGGTCAAGTTCTGTTTATACAGTGGACTGTTCTTGCGGAATTACCTTCTTGACTTAATAGCTTCCTTTTGGGTGACATTTCTGCCAGAAAGAAGACAAATTGTCTAAGGTCAGTGTGCAGATCAGCTCAGAGTGTAGGAGGAAATTGTAGGGGATCAGCTAAATTGCAGCAGAGCTGGCCGTCAGGGCTGGCAGCATGCCAGCAGGCACCACGGGGCACAGCGGAGGAGACCTTTGGCTTCCCAGGTCTCTCATGATGCAGTTTGTCCAATTCTGGCTGCTCTGGAGTCTGCTGAATTAAACTGGCACGGTAACGACACGTTACATCAGCAGAACTATCCCTTCTGTTTAATGCTGAGGTTTTGGGTGGTGCCTCAGGCTCCAGCCTCACACCCAGCGACTGCCTGGGCACAGCCAGAGCTGTCACGTTTCACTGGAGAGGTTACACGGTGCCATTTCCCTGCACCTTCCCTCCCACTCATTCCTGCAACCTGCTTTGAAATCCTTGTCTTGCCAAGAGATGGGAGCTGGAGTCTGGAAGCTGAGTCTGCTCTCAGAGCTGCACGCAGCTGAGATGTTGAATTGGCTTCCTGAGGTCTAACACTGGGGGACAGGACTGAAGGACCCGATGCAGGTTCCACAGTCCTGTTCTGGGTGACCTTGATGCTGTTATAGTAATATTATAGACAATGCTATGTATGTTCTATAGGTAAAGCCAAATAAGTATGAGTTGATGGAGAACAACTCTGCTGAAGTTAGTGGCTTTGTACTGTGCAACATTTCTGGCAAGACAACAATCAGTGCTGCAGGCACTGATCGTAGAGACACCAAAACCTCTGAACTTTGCAGGTGTGCTTAAAAAACTAAGCTAAAACTGGAGTCCATGCCAGTCCCATCGTATGCTCTGTTCACTGTGTCTCTGTGGCAGTGCTTGTGGCTGCACCTTCACACTGCTTGGTTTGAAGTGCACCCCCAGAGCCCTTGCACGTGGGGAGGAAAATCCTAAAGCATGACTGTGTCATGTTTAAAACAATGGAGTTACCTTTTCCCTTTGCAAATTCTTCTATTTATTCTACGTTCTACAAGAGAATAAATATAGAAGTCTCCTTTTAATTACGCTCTTTATCCTTTGAAGTTATTTTGGATTTTTTTTTCACATTGGTGATGTAATTTATGTAAATAATCATCTATCTAAGAAAGCACTGTGTCTGTCAAAAGCTAAAATAAAAAACATCCGTCATTTTGAAGTGATTAACATTCTCCAGATGTTTAAATCATCAGATTTCAGGAGTTTCCCTTTGTTGTGATAATGATATAGTATCCAGAACAAGAATGTTTACTTTTTTGTATGGGTCAAACACAGATTTTTCACAATCCTATTAAAGCATGCAGTTTATTGTAATTGTATGTGCAGATGAAAGCATATGCAGTTATTATTATTTCCCGTAATTGTAAACTGCTGCTGGCAATTTTACTGTAAAGCCGAAACAAAAGGAGCGTACTTGAAAGGACCACCAGTGCCTGCTGATGTAATCAATTTATAGATGTCAGGTCTGTGCAGAGATGGTTATCCCCTCTGCTCAGGGACCGGTGACATGCTGCCACCCTGCAGCTCTCCCCTCCCCTGTGCCGGGGGAGCTGCCCCGCCAGGCAGCAGATGTAGCTGATAATATTAAGTGACAGTTCTGAACTGCAGCAGTCAAACATCCTCAGCTCCGGGCTTGAGGAAGGAAACAGAGCACGTGTTCTGCTCCAACCTGGTGGACCTTGTGGTGGATCAGCAGAGCTTTCCCTGTTCTCTGCTGGCCAGCTTGCTGTGGTGACTGGAGCACCAGGCAGGAGGTTAGGGGGGGTTTATAGCCAAGGGGAATGGCCACGCAGGTCTGAAGTGGGTTGTTTCCTTCCCCTTCTGCAGTCCTTGCAGAGCAACACCCTTCAGTTCTCACAACGAGCTCATGCAGGAGAGAGATGTGTGGATCTGGCAAACTTCTCCCAGGGCTGACAAAATGCACCTGGCTGAAGCTCTGTGTGTGCTGCTGGGTGATGGGTCCTGTGCTTCGCTGTGCCATCTCTCTGCATCTGACTACTGTGAGGGTTTTCCCCTGGGTAATACTGAAAGAGATTCCTCCCTTTTCTAAAGTGATTTCTTTTGTGAGTCTTCCATTACCTCATTCCCGTCAGCTTGCTAATTGGGATGAAATACAAGCGGGTTGTGTAGTTAATTTTCCCCTTGATGTCCTGGGCTCTCCAAAATGACAGCTTTGGAAAACAAATGACTGCAAACCAGAAAGTGAGCTGCAAACCTATACTAAAATATCTGTTCTGCTGCCTTTGCTGTCTCTAGCATTTGACTATATTAGTTCTGTTATTTTTACCCTTCCTGTTCTTGCATACAGTAGCAAGTGCTACCTGTAATGCAGCACTGCATTACCTGGCATAGCACAGTGGGGCCTGTCACACCAGTGCACTCAAGCACATGGCAGCATTTCAGCACAAAACCTCTGGTTTTAGGGCTGTTCGGTGGACCACGGAGGAATGTTTTTTTTGGGTGGCTGACACAGAGTTTCTGCCTGCAAATGCATGCTGAAGCAGAGTGCAGCTATTTCAGAGGGGTGGCAATGGAAGGAACAAAGCAGGTCTTTGTGGCTCCCTGCGGACGGGTTTGTGTGTTTCGGAGCCCAAAATGCCTGTGAGGTGTCTGTCCCCTGCTCCAGGACCCCTCCACCCACTGCACACCTCTAGAGCACATCTGGGAGGAGCTGTAAAATACCGTATGCCAGCAGAACAGATGACTTCTGGAAAGAGATGCTATAAACACAAGTTCTTGGCTTGAATCTGGCTTGAGGCAGATGAAACTGAACTGAGGCACCTGTCAGGGCTTTTGGTTGACTTTAGTCTTTTGGGCAAGTGGTTTCATTCCTCTTTATCCTCGCACTGCAGATTTGTTACGTGCTGTGCAGCCCAGGTAACATCCCTGACAGCTTCAGCTGTCTTCTTTCAACTTCACACTTGGAATTAAAGTTCATACAATATTTTCATTCTTATCCACCCACTCCCCCTCCACAAAAAAAAAAAAAAGAAAAAAAAAAAAAAAAGAAAAAAAAGAAAAAAAAAAGAAAAGGGAAAAAAAGAGGGCGGGGGAGGGGAGAAAAAGCATGAAGAAGGAAAGGGGTGGGAGAAAAGACAAACACAAAATGCAGTTCACTTAAAAATATCTGCTTGATGGAGGCTAAAAGGTGGCAGCTGTGCCAAAGTAGTGGACCCTAAATCGCTGAAGCAAAAAAGAGCGGGGAAAGCTCTGATTGCTTCTAGTACAGTAGTGAATGTGCACTCTCAGCCACAAATCAAGGAAGCTTAAAAAAAAAAAAAAAAAAAAAAAAGACTCAATCAAGGCAATAATGGCCTCCACTTCACAATCAGACAAGTGCTTCTACTTCAGAAATCCTACCATTTATGGCTGATTGCTAACCCTGGCCTCATTTCTAATCTAAAGGGCGAGTAATAATTTGGAAAAGGAATTATAACAAGTTCCCAACCATTTGGTAAATCATTATTATTTTAAAGGGGTGTTGGGAGGCTGTTGGTGTTTGTCAGATATTTTTTTTCCTGCTGCTGCTCTACCACTTCCACCACACTGAGCCTTGCTGATGGGAACTACTGTATGGTGAAAATATGTAAGAAAGAAGAGGCCTGAGCGATGCACTGATGGGAGGGCTCTGGAGGGTTAGAAGTTGGTGTGAAGGCACATGAAGGTAGCTCTTTCCCTTTGTTGCTGAGTGGTGCCCAGAGCCTCTCATCAGGGGCTTGGCTGAGCAGGGATTCTGCTCTTAACCTGAGGGATCCTGACTGAATTGCCTTGGGTGGGAAGCTTCTGCCTTAGAAACTTCCTGAAGGAAAGGATGGGGGGTTACACTGCCCTGGGGTGCTGTGAGGGGCTCTCCATGGTGGGGCTCTCCATGAGGATATCTTCATGGTAGAGCTTCTGTGTCCTCGGCCAGCCATGGGGCCACCTCTGTACTCACTGTGGGTGAGCAGGGGCTGCCCAGCCTGACAGGAACAGTGCTTTCCTGTCCTGATCCTGCACTGCCTCCTTGTAGGCAGCAAAATGAGAGGCAGTGTTAATCATTTAACTGATAGCTTATCTTGATGGGAGATAGATGACCTTGATGGGAAAGGTGTATCAGTCCAGAACCCTGACACCTTAATTGCATTTCTTGTGCAAGGCTCCCTGCTTTGTGCAGGCAGAGACTGCATACACACATATTTCAATATTTATGTAAATAATTGTTCAAACATCTTTTGCCAGTCTGCTGTCAAATTCACATAGATGCTTTCTAGGGAGAAAACACTGGGCCAGAGGATTCAAACAATGTGCCATGCATCCAGGGAGTGCTCCAACGGCCCTGGCTCAGGACACAGGATTTTGCCCCATGGTTCTGTTCTAAATGACAAAACACTGAAAAACAGACACAGTGTGGAGCAGAGCAAAAACCCCAAGGGGAAACTGCACAGCTTCAGCTGGGTTAGCTAGCCCTGCTGAACTCGTGGTAGTGTTTTGGTTACAGAAGGTATTTGTGATCAAAATACCTTTTATTTTAGTGAATTGAAGACAAAATGGGATGGCAGTCTTTCCCTCAGGAATGTGGCATGTTTTATGAAAGGGACCATCAGTGTATTTTGGAGGGTGGCAAAATTCCATTCACTGGCTCAGGAGCAGCAGCAGCTTCAATGCAGCATTCGATGCCTCCCCTCTGGTTGGTGTTGTGACAGTATCTGTTGCCACAGTTATTTAACTCCGTGTTTTAAATGCAATTTGGAAAGAGATGGATGCAAAAATATTCAATGACTCAGTGAAATCTGAACTACTTATTGCAAGACAAAAAACTCTAATGCTTCAATCAAAATAGCAACTTGGAATGTGTTCTATTAAATGTAGTCCATTTAATGTTACCCCAGAGTGCCGTGGATTTGAAAGCACATTCTTGAATTTGAACTTTCATATCGAGGTAATAGGAATGGTGGGAAAATGGTCATTTGTAACATTAAACATTTTTGGCCAAATTCTGATCCTGTGTAGAAGTAGCCACAGGGTTGCTGCATGTATTTTCCAAAAGTGGCATGTCCCTGGGTCCTGTCTGTCATTTCAAGGTGAAGACAGTGCAGGGAAAACTTGAGGATCCTGCACAGAACTCTGCATTAAATTCTGCTTTATTTTACTTTCTCATCACTGCTGTATTTCTGCAGTACTTCCAAGAGGAGTGTATTTTCAGGGAGAGAAAACAAAACCAGGTTTAGTTTCACGGAAATCGAAAAAAAATTCTGTCTAAAATATGTCATTGAGGAATGCAAAATAATGAAAAAGTAGATCATATGCATAAACTCTGGGCCCATTTCACTTGTAAATATCGTTTGTTTTTTCTCAGCAATATTATGCAAAAATATTTAAATTAGCGGGTTATGAAAGCGGGACTGTTGGGTTAAGGTATAAATAGGATTGATCAAGGACAGGAAAACTTGTTAGCAAGCAATGGGATCCATTTACATCTCTATTAGTGGGAAATCGGGGGTCAGTCCAAGGAGAAGGGTTTTTCCAGCCCCGCTGCTGGGTATGTGCCTCCTGACGCCGGAGCACATCGCACCTCTCTCTGCAAGGACAAGGGGCTCCTGAGCCCCCCGGCACGGGCAGGGGTAGCCCGGGGCGGGTGCGGGGGGTCCGGGTCCCGGTCCGGCAGCGCCCGGGGGGGTGCGCGGGGACCTGAGCGTCCCGGAGGGGAAACAACGAGACCGGAGCCGGTCCTGAGTCGCTGGAGCCGGCAAAGGCAATTAACGATTAAATGCGCAAATGGCCAGCTTTTAGGATTCTTCTTTAAAAAAATCTAGCTACAGTAACTGTAAAACTTAATTGCAGTGTTATTTGAGGAAAGAGAAGCTGTTCCTTTTGATAAGAATTCCGTTGGTTTTGAGAAAAACATTTCTCTTTTCACGGAGTCATGCAGAAAATGAAAACCAAGCATTTTTTTCCCTAGCATAAAATCGACCAAAGAATTGTGTCTGCTCAGTTACCAGAAATAAACTGAATCCCAAAAGCAGAATAAAAGCTTGCAAGTAATTTCTATAGGAATATGGATACCGTTCTCTGTTTTTTAAAAAGAAAAAAAAAGCTGAAGATATCATGATCTAGACATCTAGGTAGCTGCCTGCTGCAGTCACAGCAGAGCTGGCAGGTTTGACAGTAATTCTTACAGGTTTTACTTCCTCTTGGTGTAAAAGAATTAAGGGGGTGGTGGACAATTTAGGCACATGATTATTTATGTTTTTAAAGACTCAAATTTCCTTTCAAAGGTTCTTTTAAAAAATGCTTAGCATGCTGCACTGGTGTTTTCAGAAGTTAAACGATTCTCCTCCATATTACATGATGTAAAATCACACTGAGAAGATATTGGAAAGTAATTGTGTATTTTCAGTAACCAAAAGTACTGAGGATTATCTAGGAGTCCAATGCATGGTGCATTTAATAGCACAAAGTAGTTTTAAAAAAATGAGACTAAATTTTATGCAATGCATGGTGGTGTTAGCAGCAAATTCAAGTAAAGCACTCAGTGTTGGCTGAGAACTGACGAGCTGCCCTGTCCTTACAGTTTCAGCTCCTTTTGGAAAATGATTGCCACTGCAGTCTGATGCTCTTACTGTTTTGTTCTTGTAAACTGATGTAAGTACTTAAGTTTTAGAGCAAGAAGCTGTTTCAAGCAAATACTTGTGCTTGTGACATCTGTGATTTGCATGTAAAGAATTACCTTGGTGCATCAGTCAAGTGCCTTCATGCTGAAGTGCTGGCTGGATGCTGCCTGCAAGCACAACGGCCTCATGCTTTTGCTCCATTCTCAGAATGACAACTTAGATTTTCTGATGTGGATGCTAAACGTTATGGATGAGAGGAGATCATCAGTTACTGCAGTCAACAAGTACATCTGCCTCTCCAGAAACACCTGAATGCAAAGTGAATGAAACTGTCATGTTAAATGCTTTCATCTTTTAACCTAGAAAAAGAAATATGAATCTTGGGTTGAAAATACTCTTTTGTTCATGAAGTGACTAAGGACACCTACAGTTAGTGAAGATTTGCCAGTTCTAGGGATCTTGTTAATTTTTTCTTCTGCCATGAACTCCAGAATTGCCCTTTCAGAGGCTGCTGCCTCCTGGTGCCCACAGCCTTTCTGCCTGTAGTCTGCAGCTGAATATTGCATTTAAAGCCTAAAAAATTAGGTTTATAGATCTGGAGTAAAACACATCTAGACAATATTAATCTCAAAAGGAACCTGTGGAGCTTGGGTAGGAGTGGAGCAAAGTGTGGGTATCCCCAGAGCACAGACAGGTCTGGGCAGTGGTGTGTGGAGTATGGTTATGTTGGGGAGGCTGCAGGACCCCTGAACACAGCCCCAGTGTCACCCTCAGGAACCTTCAGGGGGTTAAAAAGATCAGAAACACCTTGTAAAAAATGCTCAATATTATAATCAGTGCAGTAACATTATTCCCTAATCTCTCACTGAGATCATGCGACTGTTTATTTTTCTTGTTGAAGGGTCTTGTTTTACTTTTTTTGTGAGGCTCCTAACAGTCTTCAGTAATTGCAGTTAACAGTTATGGAGTAACATGATGGCAATAGTGAGGGTAACCTTTCTAGGTTAAGAATGTAAAAAATGTTCCAGAATTGAATATAATTTTTCAGACAAACATGGGGTTGTATCACATCAGTTTCTGACAAAATGTATTTCTAAGAAGGTAAATCCTGCACATGCTGTTACACCCTGTAAAGGTTTGGGCCATAACTGTAGTGCTTGGATTGGATTTATTTAAAAAAAAAAGCAGCTTCCTCCCAAAATGAAGTAATTGCATTGGATACCCTTTCCTCTGAAGACATAGCCCAGCACTTCCTGGGTAGTATACTGGAGTCCTGGTTTATACAAGTCTCCTTTGCATCAAAAATACAAAATGCCATTGTGCCTCAGGATGAAATTCCACAAGAACTCGTGGTTATGAAGGCCTGAAGCAAGCCCCAGCCCTGGAATGATGCTGGCAATGCCTGCAGCAGGTCTGAGAACAATATATAAACCATTGTAACTCTGGAATGTTTCTTGTGGCATTTTAAGACCTTACAAACTTGGTCATCTCACAAGATGTTCTTCCACTTCAAAACGTGTCACCAGTGCCTTGCCCCCTCTATAAAGGGGGAAAAGAGTAGAGAGTGCTCTTCCTGCTGTTTGCTCCATCAGTGCTGGCAGCCAAGAGCTGAGGACAGCACCAGACACCTGCTGTTTCACGGGACATGATTGCAATCTTCTTGCAAGGATAGAAGCATGTTGGCTTCTTGCCTTGTTGTGCCCCACCCAGGAGCTGAAATCTTTCAAACCACCACTGTGACCACACCAACCTTCTCAAGCTGTACCTTCAGAACTCAAACCAGCAGTGCAGAAGGCTCAGATGTGGGTTTTTGGCATGCCTGCTCCTAGAAACACAGCCTAACAAGTCTTCCAGAATCTATTTGAAGCTCCCAATTCCTTACCCCTTAGCTGCTACCTAGGATGTCAGATTTTTAGTGGAATTAAAAAGTCCTCAGAACATGGGCTTACACAATAGAAACACTGACAGCCCCCTCCCACAAAAACTGCAGTTATTTTACCTGTTTGGCAGGGCCAGAGATCACTCAGACGTAAAAGGGCTCAGAACCCATCATTGCTAAGGCTTGCAGATTCACCATTTTTCTGAAAAATGCACTCAGAATATAGAGTGACTTTTCCAGTGGTACAACACAGGAACAGAGATGATTGTACTGTTTTATATTCAACATTTATTGCATGGTGGTTTGTAGCCTGGTAAGGAAGCCCATGACTCTGCACCCGGCTGACTTCCACACCAGAGCTAGACCTGCAGCTGGGTGCTGGACATCTGGAATGGCCCACGGGTGAGTGAGCAGTCAGCACACACAGCTGCTACAGAGGAAGGTATCTCTGAGCAGCCTCAGGCCCAGGGCATCAGAACACAGAAGAACACAGTGGGTCTCACTGCTGCCCAGTGAGAGAGGAAGAAGGATTGGGATGCACCTGGAGCAGCACTCATCTGCTGTTCCTTTCCCACCCCCACACCAGGCACTGGTCTTCAGCTGACTGATGTGTGGCTTTGTGGTGTTCTGAAAGGTCCAACTGTACTGCTGCACATGCTTCTGTGGAGTTCCTACAGGGATTAAAACCTTCATAACCCAGATTTTAGTATCTTTGCTCTGCAAGAAACACAAGGCCCAAAGCCAGCACTGGGAAGTGAAACTCTGCCATTACAAACATGGCCAAAGGCTGGAGCAAACCAGTTATTTCTGTGGTAACTGACGGAGTAAAAGATTTAAAAAAAACCCAAACCGTTATAAGGTTTTATTTTCTGTGTGCTTTAGTGCTACTGTGGCACTAAACCTGTTTAATTACCTTATTTTCTGGCAAATGTCCATGAGAATGTTACTACTTAGAACTGAGCAGTATTTAAATCTCTTACAAAGAGCACTACAATTATTATTCAGCTTGCAATTTGCTTTCGAGTGCCTTTGTCTATATCATGATCTCAGCAAAAATATCCAGGCTGTTTTCCACATCATCCTCAGGCTCCAGTTCCTCACTGGGAGGACCCCTTGGAGGGGGGTGCACCCCTTGCTGTTGAATGGTCTTTCTCTTTCTTCTGTGCAAGTACACAGGGCAATGCTTCTCTGGCTTCTCAAGAGAGTTGTTTGCACTGACAGAATTTTTCAAAGCCAACTCTAAGCATTTGAAGAACCTAGAAAGAAACAATTGTGTAGTTATTATTTTCACAGGTTTGCTCACAATCTGAAAAACTTCACTGTGAAACCATCCTGCTCCTCAGCTGGTGACAAATGTGAATACCCAAAGTGTGTGCAGCCTCCCAGTACTTTCATAAATCATCAGTTTGGGTCCCTACAAAGCACTCAGTGGATGAAAGTGTGCACTGCAGTCTGAATACTTCTGAAGTGCTTACCCTGTTAAAATAACAAATGCTGTGATCATTTAAAAAAGAAACTTAAATCCTGCTTAGCAGTGAAGGCAGCCTGCAACCATGTTTATAGCTTTTTGCTTGAATAGTTTATAGCCTTCAGAGCTCAAAAAATTAACTGGAACTGTATTTTACACTTTGGGGTGTTGTGTGGTTTTGTTCATTAAGTTGTTTTTTTTTTTTTTTAACGTACCCTCTCCTGTGCAGTTCTCACTTTTGGATTCAGATGTAATGAAAAGGAATGGTGTAATATAACAAACCTGTCAATTCTCCTTATGTTTTCTTCCATTTTCTGATTAGCTACATGTATCAGAAATTCAATATATTCTTCAGAGACCATCAGTTTACCCCTGTGGCTCAACGGAACTTCTAAGCAATGAGTGCTCCGGACAGCCTGAAAACACACAGAGAAGGATTTATCTAGTTTTTTATTTTATGAATGTTAGTTAAATAATTCATTACAGCAAAAATTTCACTTATCCAGACAACTGGTTAGTTTGCTGTCAACTAAACCAGAAAGGTATTTCTTTGCTACAGCATGCCCTGTGCCAGCTGTTGATCATGTTACAATTCAGATCTTGGCTTGTAAGAATTATTTAAGAGTAATGACATTATTTTGTTGCATTCTGTACAGGTAAAAAGGAAAGTCCTTACCACCATAATTTTTCCTCCTTTGCCAACTGTAATACCAGAGTTCCTGAAGCCAGAATTGACAGCTACAGAATGCTGCAAAACAAATAAATGCTTTAAATACACACTTTCACAACAAGTAATAATTAACTATGGATGGATCACAATGCCATTTATAATCTGGGCTTTGCAAAAACCTTATTCAAAACCATCTCCCCAAATTAACACAGTAATACTTATATTAAAATGCTTTTAAGATCAATCCCACGCAGTATAGAACAATTGTGGTTGTTTTTCAAAGACCCGTGGGTCCATTTTGATTGCCTGATCTGAACTGGTCAGTGCAGATGGGACACTGGTGTCCCCCTGGGGCCTGCAGTCGTTTGTCTTGAGCTGGTACCCAGGCAGTGCTGCAGCTACAAGTGCACCAGTACATAAGGGAAGCTCATCAACTCTCTCCTGCACTGAGGAAGGAACAAACACATCGTGCTTTGCTCTTTGCAGTCGTTCTGGAGAGCAGAAGGCAAAGGCACTGCTCAGGGAGCTGAAACCCCAGAGGCCAAGGGCCTGGATGGCAGAGGAATGACACCTGGAAAAACCCATCACTTCAGCAACAGCAGCCCAGGCTTTTACCCAGCAACCTGCTGCAGTTGAAGGTGGAACTGTAGGTGAGTAATGTTGTTTTCTAAAAAGAAAAACAAAATGTCTACTAATTTTAAAGCTGTGTTTTCTTCCTCAGCTTAATTTTACTACCCTGATTATAAAATGTACAGCACACCTGGGACTCTGCTCAAGTGCAAAAGCTTACTCAGGAGTCAATACTTTTACAGCAAAGACTGTAACAAAGACAGTGTAACCTTGTTGTTTGATGTAATTTTACCAGAAGCTGTGCATCTTGCAGCTCTTGACATAGCACATGAAGAACAAATGGTTCAAACTTGAGCACCACATCACCAGTGGCTTTCTCTAATGCTGTCATCTGGAAAATACATCAAAACATTGGTATTAATACTGCAAGAATATACTGCTACTACAAAAAAGAAGAAAAAAAAAAATAGCTAGTCAGTGTGTGAAACAGCAACTAAAAATGCATCAAATAAGCCTGAAGCAATCAGGTTTTTTCAGCTGCTTTTGATTTTTCATTGCTCATCATACACAGAAATTCCGTGAATTTCCATGATTCTGTTTGCAAAACTGATTAGATTTGATAGAAATTAATTTTAAAGCAGACAAACTTAAGTGCACTTTGCTGTTTATTTGTACATTCAAACAAATCAATACAATCAGCACAGCATGGGAAAAGGATTGTTTTACTGCAATCAGGTGAAACATGAGTAGGCTTTACATTTTATTAAACCGTTAAAACCAAAAACATTTACTTTATGAACTACATTCCTCAACTTTAGAAAACTTTCTGGGGTTCAGCAGATTAAATTAATGGTCCCATATGCTTGATCCTATTTTAATCCTAGTTTAAATAATAATACATAGCATACTGTATAAGAATTACATAGATAAAAACCTCAGAGGTTGAAATTAGAGGCATAAATCCACAAGATGAGGGGGAAAAAAAAAAGTAATTTCATAATTTTTAAATTCAAGAAATTACATTCAGAGCCCTCAGTTCTCTTCTAAGACTGAGATGCTACTGGCAATTTTTCCTGGATTTATGAGTGTGGAGAAAGCTGTATGACATTCTGCATGGCTGACTACCAGTTTCTCTACTTTCCTAAGCTATCTTCATGCCAAGAAACCTTAAGCGTTGATAATACTTTCTTCTGTCCATAAAGGCTGCTTCGAGGTAGTTATATTACTTATTTCATTGCATGATTATTTAATCACAAGCACTACTTGCTCCCCCTCTTTATTGTTTGCCTTCACTTGCTTAATTCACGGCACTAAGAACCTTGCTCTGTTAACTTGAGAAATTTCAGCTGTTTTCCCATGCTTTGTTGTTTTCTCCAGCCCTTCTCATCTTTCTAGTGAAAATATTCACAGCAAAATCTTCAGGAAATAATCAGACTCATATGCTTTTTTAAGACACGATGGCATAGAGAAAAACTGCTGATGTTTGAGCCCTGAAAAATCTTTACATGTAGCTATGCAGCACCTTCTCCAAACGTGCTCTTATTTTAAGTTGAATGTTGGTCTTTCTGAGTGTCTAAGTGTGGGATTTGTGTGCAGTAACCACAGTGTTCACGCTGGCGAGGTACAAAGCCGACCAACACTGCAGCTTTCCTGTGAGAATACAACTAATTAAAGTCAAAATATTAATTGCAACTGACCCATCCTGAAGTGGGCACTACAACTGCATCAATGTGTACCTCAGTGCTGACAAGCAAAGGAAAAACAAAGCAAAGATAAAAAGCTGCAGAAATTAAAGGTATGCTGTTGTAGTAACATTTCAGGAAAGGGGAACACTCCTTTAGAAAAGCATTATTTCCACTTATTTTGAATAAGGAAAGGGCTTTGGAGAAAATAAGCCACTGTATCTTAGATTTTCAGAAATTGTTTTTTGAAAGACAGTTTTCTGCTACAGAAGCAGTACAAACCAGTGACCTCTTGCTGAGCTGCTGTGGAGATTATGTATCTCCATGTACCCCAGACAGTATGAAATTAGTCGAGTTTCATATTAGCTGCATTTACAGCTATGCAGGGAGTCTGTGTTAAGCCTGAAAGCATTCTGTTCAAAACAGGTCTAAAGTAGAACACCTAGGGAAAAGTTTATTATCAGTTACTCTCAGTAACAGGAATAACCCCCTTGACAACTTCTTTGTTTTACATGACGCGTTTTCCATGGCATGAGGAACGCTGCACTAATCAACCACCCCAGGTGCTCTCACCACTTCGCTTCTGGAGCAGGGCTCGTGTGTCACCAGCAGCCAGATGCAGCCCTTCTTCTGGATCTCAAAGCTGTCTGCATCCTGGTAATGAAGAGAAAGGGTTAAGCCACCACTTAGGCAGGCGAGGGTCACTCTGGGGCTCGGATGCAAACGGTCCTTGGGAACCAACAACAACAACAATGCTTTTAAAAGCGCGCGTTTCCTCACGCTGTGAAAATGCGGTTATACAAGAGCTTAAAAACGCGTTTCCATGTGTTCGCCTCCGGACCGAGCTGTGAGGCGGGCCCGGCGCTAGAAGAAGGGGAAATAAAAGGAAAACCCTCCCAGGAGCCACCGGCCTCAGCCGGGTCCCCCCAGAGCTCCGCGGCGGGACCCCAGCATCACTCGTCCCTGTCCCCGGCTCACCGCGGCGCGGCCCTGCACCAGGACCAGGCGGCCCGAGCAGGAGCTGGTGGTGCAGAACCGGGACTGCCCGTTGAGGAGCCGCACGACGGGGGCGGCCCGCTCGTCCAGGCCGCCCTTCCTGCTGCCGTCTGCCCGCGCCAGGCGCTGGGCCTTCCGCGGGCCGAAGGCCGCCATGCCGGGCCACCCGACCCGCCAGCCCGACGGCGGCCCGCCAGGGACACACCTCCTCCCGCCGCACGCTTTCCGCCAGCGCTCCGGGTGTGGGTAGCGGGCGGCGGTGCCTGGCGGCCGCGGTCGAGCCGGGAAGGGGGGGGCGGTGGCTCGGGGCGCCCCCGGGGCGGGGCCGGGGCCGGGCCTGGGCGTGTGTGCGGGCGGTGAGGGGGCGGTGGCTTCGGGGAGTTCGGGCTGTGCCGCCGCCGGACCCCTCGGCTCCGAGCCGCCGTTCCCGCCCCAGCTGCCGGTGAGTATCCAGGCGCCGGCCGGGCCGGGCCGGGCCGGGCCGGGCCGGGCCCCCTCACCTGAGGGCGGGGCCCGATCTCCAGTTTCTCTTGGCGTCTTTTAATGTTCTGTGTTGTCTTCTGTTTTGCAGCTTATGGGTCGGTGGGGGTTTTTTGGTATTTAATTTTTAATGTTTACGTTTAACCTCGGTCAGGAGCAGTGGCCAGGGGGGGACCCGCAGCTCTGCGGGGTCTGACAGGGAACTCGGTGTTTCCCCAGGGCACCGCACAGCTCCGCAGCTGTGGCAGCACCGCGGCGTTCTCAGGAGCTGCTCTGGAAATACTTGTGTGGATAAATCATAAATCAGAGTAAATGGGGGTGGGAGGGACCCCAATTTCTTTGCGTGTGATTCTCTTAGTACCCCTAGAGGCCCGCACATGGTAGGGTTAATTTTCTGCCTTTTGCAAGATTTGGGAAAAAAGACCCCAAAACAAACACCCCCCCGGATTTAAATCAGGAGTGAGGCACTAATCGATTGCCTGATAAGTGATTGTTTGATTTTTTTATTTTGAATATGCAAAATAAGAAGGCAATGCAATATTGTGGTGGTTTTTCCCCCAGATTTTTTGATTGCTATGGCAGGCACAAGAAACGCAATGAGAGCTGTTAGAGTTTTCGAATTTGGTGGCCCTGAAGTGCTCAAACTCCAGTCAAACGTCTCGATTCCCGTTCCAAACGAAAATGAGGTATGTATGAGTTCTGTGAGCAGAAATAATGGTACTGAATGGCAATGGGTGCACCTGGAACAGAATGAAGAATGCAAAACAAAACTTTTCATCTTGAATATGTATGTTGGTCCTTATAATCGACCTGAAACATCATGTTTTACAAGTGTGGTCTTTTTACTCTTACATGGGCTGTGTATTCCATAGAAAGGATTTCCTGAACAATAGCTTCAGTTCAACACAGAATTTTTGGTGGCTCTGCTTAAGAATTTAGTTAAAATGCCGTAGTACTGTGCTGTGATTTCAAGTTCTAAATATTTTTAGTTATTGCTTAAGAAGCCTCTTTTTCTTCTAGGTGTTAATTAAGGTCCATGCCTGTGGGGTAAATCCTGTTGAGACATATATTCGTTCTGGCAACTATGCCAGAAAACCAGCTTTGCCCTATACTCCTGGCTCAGATGTGGCCGGTGTCATTGAAGGTGTGGGGGAACACGTGACTGCATTCAAGGTACTTGTACATGGGCTGCAAATTCATTATTGTTTCTCCTAGCCCTTTTGTGAGCTTATTCCTGGTTTTGTTGCTAATTGTGGAGGAGGCACTTCAGTTGGTCTGCCTAAGGGAATTAGATCAGGTGTACAAAAGTTGTGGTTCAGAGCTGTTTTTATAGCCTAAATATTTGAAGTTGATGCTTCCTGTTTGGGATAACAATTTCACTAGAGTGGAAACATTGATTGTGAAGTTTGGGAATCGGAAATAACTTTTATTTTACTGACTCCTAAAACCCCATAAATGACATATTTATTGTTAAAATTGTTCAGATACTTCATTACTTCAGTCTAATAGTTTTCTTAGATCTTCTTAGGGGAAAAGTCTTGGGATGGGAGAAGGCAATTGTCAGTTTGCTTAAAGATGAAATGTACTTAGTTTTTAAGTCTGATCTTTGTTTCAAGTCTGTTGGTCTTAGACCTTAGTGGGTATTAAGAGTATATATTTTCTCTACCTTTAAACAAAAATAATTGAGACATGTTTCTGCTGAGTTTGTAAAAGCTTTGAAGTTTTTCGGGTAGAATCTGTGGACGAAATTTGTTAGTGTTCAGTTTCATTAAGGCTAATATTAATGAGGCAGTATGTTTGTGTGTTGCATTGCAGGGGTTATAATTACGACACTTAATCTAAGTATATGAAATGATATGGTTTGTGTTGCATTGATTGTATCTGTGAGCATTTATAAAAATCTTCCCTGTGACAAGTATAACTGGTTATTTTCAATAGGAGAGCTGTTAGAAATAGACTAAATTTCTGTGAACTAGTCCTTAATGTGTATTAAGGAAAAAATAAGAGGGATGATTAATTTCTCTCTTTTTCTCTTTTCTAGAAGGGTGACAGGGTTTTCAGCACTGGCACAGTCTCTGGAGGATATGCAGAGTATGCCCTTGCTGCAGCTAACAGGGTCTTTCCTCTGTCGGATAAGCTGGACTTCAGGCAGGGGGCAGCCATTGGAATACCCTATTTCACTGCTTATCGTGCTCTGATCCAGAAGTAAGGGGCCAAATCTTGGTTTGGGTGTTTTGCTTTTGAATATTTAAAACATGTTCATTGTCTTGCGAAAGGGGGGGAAACCCAACAAGTGGGAACTGTTTAAAACTCTAAAGTTAAATTTGTTATACTGATGGAATTGTCAGGTAACTGATACCGAGAAGCTGTGGGCTGTATTTTCATGTGAAGTGTTTCATCTCAAGAGAACAGACCTGGAGAGGCTTCTTTGGTAAATACCACGTAATAAAATGTGCAACACTCTTTTGGTACTCATTGGGATTTTAGCTAGGGAAATAAAACTGGAATAGTGGAATTTCTTAATTAAACAGACAATGTTCTGTAGCACAGACCCACTTCTGTTTCTTTGCCAGAGGCACTCTGTCTACAGTCCTGTCTTGCTGTAGGACAGCTCAGGGAGTAAAAGCCAGGCTTTGTGTCAGCTGGGCGAGAGCTTAGGTCTGGAAATCTGGGTTAGTTGGATGGAACTGATGATCAGAACTAGTGTGGTTTATTTTGAGATCTCTTAACAAAAGATGATGTTCAGTGGAGTTCTGTACCAGGCCATTGCTGCTAGTTGCATGTTGAAATAATTGTGTATTACTTAAATTCATAAATGGTATGATTTATTGTGCCTCCTTGTTTTCCCAAAGAGTCTGATTATGCCTGTTCAGCCATAACATAAATTGGATTTGATACTGTGTGAAAGATGATATGTGATGTCAGTATGTGCAGTCTGATTCTTAATGACCTTGTCCTGCAGTCCTAATGACAATGTTTCCTGTTTTCCATCCAGAGGGCGTGCCAAGGCAGGGGAAAGTGTGCTAGTGCATGGTGCTAGTGGAGGAGTAAGTATTTTGAGAAGGCAAATTAAAGGAAACGCTGCTTTCTGTCCTTGTTTCACTTAATAGATAAACAAAATAAGGTTCTTTTTTTCAGACTCTTTAGGATACTTTTTTTTTTTTTTTTTTTTTTTTTAGAGCAAAGTCTGTTATTCCAAGTAATGGTGAAAGTTCACGAGTGATTGTGTGAAGGCCCCTAACACAGAGAGTGGCACCATAAACACATTGCTGCAGTCAGCAGTGTGTGGAAGCTTTAAAACTGGTCTTCCTGAGTTAAAACTAATATTAGAAAGCTGCAATTTGAAGACATATACAAGTTGTTCTGAGTTCTTAGAGTAGTGCATAGCAACTATGCATTTCTGGGATGTTTTTACCTGTCAGCAAACAGGCACAGAGCACAACCAGGGAGCATTGGTCTTCCATGAATGGCTGCAGATTGTCTGAAGGCATCCCCCACCTCTGAACACTCTCTTGAAGTGCAGAGCTAATATGAGGCACTGAGAATTTGGTTTCTAAAGATCCCATTTTAATCTGCAAAAAGTGCAAATGTCATATTTACAAAATTAGTGCTTGCAGATTTTCTTTGCAGTATATAGTGCTGGTATCAGTAGCAGGTGATTCTGGGAACAGAAGAAATTTCTTAACTTTCCCTCAAATTTGTGTGGCCCAACTTCAACAGATAGACAACATTCTATGTGAATTTATAAAAAATGTTGATAGCTGTTGAAAAAAACCACAAAACTTTACTATGTCTCTTTAAATATAGTTTGTTTTTTTAAAGACTATTTGGCTGTCTTTAAGATCCAAATTAACTTATTATGGCTAACATGTTACCAGACCAGCTTTTTAAATGTGTTTGTTCCAAGTTGCTGGTAGAATGTATAAAATAAATTCTAAGAAAGAAAGAGAAAAACCTCTCCTTTTTTTTTTTTTTTTTTTTTTTTTTCTCCTCTCAGGTGGGCATAGCAACATGTCAAATTGCCAGAGCTTGTGGTTTGAAGGTTTTGGGTACAGCAGGAACTGTGGAAGGCATGGATGTGGTTTTGAGAAATGGTGCTCACCAAGCATTTAATCACAGAGAAGCTAATTATGTTGATAAAATTAAGGTAAGCATGTATCAGGGTTAGGTGGTGCAGTATGTATTTTTCTTACTAATGAAATGTGAACAGTTGTTTGCAGAAGATTTTTAAAGCAGATTTTTGTAGGAGCAGTAGTGTACTGCCTTTTTCATTTCTGTGCAAGGAAAAACTATTCCGGGCTGGAAAAGCTGAGCTTTCTTCACAGGCAATGGCACTCAGAAACTCTTGGATCCAAGTGACTTCCATTATGGTAGCAGATCACAGTCTGGTAAAACTAAACTTCTTAGCTGTCAGCCTTAGTACAAAGGCTGTACTGAAAGTTTAAGCAGGGAACTGTAAAGTGTGTGTAATCTGCAGCATGTGAAATAAACAGTGGTACCCAAGCACTAACTGGAGTGATGTAAATAAGGTGCTATGTCCTGTTTAGGAATACACAGGGATGGAAGGATTGGATGTCATAATAGAAATGCTCTCTAACATCAATTTGACTACTGACTTGCAACTGTTGTCCTATGGAGGAAGGGTGATGGTAAGTATTTTTTGCTGGCATTACTTTGTGCATGTAGCAGTACAACTCAACAGTTACAACCTGAGCTGTCTTCTGTTTCTAACAGGTTGTGGGCTGCAGGGGTTCTATTGAGATTAATCCGAGAGACACTATGAGTAAAGAGTCTACCATAACTGGAGTTAGTCTGTTTCTTGCAACTGAGGTAAGAAACATTTTTATTTTAAAGAATATGTTTTTTTGCTTATTCCAGCACCTCTTTATTTCCATCTAAAATTGTTTGTAGGGTTGAAAGCTTATTTCACTGCAAGTAACTTGTTTATTCATTCCTTTACGTTTTGATTTAATCTCAGAACATCATAAAATATTTTGGGGTTGTGAAGTTTGGTTTAACACTTCATAAGTAGTCCATACTTTTCTAAAATGCAAAGACCTTGTGGTAACTGCTGTCTTTATTACGTGCAGGAGGAGATGCAGGATTGTGCAAGAGCAGTCCTTGATGGCATAGAAGCTGGCTGGCTGAAACCCCTGGTAGGCTCTGAGTATCCACTGGAGAAAGTGGTTCAGGCTCACGAGGACATCATGCACAACAGTGGGGCTCGGGGGAAGATGGTGCTCCTTCCATAAAGACATTCCCCACTGATTTTGTGCCTATTTCAGCTGCACCTTTGCTTCCATGATTCATTTAATCTCCATTATAAAACATACTTTTGATCAGGTTTGACCTGACTAGCAGGTGCTAGCTTGGGTTAATTAATAGTTTCCTTTTGGTGTTAAGAAGAGTTGCATATACTGTAAAGTAGCTTTTTTGGCTGATTTGGAAAGAATAAATTTTCTTGGCTGATGTGGCCTTGTGATGCAGAAGAAACCAACAGCTCAGGCAGGGTTTGTTATTGTTCACTGTGCAGCTGAAAAGATGGGTTGGAAGCAGAGGCAGTTCCATTTTGCTATGCCAGACTCAGTGTCTGAGGTGAAAGTGTCCCAGGTTTTCTTTATACTTTGTATGTTTTTAAATAATAGATTCTTTTAATTTGGCCTTGGCTCAAAGACTATTGCATTAATGAGAGGCTGGTAATGTACAGTGACTTCTTTCTTGCCTCTGTGCTGTTGCTAAAGCTTAGAGATGAGATTCAGCAGAGTTCTCCTGTCTGTGTGCACCACTCCTAAGAGCAGTGTTTGCCATGGGGTTTCTCACCAGAAGGTGTCAGAGCAGCTCTGATTTTATTGCATTGCAGGCTTCTCTCTACAAAGGTAACCTGGCAGGGTGAGGCAGTGTCACAGGCTGCTTTGTGAAGGCATGCAACCCAACATTTAGTTCTCTCCATTTCTGATGTAGTGTGCAAACGGAAGGGGTTGTTCTAAGTTTGGGAGAAGTAGCGTGAATAAAAATAACAAGGGCTGCAGGGAGGAGATACCCATTTGGGAGTTTGTATGTACATGTTTGTGTTCTGGTGGTGCAGGGATCAGGCTGTGCTCCAGCTGGTGGGTGTAGCAGTGTGAGAACTTGTCATGCTGGAGGTGGGGGGTTATTGGTGTGCCCATGGCCCAGTGGTCCAAGCCTTGTGTGTTAGTGCAGCCCCCTCCACCACAGTCTGCAGGGGAAGGGCTGAGAAGTTCATGGGTGTTCCAGGCTGTGTGCTCTGTCCAGTGGAGGGAGAATCATCTTGGCTTGGGAACTTGTCCAGCAGCTGCAGTTGAATTTCTTAGAACCCTTATTTGTCACGTTTCTGGCTAATCTTGCAGGTGATCTCTGCAACTTGATCTGTGCAAGCCACCCGTGCAGAAACTGTCAGCCTGGAGGGAGAGAGAGCCCTTGGCTCATCTCTCCTTTCAGCATGTGCCATCCCATGGCTGGGTGGAGGGAGAGGATGCAGATCAGACAGTTCCATTGGGCAGAGTTAAATCTCTCATGTTGCTCATTTTTGAGTCCTGATCTGATCAGAGGGAGTTTCTGAAGCAGTGGTTCCATGTCTACTTGTTGCTGCTGTGGGTGGTGGGAGAGGTGGTTTTTTTTGTTGTTGTTTTCCTTTCCTTTTTTTTTTGTTTGTTTGTTTGCTTGTTTCTTTTTTTGTTTGTTTGTTTCCCTTTCCTTTTTTTGGTTTCCCTTTCCTTTTTTTGGTTTCCCTTTCCTTTTTTTGGTTTCCCTTTCCTTTTTTTGGTTTCCCTTTACCTTTTTTTGGTTTCCCTTTTTTTTGTTTCCCTTTCCTTTTTTTTTTTTGTTTTTCTTTCCTCTTTTTTTCTTTTTTTTTTTTGTTTGTTTCCTTTTTTTGGTTTCCCTTTCCTTTTTTTCCTTTTCTCTTTTTCTCTTTTTTTTTTTTTTCTCTTTAACATTTTTATTCCTTCCCCTTCAGCCTGGCATTACTGCAGGGTCCTGCAAGCCGCTCCTGCCCGGGCGGAGTTCCGTGCCAGCCCGGGTGCTGCCGGGGGTGGTGCCCGCACTGTTCGGTGCGGGACCTGCCGGCGGGGGAGCTCAGGGGAGCTCAGGGTCCGTCTGGCCCTTGGGGCAGACCCTGGGTCCGGCCCAGCGGTACCGCTCGGCTCCGCCCGCTGGGGATCGCGGACGCCATTGGCGGAGGAGCCGCTCCCGCCCCGCCCGCCGTGTCCTAGCGACGCCCGGGACGCGGCCGGTACCGCCGGGCCCTCACGGCCGCCCCTGCCCACGGCCGGTACCGCCGGGCCCTCACGGCCGCCCCTGCCCAACGCCGCCGCCATGAGCGGCCCGCAGCCGGGGTGAGTGTGGCGGTGGGGACGTGTCGGGCCCCCGGGCCGGGCCCTTCCCCGGCGCTGCCCCTCTCGTCGCTGTTCAGCCGGGGCACAACGCCCCCCGGCCCCAGAACTGTCCCGACAGGGAGCGGGGGACGCGCTGGTGCCGGAGCTGCTCTTGACTGGATGCTGCGGGGCGGGCGTTGGGCTGTGTGCGGGGTTATTTGCCGGTTCGGTTCTGGAGGAACCAGCTGTGTGCCACCCGAGAGATCTGTGGGTGTTCCCTGGGGTCGGTGAACGGTGGGTTCGGGTGTGCCCCTCACCTGTGTGCGTTGAGCGCTTTGTAATCGGACCTCTCCGGACCGCAGAACCTCCGCCAAGGTAATGCCTTCTGCTGGGGCCGGGCCACCGACCCGGGCCCTCCCCTTTGCTGTGCTCCGACCGCAGCTCTGTGGCGTGTGGGTGTTGGAGTATATGGACTTACCTGGTAGGATGTGAGTCACCAGCCCTGAGGAACTGGGGACCTCTGCAGATCCCCATCACAAAGCTTGACATGTCCTGAGTTAGTGGGAGATGCTCTGAGGAATGAAAGAAGGATGTGATGTGCTCGTGGCCGTAGAACCACGTCTAGTTGTGTTCAGGATTGTAAGTCACAGCTCTGTAATTCTTACAAAGAGGTTGATGAAGTGGGGACAGCCCAGCACACCAGGCACTGCTTCTCCTCACGGGCTGGAGGCAAACTGTGTCCCTTCTGGAAACCATTGAGCAGTGCTGGGCTGGCACAGCAGCAAGGCAGTCACAGGGTCACCAAATAGCTCCCTTTGGAAGAAAGGAGGGGGAGCTCCAGCCCAGTCTCCTGCACTCAGAGTCAGCCTCAGCCATGAGATCAGACTAAGTTACTTAATCCAGACTGATCTCCAAAACCCCAGCAAGTGGGAGCAGCACATTTCTGGGCACTCCTCCATGGCTTCGCCCGTCTTCTGAGGAGAAACCTTGTAATTAGGCCCCCCTCAGCCCCTCTTCTTTCAGCTTGTCCCTCCTTTGTCTCCTCTACACCCCCAGGCCTTGGTAGGCTGCCCCTGCCTTAATGAAGTGAGAGGGTCCTGCAAATATTTAAGCAGAAATGGGGGGTGATTTGCAGAGACCACCTGAGTAAAATTGTGCTTATGGGTTCTGTTGGCTTGAAATAGACCAATTAATTATTGTTAGACTCCAAAGTCCTGTCTGTCAAGTCATCTGCTGTCTTCAGTGAATTTGGGTTCAAATAGTTGTGTTCCAATATGGTTTCTCATCAGCACAGGATCAGTAGTTGAAATTAGTAAGTGTAGAAGCCAGAGCTGTGCCTGGAGTGAAGTCCAGAGGTGGTGCAGCTGTGTGGCCACTGATTCCCTCTGTCAGAGGATGGCCACGGTCTCAGGACGGCCGTGGTTGAAGGATGGCTATGGTCTCAGGACAGCCCTGGTCTGTTACTGCCCTGTCTCCTGACAAAGCGAGAGCCTCCTCTTGTGGAGACTTTAAGGACAAATTCCAGTTCTGCAGAAAACCAATTTGCCACCATCTGCTTACCTCTTGGGAGCCCCTGGCAGTATGTGTTTGGAAGGGGGGTGTACTTCATGGTGGCTGAAGAGTTTCCTTAGGGAATGGTCAGGTATCTGGAAAGTCTAGTCAGAGTAATCTTTGCTCCCCAACAGAAGGTGCTGGGCAGGTGCCTCTGCCTCATGGTTTGCTGGACTGGGTGTTTGTGGTGGGCAGCCTGTGGTGGGTTCCTCCTGTCTGAAAGCTAAATGAACCTTTCTTGTTGATGTCCCCAGCAGAGGCAAGGGGAGCTCCAGCAGCCTTCTAGGGTGAGGAGTGGTCTCCAGCAGGGGCTGGGCTGTGTTTGAGGGAGCAGACAGCATGGGGCTGTAACCCCTGAGACTCTACCAGTCTGGAACTGAAGCTTTGGTGCTCTCTTAGATTATTTCTTTGGTGAGCAGTCACTGATTTAATTGCACTGTAAATTATTAACTGTGATACTGATTTTGAAACTACAGATCAGTCAGTCTAGCTGCTGTGCCAGGAAAATTGTCTTCCACTCTAATAAAACACTAGAATTTGCAGAGAAGAATAAACAGGATAAACAGGCAGAGAAAAAGGAGCACTGTGTGGGTCTGACTGGTCCTCGGGTGTCACTGGGATGCTCCACAGGGATTTGGGCCGAGCCCAAGCGTAGTACCAAGATGTCACAGATAAACTTGCCCAAAATCTGCAGGGTGAGGGTGACAGAAGCAGCTGAAATAAGCAGGAAAAGTTGCAGGAGCTGCAGGTGAGCCTGGGCTTGCAGGGCCAGCCCAGCTCTCTACAGGTGATGTTGCCTGCACTGGGGCTGGGGTGCTGCTGGGGCTCACCCTGCGCTGGTTCCCTTGGCAGTGGGGGTGTTCACCTGGGCAGAGGGATCCAACTGCACTGCCACAGCCCAGGGCATCCAGTTGCCTTCTCCCCAACAGGTTAATGGGCTTTGGCTCAGGCTCAAAACATTTCCCTGTTGCCTCAAACAGGCTTTTGAACTTTGAATTTAATTCAACATTTTTGAGAACCAGTCTGTTCATAATTTAAATGAGGAAATGTTTGTACACAGGCTACTTCGAAAAAAAAGTTGCCACATCACTGTGCTCAGATGGGAGTTGCATTTTAAATAGTTATATGGCCTGTGAAATATTAGATGTAAGGAAGCAAATGAAAAGGAACTGGATTGAGTTTCTCTGCCTCTGCGTGCAGTTGCCAGGTGATGCCATAGGTCAATACTTTGCACAGTTGATGTAATCTGGTGGTTCCAAATGCAAATGCAAACTGTGAATTTAAAAAGTAATGTAGAACAGTTGCTATAGTACCAGTGTTTAATCAACATGCATAATGGGGTAAACTAAATTGTTTGTTTAAAGTTTAATTTATTCTTTGCTACCTGTGAGATTATTGTGAGACCCTAGGTAAAATTTCTGTAAATCCATGGTCTTTATGGTTTTTTGGTTTTCTTCTTGTTTTTTAATTATTCTATCTTTCCTCGATTATACTTCTGTGCATGATAACTTGGCCTAGCAATAGACATTTATCTTGAATTATCCCACTGAAAGATACTGTAACAGACGTATAGTGGCATTTAAGTTTAAAGCCAAAGGAAAAAACAGAGATCAGTCTCTTGTGTAATTAAAACATATCCTGCCTAAGGAGCCCAAAGATCAGGCTGAACATATTATGCAGTGTGGATCTGATTGTATACATTTTACAAATGTGGGTGGATTTAGAGTATTAAAAATATAAGCCTACTGTCACCTACTTTGGTGTTTGTCCTGTTTCCCAGAGGGTGAAGTAAGATAAGGTTGTGCTAAGAACTATTTAAAAATATACCTGCTAATTATGGCTGTTTCTGTTTTTGTGTCAGCTCTCATATATTAGATTCAGTTTTTGGAAGCTCTGATCTTTGGAAGCTGAGATGATTTAGCTCTGCTGGCTTTCCAGATACTCCTTGCCTTTCTTGGGTAGAGCAGGGAGAAATGAAATATTGTCATCAGTGCAAGCTGCACTTCAGCCAAACTGCTGCAGTAGCATGTAGCAATATGTCACCAGCAACATGGTATGCTGCAGTAATACATGCTTTCTGGCCTGTAAGTACCACTGGAGTTATGAATCTTGCTCTGTACAAGTTTTGTGCAATTGTATTTATGAGTATGGTTGTGGGATAAGCATTCTTGTCTGTTTATGTCAACAATCCTCTGAAGTCACTGTTGTGTACAAATCGATGGTCCCCAGAACAGACAGGGCAGTTCCTCACCTTGCTGCCATGGATTCATTTTCCAGAGTGTTTTTTGAGTCTTCTTGGTGTAAAGGCTGAATGGAGAACTGCTTTACAAGCCAGGCTCACAAACAAATTAGTGACTGGCTAGGCAATATTTGACTCTTTGGCCCTTGTGCCCTAGTGGTGGCTTGCTGTTCAGTGCTGTGCTGCTCTGTCTTATGTAGAAGTCACTTGTCTATTCAGGGGGCAATAAGATGTTGCTTTTACATAACCTAATGGGCATTTATCTGACAAAATGCTGGGTATGATTCATCAAGACAGCATTTTGTGCAGCAAACTATTGGGTAAGTAACTTAAGCTGTAATAATTTGTCTGTCAAGGGGATTTTATGCATCTGTATTGATTTTATTTCAGATTCCTTGCAACCTACAATAGCCTTACAGACAAACACCTGGCTGGATATTTCAGCAATGCCAGGATAAGACGACATCTCCAGAGATCAGGACTGGTGAGATTGAAATTTCCTTTTCTAAGAAAAAAAAGAAAACACTTTGTTTCTTTCAACATTGCAGAAGTCAAACCATTGGTGGTTCTGTTGTTGATTTGTTGGAGGTATTGTTGTCATTGGTAAGAATCTGACTAGCTAGCCAAACACATGAATATATGCTGTGCCATATCTAAGCCACTCATCCAAGCAGAAGAACATATTTCATGGAGGGGTTTTGATAAATTGAGAATGTTTTTATATTTTTGCTCCCTCTTTCTTTTTGCTCATTGGGGTTTGCCTCTGCAAAATCTTTCAGTTTGATTTTCTTAGTTTTCCTAAACTGTGAAATCTGAACATCTTGGACTCTACTAGCTGTTTAAACAGCTTCAATGTTATTTTTCAAAAGTGTTTAATAGAAACTGAAGGATTTGGTAAAGGTGAATGTGTGAAATATTTTGAAAAAAACTTGATGCACTCCTAGGTGTGACTCTGTTTAGGTCAGGCAGATGCAACCCTTACACAGCAGGAAGGCAAATATTCCCCTCTGCTGACTTGGGCAATGACCCAAGAAGACTGAGGCTGAGGCTTCAGCTAACAGAGAATGTGAACTCTGCTCTCCTGCTCTCTTCCTTTGGGTGATGGGTTGAAGGACCTACAGTTCTGTGCTGGGAAGGGGAGGTCCAGCAGCATGGCAGAAGCAGTGGTGCTTGAAGCTGACTGGAAGAGAAAGTAGTCCTTCTGGGAAATAGCACAAAAATACTTTATTCTATATTCTCCTTTTTAGTTATGTTATATTTGTTTATGGCAGATCTCAAGGAGTGGAAGAATAATACCTGACAAGGAATACCGGCTAAATGCCATGAGGAGGGAGCACCAGCAGTACGTGCAGGAGTGCTTGGCTAGGGCCATTTTTCACAAGGTCCTTGACATGGAGGTATGCATTTACCAATGATGTGTAAGCCTGTCCAGATACTTCCCAGCTGACACCCAACTTGTACCTGACTATTTTCTGTAGCAGTGCTCTTGTGCTCCCCTGGGAGGCTCTCCTGCTGGGAAAAAGGACAGTCTTTGTGTTTGACATCCCCACATGAAACCTTGGCTGGGCTCTACCTGCTAAACCCCACTGTCCATAGAACATGCACTGTCCCAGCTCACTTACTGCCCTTTGGTGGCCATCAGGTTATGGGATGATATTCACAGGGGTAATTTGTCTAAGAAATTCTAACAAAACCCAGAAATAATTGAACATGGTTATATATCTTACCTGAGTACAAAATTTGGGCACATTCCCATTACGCGTCCAGAATGAAGTTTGTGCCTGCAACAAATGCTCAGCTGTTCCCTTGCCAGTGTCAACATCCACAGGCACAATGCAAGTGGATGGAATCAGCAGTGGTTCTCTCCCACCAGGGAGCAGAACAGATGCAAGTGTTCATTGACATCTCATTAATGTTCATTAATGTGATTTCTTTTTCATTACATGGACAGCGTCATCATCAGCTGGAAATAAAACGGAAACTTGAAAATTCTGTGAGAAGGGAGAGAGTGCAGAAAATCAAGGTAAGGCCTGAGTATTACTGAGCATTGAGGGGACCTGGCACTGATGGGGCATGGCAGTTTTTCCCTGTTATATAAAAGCCATGATTCAGGCCAGAGGGCACTGAGCCATGTCCTGGTCCTTTTGTCTATGGAAAAAGAACAAGAAACAGACAAGTGAAGGATGATCCTGCCTCAGGTTCTAGCTCCTCCTTCCTCTGTCCAGCAGTTCAGGAGCTTTCATTCATACACGATTCCTTTTGAACCTACTTATTATTTTCCTGGTTGTGGCATTTGAGTTGTATGAAATGGTTCTTCCTGGCATTTCTGCACAATATTTAACATGTCTGCTGTCTGATAATTCTCTTCGATGCTGCCTTGTTCTCATTATGAAAAAAGTTAATAACTATTCCTCTTTTCCGAGGTATTTGTGGTTTTACATACCTTTTATGAGATTCCTTCTCAGTTTTCCAAGCTGAAGACCCTCAGTCTATTGAATCTTTCATACAAGAGCCATTCCAGGCTCCTCATTGCTGTTGGCCTGTTTTTTTCCCCTTTTCTAGTTCTACTGTTTCTGTTTTGAAATGGGGAACCAGGACTGGATGAATAATTCAAGATACAAGTTGCACTTCTTCTCTTTGTAATTCTAGACACTCTCTGCTTTTGACTGCTGCTGAGCACTGAGCTCACATTTTCAGCTATGTGCCTCTTCACATGACTTTTAACAGAACCAGCATCCAAGTAAAGAAAAGAGGTCTCAGAAGTCTTGGCTTTAGTGTCCTGTAGACAGAGCTTGATCCTGCAGTTGTTAGAGTCATGGAAATCCCACAGAAGTCAAGGATTCTTCTCCCCATAAAGTGACTTGGACTCATATGGGAAAAGCTGTTCTCAATTGGGCTGAAATATCATCAAGATCTCAATTCTTTATTAGCAGCCTGTATACATCAAGAAAAATGTGTTTGGAGGTTAGCTGCTTCTCTGAGCAGTTGAAGAACAATGTAAAATCTTTCTGATTTTAAATAATACATTTATGACCAAATCACTGGATAAAGAAAGCAGGAAATTTTAATGAAAACCACTAATTGGTAATTGCACAGGCATTATTTACTGACTCAACATCTGCTGATAGGAAGTTGCCACAGTGGAAGCAGTGACTAAGGGATCCCCTGTCAAGGGACTCTGGACTTGGGTAGTTTTGGAACATAAATCAAAACAGTTTCCTTCAGTGAGAAGCGTAAGGGAGATGCCTGCAGATGTGTGATCTGTATCTTTGCTGTGAGGCCACACAGAGACACAGGAACCAGGCTGGAATTAGTGTTGTAATTTAATTCTCACCTCATACTTCCATTGAACTCATCTCAGTAGCTCATCTAAAAGCAGAGAAGAAAGATGACTTGGCAAGGGAGGATGAGAAACATAGCTCTCTGATTCCAGACGAGTAGTCAGCCCAGTGTGGAGCTGCTGAGAAGGCAAAGTGGGGGGAGGCAGCAGTCGGAGCAAGGAAGTGGCAGCTGTGATCCAGTTTAAAAAGAAAGAGGCCTTAAACCAAACCAAGTATTGTGAGATACGCAGAGACAGGCAGATGAAATGAATCTAGGAGGATCTGCAGATGGAGAGGGCTGCAGGGAAATGAATCAGAGAGGGGAACAAGTCTTTTCCCTTGTGCTCCCAGTCTCCCTGTGATTCCCTTTCCATCTTAACCAGGTGCCCCATCAGGTCGAGGCACTTGATCCTCGTTGGCTGTCCAGTGAGACTGAGGGAAGGCAAGCTCAGACTTTGGTGTTATGAGGATGTAGTGCCTTGGAGATGTACCTTTCTATTCTTTTAGGTGGAACAATCCAGAAGATGGGTGGAAGGTGCCAGCCCCATGCACTCTCCACACCCACCTCCTGGTCCCAGAAGCCGCCATGGTCTCCACCCGCTTGTGCCTGCAGGCCCAGCTGGCTGCTCCCAGCTGGTGAGTCAGTGCCACACACTGCATCTGAGCACACACCACCTACACCCTGGGCATCTGCCTTAGGCCAGAGCACTGACTGCCCTGATTCCTCCAGGTCAGGGCCTACTCCTGCAGCACCTGAGGCTGGTTTCCTGTTTGCAGGACTCTGTCATTACAGAGAAATCTCTCCCTCCTACACAGAGGGCAGCTGGACCTGTAGCTGATGATAGTGGTGGACATCCTGCTCACCAGCACCGATTCAAGGGGCCTGCCCTTCCTAAGATGGTGAGTTAACTCAGTGAAAGGGTATTCTGAAGGGTACACAATGAGATGATGAAATAAAAAAGTCAGAGAAATGCTGAGTATTGAACAAAATAGGCTCTGTCCTATAATAATGCTTCTGTCATGCATACTCTGTGTCCATGTGCTGAAGGCACCAAAACACAGCATGCTGATACAGTTTCTATGAGTTCCTTATGTTTGCTTCAAGGTTGCTCTGTGGAGAGACAGTGGCAAAACCTGGATTTATGCCCAAGCATTTTGGATGCTCCAGTTTTTGGCTGCTCAGTTGGAGATGTCTGAAGGGGTCTGGCTCTTCAGAGGCAGGCTAGAAAATTTCATTTCCTGCAGATACCTCAGAATCACTTATCACTTCCAAATATCTTGATCAGAGGTGGTTTTTTTAAATTTTATTTATGATGCTGCTTTGTACTGAGAGTTATTAGCTGTTTGCTTTTTCCTTTTCTAGACCTCCTGGAGACCAAGCACAGCTCCCGGAAGCACACAGCACCCGCTTCGCCTCCAGCCCATTCACAGCTGTCCTGCAGGGGTGTCTGTACCCAAGGCTTCCAGTTCTAAACACAAGTGCCATGCACTTGAAAATGGTCAGCAGTTTGCCAGTGGGGTGAGCCCATGTTTCATTCAGAAAATAATATATATTTATATTACAGCTTTATAATACTTCTTTAGTGCTGCAATTCATAACCTCTGTACTGCAGGCATCATGTCCACTGTGTGGTTATCAGCTTTTATTTAAAGTCTCCCTTTCAACCTCCCCTTAATTTTCAGGACATTTTCCTACTGGTCTAATGCCCAGTTCTTGATCACAGCCAGGAAAAATGTGGTGACTTCACTTTCATAGTGTAAAATCTCTGCATGCAAAGTTATCTGCCCCTATATGGATTTTCTGTAATGTAGAGAGGGAGGCAGCCACTTGGCTAACACTAATAAATCAGGAATATTTTAACAGTTTTACAAGTTTTCATGAGCTGCAAATTACAAAAAATTATTTAAAATTTTTTTTAACATTTTTTTTTCCCTATTTCTCCTACTAAGTGGGTTCAGAGAATGGCAGCTTTTTTGGAGTAGCCAAACATGGTCTTGATATTTACGCAGTTACTTTCAGGTGATAGTTTGACTTGTCTTCTCTCTCAGAAAAACATAGTGTACTTGGCTTTGTGTCAGGAGTTCCCTGGGACTGGAGGATTCTGGAATGGGCTGTGACTTGTTGCTGTGTGGTGGGTGTATGAACAGGGTGGCTGTATGAACAGCTCCCTCCTGTTATGCCTTTGCTCTCTGTTGTGATGGTCACTATATAGCTGGCACTATCCATGTCTACTGGAAGATGGGTGATTCAAGTGATTTCTTTAGTGCTCACTGCTGACAAAACAGCTTAAACAGATCCAGAGTGTGCAACATTTGCAGGGTTTATTATCTAGAGATGTCTTTCTTTTCAGGGCCGTGGTTCTCTGTTTGCATTTCATCCTGAAGGAGGACTAAGCCTCCACTACAAATGGGCAATAGACACTTTCAGCGCCATCTTGTATGTGATGTTACCTGTTGGAAGACTGGCTGCTTTGGAGCTGGCTTGCCAGCTGGGAGAGTGCAGCAGTGCTGTGGGGCTGGGCAGCAGTCTGTCTGCTGATGATCAGAGCCCTCAACAGTTACAAGGAGCACATGGCTTACAGTGTTGTGTCTATCTATGAGTGCGATGCTTTCAAGCTGTTTGCCTGTTGCTTTGCAAATTAAGAAAGGGTTTTAGCACAGAAATTGTTTAATGAACAAAAGTGCAAGCACCAAGTTAAGGAATTGTGCTAGAAGTCTGTGTGTTACTGGATGCAAACAGCCATGGTTAGTTCAGTATATTCGCTGACTATTTTTGCATCACCTGTTTAACCTGGTTTAAATGTGGGGTTTTTTGCAGGGGGAGAGGAGTGGGTTAAGACTTATGAATTCAGTGGAATATGTGACTGGGATATCCCCGTATCAGCTCCCCATCATTAGCAATTATGTGATACCAGCACCACCACCCCCTCTCCACAGAGGGGACAAGAGCACAAGTGCAGTGAGGAGCAGGGTGCCCAGGGGCAGGCGATTTCGCCCCACCACTGCTCCAAATGGCTTAGAGCAACTTCTAACAAAGGTAACTGCCTCTGTCTGCTTCTCAGTTTATGTTCCCTTCCCCACTGATGTATTGGCCTGCTGCTGAAAGATGTGTATGCCTAGTTTGTACAAAGATTCACTGAATTTTTGAAAAAAAAGTTTATAAATATTACAATATATAACTGGAACCCTTCTCTCTATAGCCTAAAGCACTTGATGTTTTTCATCAGCTGGGGGAAAAATGGTGCTTGAACAGAAAAAATGTTGCAGCTCTTACTTAGTTTTCCATCTTACTCAATCTGCTCCTGTCTCTGTCCATATCTTGTAGCAGAATTTCAGAAGGATGTATGAAATGCCTTGAGTGTATGAAAACTTCATCTGTTCTACTATAGCCCCAGTTTTGATTCCTGTGAAGGAAATTGTAGGAACCAAGGATTGGGAGGAACATTATGTGCCACTCAACCTGGTTCTGTCGATTTGGGGCAATTTAATGCTATAGATTATCAGTTCAAAATATTTTCCTACTCTTCTGCATGCTACAAAACACTTTCCAATTTAAGCAGCTCAGGGCCTGTCTTAAAAGACTGAAAGTCTCACATACGGTGCACATACATGATCTTTGCTTTCACCTTTTGTCAGAGTTAGAAGCTGAAAGCATGTTTGTGTGTGTTTCCTGCTGCAGAATTCTGGGGGACCCCCTAAGCCCTCATTACGCAGCAATGCATTTGTGACCATGGTTTTTCGAGGAAAAAGTGTGCATTTATCTCATGATGATGATGATTACAGAGATGAAATCAAAGTCTATCAGCAGCATTGTGGAGGAGAAAACCTTTGTGTTTACAAAGGCAAGCTATTGGAAGGAGGTAAGGATAAAAAAATCAATGACTTCATATCAATTCTGGCAACAGCTCTTCTTACTTTTTTTGCTAAAATGTTGATGTAATATTAGAGTGATTTCAGCTGGGCTCAGTGCATCCAGGAATTTTTATACCAGCTGACTCCACAGTAAATCTGGATCTACTGTTTCATAATTGAAAATAAAGTTACAATTACTTTAGCAAATTACGGTAGAATGAATTTAGAGAACTGATGCAACAAAATACTGCAGCTCAGATTAATTTTGTATGGAGATGCATGGTTAATAAAGTAGTTGTAGTGGTCAACTGTCCTTAAATAGGGGTTATCAAGTTTCTGACTTGCTATAATGCCTCAATGCATGTTGGTCACTATTGCAGAAGGAAAAGCACTTAATAGGAGCCCAGTTACCATCTCGCAGCCATTGCCACAGGCTGGCAGTAACACACAACCTTATCCTCTGAACCCTCCCCTGACTGTGGTTACAGAGACCTTTCAGTTTGTCTCAAAGAGGCACCATGGCTTCCCGTTCAGCCTCACCTTTTTTCTCAATGGGATCCAAGTGGACAGGCTGAGCTGTTGCTGTGAGTACAAACACCAGAAGCGCTCCAGGCTGGGAGGCAGACACGGATACTTTGCGTTTCTCAGCGTGGAGGGAGCATCTCCTTGCTACAGGTATGGAGATGTGTACACTTTGCTCACAAGGACTTACCAGTCCAGTTTTCAGAGAGTTTATAACTTGCTTCTTCTCTTTTAATCTCTGTGGCACTCACACCTCTGTAGAACCTTGTCTGTTTCTCAGTGGCCCTTGAAACATGCAGAACTGAGCTTATCCCTCAGGGTCTTGCATCCAAGGATGCCATCAAAGGCAGCTGCTGCTGCAGTCACTCTTTGGAGGATGCAGAGCAGGGGACAGGGTTTGCACTGGGTCTGTAGGCTTCCCAGGAGGCACCAGCCCTTCCTCAGGAGTTGATGGTAAAGGAGTAGGTGTGGGGTGGTGTAGACATGCTACTTGCATGTTTCTTGTGGAAGACATGGTGAAAGAAATATGAAACCATGAAAAAAACCATCTCTGGAAGTTTCAAGAACTATAGTTTTCAGGAAGCAGTTGGAAGAAGAGATCATCAGAGCTATCATCTATTTTTTAGATAAAGTCTGATTTCTAAGAAAAAAACTTGTAATTCGCTGTACTGTATTTTTTTCTACTCCATTTTAACATCAAACATGATTTATCTGAATGTTTTACTTGGTATGTTCAAGGTAGTGAAAAGCATTTGGATTCAGAAGAGATACAGAGGCTGTAGAGTTTAGGAAGTACACAAACATTGGCTTTTGTGCAGTTTGTAGAAAGATTTGAAGTGAATTTTCTGAATTAATACAGTCTCCAGAAACTGGTTAACTTCTTCCTGAGTCACCCCCACTTTCTGTCCACCTTCCCCTTCTGTTCTTAGTGATATCTCTGTTTTGGAACCACATCCACACGTAAAAATCCCATTCTGGCTCTCAGTAAAGATCACAGTTGATTTCCCCTGCTTTCTGCTGCTGGGCTCTTAAAGAGGTGATGCTTCAGTGATTTCTACTCTGATGCTGTGGTCCTTGCACAGTTTTCTGCTGGCCTGTGCTGTACAGTAGAAGTACTTCAGTTATCTCAAAGATCCATGAAAAAAACCCACCATCAACAAATAATTAAACAGTGTCACATTTATAGTTTATGCCCACAAAACCAAAGGGCTTCTAGATTGAAGGGCTGTAGGATATTTAACAATTTCCTCCACAGTTACTAGTCCCAGCAGACCAAAAAAAAAAGTCTTATCTACACAACCTGAGTGGACAGGCTTTATCACTTTATTGGGTGTTCCATCAGGATCTGGGCCAAGCATGTCACTGGGTTGGAACTTGTCTGCCTTTCTTGGTGACTGTATCCTCATAGATCATGCTTAGTGCAGCTTGAAATTAATGGACACTGATGCTAATTTTTATTTTAATATCTTTACAGTTCAGTTGTCACCTTGAAGTGCAAACAGCATTACCTTCCTTCAAGGTGAAACTGCATCTGTGTTTGTGGAGCACTTGAGGATTTTAGGCTGCTTCTGTGAATAAGCCATTATCAATAACCTTGGTGTCTGAGGGGCAGTGCAGAGGCAGAGGGGTGCCTGGCTGCCTGTGTCTGCTGCCCCTCCATTGTTCATAGAAAGAAAAATGAGGTACTTTCCAATTCTCCTTGTGTTTTTTATAGGTGCATCATTGCAATGGGTCTGGACAAAAAGCCATACCCTCCAAAGAGGAAGATCAAAGAGCATGAGGAAGAGCATGTGGGCTCCTGGAGAGATGGAGAGCACAGTGAGCCAAGTGAAAGCAATGTAGAGCAGAAACCAAGGAAAGAGTCAGTGTTGGTCATCTTGCCCATTCATGAAGTGAGTGTGGAAACTATTGAGGACACCGCAGGGACTGGACAGGAATACACAAAAGAAGAAAGGGAAAACCTGTCTGATCACAAGAGTGAAGATAGTCAGGAAGACACCAGTAAAAATGGTACAGTATTCCAAAGCACCAGCAGGGGATGGAAAGTGGGAGATGATGGATCTGCAGAAGACATGGGGCTGTGGGCCTCCAGCTTTCCCTGGAGCATACCTTTTGTGTGAGGAATGTGTTGCTGCCTGTGTCTGGGCAGTACAATCAGCAGGGCCCCTGCCAGCCAGGCAACAGGATGAGAGGGTTTTGCTATAGCCAAAGCAGTGAGTGAGGAAGGTCTGAGAGGCCAAAACTGGAGGGTCCCTATCCTCTTCATCTATGACAAACATGATATTTTTAAATGATAATGTGCTCTTATGATTCCTATCCATGGTCTTAGGTTCTCTCACTTTAAAAAAACTGAGCAAATGCAAAGGCAAAAGGAGATTAATGAAGTCAACCTCTGTCTGCTTGAAAAGGACTTTATTAGTTGCAAATTCTGTTTCCTGTCTCTCAGTATGGTTCTTCTATTTTAGAGTATGATGAAGATTTTGAGGCAGATGAAGACACTAATGAAGACGGACAGGCTGGTGATCAAATGAATGGAATGTCAAAGTCATTCTCAGATGATAAAAAGCTTAATTTGGGCTACGAAAAGGAGAGTACAAACTCATCACAGAACGTACTGCCGACCTCTGACAGTGAGGAAGATGAAAGTGCTGGATATTCTGACAGTGACTCAGAGGATGATAAACAAGGTTAGTTTTTTCATGATGAGGCTTAGAGAAGTGGGCCTGATGCATGTTTTACATTTTGTGCATAACAAGTAAGTTTGTTGGGCTGCCTAGGAAAAGCCATGCGATTCCCACTGCATTGGTAAAAGGTAGCTGTTTTATCTGTTCTTATTAATTCTACCATCTGTCACTGAAACACAGCCAAATGCACTGGCAATGTAACTCTGTGCCAGCTCACAGCAGACACTGCTGAACTACTTAGTTGCAGACATGAAGATTTGCCAGTCAGCAAATCATCTCTAAATACTTGGGGCAGGTCAGCACTGCGTGTCAGTGCTCACTGACCTCCCAGAAGCTGTGACCACTCACACCTGCTGAGGCCATGAGCTGAGGAGTCACCAGGAAACCCTACATACTCTCCCAGTCATAGATTGGTATCAGATGAGTGTCTGTCCCTTTGTGCATAGCAAAGGGAGCTAGTGCCTGATGAATGCAGACGTTCTAATGACAAACACTTAAACAGAATTATTTTTGCTGTTTCCAGATAGGCCTGCCCACTCCCTCTCATCCAGCAGTGCTCAGTACAGCAGTGAAGATGAATCTCATGATGAAACAGTGAAAGACAATGTTGTGGGCAAAGAGGAGTATAATAGCAAAAGGGCATCTGATAACACAGCACATGCACAAAATGGAAATAAGAACAGGGAGAAGAAACTGCTCAGAATGGAGGAAATTCAGGAAACTTTTGCACTGGAAAAGGAAGGAATAGATGAAGCAGAAAAGGTGGAACCTGAGGATCTAACAGCAAGGGAAGACAGTGGAATTTTCCATGAAAACATATTGGCAGTACAGCATCCAAGTCCTGAAGGTACTGGGAAGCCCCAGCAGGCTGGGTCAGCAGAAGGTAATGTAGGAGAAGATGGGGAGAAGAATGCGAGTACCAGGAGGGACAGCAGGGCAGGAAGTCTTGCAGGTCCTTTGGAAAGCAGTCTGACAGATGTGGAGGACAAGAGTGAGGAGTCTCCCCAGAGTAGCAGAGGTGGTGGTGAGTACAGTCCCTCTGCACAAGTGTCAATGACTCATGCATGTGAGGGGCACTTTGCTTTATACCAAGTTAGGGTGCAGCCTGGGGAATGTGGGGTCTGGAGTGTTTGCAAGCTGCTAGAATACTCTGTGCTGCTGTGAGGTAAATAACCACCCAAAATGTAACCTTGGTTTATTGTTTCTTACATTTCCAGTGTAAGTCTCTGGCTATTCTTTTTTACTCCAGCAGCTGGGTTTCACTTAGCATGCAATTATTATAAAATCCAAACATGATTTATTACCAACAGGAAAATCTGTATGTCAGACTAGGGGACTTTGCTTATAATGTTGAAATACTAGGTTCAAAAAATACACCAAAAGTTACCATATGAATCATGGTGCAGCAGGTAAAGATCAAAACTATGCAAGTTGATCCGTGGTTGTGTTGCTTGGATTTGTGAAAAAGCAGCACATCAGTTAGTTCTGTGACACCTTGGTTTTACTGTTGATAAAACAGGCATCTTGCAGTTTTAGCCTTACCTGATGGATAATGGGCAATTAATGAAAGGATTGCAACTTGAGCAAGGTTTTGCATTATTATATCTTGGGAGCTGAAAAAACTAAGCCCTTGCTTTGCCCTGATGAGACCCATCATGTTCTGCTAGTGACAGGACCCCTCCTAACCAGGGCTGTCATTAACCCTGCAGAACTCATTTATCAGAGACAACAGTATAGGCTGAAGAAAGCAAAAGGTGCAAAATGCTCCTCTGGGGTTGTTCAGCTGCAGCCTGAGTCTGGGCAGATGACAGCTGGGGGTGTGACAAGTACAGGAGTACCTGGGACAGGCTCCTGCTGTGCAGCTGCTGGTCTTGCTGTGCTCTTTGTGACAAGGAGACAACGCTGGCCCCAAGGGAGAGAGTTATTGTCAGCAGTATTTGTCATCCCTGCCTGGGCTCTGTATTTTGATAGACTGTCAATTCCCTTTTGTCAGACACTTTGCAGGCAGTAAAGTGCAGAGTGGGAACTGCCAGGGAGCCAGACATCAGGGCTGTTCATCAGGTCCAGGGGAGGTAGATGCACTGTGCCTGGGGTTGCTGCTGCACCTCTGCATCAGACAGCCAAGGGGGGACCAGGAGCAGAAAGCTTCTTGTCTTCTCTTCAGAGATGAAATGACAGGATGATTCAAGCAGGTTGTGCACTATTCCACAAGACCTCTTGGGTTCCAGGAAGAACCTTGTAAATGCTCTCTCAGGACCCTCTCTGCTCTGCTTCCATGGCTCTGCAGAGCAGATCTTGGTGCTTCACCCTGGTGGAATGTGGCAGCAGGGAGTGAAGCCATCATAGTGCTCTAGGACCTGTGGTACAGTGCAGGCTGAGCAAGTGCCATGTGTGCTGCAGGCTGAAAGTGTCTGTTAAACATTCTCTCACCTTTCTGATCAGAGGGGCTGCAGGGTGCTGTTGGGGTAGGAAGGATAAAGTAAGAGGAACCACAGGAGATAGAATGAGAAAAATTAAAATCGAAAGCGAAAAAAAAATGAAGAAAACCAGCATACATGAGAGCAAGTAGAAAGACACAATCAACAGCACAGATGCATTTTTGCCTAAATTAGCCATGTGGGGTGCCAGAATGCAGCACCAGTAGTGCAGTCAAGAGCACAGGTGTGTGATGAGGAGCAGAACAGCAAGTTTTCTTCTTGTCACCATGCTGGTCTCCTTTGTTACTGGGAAGAGATAGCAGCTTTAATAGTAACCCTGTAAAACAGCCTTAACATTAACACAGTTCTCAATAAAACTAATGTTTTTATTGTTTCCTAATAGCACCAGATGGAGCTTCCTTGGCAGAAGGATCAGGGACACTTGACGTGCAGAAGGCAACAAAACAAGTGGTACAAGAAGGGCAGATGGTAGGGGAGAGACAGGCACTTGAGAAGAAAGATTCTGCTGCTGAAGGAGAAGATGCTTGCTCTGAAGAGGCAGGAGGAGAGATGGCACAAGTGGGAGATTTGCTGCCCAGGGAAGACATGGGGTCTGTGCTGCAGGCAGAGGGTCAGCTCGTGGTGGAGGAGCCCACACCTGAGGAGAGCACTGTGTCAGAAGGAGATTCCCAAGGAGAGGGGACAGGGAAGGGAACGGAGACTGGCACAGTGGTGGCACCTGGGGAGCAGGAAGTTCTAATGGAGGGAAGGGAAAGGGAGACAGTGCTGGGAGAGTCAGCACTGGGGGGAGAGGAACCAGCAGGGACACTGGGCAGCAGGGAGGCAGGAGGAGCAATGTCCGAGTGGGACAAGGTGGTTGGGGAGGTCTCCAAGGGAGAGGAGGCTGCAGAGGAGGCCTCCAAGGCAGAGGGGGCTGAGGGAGACATGGGGGCTCTGGTGGAGGAGGTGGTGGGTGAGACAGTGTCTAAGGGAAAGGAAGCCATGGAGGAGGGAGGTTCTACAAGGAAGGGTATTGTGATAAGTGGAATGGTGTCTGAGGTGGAGGAGGCTGTGGAGGAAGGAGGTTCTTTAGGTAAGGGTGTTGTGGCAGGAGCTGTGTCTGGGGAAGAGGAGGCTGTGGAGGAGGGAGGTTCTTCAGGGAAAGGCACTGTGATGGGTGAGGTGGTGTCTGAGGCAGAGGAAGCCATGGAGGAAGAAGGTTCTTCAGGGAAGGGCATTGTGGCAGGGGTTGTGTCTGGGGAAGAGGAGGTTGTGGAGGATGTCAAGTTGGCAGAAGAAAGGATTGCTGGGATAGTTGGCCCTGAAGAAGCTGTAGATGAAGGCAGTTCTGTAGGGGAGGAGGCAGTGGAGAAGCCTGGGGCGCTCCCAGAAGCACTGGGGGACAGGAGTGCTTGCACAGGAGAGGCAATGCCTGGAGGGAAAGACTTTGTAAAGCCACATGAGTTTTCCCTGCTGAAAGCATCAGGAGAAGAGCAGATGGAAACGGGAAAAACTGCCGTAGAAACAGCAACATCTGAGGCTGGTGAGGTGTCTGAAGTGGAAGGGAGCTCTCTCCTGGGAGCAGAGGACAGAGTGGAGGAGTCTGTGGAGCCTGGTGAGGGTCCCGTGTTGCAAGAAGCATCTGGCTTAGAGGCACTGGTGGATGCTGGAAGTGAGCCTGTAAGTGAAGGGACATCTCAGCTGGAGGTGACCACAGCAGTGGAGGAGAAGGAGGAGGAGGAGGAGGAGGAGGGCTCAGCAGCACTTCCGAGTCCAAATCCATCCGAGTGCAGCCAAGCAAAGGCAGAGAGTGCCATGGAGGGTGGAGGGGTGAGGGGAGTACCCGTGGGGACAGCCGGGGCAGGGTCAGAAAGTGGAGAGGAGGTCCCGGGCAGAGCAGCGGGTCCCGGGGAGCTGGGGGCTGAGCTGGGGGGGTCACCGGGCGGGGCTGAAGGGAGTGGGAGGGAGAGCCCGGTGGGCGAGGGTCCGGGGGTCCCGGCCGTGCTGCCGGCACTGTGGCTGAGCGTCAGCCAGGCGGCGGAGGCCGGAGCGGGTCCAGGGGATGGGTCCGGTTCGGGTCCCCCGTCCCCAGGGCGAGGAGCGGTGTCCAGTGGCGGGCAGGAGGGTGCAGGCGGCGGCCCTGTGCCTGCGGCCGGGACAGCGGAGCGGGGGGGAGGGTGGTCCGCAGGGGGCGAGGGTCCGTTCCCGGTCAGCCCCGGGAGAAAGGCGGCGAGGGGAGATCTGGGGGGGGGCCGGGAGCGAGGCGAGGGGCACCAGCCGGCAGCAGCGGGGGTCTGGGAGGAGGTCGGAAGCCCTCCCGGGGCCCCGGAGCGGAGCAAGGACCGTCCCGTCGGAGGGAGCCCGGGAGCTGCCGGCGAGGGCCAGAGGAGCGCTGGGCCCCGAGGGGTGAGTTCTCTCCCCAGAGCCAGAGGATGTACCCCTGCCTCCCCTTTCGTGTGGTTCCCTTGTGATTGTGCCGTAGGGTGATAAATCCATTTGGCTGGCAGCCTCTGTGTTCTCACCCGTTTCCCGAACCTGTTTGTGAGTGTCCGTGGTGCCCACGCTCCCAGCCGCTCGGTCATCTCGGCCCCTCCGAGCAGTTCTGCCCCAGCCTCGGCAGCACTTGCTGCTCTCTGCTGGTTACACTGGCCTCTGCTCCTGGGAAACCTCGTTACAGCAGCCTCTCAGCTCAAAGTTTAGCCCATTTTCTGAAAAGGTAATGTTTTGTTTTTTCTTTTGTTTTTTCCATAGGATGTTGCAAAAGCAGGCTCAGTTACCGTGCCTCTGGTGCAGCCCCAGGATGGGGAAGAAACTCGCTTCTAAGCTTTTCCTGCGGCTCCTTCAGTGCTGTGTCCCACAGCATTTACACAAATGGCTGTAGATTTGCACTGATCGGGATGTTCACTCCTTTATTTTACTCCACAAACACCACAACCATCTGTCACGGTTTGCTAGAGCAGCCTCTCAGCATGCAGCAGACATCTGAAACCAGCCTGTGTGTGTGTGTGCCAGCCCAGGAGCAGCACTCCTGTGGAATTAAGAAGACAATAATCACAGGGATTGTTCCACAGCTGTCATGCTTGTTTTTCCCAGATATTGGACAAATATTGGACTGGTGGTGCGTGTGTCTGCAGGATGAGCAGTGTCTGTGCCTGCACTGGTTGCCTTCCTCTGCATGTCCTTTGCTGTTCTCAGCTGCCCACTCTTCACTGTGACCTGGGGCTGGGTCTTCCTGCTTTGGCTCTGGTGAGGGGTCTGGGGGTGTTTGGTTCTGGTCTGGGGTCTGGGAGCACAGTGGGCCCAGAAGCAATGCCCACACAGGGGTTCAGCATTGGTGGGTGGTCCACAGGGGCTCGACTCTCCCTGGGGATCCAGGCTGGTTGGTTGTCACACTTCAGGCTGTTCTTGGGACTTTGGATGTTGTTGACAATTGTTAAAGCAGATCAGTTCTAACTTGTATTTGTGAACTAATAAAGCCTGGCCTTTTGCTTGTGCTGGTGTCAGGAGTAACTTCCTGGGCTTGTGGAGTCCGTGCTGAAGCTGCAGGAGGGGTGGTCAGTGCCAAGCTGGTTCAGCCCAGCACTGGCTCCCCACCTCCACTGTCAGGGTCTCCCTGCCAGCTCTCCCTCCCCACTGAGGGCTCCTCAAGACCCTGCCCAGCTGCAGTGTCCTGGGTGGGTGCCTGTGGTCATCAGCAGGCATTGCTGGTAGGAATGAAACTGAAACGAGCAGGATTTTGCATGGATTGTAACTGTGAGTTGCTTAAGATCAATACACACAGGTAGGAAATTTAAATGTGATCAATTCCTGTTTGTTCCTTCCTGTACTAAAGATGTTTGCATTTGTATTTTCAATCTGGATACCAGGAAGTGCTTTGAAAGAGAAAAGTAGAAAAAAAAGAATAATTTTTTTGAGGTCCTCATCAGTTTAGATGAAAGAATTGCATCAAGTGACCCTAAATGCTGCGGGTGAAATGTTTATTCTCTGCAAGATATGTAGTTATTTGCTTACAAAACGTGAGTTTGCCTTCTGACCATTCAACAAGAGGTCTCTTCGTTTTAACCAGGAAATGCATAAAATCACAAGTAGCTTATTCACTGGACCAGGACATTTTTAATGTTGTTCAGTATAAAACAAGAGCAGTAAATAGATAAAAGGTGTTTATGTACTCTACGTTTGAATACACCTGGTATGTGAAGTGTTCAGAATTTAAATTCATGCTAAGGACCTTCTCCAGAGGTTTGGTATTTCCGTGTTATGTACACACACCTGTGCATTTACTTGAGTTTGCAGAAGAACCTGTACCAGTCTGTGTCATTCCTTGAATTTTTGCAAATTATTTGATTATAAGAATAATACTTGCAGTCAAGTAGGACGTGGTTGTCAGTGTGCATCTCTGCTTTGTAGCAGAATGACTGTGCAGAGATCCATGGAAAGCAAATGCCTGTGGTACCAAAGGGGTCCTTTCCTGGTGGGTAGGAGCTTCCTTTGAAGAAACCCAGTGTTCAGAGTGTGCTGAAGGTGATGAGGTGGCAGGGTGAGTTTGGGGGGAGATAGCAGCTAGCTAGATCCACTTCAGCCTTGTAGAAAAGGAGGCATGAGTTGGTACCCAGGAGGCAGCTCAGGTCCCCAGGCACTTGGCTGCAGGAGAGCTGGGGCATCAGAGAAGTCCCAGGAGAGCAATGCAGTAGTGATTTTAAAGAACTGGAAAGCTGATAATTTGTTATTTCAAGTTCAAGAGTGTCTCGTTCTTTGTAAATATTTGTGTGCTGAGCCCCTTGGGCTCCTCTAGGAATGGCACTGACTAGTTTCATTCTGCACACAACTCTAGAGCATGTTCTATTCAGCAATTTACATTATTCAGAGGTTTCATTTGTATTAATAACTGATCAGCCCTGTGAAACGTTTTCCTCCTGAGCCTGATGTCTGTTCTATGGAGACCAATTAACTAAGACATTGTTTTCTTCAAGGAGGCAGTAATTTTAATTACCAGTAAAAATTATTTGCAAGCAGTTGGCCTTGTAAAGAGCTTGCAAGTTTTGCCTTCAAAAGCTTCCTCATTTATTTTTTTTCCCTGCTGTTTCCACACGTGCACTTTGATACTTTCCAAGCCTGTGCTCTCAGATCATACCAGGCAGCTCAGGTGTCAGTGGGGATGCAGAGGTGTTGCTGCAAAGGAAGATGGTTTCCCTTCCTCTGTTTCCTCTGGTCCAGCTTAGTTTCCATTTTCAGGTACTGCTGATGTATTAAGGAAGAATCATCACATGGTTTTAAGCAAGGGAAAAAGACACAGTGCAGAGAAAAAAATTCCTGTTGAAAAGGAAACTTAGTGCTGTAACTGATTTTTCAGCTTAGACAATTGATTCTCTGCCCTGTTAGTGCCTTGTACATTGCCCAGTGCAAAACCCAAGGAACGAGATCTAATCTCAGTCCCTCCCTCTCTTCAGTCACACATTTAGATAATAAGGGATGGAATTTTCATCCCAAATGCACCTTCTCCTGTCTGCTCTGCATGCCTTTCCTCAGAGCCTGCCACCTTCCAGCATTGCTTTTACTGCTAGAAAGGATATGACTTCTACCAAGAATACTTTCAAGGAAGAATAATTTCGTTACTTCTAGAAAGAAAATTTTCTTCCAGCTGCAGAAAAATCTGAATGTTGTGTTGTTTGCAATGCGGACATTGGATTGTCACCCTGGGAGGAGAGCAGAGCAGCTGAGTTTGCAGCTGCAGCATGAACCAAACCCAAGAGGAAGGAGCTCAGCCCTGAACCTACACTCTCACTGCCCCTTCTCCCCCACTGAATTTTTAACAAAGTGGAACAAAACAAATGCTAAGTGCAATCTTCCCTGTTTGTGCTGTTTCAGGGCTGTGTACTCAAGGTAGGTGGTGGCAGTGGGTGGAGGCTGCTGGGTGTCTGTGGTTGGTGGGTGTTTGGGGGAAAAAAAATAAAAAGAAAAGAAAACAAACCTAACCAAGAGAGTGGGAAATAAAGCACAGCCCTCTGGAAGAGCACATTGAGATGACCACCCAATTTATTCTCTGCGAGCAGGAAAGCATCCAGGGATCAGGGCTCTGAAGGGCTGCAGCAGGGGGGCTGTGTGAGCCCCTGAGGATGAAGACATGACATAGGATGTGTCCAGGACTGCAAGGAACACAAAAAACAGCCAGAGCTGGTTCAGAAGCTGGGGCAGGAAGAGTTTTTCCCCCATGGAGGTCTGGATAGTGGGGGTGGGTGACAGGCTGCTCCTCTTCTTCATTGGGCACCTGGGAGGACTGACAGCCCCAATGCTTTCGTGCCTTGGAACTCTGAAACTGCAACCGATGCATTTATTTATTTATTTATTTATTTATTTATTACTTTAATATCTTAAAATTACTATTGCTGCAGATGAGAGTGCAGCACTCCTGGTGGACATTCCCATCGCTAAGGAACAGATGCATCCCAGTCCTGGAGCAGGTCAGCAGAGAGAGCTGCTCGAGCAGGAGGCAGAGCAAGGACATTCACCACCCTCCAACACAGCTGTGGGGGTCAGAGATCCTCAGGCAGAGGCAGGGCCTGGAGCTGGGCATGGGTGGGAATTGTGGCTGTGGCTGTCTCGGGGCTCTCAGCTGCTCTCCTCGGAGCTGCCACTGCAAGGATGGAACCTCATGGTGCTCAGGGGATCCGAGACGTAGCCTGCAAGGCACAGAGAGAAGTTCACCTGTGTCTCAGCAGAATAATGTGCAAATAATTAATAATGCCAACAGAACAATGTGCATATAATTTTGAAGTGGATAGGCCCAGATCATGCTGATACCTTTTTTTTTATTCTGCTGCCTGCAAAACTCCACTCAATATTGTCTCCTCAGGAAAAATTTAAATAGGATGCAAACAGAACCTTGTCCTTCCTGCCACGCCCTCACAATAATCATGCACAAAGAAGCTTTGGTTACTGACAGAAAAACACAGATCTCATTGTTTTAGTAACACAGTGCAGGCTTGATATTAAGAAAGGTACTTCTTGCTCTTTCAACTAGAGCTTTAGAGGGCTCAAAATAAGCATCCTGCCGTGTTTTTAAAATATTTTAATTCTTGACACTATAAAACAGAAAGCAACTGCTCTTGGCAGTACTGTATTTTCAGCAAGCTGCTCCAACTGTGCCAAGGAAACCACTTTTCCCTGCCCAGTGTCACAGGGGCTCTACTAACATGAACAACCCACTGGAGCCAGCTCGAACTTCTTGATAACCAGGGCTAGCCCAGTCCAAAGGCTGTTCAGCAAGAGAGGTTTACTGGAGATGATTGCAAACACAGGGGTGAGGAAATGCTGGTGGAAAGGTGTTTGTGTGGTGATACATGAACAGGGGAATGTGGTGGGACAGGAACAGGACAGCAAGCAGCAGCAGCTCTGTAGGGCTGCAGAGCAGTGGCAGAGAGGAGGGTGAATGCTGAAAAGGAGAGGTTCTGTTGTTTTATGCTCCAGAAATAGGACTTAGCCATGTTTTGCAGAAGCAGCCTTGAGGGTATAATGCCACATCTTATTCCCAGCTCCCCACATGCAGACAGAAAGGACCACCCAGCAGGGCACACATGCAGGGAAAGAGGCCATCAGCTGCCAGGATCACAGGCTGAGACCTCACCAGCTCTGGCAGCAAGCAGCAGCCAGAACATCAGCCAGAAAACTGAACATCAGTTTTCTCAGGAGACCTTCTGGTACCCCAGGAGGCTGCAGCTCTGCTCTGGTTGACCACACCGAGGAGCTGAGAGAAGTATTCTGCATTTACTCACCATTTTTGTCAATCGGTGGGTACTGGAAGCTTCTTCTCATGTCTTCCAAAGACAGACCCTGGGAAGGGTGTTGCCCAGTGCTGCAAATGAGACAGGAGGGGTCAGTTTAGGTAAGATTGATAAAGTCATCTTTCCAGACCATGAGAACTGGACAGGGTTGGAAAAAAAAGACAGTAACGTGCAATACATCAGCCTGAAGTGGGGCTACAGAAAGGCACTGCAGCATCTGCAGGCCATGGGAAGAGCCAGGAGGTCTGCATCGTTTCTGTGGGAAACGATGAAGGTGTCGAGAAGTACAAAATCAATGTTAAAATTTCTATCCAGTGAGGAGTTACCATGTTTGGCTCTCGTGTCAGACAGACAATTACACACACTGCTACTGCATCCAATTCCTTGTGAGCCTCCTGCATCCTGCCCTTCTGGAGAGCAATCCACTGAACAGACCCCAAAGTTACAGGGCAAGAAACACACAAATAACTCCATTGCCACAGCTGCATAACTACCAGCATGATAGATGGAGACAAATTGCTCCTGCCACGGAGTGGAGTGGTTTGCTGTAGTGCTGCATGGACACAGAGCTGCCACAGTGATGGAGACAGGAGACAGCCCAGCAAAAGCAACCCAGCTGGGGAGAAAACCAGTGGCTGACCTCTTCGCTCTGAAAATGCCCCCACTTACAGAAATGGAGCCCTGAGAAACACCTGTCATTAGGAGGTGAAGTCATTAATGATCCCATTGTGGTGTAGAACTGAAAAAACTACTGACAGAGTGGAAATCTTTTCACTTTCATAGAGTGCTGTGCCTCTGGGTCAATCTTTCTGAGTGCTCTTTATAGGTTTGAGTGTTGTTAGTTTGAATGGTAGAGCATTTGGTAAAAGAATCCACCTCTGGGTGACAGAAGAGCCTGTTTTGGTGGGCTAAGGAGTCTCAGTGCAGCACTGGAACACTGAAATACCTGTCTGCACTCATCCAGGCACGGCACTTTCTTATTCCTTTTATGCAGATCAGCTACACTCGGCAGCAGCACCCGGTTCTGTACAGAAAATAGAAGCCTATCTGACACTGCCTGCATCCTGACCTCAGCAGCCACCTCCGTGTCCTGCAGCAGACAAGAGCAGCACAATTTCCACAATTCTGCCAGACAAATGGTCCGGGTCCGGTCCCTGTGTTCTTGTACCACTTCTCAGTGCCCCCCCCAAGAGGGGTTTGGCCTCTGCCTCCCCACACCAGCCCCACAGATGGGCAAAATGGGCTCATTTTGCTGCTGTGCTGGTGTGTTTCTGGTGTCCCCTCCCCAGGGTAACAGGAGGGGACAGGGCTGGCTCTTCTCCTGCTGCTCTGGAGGGTGAGGAGCATCATTTCAGTTCCACAGTCTTCTCATAGAGGCAAGAGTTTGCTACATTTGCCCTCAAACCCAGGTCTCCTTGGCAGCAGGACAGACTGCCTCAGGTGAGAACTTCAAGGCACAGTAACAGAGAACCCACCAGTGGCTCTGCCTTAGACCACACTGCCAGTTCTCCTGACGCTTTTGTGGCCATAAACAGAATAATAAGTAAATTTTAGGATGTACTGCACTAGGAACAGCCCCAGCAGTGCTGACTCCACCTGCTCTGTGAGGCTGAGATCCTTTTCCTCTCCCTTGGGACTTGATGCTTGCAGCTGCTGTCTCTGTACCTGCTGGCACAGTTGGGTGTCTGTCTGTCTGTCCCTGCCCTCCTCTTGGGCTGACAGCTCCTAACCCAGGGCAGTCTCCCAATGCTGCCATGCCATCTACTGCATCATTTAATCATACTACAACTTGAGATCAAGGCGGAAAAAAAACCCCAAACCCTAAAATCCATACTGGAAAAACAACATCTGATACTCCTCCAGTTGCTTTGCTGTTCTGCCATAGCTGCTCTCTGGGCTGACTACTGATCACTCCCTGTGTTTTATCTTCAGCACAGGCTCTTATGGCCAGGGAACTGGGTGTTCTCCCTGCCCGCCAGAGCTCCCTCTCATTAAAGAAACTCCACTGACATTCAGAACCTAAGGGAGGTGAGGGCATGTTAGAAAACAGCTTTCACATACTTGGTCAGACACAGGCTATGCACTCTGTAAAAGGGACATACACACACAAATGGAACAAGGAACAAACTTTCTCCTCCCTAATAATCACAATGGCATTTCACTGCGACCTTTCTTCCCATTTTTTTTTTCCTCATTTCTAAGATTTTTAGCTGTTTTTTTTCCAAGTGTGCTTTATTCCTCCTAATCAGAAAGATTAGGAGTTGTATTTTGGCATAGGTAACAAGCCATGCATGTGACACGGGTGAGGAACACACTTGCCACCTTTCTGTAGGGCTTGGATTGCTGTTGGGAGGGGTGAGACCACCGGGTGGCTCTTGGCCCCTTCCAGGACTGAGGCTGCACACTGAAATATTTTTTTTTCAAAGAAAAGAAATGCTTTTGCCTTTTCTTTGGTGAAATTATTTCAAATGGAAAACGTTGTCCTTCTCTCTGTCCTTCCCCAGCCTGCTGCAGGTGATGCAGGTACCTCCACCCACCCACCACAGCTCCTCTGCATCCCCGTAGCTGGGCACTGTTTGTTTCATCTGCAAAGTGTGTGGTGCCCGTGCACAGCTGGGCTTGATTTCCTACCGGTTTTACATAACTTATAGCAAAACCAAGCCCCCAAACCATCCCACCTCTGTGACCAGGCAGCGTATGCCCGTGCATTCACAGCGTATTCCAGCTCGAAGCGGCTGCGCAGAGCTGCGACGTGGCTGCGGCCCGGGCCCCCCCGCCCAGCCAGGCAGTCTGAGGATGAGGAGGGAGACAGAGAGCCACTGCTGTTGCTGGAGGCTGGAGACATCAGCTGGATTGAAAACAAAACAAGACAAATCAAAAAAGGCACTGCTATTGCGTATTTACAAGTCTTCTCTCAGCTCTCTCTCTCTTGTTTGCCCCACACTTCATTGAATTTCAGAATAACTGGGGTTGGAAGGGACCTCTAAAAGTCATCTAGTGCAACCCCTGTGGTAAGCAAGGACACCCTCAACCAGATCCTGTCAGTTTGGGTGACAAAGGCAGTGCCTCCTGGCCTGGGTCAGCTGAGGAGAACTGAGGGCTGCCTGCAGCCACCTCCCCATTTCTGGGGTTTTCCAGCTGGGGCTGGATGGCTCTCCAGGAGAGATGCTTTTGTTCAGCCACGTGTTATTTGGCTTGTGGGCATCCATGGTGTGCCTGGGAGATATTCCTCAGGCTTCCCACAGGTAAGGGATGCCAGACCTCAGCTGTTCCCTCTGAGTGTCCCCAGGCAGGCCTGCAGCCAATGTAAAAGCAGGGTTGGTGCATCAGTTTAGGTGGTTTTACTTATGGACCACCCATACAACACAAATACCAGCAGAAGCAGGGACCTGGACTTGCTGGCAAAAAAAGTTCCTTGCCACTTCTGGCTTCAGAGATACCAAAGAGGAGCAGAAATTATTTACTGAGGTAGGAGAAGAAAAAGGAGAGGAGACAGAGGGAATTAATCCTTCATCATCTCATCATCTGCAGTACTTCACTCATGAGAAATCTTATTCCTTAAAAGTCCTCTCAAGACAGGCTTTACCCTGGGCACAGTGGAGCTTGGATCCAACTCCCCAGCTCAACAATGCTTTATTTTTCTTTTTGTGTGTAAGCTCCTGCCCCAGATTTCTTCCTGCATGCACTGCTGCCTGTGTATCATAGAAGCCAGGTCTCCCATGAGATGACACAGCTTCTTGTGATACAGTGAGTCACTTTTTTTTTTTTTTTTCCCCACTTAAAAGCTTCCACCTACACACAGAGCAACAAGCTGCAGTCAGAGCATGGAGAGATGCAATAGATTATGGGTGTCTTTCTGACAGTGATTAATTTTAAAAGGAGGTCTGTCTTTCATTGCTTGTTTTGACTGGGCGTGGTTTTTTTTTGTTGTTTTTTTTTTTTTTTTTTTTTTTTTTTTTTGTTTTGTTTTGTTTTGTTTTGTTTTGTTTTGTTTTGTTTTTTTCTGTGTGTTTTTTTGTTTGTTTGCTTGTTTTAATCTTTAACACCCATACACACACACAAAGAGAAAATACAGTTTCAGGAACTGCAGCCCTGAAACATTCACTTTCTGTCTGACCACTCATCTTGCACTAGATGGGGACATCCATTTGTGCCATCACCACAGTCCAAAGCAGGAGCTGCCTCTGCGTTTATCCTTCTTATGTTTGCTCTTTTTACCTTGCTACCAAGGGCCTTGGCCATTTCCTCCCCTTTAATCCAAGCGATCTTGACTGAGATGAAGGGGTGCTGGTGAGCAATGGGACGTGGCAGCTCAAGAAGGTGTCACTGTGTCCCCCCCCTGCTGCTGCTGCTGCTCTCCCTGATCTGCTCCCAGCCCAGGCACAGACACCCCTGCTGGGAATAACCTCCTTACCTCAATATTGCACAGGCATTCTTCTAATTTCGTGACTACCTCTGAAAACTCTGGCCTCCCCTGTGAACACAACAGAAAAAGAGTTAAAAATAGAGCCGTGGGTGTGTGTGTGCAGAGTCACAGAGTATCTGCTGTGATTAAACTGACAGACACGGGATGGAGCGCTGCTTCCCCCCATTCCCTTCAGTCTGCTTGGGAATCTGGTGGCACCTGCACGTTCAGTACTCAGCAGGGCAGCAGAGAGGGCTGTGGATAGCAGCTTTAGCTGCATTATCCCGCTCTTTTTTCTGTAGCAATCAGATTTGAGCCAGCAATGTCTGCAGCCACACGTGTGAAGGTGGCACCGTGGGACACACAGGGTCCCGTGCCTGGCTGGCACATGCCTCCAGAGTCCTCAGTGTGAGAAATGCTTCATAGATAGGACATTCAGCTGGCTGCTTCCTCTTTTCCATCACAAACCCATCATTCTTTTGCTGTGCGGGTGCCAGAGGAGTGGCAGCCCTGGGGACAGCTACAGCTTCACATCCAGACACACAGATCTGTGTATAACACATCCCCTCAGGAAATGCAGTGGGATGCACCCCAGAGAGGTGCTGCCTATCAGCCCTGCTTTAGAAGATTTGATCTTCAATCTAGGGACAGAAATGCAGAGGGGAGTCAGGGGAAGGTCACTGCTGTCCCTCCCCTGTGGATGGTCTCAAGCACCATTAATCCTGCTGTGGCCCTAAAAGCTGCCAGTCTGAGGGTGACAGGGATTTTGCAAACTTGCTTTAGTGAGTTCATGTTCCCTTTAGCACAGAAATGAGACACTGCAAAAGCCAACATAAACCAATCTTTCTGTACCCACCATCTTACAGTCTCAGAAGGGAACACGTGTGTGTTTCATTTTCCTTCATGCTGTTGCTATCGAGTTAATTGGGATAATCAGACTTCTCCAATCACTCAAAAAACAGGCACAACTGCAGCATGTGGGGAAGGGGCAGCAGCGGCAGCCTCACTACAGTAGCTCCTTGTTAGATCTGACTCCTGCCCTGCAGGCATTGCTGGGCTCCCACAGACAGTAATTACAGCAGATGCAGCACACAGCCTTGAAATTCACACTGCAGCTACCTTCTATGCTAGAGAAGAGGTCGTTGGTTTTTTTTAATTGTAACACATCTCTGAGGGTTGTCTTTATCAGCATTAATCAGTCCCATGTGAAAACTCCCAGGGCATCTGCTGGGGGAAAATAATTCTTTGTGTTTACTATTTTAAGCCTCTGAAAATTAAATCCCATCCTGTATGAGTGGGGGAATGGATATAATAGGAAGAGCCATAAAGAGCCAAGACAGCTGGAAAAGGAGAAGGTTAGCAGTGGTGCAGCTGATAAGAATGAGCCGTGCCTGTGAAGTGCACACATCATCCACTCACACCCCTCCTGCCACCAGGAGCTGCTGCTTCCTTGCTTCCCTAAGCAGTGACAAATGCATCCCAAAACAACAGCCAGGATAACAACAGGCGATGGAGTCGCTTTGAAATCTAACAGAACAGTGGCCTTCAGTTTTGCAAACATATATGTCATGCCATGGTGTAGTGAAAGAAAATAAACCTAATGGATGCCGAGGAGAATGTGGGGGTGCTGCTGGAGGTGCAGCTGGATGGTGCCTACAGGGCAACCCAGGCACGACAGTCCTGCTATGGAGAGGGACAAGGAGGGGACAGCCACAGCTTCTCTGGGCGATCTGTCCCAGAGCATCACCACCCTCCTCCTGAAGAACTTCTTCCCAAGATCCAGGAGCTGTCACTCACCTCGGGACAGGCGTTCCAGCCCCTGATCAGGAGGGCAGAGATGGGCTTGGGGATGGAGTATCCGATGGGAGGGCGGATGTGGTGATAAGCCATGTCTGCTGCCGCCGCCGCTGCGAGACAACAGCACTGTGAGCACCCAAACCCACAGCTCCCAGGGAGACACAGCCTGCTGGCTGCTGCTGGGAGAGACAACCCCAGCAGGGATGGAAATGCTCAGACACCCAGCCTGTGGGCAAATGCTTGCAGCTTAGAGAGGCTTCCTCTCCAGTGCGTGCTGCTGGTGGCTGAGCAGTCCATCACCCTGAATGGACACAATGGACACAGGCTGCTGGTAAGGCTAAGCATGGCTGAAGGCACTCTGATTCAGGATGAACCCTAAAAAAAAAAAAAAAGGCCTTTGGGGGAAAAAACCCTGTTAATGTTCATGTTGAAGATTATTATTTTTTAAAAAAATTATTGTTTTTTTTAAATGCTTCATTATTAAGACAGGACTATGAGATACACCAGTTGCATATCAGTTGGTAACAGACTCAGATGTCCTAAAGCAGCCCATGGCCTCCTTTATAGTCTAAGACTAAAATAAACTCTAAGTATTTGTTCAGCACAAATCTAGTAAGTGCATTTTCCAAGTGCAAGCTGCTACTGACTAAGACAAAATTGCTAAAATGCTTTCCTGAGTTTACACATTCAGTGAATCCAAATATATGGTTAATCCCTCCTGTTTCTTTTGAGCTAACATTTTTCAAGTCAAAACAAATGCATTGTGAGCTCATATAAAAAATTAAGTAAACCCTTTGTTTGCCTGACAGTTCAAATTTATGTGATCAGAGTATAGCAGATATGCAGGGAACTGTAAGATTGCAACCATGAGACTGTAACAAGAATGGTCTAATTTTTTTTTTAATCAGATCCCATTCTCATCACAGTATTCATCAGAAGACCAGATTAATTTCAGCCATTGTCTGTCCTCATTGCAGCTTTTTTCTGTATAATGGTGTTTCAGAACGTTGATATCAGACAAAACCTGTGATTTTGTATCTATATGAAGACAGGAGGGCAAACAGTTTACCTAATTTTGCCTCTGCCCTAGCAAGGTTTTGGAGACCTTTTGGATTTGCCTTTTGCCAAGCAGACACTATGAAAAAAGGGCAAATGCAAATTGGATTTAGATTGCAATAAAAATGGTCCTTTTTTTCCCTGCCAAAGTAAGGTAAGACATATACTACCTGTTGGCAAAATCTTGTCTTACCAAAGTTAATAGGATTTATTCCATCTGTTTAATGGGGTCAGGATTAGAAAAAGAAAAGGAGGAACACACCGTGTGCCTCTGTATACTTCCATAATCTTTCCATGTGAGAGGCTGAGCTTCTGAACACCATAAAGGCATCCAAAGGAGTTTAATCAAGGTACAATCTCATAATAGCAGAAAAGCAATTCCTTATTTAATGATTCCCCCAACAGAAACAAAAAAAAAATAGACCAAGGAAGGAATTAAAAAGTAAAACTTTGCATGTATCAAAAATGATACATGAAAATACAAGAACAATGCCCTAATGGGAAAAGTATATCAGATTTAATTTAGTATTTGAGTACTTTATAAAGCAATTGACCTAATAAGGAAGAGCATATTGGCACCTAAAAACCACAGAATTAGACATATAGCTCTACAGAGACTCACAGAGGTACGAGCACCAGAGGAGTGTACAGCTACTGATATTTATAGTCTGCTTAGGTATAAGCATCTGTACAAATTGAGATAAATTTGCCTTTTTCAAGGTCAAAACATTGCCAGAGGCCATGATTTCTCCAAACATCAGAAAATGTGGAAGAGATTTTGGGCCAGGTCCACCTCCTACTACATCAACTGGGGTCAACGCAGGGGGGGTCCAAAGCCTCTCATTACCCATTCAACAGTCCCAAAATTTTAGGGTATGCACAGTGTAGCCCTGGAAATGCTGATTTGCTGCTGCCACCCTGCAGCTGTTTGCAGGTCCTTTCTGAGGCTGCAGGAGAATACACTCCAGGAGATGCCTCAAGAGATGGTTTTACAATCCCAGCACCAATGTGAGACAGAAGGCTGCCACTATAGTGACCCATCCATTATCCTTGAACTGGATAATGAATTTTATGTAATGTATGTGATTATAGTGGGATGCCTCTGTGCTTTTCACTGGGTGGGTAATCTTTGCACTGCATAAGAAACATCAGTACAATGGTGGTTAATATTACACAGTGTAGCTACTTCTCTAGTTCAGAGGAACTTACATATTAATCCAATGAGCATCTTACCTGGCTTCAGGTGAGCAAATGGAATTTCCCCTGTTAGCAGCTCCCAGAGGCACAAAGCATAACTGAAAACATCTGCTTTTATGGTGTACCTTGTACACTGTGTGAACACCTCCGGGGCCATCCAGCGCAGGTTCTGTGCAGCAGGGAACACAGGGAGACATTCACAGTGGTTAATTCCTCATATATGCATCTCGTCCTTTATTTGTATGATTGCTTTCCTTTCTGTTCTTATTTCCTTTCCTCTATCGCTCCATAAAATAACCAGTAAATTTTCTGGGAAAAATCTTGCATAATTTAGGCAGCAGATTATTGCATATCATCAGTGCAAGTAGCTGCCTCTCTGTCTCAGCCCCACAAGGCCAGACTGATCAGGCTTGAGACATAAGAGTAGAATAAAAGCAAGCCAGCCTGCCTCAAAGTCTGGAGACCACCTCAGAAGGTCTGAGCATGCCATATGATAATAACTAACTACTGCTCCAGCAAAACTGATGGGTTCTGCCTTGGGTTGGAGCCTTCTCTCTTGGGGTCTCACTGCTTTCTGAAAACAGGAACCACCTGCCAGCAATGAGAGCATGGGAGTGGGGAAGGGTGGATTAAAGCATGAAATTTCACTAGGGATTTTGGAGGCAATAGACACCCAAATATAACCTTATAAAGCATAATTTTCTGTTGCAGATATTCTATATTCACTGATTTATGCCATTAGAGAGGCCTAAAGGAAAAAAAAATAAATCACACCACGAAGAAACATTGAGACGAAATAGTGTAACAGCACATATTTTCTAACTAAAATATTTCTAACGTCATAAGTGGACATAATAAGTGGAACAAAACAAGAAACAAACCCCAGGTTGTTTTGTCATATTGTCTTCATCCAGGGATTGCAAAAATCTAGATTCTGAAACACACAGAACAAAAAAAGAAACTTACTGTCGAGCCAACACCGACACCCCCCTTACTATACAAAATTTATGGCAAAAAGTTGCTTTTGGTTTTGTGGTGTGTGTTTGTTTTTTTGTTCTTTTAAACAACTCTGGGTAGTAAAAGTCCAACTGGCATAAATCTACAAAGCTCCACTGATACCAACAGCAGTTTACATCAGCTGAGGGTCTGTCCCAGAACGTGTGACCTTGTGGCATTTGTTGTGAATTAATGTAACTGTATCTGGATTTACAGCAGGCAGTCACTGAGCCCTGCATTAAAATGCAATCCCACAGAAGCCTGTCAGACTGACTGACTGTCAGAAAAGCAGCCCACCTAAAATGACAAGATCTTGGAGGAGTGTCATGCAGCTGGGATACGCTACATGTTGTGAGAGATAAGTAAGTCCCCAAGCAGGACTTGGATGCCTTTGACATATCAGAAAAATACACTTGAGCGTGCATCTGGGTGGGCAGCAGCAGTGTCAGCAATGTGCCAGACAAGCAGCTGCTCCCATGTGGTCCAAGCCTTGTGCCATCTCCTTGCTCCAGCAGGCAGGGAACGGCAGGTCTGGTCAGCATGGGCCCCTCCAGATGTGGTCGTACTGCTACCACCCTCCTCCCAGCTCAGGCTGATGTTTGTACATCTCTGCTGATCACATCTCTGCTGATACTGCCTGGAGACAATGGCCACGTCTTAAAGTAGCTCCCGAGGAGCTGGATCAAACCCAGCTCCTTGAACTCCACTCTTGCACCCGTGTGAACCCATTCCTGTGGGGCTTGACTGGCAAACACCAAGGCAAAGAACAAAATACAGATACACGAAGAAGAGCCTAATTCTGAGCACAGAAACATGTGAAAATTGGTAACTGAGACCACCAGCTATATTCTGCTCTTTAGGTAGAGGTACAGAAACATGCCCCACTGCCATGGGGTTTGCTGAGCAGCAGTGGCCTCAGACCCTCAGCACTTGCCCTGCAGGAGGAGGGCACATCTACCAGAGGCATCTTCACTCAGCTGCTTCCCCTACCACTGCCACTAAAACTCAAACTGAGACATATCCATCTCACCATGGGCTGGCCTTCCTTCTCAGATAGACAGTGAGGTACTTCACAGTACCTGCTAGTTTAGATGAGACAAAAATTAGGGGTATTCTCATCCCTGAAAGCCTTTTCTGTTGTTTCATAATAAAATGAGACTCAGCATTTTCTCAGTCAGCACATGTATTGTTCTAGAGAATTTGAGGTCAAACGATAAAAGCTCCTTACCTCCAAAATCAGCAACAACCGCATGACCATCCTCATACAGGAGAATATTGTGACTGGAAAAAAAAACATTATATATAATTGTTTAGTAGTGGCGTAAAGATATGGAAAATTTTGCAATTTTTGTTTCATAACTAAACTCCTGAGGAGTTCAAATCTCCTGCTTATTGTCTATAGACAAACCACTTCTAGCTACATCTCATATTTATTCTTAGAAAGTATGCATTAACTCTGAGGAGGCAAACCCAATAGCTTCATAAATGAGAATGTCAGTTTCTAATCAATACTAGAACAAAACAATTTCTGTAATTAGGTATAGATCAAGTATAACATCTTTATTCAATATGTGCATGTAATCACAGTGATGAAGAGAAAAAGATGAGACAAATATAAACACAGTGGTGGCCTTTAAAAAATGACACAGACCGATTCTTTTAAGCCTTGCATAAATGTAAATTCATAGTGGTAATTACTGATTTATTTAGGAAGGAATAGATCTGAAGAGTCCATACAGAATGGATCTCTAGAAACCATAAGAAATCCATTATGCTGGGAAAAAAAACCCAACACCACAATGGGGAGCCCTATTCAACTCATTGTCCACACTGACTAATGGAACAGTGACTTCCATGAAACAAAGGTTCTGTATTTCTTAAAGCATCTCCTTTTGTTTAGGAAGAGAAGACACACCACTTATCCTGTAGCTTGTCTCAGCATGTTAGGTATTATTTCAATATAAAGTCTGCATCTTTGTCCTAGACAGTGTCTGGAATTAGGAAGGAGGGAATAAATGAAGGGTTTGGTCTGGTTTGGTCGGGACATGTATGGGCCAGTCTCTGTCAGGACATCTAGAGATCAGATAATTTGTTTATCAACAATAATGTCTTGTACCAGCATCTATAAAACTGTTTTGATTTCAGTGGCATCTTTGAAACCATAGCAACTGCAGGTCTCAGTGAATTCAAAGCATTGGATAACAAGAACTTCACCTTAGATTGCCAGCAGAGATATTTGGAGGCTTAAAGTTAAGCCTGATAGATTTGTCTTAAAACTATGAGAACCAACAAGGTGAATTATTAGATTTGTGTGGTGGTTTAAATCCTTTTATTGAAAGTAATGTGAAGAAAATTCAGCTTTATTTACATATTATTTGCTCAAAGCCAGTGAGGGATAATGGATAATGTCTGGCAGGAATCCTAACCCTACATGTGCATCCTTTCTATTACTCAGAGGATTTAAAAACATGAGCTTCCGTGTATGAACAAAACAACTATGAAAAGGTTTCTACACGAGGTTACTAATATTTCTTATGCATTTTATAAAAGTGTTGCCTTGTGAGCAGGTAGGCAGGAGAGCTGCAAACCACACCAAACAAATATAGAGTATTTCTAACCCAGGAACTGTGAAAACATTCAGATTAGATAAGAACTAAAGGTGTTTTTTACACATTTGCACCTCAATAGCATCAAATAAGAGAAAAAGGTAAAACTTAAGCAAGTGATTTGCAAGGTTTTGGTTCTGTCTCCCCGATGAATATTGGATTGGAAAAGATTCAGAGCCACAGGGCAGCTGGAATGCACTTCCCTTCCAAAAGATTGTGGTAAAATGCCCATTCAGAGCCGTCTCATTCCTCAATAGTTCCTAAAAGGACACGGCTGAGAAGGCAAAGAGCTGTCAGGTCCTGTCTCTGCCAAGGGGGTGAACAGGTACCCATCAGATCAGGTGTGCAACATCAGTCTATAACAGATTAAACATAAGGTTCCAGTGCTGCCTCAGCTCTTAGTTCTCATTTTACACTTTCATCAACAATATAAACCCAAAGTGAACAAAACAGAAATGAGATTTCACTTCTTAAGTAAGTAGCAATTGATAAATTAAATTTATGGGAGAGCCTCAAAGCGAACGTCTAATTAATTTTCGAAGAGGGAGAATTTCCATGAACATCGTGGATGGCTGAAAAAAAACCCCAAACCAGAGCTTGGGAAGAAAATAGCTGAGATGGAAAGTTTCCTGGCAGCCCTGCCAAGGTTTGTGTGGTCACTAGAGGGGGATGCAGCGCACAACTTGCAAGCATCTTGCACTCTCTGAATTTTCTTTTATTGTGGACCTCTGTGTTACGGATCAATTTTGCCCTTTGATAACACTCGTTTTAGCTTAAATGCACATATTCATTCTGGAGAGATAATTCAAATTATACTTACCTTGTCAAATGTACAAAGAAAAAGAGCCAAGAGTTACAAAGCATGGGAAAAGTTGGAGCAGGTTCTGCTTCTTGCCAACTCTGTTACCTTATTTAGCACTACAAATTAGGATACTTTTCTGTGTTGCAGAACTAAACCACTTGGGAGCTATAGGCTCTATCAGGTATACCTCTTTTTTTTCAAATCTTATTCTTATGTGCCCATTCCTTAATTGGCCAATAAAGGAATAAAAAAACCCCTTAAAAATTAAAATAAAAAAGAGCAGAGATCTGTTTTCTCCTCTCACTGTCTTGCAGTCTCACTGTGCATTAAATCAGTCTCCCTGGGGTTCTTGGTTACACCTCTCAAAGGCAGACACTTTCCTGGTCATTTAGGGGTCACTGCTGGTTTTTATGAGCACTGTGACACTGCAAATACAGCTTAGTGAGTCTGCTAAACCTTCATCTTGAAAATCCATCTTTGTCCTAATACAGTCTCCATTTCATGGCTTTTGACTGGACTGTAGAACTTGAAATTAAAGCTGTTGGCAGCAGTCCTTCCTCCTCTGCAGTGCCTCTTCACGGAGGGATAGAGAAGCAAAGAATTGGAGCTCTGTCAATCAAAATGAGCAAAACTGAATCTAGTCCAAAATGCCTTCTTTTCCGTGGTTTGCAAGGGGCTCGGTCTAATCTATGGGTAGGTTTTGCCACATGAAATGAAATATTCTGCCAGAGATAAGGTTTGAAGGCAGCTTTGTAAACTATTACAGGATTTCATACAGGCATTTAATTTTGAAGTCAGTCCAACTTTGGGGAAGGTTTTGGACTAGATGATCTTGGAGGTCCCTCCCAACTTAACAGCTTTATGAATTTGTTAACTGCTGCTTTCCAGTGGTTTCTCTTTAATCTGGCAGCACGCAGGGAGCTCTTTATGCAGCACACTACAGAGGGATTTGCTAAGGGAATTCATTAATTCCCCAAGCATTGAGTAAACAGCTATATCCATATTTATACACATATGGGCTTTTGCTTCTGCAGATCCATAAATGCCTTTCAAAGGCACTTCTTCCTGCTCTTCTTCTTCTTCAAATGATATTGAGCATACAAGTGATGTGTCATTTTACTACAATGCTGACAAATTTGACAGCATGCTGTTACCAGAACTGGAGTGTTCGCTCCCCATACCCAAACACGTTTCAGCTCCTCACGCTCAGCACTGGCTGTAGAAAGACTCTTCTTTTCAAGCCAGGGTAGCAAAAAAAGCAGCTACCACTTCTGCAGTTGATTTATTCTCTGTTCAAGTTGGAATCAGGGTGAGCTCCTACTCTGTGTTTGTTGATTCACAGAAGGTCCCACAGCCCTATGCTGAGCGATGACTAAAATGACTATTTTTGGTTTTATTATCTGCAGAGTGGGATGAACAAGAGACTAAGGATGGTGTTTGAAAAATACCCCCCGCATGAGAAAAATGGTGTGCTTTCATTCCTGGCTGAGCAGAAACAGACTATTTTGAATCTAAGTTTGTTTTCCAGTCTTCAGAATTATTTCAGGTTCACGTCTTGCTCAACATGACACTCTCAATTGAAGGTTTTTTAGAAAGGAAGCTGAATTGTATGATATAAGGGTTTGGAAACCCATAGTTTGTGGTCTGTAAGTTGTAAAAAAATAAGGGTAATAGTTTTCAAGTAGGGATAGCTACTAGTTAGACTAAAGGTGATCTGATTCACTTTGCTCTATTTACAGCTTCTAATATCCTTTATTCTCAGCCTTGAAGTGGATCATTGCAACACCAGTGTGGAACTATAAGTGGTTGTATCCTGCAATGGGCACTGATTCCAGGGGATGTTACTCTACACAAACTTCTGATATAAGCCATAGTACTTATTGATTTCATCAGTGTCCAAATTACTTTCCTTGTAATACTGGCATGCTTTTTTTTTCTGCAAAAGCATATACATGCAAGCAGAACAGTCTTCACATTAAAGAGCCTGGCTTTCCAAACAGCTTAAAAGGTTTCTGTGCTCCTGAGCCCTGAGCAGCATTTCTGGATCAGGCATTTCCAGACCGTGTGTAGCAGAGGCCAAAGCCATCAGCATCCTGTGCCCATCCTTGGGCTCATGGACAGGAGTAACAACCAGGTCCCTGCCAACTGAGGCTTCAGCACCTCTGCTAACTGTGGTGCTTGTTCAGGTGTAGAGACACAGATTTAAGAGTATAACACAACACATCCTGACTCACCATGATTCCTGCTCTCTCTTTTCTTTGCAGAAATACAACTGCATCTCCTGGGTGTGCCTGCAGAGGTTGGGATCATTCCTCTTTATCCCTTTCTGCTTTTCTGACTGTTCACTTATTCCAGGTGAACACCTGGCTGTGAGCACAGCTGGAAGGCAGTGTCTGAAGGGGTGGTTGGATGGATGCAAGGGAGGTCTCAGAGACATCCTGAGCTCATCTCCTCCAGCTGAGGCTGGAGCCCACCAGGCTGGGGGTGTTGAACCACCCATCACACAGCAGGGACAGGCAGTGCCTCTCAGCCACCACTCAGCCTCTGCTCAGAGAGGATGCTTCCAGCCCAGCAAGTACACGAGAGCTGACATTTATTTCTGGTCTCCCTAAAAGGGCTCAATAAAATCCATTTGTTGTGACAGAACAGTAACAACAGATCAGAATTCATTATTATGCTAGGAGGATGCCTGGAGATGTAAGCTTTTCTTTCAGACTTTGAAAAAGCTTTATGGGTCCATGTTTCCTGGGAGAGACTTCACAGTTAGCACGTAAAATGCAAAATGGAAGGCAAATTTCTGAAGAAGAGATACAAGGAATTAACAAAACAGAAGATCTGATTATTTTCCTTTGTTTCTGTGTTTGATCAGGAAGAAACACAGCCAGCGGGCAAGTAAAAAGGAACTTGATGTGTGTGTCCTAAGCAAAATATTACATTTATCTCAATTTGGAAAGACCAACTCAAGTATGTCAAGGTTTCGTGCAGTCAGCAGCACAGAGGCAGGGATGCAGCACGATGCAGCACAAATTAGGATTATTTAGGAGGTACATATGATGCTCTAGCCAGCAGGGAAGGATCTGCATGCCTAGGAGGAGTTAAGATATCTTTAAATGCAGCGGGCTAAGGGAGGAAGAGCAGAGGTGCTGCTCCAACACAGATTTGCTGCCAGGCTGCCTGGGTACAGGAGTAGATCCCTCCTGCCACTGCCCTCAGATTTTATCCTAGTAGAATCACACCTGAGGAATCAGCTGTACTTTTCCAGGCAGCTCAGAAATAGTGTGGCTGAGCATCAGTTTTTCTAGAAGAAGAGGAAAGTCTTTGGTGTTCACACAGTAATTCATAATTTGTTTTTCAAACCACTGTGATGTAACCATGAACGTGTGCAGGGAACAAGGCACCTGCCAGAGATGCCAGCAACCAGAAAATATGGAAAGAGCTGGAGTAACATCTCCCCACTTCTGCACCCAGCCAGGTCTATCTGGGTACCTGGGGGAGCCAACAAGACAAGGTTCAACCACTTTCACACTTGCCAGAGGAAAAAGGAGATTCTGCATCTGGTACAGAAACTTGAAGAGAGAGGAAGCCTTTAAAAATAACTGGAGAAGTGATCTACTGCCACATTTACAGCTCCATAAAAGTTGGACAGCTCTATAAAAAGCACAGGGACAAAGACTAAATACTTGCTAATTAACTGATAATGAAAGACATGTACTGCATGCAATATGCAGTATGAGAACACAGACCACAACCACGCCAGTTTGCACAATGTCATTTAGCAGGAAAAAGTGCATATGGGCTCATGAAAACTGATTTACCAGCTCAAGGAAGCTATTGCAATTGTTTTCATTTTCAGCCAAGATACACAAGAGGTAGCAAAACCAACCATTTGCAGGCAACAGATAAGGAAAAAGGCTTTTAGAAATCAGCAACAAAACCAGATTTTCGAAACAAACTGGGAATGTGGGGGAAAAAAAAACAAACCACAAAATGCATTAGCTAGGTCAGAAGCTTCCAGTACCTCTGAAGATTAAAGTTTTCATACACCAGTTGCTATGCCTCCACAGCACATGACTTTTGAAGAGCTGGGCAAATTACTATATAAAAGGGTATGAATGTGAACACAACAATGCTTGCATCGTATTTATCAAAATGTTGACTGATCCAAATAAATTCAGGAGAGTGAAGAGTATATCTAAAAAAAGAAACGAAAAAGTTGGCATGGCTTATGTGATGAAGTGGAAATGAAAGCAATATTGATGGCCTCAACAAAAAAGCCTAACTTGTTCATGTTAAAGCTGTGTTTACAACCAAGAACAGCCAAGTAAGGAACAAAAACTTCACCAGATAATAGCTTTTAAGCTCTCCCAAGCAGGACAAATTGCTGTCTTCCAGATTTCTAGCTTCACCTAAATCCAAACCTTGGATTGATAAATGTAATAATAAAAGTGTAGTGGATTCACACAATGTAACCATGACTCATTTAGTTCATATTTAATCTGATTTTAGCTCCTCTATATGCTGACTTGAGTATGATGTGGAATTGTTCTGAGACCTTCACCAGATATCAAATGAAAATATTGATCAAACAGAAGGCTAAACTAGAGAGACTCTTAAAGCCTGTACCCTGGGGTGGATGTAGGCACACAAATGACCCAAAACTACAGACTTTTCTGTGATCTCTGTTCAGATTTGGCCTCTGTCAGCAGGGACAAAAATTATCACCATTTCTCAACACAAGTAAAATGTATTAAGCCCTGGCTTCAGCTCCAGTCCTACAAAAGGATTGTGTATACCTTGAATAAACCCAGCTTGATGATTTGCATGATCAAGACCTAGGCTGGCAGCTGTGGAGAGGCTGAGAAGCCTCAAGCATCCCCTGTGCCCCTCCCTGGGCAGCACAGAGCAGTCTGTCTGACAAACCAGGGGTGAACTGAGCATTGGGGCCCATCTGAGAGCTCTGGCAGGGCTGTTTCAGCCTGGTGCCCCCAGGGAGCACTGCAATGGCTGATTTTGCTTTTTCAAAGCAAAAAATAAAGCCCGCAGAAATGCAGCTTGGAAGGTGCACCTCACAAAAGCTATTATTGCCTCAGGGGCACTTGGAAACCACAGATGAGAAAGGGAACTCTTCAGCCTCTGTTTTGAGAAATACAGCAAGCTAAATCCGAGCTGGCCTGACAGAAGGTTAATAATAAGTTCAGCAGAACCAGAAATTAATTGTCTGCTGCTAGGGCCACACACCGCCGGAGATGGTGAGACCAAGCATCATTTGCTTTATGAAATCGTGGAAGGAAAAAGGCTGCAGAAAGGATCAGAAGTGTGTAATCATCCCAGGCTTCACAGGAGCTGGGAGCTGTGCAGGCCAGTAGCTGCTGGGGCTGCTCCCTCCCAGGGCAAGACAGAAGTGTCTTCAGTGTCCCTCTCCTGGGGCACAGGGCCATGAAAGATCCTTCTACCTTGAGCAGACTGGGTTTAATGAAAGGCAGCTGCTATTTTAAGATTTCATAAGGGAATTTATAACAAAGAGGAGTTGCAGACACCATCCCCATTACCACCAGGCTTCCATCCTCGCTTTCATCTTTCTCACTAAGCCATCTCTCAGAAACTTTTACAGATGCTTGGAGCCATCAAATGAAGGTTAGTTGCTCAAAGGCTTGGCCCTGCCATATTCTGCTGTTATGGCTTAAATTAAATTGATACTAAAATTGTTGCTTTTTTTTTATTAAAGTGCTATAATAATTGTGGCTACAATCCCTCACCATGGTGTAAGCAGTAACAAGCTGATACATGTCCAGAACTGAGAAGCAAAATAAAACTCCCAATTATTCTCAAAATGGAAGCATAACCCCTTTTCCAGGGCAGAGACATGAAAGATTCATTTTTCTCCTCTGTTCTGTGAAGCCATGTTGCAGATTTATTCAGTGCATTATGTGCATTGCGTTAGGCTTCAGAACTCACAAGGAGAGTTACAAGCTATGTGAAAATTTAAGGTAAAAAATTTAAGGCTCCTGTGAAGCCACTGGCAAAACTTAGCACGTGAAGGTCAGAATTTCACTCTTGGTCTTTTCTCTTCAGCTGTCATAAAGATTTTCATCTCATAATTGTGTCTGGGGGCTGAGGGGGCTCACGCTGAAACCCTGACTTCTTCTGGAAAGTTTCAGAAGTTCTGCACCACCCCTGAACCCCAGTGCTGCCCTCACAGCAAATTATCCCTGACCCTCACACATATAACCTGGCAAAAGTTCTGTCAGGCAATGATTTGCTTTTGGCTCTCCTGTGAGATGCTGTTTTCAGTTTTCTTTTGAGGAAAATATTATTTAAATCTCTTCAGTGCAGAGGTATTTTTCTAACAGCCACGAGTGTTGAGTCCTGAAGCTGAACCTGGTGTCTGGGTCTTTGCTGTCCTGACACAGCTCCACGGGGCTGCAGCATCCAGCTCAGAGCTGCAGCAGGGATGGGGCAGGTACAGACACAGGGGCAGAAGGAGGAGGCAGAAAGAAATTCTCCCACCCTGTCTGTTCTGTAGCTTGACACACAGGTTGCTGTCTGCACAAGAAATCCTAGTGAACCCACCTTGTGCTCTAAGAAGCTGGACACTTGCCAACAGGGCCTGACCTCAGCAGCTTGCTCTGTAGCACTTCCAAAAGCCTCAGGGGCTGGTAGAAGAATGTTGCTCTTGTAAACAGATTTTTTTTTTTTCCCCAGAAAAGTTATTGCAGAAAAGCTCTGCCCAATGCCAAGGATTCCTCACAGTTTAATTTTTTAGATCTATTTGATAAACAAAATTCTATTTTAAAAACTTGGAATTAGAATTAAAAAATTAAAAAACCTAGGAAGAACAGAAGAAATAATTTGAAATGTCAAAATTCAGCATTTCAGAGATCTCTGAAATTTGAGTTCAGGATTTCTTGGGCTAACATAATTTTGATAAGTGGTTTTTGGAGGCACTGAGGCAGTACAAAGGGCACATAAAATGCTTTCCAACAGACAAATTGGCAAGTGCAGGCTGTAGCAGCACACTTGGATGCAGCCTTCACGCAGCCTCTGTGCATGGATGAACACAACACGTCAGCAACATCCTCCTACACATGGTGCATCTCTCATCCCCGTACAAAACACCATCTCTGCACAGTTAAATCAAGTAATTGGGAATGTAATTGGCCGTGTTTAACTGCAGCCATTGCTCTGTGCGTGTAGCAGTTAAGAGGAGCAGATGGATGCACTCAGACCACGGGGCAGATCAATAAAGCAAACTGTGCTCAAATTTGTGGTCGCAGTATAAAGAGGAATTTGTGCCAATATTACCAACCCAGGGCTCATAAATCCCCAAAGGATGGCTTGAAGTGATATGGTTTGTAGACTGCATTTTTCAGACTAGAAGAAATGTGCTATGATATGATTGTCTTCAGTCTGCAAGGATATTTTCTTCTTTTGTAACCACAAACAGAATTATTGTTTTGTTTAAAAAATGTGACTTCAAGAGCAGGTACTCATTTTTGAAAATAGCCTTTTGAACTCAAAGGTTGTGGGAAGAGAGAGAGAACTCAAGACCTTCTCTTGTACATGCCTGGCTTTCAAATTTGTCTCTATGGGCCACTGCCAGAGACAGGATGCTGAATTTCTGTGGCAGCCTCAAGAGAAATAGAGACCAGTTTAAATCAAACACAATTCCAAAAGTAGGTGAAATGAATGAATTAACATTTTGGATTCCAAAAAGTATACTGGGGAAATACACTTGCTAGCCTAAATTGTGAAAATGCTGTCCCATGGTTTATGTGGCCCCATAGCAATGTAGCAAACAGGATAAAGAAAGAGACTTACCTGTTCAAATCACGATGGATGATGGGCTGTGTGAGGTTGTGCAGGTACTCCATGCCTTTGGCAACATCTACAGCAATGATTAATTTAGACTGCAGATCAAGAGTCCTGTATTTTGGAAAAAAAAAAAAAAAGAGTAATTTAACCCAAAGTTAATGGAATGGAAAAAAATAGATCTGTGAATAATTATTATCTGTACATCGTGGAAATTTTAATGCTTAAATACAAAATAATATTTTATAGTCTATGTTGCTTTAATGTTGAGTCTAATATAATGTAAAATAATGACTAAGTAGCAATTTTGTGATTACTTAATTAATTTCCCTTCACTCCAAATAATTGTAATCAAAGCCAAATTTCTCCTACTGCATTCTTTTCTCTGTTCTTTTGTACCAAAACGAATGACATTTACACTTGCATAGATTTACTAGTCTTACAAATTTTGTCCCAGAAGCCCAAGCAGAGAACGAGGGGAATACCTCTTCTGTTCATGCAGCAGGGAGAAGAGAGATCCTCCTGAAATGTACTGAGTGACTATGGCAAACTGGCTGGGGTCGTCCAGGCAAGCCCCCACAAACTGGATGACACAGGGGTGGTTGAGGCGGCAGAGGATGGAAACTTCCCGGCAGAACATGTCCACGTCAGACTTGGAGCAGTAAGTATTGGCTCGATAGCTTAGAATTCACATGAGAGGAAACAGTAGTAAGGCAAAAATATAATAAAATTTGGGTTTGTTTTTTTTTTAATACTTCCAATGAGATCATGAACCAAACAGGATGGAGCAGTCTGTTAAACTCACCGTTTGATTGCGACAATTTTGTTTCTGCATCGTCCCTTATATACCTTTCCAAAAGATCCTAAAGTGATTTAAAATAAACAGGCATAATGATGTTTATGATCAACATCAGGCATTCAAAGCAGCTGCACCCTTATTTCTGGTACCTGAGCCGATGATCTCATGGAACTCGATTTCAGAGAGCTGGAGGTGGAAATGTGAAGGCAACCCAGCACGGAGGAGGAGGACGTCTGCCTTTTCTGCAAAAGGACAACAAGTGCTCTGTGCAGGCTGCAGGGCCAGGGGGGCAGGGGGAGGATGTGAGCATTTCACTTCACACAGCCATTGCAGGGTGGAAGTTGACTGTCTGGGCTGGTAACCCCCTTCCCCAGCAGCAGGCAAGGCTGCAATTCCCTGTCCTGGCTTTCAGATCTTGACACTGAGGAGCACTGGCCCAGGCAGACCTGCCCATAACATCTGATGGTTGTGTAAAGTTCCTTATATAGAGAATTAGTCCCTTGTTTTCTGCAGAGCTGTAGAGCTAGCTCCCTGTGATTTACCTCTGAAACATCTCTACCTTGTTGACTGGTTTAGCTCCTTACTATAAAGTTGATCAGAATATTTCTAACTGGAACATTTCAGTGCTGCTATGTAAAGAATGCAAGGACTTGATTATACCCAGAGTGAATGTTTGAAGTGGAAAATTGAAAACACCACAAAAATCGCAGTATTTTAGAGTACAAATAGTCATCTGAATGTTTTGTCCACACAGATACACAGAATGTTTTGTCCACACAGATTATTTTGGAGACAATTTTTCTTGTAATGATAATCCAGGCATTTTATAGTGAAATTCAGTACAATTTGTTTGCATACATGGATATGTGTGTATTAGAGTAGTACTAATTCATAACCACATACTTTTCTCCAAAGAAATAAAAATAAATATATTTTTTAAAGTAAATGAAAGGAAGATAAATACAGAAGTTATTATGATGCTGAACAACAAAGCTAAGTATATTGCTTCCTAAAATTATCCCAGGGGAACATGGCTGCTCTGTATGCACATCATTACATTTCTGAACAAAGAAAATTCCAGGAATAATCAGTCTGGTGTAGTATGTCAAGGCAGACAAACATCTTGGGTATAAAGACCATAGAAGTTCAAGTCCTCCCTTGCCACTGAGCATACCTTTAGTCATGCTTTTAATCTTTCCTAGAGGGGATGGAACTGACACGTAGGAACCATCTGAAATAAAACAACAGGATGAGTTTTACAGAATTCAAAGTCAGGATAAACATCTGTGCTGATAAACTAATGAGGCAATGACTGCTTACAGAATGAAAAATACAGGGGTGAAAATACACACAAGCACAGAACCACAGATGGTTTGATGTTGCATTGCTGTGTTCTTGAAAGAAATTGGTGTCTCCCTTCACTGACCTCCGCAGCCACACTGCCACCGGTACCCAAGAAGGCCAGGGCAGGCTCCACATCAGGTGGGTTTTGTAAAGATTACCAAATTCTGACAACAGAGCTGTTGCCAGTTCACTGACTAGATTTTCTGAAAGATCTCAGCTTTCTCCATGTGCCAGAACCTTCTTCTCTTGTATTTATGCTTCAGTGGGAGCAGAGTTCTTCTAACAATCATCATTAAGAAAAATATCTCTGGGTGTCTCAGCTGTTCGCCAAAATAAGTTTCCAATACACACAAAACTTACTGCCCTCAAGATTTACACATACTTGAGGTCTACTAAACCTAAACCTGGCTGCTGCTGCTGCCTGTAGGGTTCCTCCTGCTCCCATGGTTGGAGGAATCCACAGCCTGGACAAGCCTCAGCCCCAGACAGACTCAGCCCCTCCAGAGGCAGCGTTCCCAGCTCTGTTCATTACCTGCTTGCCTCAGCATCCTTCTGGGCACTCATCATTTAGTTGCCAATACAAATGAATATTTGTGGAGCAAAAAGGGTAATTAATTCTTCCCAAGGGAGAATTAGATTCCCAAATATATTAGAACTTATAAAGGGGGCTCAGTACAGTAATACACTGAATGTCAGCAATCAAAGAAACACCAGAGCTAAACAATGCAAAGAGAATGGCTAAACAAGGTGTTAAGGATGTCAAAAGGTATGAGTAATGATCACCAGGGACTGATCTTCCTCTCACAGCTTTTAGCTCTTCTCTCTAGTGAGTAATACAAAGTGACAGCTCTATTTTAAGATAAAGGAAGACTTCTGACATAAATAGAGGGTGCCTGGAACACAGGGAATCTCATGACACTAATTTTCTTTGTGCCAGACGGAATTGATCCGAAGCTCCCTGACATCTGTGGAGCATCCCCAGAGACTTCAGCAATCTTTGGATCAGACCCTGCAGTTCGACAACACAGTCATTTCTCAGACCCTACCTCCTCCAGGCTGCGAGTATTCATTACAGGGTGATTCATCTTGAGGTCTTTTATAATGCTTCAGAAGGGTCACAATGGCATCGTGACCTAAGGAAGAAAGAGGAAGCATGAGGATTTTCAGGTAAAACACAGCAGTCTTTTATTTAAATTGTTTTATACAAAATCAGTGAATTAAACAAACGTACAACGTGCCTATAAAACATGTAAATATACATATAGTAGTGCTAATCTGAAATATACTATGATTCTTAACTACAGAAATAAAGAAATATACCTGCCAATAAAACCAAACGTTATTTTTATGAGACCACCTAATGCTACAATGTGATACATGGCAATAGAAAAAACTCTGCTACAGAAATCCTAACATGAAAGTTGACAATGGTCTTCAATAGACCTTATAAGGTCAACCAGTGAGTTCCAGTGTCCTAAACTGCACTGAATTTGTACACCACGTTGCTGCAGACAGTGTCCATCCTCATCATTCTCCTTCACAAGGAACCAGCAGAGAAGGATGTGTGCACAGTGTGCTGACATTCTCAGGTGTTTGATGCACAATGTTCTTCCTGGGGGCAGCCAAAATTATTTTCTAAACCTCTCGGAGATGAGTTTTTCTTCATGTCATGGTTTTAGCCAGGAACCAGGTGAAAGCTGCTCTCTGCTATCCCCCTGCTACCCTCTCAGGGGAAGATAAAAAGGGGAAAAAGGACTTGAAGGTTGGAAACCTGCAGTCAAAAACAGGACAGAGAACTGACATGCTGCTGGACATACAGGACAATGTAACAGGAGCCATGAAAAATGCCTTGTTTTGATCCAGATTTGCAAGAACTTAAGATTACTGACAGCTTCATTGCCCCTTGCAATGCCCCCTTTGGTAGCAGAGCTGAAGCTCCTGAGTTTCATACCAGAGGAGACACAGCCTTTTCTGGACAGGCTGTATGCTCTCTATTTCAGCAGCATGTAAGTACCCATGCCCTTGAGTTTGTGCTGAATTAAACTGATGTTTAACAGAATATCTGATGAGATAAAGAAAGAGACTGTTTTTTATAACCCCTGCTGCCAGGAACTGGAAAGCAGATGGTGATAACTCCCAGCCTACAGGGGCTGGGGGTTTATTTTGCACCATTCTCTCCTTCCTCTGCTGCTCCTATGAGTTTTGTAACAGAAACTAGAAAACTGCAATACCTTTCTCGTAAGCCCACATCAAACAGGTCTGCTCATCCTTTTCTCCACTGGACCTGCTGGGATCACAAGCTACCAGATTCATATCAGCTCCATTATCCAGCAAAAACTGAACAAGTCGAATATGGCCATGGTAGCAAGCACAGTGTAATCCTACAACATCAGAGAAGCACAACTGTCAGAACATCATGATGGGACTTGCAGCAACAACTATAAAGCACAAACTGATTTCCTCTACGAAGGAGTTTATTACCCAAAAAATACCTGAGGAAATAGGTGAAACTAAAATATTAATGGTGCAAGAGCCAATCAATTGCCTGCTGTACAACATGTCAGCATGCATCTCTACCACCTGCAAATCACATTTAACAACTTTGTACATGAGAAAAAGCAATCAGAAACAGATTACCATTTTTTTTTTTTTTCTTTTGGTTGCCTGCAGCAGGAACATGGAGGTGTGCAGTCCCTCAGACACCAGGTCCAACATGCCCAGTCCCTAGCATAATAATAGTTGACCTCAATTCTTAGAACTGCCTAGAAGCCTTTCTATGACAGGATCAGTTTACACCAGGTTTTGCTACTCATATACGAGCTAAGGACCCTGTCACATCCTCACTGAACTCTTACCATTTCTAGGCCTTCTTGCAAACATATTTCAAAAAAGTCGGAAAGGTCCTTGGATTCCCAGTTTCTCTGGATATTCCTGATTGTATTCAGCTTTAGAATGTTTTGGTGCTGGCACCTGCAACGCCTACAGAATTAGGATGGTGATGTTACCTGTATGTCCATCTCTTCCCTGGTGATTGATGCTTACAACATTCTGGTCAAGAAGAAATTTCACAAGTTCTATGTTTTTTCCATAGGTGCAAGCACTGCAAAAAGAATGGGAAAAGTGAATGTAATAGTCCATAAAAGGACAAATGCTTTGGGTAGCCAAAAATCTAGAAAGAATTACACGAAGGTAAAGAAATAGTAATGGAGTAAAGGATCTTTAGAAATGTGCAAATTCATGATTAATCCACCCAAACACATTCATTTCTGTTGTTTCAGAAACATTGCAATTATTCTTGTGTCAATTAATTTTGCATGGCTATGCAGAACTAACATGGTCTGCTTTGCAATGTAAAGACTCTCAGACTCTCTAAAATAACAATCTGAACACTTCCAGCATCATGAACGACCTGTTCTGCTACCAAGTCTCTGATTTAGAATATCCAGACTGCAGCAGGTTTCTGGGCAGAGCAGACTCCCAGCTCAGCTTCCAGTGGGGACAGAAAGAGAAACCATTATTTGTAGAGACATGGAGGAACCTGCTGCCTTTCCCACCTTTCTCCCTCTCCCCATGCACTACCTGGTCCTGCCTCTTGTCCTCTCCTGTACCTGCAGATACAAACTCACCATCCCTGCCAAGCTGGGACATGTCCTGCTCTGGGTGTTGTGTTACACACACGTAGAGGAGGAATTCAGCCCACGCATCTCACCTGTGGAAAGCTGTTTCACTGAATATATTCTCCTTGGTGAGACTTTCTGTCCCCGAGAGCTGAATCATTTCCTTGACAACCTCAAACTTGCCGCTGTAGCAGGCGCTGCGGGGGGAGCCAGCAGAGAGTGGTTACCCCAGGGTGTAGGGGGGACCCCAGCATCAGTGAGGAGCTGGTACCCAGACTCACAGGTGCAGGGGACCCCAGCATCAGTGAGGGGCTGGTCCCAGACTCACAGGTGCAGGGGACCCCAGCATCAGTGAGGGGCTGGTCCCAGACTCACAGGTGCAGGGGACCCCAGCATCAGTGAGGGGCTGGTCCCAGACTCACAGGTGCAGGGGACCCCAGCATCAGTGAGGGGCTGGTCCCAGACTCACAGGTGCAGGGGACCCCAGCATCAGTGAGGGGCTGGTCCCAGACTCACAGGTGCAGGGGACCCCAGCATCAGTGAGGGGCTGGTCCCAGACTCACAGGTGCAGGGGACCCCAGCATCAGTGAGGGGCTGGTCCCAGACTCACAGGTGCAGGGGACCCCAGCATCAGTGAGGGGCTGGTCCCAGACTCACAGGTGCAGGGGAGTGTCTCCATAGATGTTCACCACGTGGGGCTGGACTTCGAAGCTGCTCTGCAGTAAGAACTTCACAATTTCATGGTGACCAAACCGACAGCAGAAGTGCAGAGGAACGTGGTCTTCATTGTCCTGAGCGTTCACTGCCATTCGACCCAGAAAGAGACCAAAGAAAAGTTTTTTATACTTTTTTGCTTGTTTGTTTTGGTATTTAGTAATACTCTGTGTGCTGTATATATGTTATAAACTGTCCTGCTAAAATATTTATGGGCTTGTTTCTTTAATATGGAAATTACTGTGATCTTTCCTACATCAAAACAACATCACTCACTGTCATCTGTAGTGCCCTGTCAAGACAATTTCTCAGTCTGAGGGTGTAATTGCTTTCTTACCATCACAGATGTATGTAAGTTTTCATGTAGGTTTCCATGAATGAATCACAAGTTATAAATGACAGAAAAATGAAAGAAAAAATGCTGTCAGTATATCACAATAGGAAGCAAAAAAGTAAGATACTTAGACACTACAGGTAGGAAAGCAATCCACTAAGTTACTGTGAACACATGGCAAATAGTTATTAATTACAAATACTTCACTGCTGCTCTTAGGAAAGGAAAATCCAGTTGGTTTTAAGATTTGTGTTAGCTTCCTTGAGTAGCGGGACCAAGGACTAAAATTAGTTATACAGTGACAAAAAATAAATTTAAATAAATCAAAGGAGGCACAATAAGGATGCATTTTTACAGTCGCTATTAAAATATAAATCCATAAAGGCAAGAAAGGAAGAGGAGAATCCATTCAAACATCTGGATTTCCAGTGTTCCCAGAGTCTCATTTTCCCTGCAGGGATGATCATGTATTTATAAGAGGATGGGAACATTCTTTGGCATTACAAGATACTGTGTAGAAGAACAGACAAAACCAGGGACTGCTGGGTGGGAAGGGTATTTGCCTCTGTTGGTTCTACAGAATTTCACATGGGAAGCAAACAACATGTGATACAAAGGTCCTGATGTTTTCTAGAGTTTTGCCCTTCCAGTGCTTCATATTACAAAATTATTGTCTATGCTGCACACAATTTATAAAAATTCCTCCAATAAAATGTTTCTTTACTAAATTTCTGAAGACCAATTCTTGTATCCTTGCATCTGCAAAACTCTGGTGCAGAGATTCTGTTCTCATTATCTGAAAAGCTCTTTATTCAGCTCTAAACGAGATCGTACATTCCTGTGATTCTTAATGTATTTCTTTCTATGATTAAAGACAGAACAATCATTACTGGTTGATACCATAACTGATTGAACTGACAAATACAGTCTACTTTGTGCAGCTTCTAGTTTGAATTTAGTCTGGTACCAGATATTTGAGACAGTTTACAAGAAATTAATAACCTGCTAGGGAATAATCTGTCCATTAGAAGTGTCCAAACTTGTGCTACGCAGGCTTTTAAGCACAATTTTGACAAATATCTCTCAGGAACAATTCTTTCCTACAGCTGAGCCTCCTCAGGACAAAAGGTAATCCAAACACATTCTGAGGCTCTGTCTTCTTTTGATGTTCTGTGATTATAAGGAAAAATGAAAATGAAAGGAAATTCCTGGTTTAAAACCTGTCTGAAGTTATGCTGAATGCTCACAGAAATGGGCACTCCTATAGCATGAGCTGAGCCTGTAACTTCACTGATGCCTGGTGACAGGTAGTTCCAAAGATGAATTATGCTTCAGGCAAAAAAAAAAAAAAAAAAAAAAAAAAAAAAAAAAAAAGGAGAGAGAAAAAAAAGGAATTTCTGTAACTTACATTAAGCCTGTGGCCCACAAATTTCATTAACCTTCCCAGCAGCCTTACATTAAAAGCAGTAAGTAAACAGTTTTATTTCTCTGTCCTAAAATAATTCTTCACTTTATAGATTCATGTGACATGTTACCCTTTACTTTTTGTTATGATGCTGTACAAGACACAGATTTATTCTGAAGTGCAATAAATAAGAGGCAAATAAATGTCAGAGTTTTATAATAATAAATGTCAGTGTTGTAGAATCTGTACCCACAGAGTGGCCCAAAGGACACCAGGGTCTCAGGGCCATGAAACACTGAACTGTAGGATGGAGCAAGGAAGAAAACTGGTATCTTTCCCTTTCTTTATGCAGCTGGAAATGATGTCAAATACTTGTAAGTAATTTCCTTTGCCCCTGTAACAATATATAATTACTGGAATGATGTTTTTTAATTGACAGCTTTTTGCTTTCTAAATGAACCATGACAGGTTAACTGGAATATTGTCTTATAAAGAAGTTCAGAGTCAAAACAAAACAAAACAGAATCAGTCAAAACCACTTTAGAAGTGAGTTATGGAAAAAAGTACAGCACACTGATTCAGGTATTGCTAAAGAAGATTACAAGAGAGTGCTCCAAATTGTGATTTTAGAGGGTTTTTATATTAAATTGAGGGTCCCTAGTACAACTGTCATAGCAGTCAGAGATCAAAAATTAAGGTTGCCTTACAGTTGAAGAATAAAAATGAGCAAACACTAAGTTCTTGTCTGGAACAAAATGGAGAACTGTAGAAATTATTCTTAGGACTGCGACATTACAGAGCTAGAAAGTCAGAGATTAAATCATTTCAGCAAATAAAAGGATGATGAAAAGGGGAAAAATGGGGACCTGCAACTCTAGACACCTCAGAGTTCCTGAAAGCAGACAAATGTTATTAAAAAAAGGAGCTACAAAGAAAAAGAATACATTTTAGATCTCATGGCACCTGAAAGGAATCTCCAGGACCACCAGTTTGAAGAATAATAAAAAGTAGCATGTAGCTCATGTGAAGCAAAAGAAAAACTTGTTTCCTGGCCACCAGGTAGCTCTTTAAGTGTGTAAATACTCTGTTTCTTACCTACCTTGTCAGGCTATAAAATAATTTTTAAAATACAAACTTTTTCTTTGATTTTGACAAGAACAGTTTTTGAAGTCATGCAGACTTCTGCATTAGAAGTTCTACTTCTAGGTTCAAACATTTGAGAAGCAATTATTTTCAGACTTTCCCTGATTTCTGAGGAAAGGAACCTAAGGATGGAATGTACTGATAATTCTAAATTACCATTATTTTTAAAAAAACCTCACCCTTCGCTCACCTAATCCTTTTTTTCTGTAGTGTTGGGGCAGCAGCAGAACTTCTCTTTATAGAGAGAAGATGGGTATGTCAGAGTAGTGAAGCTGCAAGAAAAGCAAGAGGGGGGAAAAGGGAATCCAGTCCCATGAAATGAGGAGGGAAAGGCTGCTCAGGAACACTGATGGTTTCTTCAGTACTGACCTTCCTCTTCTACACTAAGAAAAAAACCTTCTCTTTGTTTTGTGTATTACAATTCTCCTAGAAAAAAAAAATCTACCAGATTACAAGAAGAAATAAAAAATTCTGAAGTGGCTCTTTGTACCCTGATTATTGTTACATTCTGCCATCTGGACAGTCTAAAACATAAAACTGAATTTCCTGACAGAATAAACAATGGAAATTGGAAGCAGTACTACTGACCCAGTAATGCAAAAAAAAAAAATCTCTAGAAATTTGGAATTTGTGAAAAAAGAAAGAAGGGAATAGAAGTGGTTAAAAATAAAAGCAGGAATGAGACATCCCATGCTAAATCAGTTTGAAAAAAAATCTCAAGATAGTTATAGCACTTTAAGTGACAGCAGATCGTCACGGACTGTTGGCTTTTGAGATATAGTTATGATCTCAAAATGAATTTGGAACTTAAAGGAGCCTGATCAATACCTCAAGAAATGTGCTTGAAAGACCTTATGTGATTTCTGAAAATATGCAGAATTTACTCTGTCCTCCCCAGGGGTGTTTATGCTAAAGCAAATTATTAGCTTAGCACTTGGAGAGCTGACTACTTATAACACACTGGTTTTATTTACATGAACCTTTGTGATGATACACATGTGGGTAATACATTTCTTCTGTGTTTTTCTTATATACTGTGGCTGGGCTGAAGAACTTTGGATATTGTGAGACTGCAAATGTTGTCGTATCTCAGTAGTGTCCTGACCTTTTCAGTCTGATTTGGTGGTCACTGTTTTTCATCAGTTGCCATGGCCTCAGCGCTGATAAATGAGTCAGTTAGGTTGCATTTAAAGAAATAATTCCAGTTTATGACACTAATTACTGGTCTGCACAGAGCCCTGCCAAAATTTCTGCAGGTTATTTCACCAATTACTTTTATTCCTAGGTATTTAAGAGTCGCTCTTCCACTGCCATATTTATACCAAGTCTCAAAGTGTGCTACTTTGTGAGCAAAAGACTTTTCACTTCCAGGCTCCTTTTTCTTTTTCCAGTGCTGCGGATACTGATTTTAAAGAAAAAGCTCTAAAACAGTGTCCCAGATTCTTTTCCTTTTGGGATAAGCTGTCTGGCTGGCAGTGAGCCTCCCACTGCCTCGCTATGGGGAGTGAACATCCCTTTTCCCCCCTCTCTTTATTGTAATTACACCAGCTCAGAGCACACACGTCAAGACTGAAATGTCAGGAGCTGCTGCTGAGAAGGTCCTGCCAGAGCTGGGGTGCTGCCTGCCAGGGGATGTGAGCAGTCCCACAGGGATCTGGCAGATTCACACTGCACAGAGGAGGGAACTGGGGAGAAATGCAGCCTTTGTGCCACAGGCAGAGGAGAAACAGGGGCATGTGAGTGCTGCTGCTTTGGGCACTTCTGTTCACCCGAACCCTGCTGGAGTTAAGGGAAGTTTTGGCAAAGACTTCAAGAGGACCAAGATTTTACATTGCATACTGTGGGTAGAAGTCAACAAGAGTAGTGACATAGTCCAAAGGTGTATTAAAGAGAAGTGATGCATTGTACATTAAAAAAAATATTTTAAAATTCTATTTCATTATATTATTTATTAATTCTCTCACTATAAGGATAATAAAATGATTTCCAAATAATTTTCATGATGTTTAGCATTTAAGAATCTTTGCATTAATAATGCTAATTATAAATTGTGCTAAGGACTGGAGTGTGGTGGGCTTTGTGCCTTCCCATTACTGAAGTAGCACAAAGGGAGGGGAGATAAGACCCAGCATCAGAATTCAGCAGTACTGCTTGTTGCGTGCTAATATTCACTACCATGGAAAATATTTTAAACTGTGGCACAAGAAAAATATCCAGCACTGACCAGAAATGTCTCAGCCTTACTGGCATCCTGTGAGATCATCTGTGAAAGAATGCAGAGGTTCCCAGATTTCACAGAATACCCAAAGATGCTGAGAGATTCTGTAGCTCTGCAGCCCACTGTGCCCCTCACACACACCTTGTGGGAAATGTCCCCCTGTGAAGGGCATGAAGCTCGTGCAGTGTAATAAGCCATATGCTAAAAAGATTCCATTTTCTGTGGAGTTGTCTGTGAACCATTTGCAATTTCTCATCTGAATTATTTTAAATTACTCGCTGTATAATTTTGACTTAAAATCCTTCATCTGTATTTCATTCTCCAGGAGTTCACTTTGCACTGAAGTAATTTTGATTTGAGATACAAACCACACAGCCAAGAGTTCTTTGGGTGTCTCAATACTTAGTTACTTCTGTATATTCGTCTTAGTTTTGTCTTCTGCTGCTGATTTTCATCTCTAACTTATTAATGGAAACAGAATGAATGTGGATCACAAACCAAGCATACTAAAGAAGTGAAGAAAACTCTCCAACTGATTTTTTTTTTTTGTTTGAATTGCCAAAAGGTAGAACACAAACAGATATAGAGGATGAGTTAGGAAGTTACATTCAAGAGGCAGGTCCTGACTCTGTCTATAAAACTCAGTATGTCAAAAGTGATTTTGAAAATATCTTTTCTTACCATCAGCTTTGCTTCCCTCTTCCATCAAGAGCTTTGTAATGTTGAGAAAGCCTTTGGCAGAGGCCAGATGGAGAGGTCTGTCTCCAACTTCACCACTTGCATTCACATCAGCTCCAAACTTCAGTAAGAGGTGGGTTACCTAAGTATTTCATCAAGGCTAATTGAAATATCACATGAAAATTAATCTCTGGACAAAAATCAGGCAGGATATCCCATTGGGTAATACTGTAAGCAGGCATCTCTTTGAAGCTAAAACAGGGAGATGAGATTTAATAGAAAACTCATTTCTAAGTGAGGTATCTATGAAAATATTAAAATTCTCAAAAGCAAGTGCTCTCACATTCTCTACAATGTTATGCATTGACCCCTGCAGTCATGTAACTGGCCACTCAGCATAATGAAGCAAATGGCCTCAGATTCCCCAAATGTCAGAGCCTCAGCTCTGTCTCTTACCAGAGGAGCTCTGCAGGAGCTTTGGGCAAAATTCCACAAGGCTACTTGTTCAGAAGTGGCTCGTGGCAAAAACCCAAACTGTTCTCTCAGCCCAACAAGCAAGGAGTTTCTTATTGTTTCTGGGTTATGAGGCAGACAGGCAAGAAAAGAAGGACCTCAGGAAGACATCCTTGGTTCACACCCTTGCTGTCACTCAGCCCAGAAGTTGTCAATCACCTCTGTACCTGGACTCTGTTCTTTCAAAAGCCTTTCCTACAACAACTCTCATTGCACTCAAAATAACATGTCATTGAAATGAAAAATGCTCTCTGCCTAGAGGTCATCCTTTGAAACCTGAAAATACCTCAGAACACATGCTTTTAGCTAAAGAAAGGTGTAGGGAATGCATTGCCCAAGCCAAAACAGAGCCATTATTGTATTTCACATAAAAGAGCTCTTCAGAGCAAATGACTGGGCTGCTGGATTAACTGCATGTCAATTATACTTCACTAAAAGGAAGAGAATTGGGAGTTTTGATGCCAGCTTCGTTCAGGACTTCAGATATTTTTTTCAGTAAGCTCATGATCTGTGTGAATGAGCACCTGTCAAGAGCACAGTACTCCGTGGGAAATCCTGCTCTGTAAATGGTCATTTTTTCCCTTAACTTTAAAGTGGCCACAACTGAGTTTGTGAATTCCAATGAAAACCCTTAGAACTGCCATTTAATTATTACTGGGAAGTGATGTTCACTTCCTTGGAGAGGTTTGACACAGCAGTTTCACATTCCTTATGCAGCCTCTGAAATGTGGGATGAAAAACCATCAGATGATGACTCTGAAATCCCCCCATGTATTTACCTGTTCATGGCCATAATAGGCAGCAATATGCAATGGGGTGAAAAAAACTGCATCCTGAACATTCACATAAGCTCCATGCTGCAGAAGCATATCAACAGCCTAGGAGGAGACAAACAGAAAATTCTAATTAGAAGCACTATAGATATGTGGGCAGCTAGTAGAACAAAGTTTTGAAACCTTCCATCTCAAATAAGAAAAAAAAAAGGTCAAAAAGCCCCAAACAAGCAAGCTATAAGGGTGAGGAACTGCATACAACACGTAAAAGTGATTAACTTACAGTACTTTAACTGAACACTGAATGTCACTGATGCTTTATAAATAAGCCTGAAAACGTGTTTGCCAGTAAAAAGACTGATTTATGAAGTAAGAGGCACAGAAATTGCTGTCTGGAGTTTTTTAGCATAACCTTTCATTTTCTTTTAACCGTTATGAACAAAAAGCAGTAAACATATCAGAGTGCTTAGGAGTAAGAAAACAAAAACCAAACCAGAAGATCCTTTTAAATATGAATGTGTGAAGGTAAATCCCCAAGCACAATTCCCTCAGTGTGAAAAAGCTTTCTTTGGATTTTAGAAGACAAGAGGCCTTTGGCTTAAAGAAATAACCCTAAAGGCTTTCTTTCAAATTTCTACTCACTTGGTCTTTCAGGAGGCCAGTGTTTTCCTGGACAGCTATGAATTATCAAACATTGGCTTTCTGAGTAGCTGCTGAAGCAGAATCCTGAAGGAAACCCCTCTGGATTGCACTCTGGAGCCTGAGGGCTGCTGATTTTTTGTAGCCCAAGGAAGTCTTCAGGCACACTGGGGGGCTTGGACCAGAGATCCTTTGGGATCTGGGGAACTGCAGAGTCTGAGGCTCAGGATGCTGAGAGCTGAGCCCACACCAGCTCTCAAGAGAAAATCTCTCTGGGATTTCATGGCTTGCAGATTTTGGACTGATTCATCTCATTTTTTTAGCAAGTCACTAACCATAAAACTGGAGCTGCAGATGTTGGCTCTGGGAAGAGATGTTCAGACCTGAAGCTTTTACAAGAACATGGCTGAAACAGGTTTAGATCAGTCTGGGTTTTGTTTCGCCTTGCAGCTCTGAGGCTGTGAGGTGCTCAGGGATATGACCACAACTATGACTCCCCTTCATCTCTCTGGAAGCTGGAATTCAAAACATAGATACCTCTAAAAGGTTCAAAGTATATCTTTAAGATGAAAAAAAAATAAATGTGTGGAGCAATGTGGATCCCCCTCTGATGATATCCTTAAAACCAGATGAATTTTGACACATTTTCCAGGCTGCAGAAATGGCAACCATGCTGGCTACTTTCTTTTGATACAAAACGGTACTTTGAGCAATACTCTTACTTTGCAGTTTTTCTTCTTAAAATTCTCTTATGAAAGGTTTATTCAGAGGCTTTTTGAACTGTCTCTTAAATTCATTACATTCTGAGGGGGGTGGAAAAATTATTGTATATTTCCATGAATATTAATGAAAGTGTGGACAAAATAAGCTATTTAATCTAGCAGAGGAGATTCTCACCTGACAGAAAATATCAAAGCTGTATAAAGAAGGAAAGAAAAAGCCTACACTTGTACTATAAATCTTCAGTCCCCAGACCAGCAGATGAACGAAATGAGTTATATGGAGTCCCACTCCATTTCTGGAGAATACTTCTGATAAAGATCTGATCATTTCCAAGGCAGAAATAAGGGGCTTTACAAAACCAGCCACAATAAGTTATTTCTTATCAAGCTAATGGTCTTATCCTTGTTGGGCTCTGAGCACCCTTATTTTTCAATAAGCTCAGCAGAAACTAAAGACATGAGGCAAATAGCAGGCTGCCTTTGACATTTGCAGGACAAAGCCCAGATGTTTTAAAAATTACTTGGAACTCAGATGCAGGGAAGAGTACTTTGTATTTCCCACAGAGGAAACATTAAATACATACTCCATAATAGTGAAAAACACCACTGAAGGCTGTAATATCTCCATTACAATCCTTGCACAGAACAATTAGTTGTGGAGGTTTCTTGTCTGTTTTTCAGGAATAGGATGCACAAGGCAGAATAAACCAATAAAAGCAGTTGTAGGTGAACTTGCAGGGAAGGTGCCTGGGCCCCTGAATTTGTAAGTCTGAGATGCACAACCAAATTTGCTGTGTAAAGGGAAGTAAGAGCATCACCTATCTTGCCTTCTTTGTAGTTATTTTCCCTTGCATTTCTTGTTGACTCTCTCTCTTCTAAGAATGCTGATGGCTCTGTCTCCATACATAAGTCCAGCTCTCTGTGTGAGTTAAAACTTCTACTCAAGCAAAGGACAAAATCTTTACTTGTTTAATGGACCCAAAGGAGATAAAAACTGAAGTACCTGAATTCATGAGTATGTTTACAGTCATAAACCCTTCATTACTGAAGTAATTTTACACACCCGGTACTTCAAGAGATTAAAAATAAATAAATAAATGGAGCTGAGTGAGCTGTTGCCAAGGTGACAGAAATGAGATGATGTGTGAAATGACTGAACGGAGGTAGTAAATGATAAGAAAACAGATGCATGACTGACAGCGTGTCTAGAAAGGGAAGGGCCTGATTGCAGGCATCTGGGGAATCTCATCCCTCTCTTCCTTCCTCTGCTCCCCATAGTGATAAATCTCCAACCCAGAGGAAGCTTCTCAATATGGATGTTTGAGATTCATGCTAGACTTACCCTGACAACAGTTTTCTCTGCACTAATCCAAAGTATGAAACAGCTCTGAACTGAGAGCCTCTGTCTCTTTCTGAAGGGAAAATCACGGTTGTGAAGCAGAGCCTGTGATCCCCAGGAGGGGAATAAAACTCTCACTGTGCTTCCTTCACACCCAGACAGCATTTGGAAACCTCACTCCATACCCAGCTTCAGAAATCCTGACATTTAGCAGTGAGTGTGCTGGGCATGTATCCATGGGCTAACACTTTTGATCTCTGGATAACAATGCCATTTATTGCCAGGACTTTGAAGATATTTATATAAAGGTAAGAGGTGTACAGACAGACCCCTGTTCTTTGGGCTTCTTTGTTCAAGGCAGCTTCAGCCGCACTAAACCACTTTTGAGTTGGTTTGTTTTTCAGTGGCATCGATGTCAACCCGAAGCACCTGCTAGTGGAAGCAGTCACTGGTGACACTGCCAGGAGCCGTACCTGGGGGTGTCCGGCGATGGTGGCGATGTGCAGGGCTGTCAGCGCTCCGTACCCCACCTGCTGGATGTCAGCTCCGCCGTGCAGCAGCGCGGTCAGCAGCTCCGCCTTGTCCTGAAACACACACGGGGACCTTCCCAGTGCTGGGACACGGCGACGGGCACTGCCGAGAGGGAGAGCAGCCCCAGCCCTTCCAGCACAGGGAGTGGACACCACCCCAGGGGAGCTCAGCCATGGGGATGCCGGGCACCAGCACCCGCAGCATCCCCAGGAGAGCTCAGCCATGGGGATACAGGGCACCAGCACCCCCAGCATCCCCAGGAGAGCTCAGCCATGGGGATGCCGGGCACCAGCACCCGCAGCATCCCAGGGCTTTGAGGCACCCAGCCCCGTGCCTCCTCACACCCCTGGGGCACGGTCAGAGTTCCAGTGATGGGTGTTTGGGTTAAAGACCATGCCCTCTTGCAGCAGAGTAAGGAACACCCCACACGGGTCGAGTAGCACCCCATGCCAAGCTCCTTAACCTTCTGCCAACTTTAAGCACACAGCAAATCAGAATGGCATCTGCCATGAGACCCTTGCATAAGAAAGAGGATGTTGTGACCTTGTGATACCTGTGGGACTTCCTAAGGCTGAACATCAGGGTTCCCTCTAACAAGCTGAGTACCTTGGGGCCAGTCTATACATGGATTAAGGTTCCAAGATGTTCCATCTCAAAATAAGAATCATAATTCTTTAGGAATATGCTGTCTTTGTCCACTTTGTTCCTTGCTGCTGTTATTGTTGAGTCTTAAAATATAAATAAAATAGTGAGAAAAACCAATATTGAACCTGAAGGTGGAACTTGAACTTGCAGAACAGCAAAAAAGGTTAGCAAAAAGAGGGAAACTGAAACAAAACCTTTTGAGATTGCTTCTATTAATAGCAAAACTAAAAAAAAAAAGAACTGTCCTCTATCTTGGGTTGCCCTGCATGATCTGATCAATGTTTCTACAGCAATATCAAGCCTTCATGGATGATGCTGCAGAAGCACATGGTGATTTCTGGTGCTTGGGGTCTCTATGGGTTGTTTTCCTGCATACTATAAATGTGAAATTTGTATTTGCACCAGAAGTAGCAACTGGAGAATCCAACTAACAGCTAGGAGAAGTAAGCTGTTCAGTTCTGTTTTCTTTTCATAATATCCCTTTGAAATAATTTACCTTATAGGCGGCCAAGTGCAGAGCTGTAAATCCATTTCTTGTTAATCTGGATGGGCGCAGTCCCTTTAGCATAAGAGTTCTAATGTGTGATTTATTACCTTCAGGAGGAGAATCAGAAAACAAAGAAATGTACAGAAAAGAACACACAGAAGAAATCCTTTGATAAGGATTCCTTAAGAATCCTTGAACCTCTAAAGAAACAAACTCCTCTTTTACCACCCAGACCATGAGCTCCCAGGTGGCTGTGCAGCCTCTGGTTTCCCAGACACTTGGCTCCCTTGTCCTTGCACATCCCTGGAGGGACAGTGGTGCTGAGGGGTGCTGGTGGCTGGCAGCATGGCAAGCACTCCTGCTCCTGCCTTCCTGATGCACCAGCTGTATCTGCCTCCCAGTGCTTGTGACAGTGATCAAGGACAAGTCTGGATCTAACAGCTTCCTTCATGTGTTCACATTACCTCATTAATTAACTTTTTCTTGTGTTTTTAAACTTCCTCTCAGCAAGCCAGCCAATCACTCTGATGTTACTGGTGCCACCTTTGGATATGATCTTGCACTCCCTAAAGTGAAGAGTAAAAATGTCCTCGGTTTGCAGCTGTGCAGGACCAGGTCCTCCTTCATGGTGGCATCTAACTAAGGTTGAGCAAATTGTTGATGCATGTTATTAGGAAGTACTTTGCAGAGCTGAAACCTCAGGGAAAAAATTCTCCTTGCCTCCCTCAGCCAATTTCTGCTGAATATCATATAAATAGTGCAAGTGGATGAACTAATGATTCACTGTGTGGATAACAGAGCATCAGTGTGGAACAGAGTGGAAAATTCCACCATCAGAGCATTTTTATGAGCATCCCAGAAGACATCCTGCACTCCTTTCTTGCGTAAAGGAGTGCTGAAAAAAAATGCTATCAGCTGACATTTTTCACTAAAGCAATTGAGTTATTCTACCTTTAATCACCATGAAAAGAAATACAGGTATTTTCATTGCACTAGGAAAACAGGTGTGTGTATGGCAGTGCTAACACTGGCTCCCCAGCCCGCTCTGTACCAGGGGCAGTAGAGCAATAGGATATGATGAGTGTGGGTTTAGTCACTAATGAACGTAGCCAGTGACTTTGAATTAGTGGAACACCTGCAGCAAAAGCTGCTCCATTACCAACCAACCCTTTCCTGGAGTGAAGGTTCAGCTGTAATGGGGTTCAGCAGAACTTGGTCCAATTGCTTGGAGCAATGCTCATAGCTGCTTACCCAGCTGCCAGCAAGGGCAGCACAGAGAGAAACGTGCTGAAAAGTTCATCTTCCTGACAACTGTTAGACTGAACAAGCCAGCAGTCGTGTAAATAAAGTGTTTAGGAACACCATATTTCAAACACGTACCCCCACAGATGCAGCACAGGTGAAGGAGGGAGAGCCCGTTTTCGGTGCGGTAATTCAAATTGACTTTGCAGAAGGCTTCATCAGAGCTGAAAGGAGCAGATTTTACACATGATTACTGTTTTCATCCTCTAGCACAGTTTCTCTCATTTAGGAAAAAAATTCAAAAGATAAAACTCAATGTGTTTTTTCAGGCACAGAGCTAAATGTATGCCAGTTTACACCCTAAATCTAGAAATACTTTACTGATACCAAGTGATTTATAGTTTTCTGATCATCCCTGCTATCTGGTCACACACATTCTAAATTCAGATAAATTAGACAAATGAGGTTATACTCATTAGAAATATAACTTATACAAAACCAATTCATTGATGCAATAATAAATAAAAAGTATTTCAAAAAACTGTAAATCCATTTTGAAATTATGAGCAGGATATGCCTGGAGTTAGAGGCAAACAAAGTAAGGCATAAAAGTAACCAGAAAAAAATCTTTCAGCAGATAAGGTTGTGTTCCCCAGGTGAGATCACAGGAGCACTCCATGAATGTCCATCCACAGAAGAAAATGGTGGTGTGAAATAGAGACATACAAAGTATTGTGCAGGTAAGTAGATAGTTCAGTGATTCAAAGTAAAATTAAATTAAATTGTAATTAAATATTAAAACCAATGAAATTTAAACTTTTCTGCGTGAGAAATCTTGGCTATTTTTTTTTCCTCTCATGAAAAGTAACCTTTTGGAAAATGCTTTTTCTGTCAGACAGAGCAGTGAGCTGGACAGTCCTGCCTGACCCTGGCTCTGAGTGCTTTGCAGTGCTCAGGAACAGGCTGGGGGCTGAACAGGGCACGAGCCTGATAAAACCAGAATTATTTGAAAATGCACAAATTCACCTTGCTTGGCCCCAGCTGTGTGCTTCAGGGAGATGAATTCTTACACCAGTCTGGATTTTCACACACATTCCTTAGCAGGGTGTCAGCTGGTGAGGGAGCTGGTTTTGATGATGTGAATGTAAACTGCTTTTGCCTGGAAGTTTTTCACCCATTATAGTCACGTTTGCCTTTGTTTGGTGACAGCCCTTCTCCTGCCACTTCCATTTCACTAATGTGGGAGATGCTTTGCTCAGGAAAAATAAAATCTCATTCTCCAAATACATTTTATCTCCACAGGGCTCCTCTCTGACATACTGTGATTAATGACACCGATACCAGACTCATCTGTTCTTCAGGTTTCCCTTCAGGGGCCGTTGAAGAAGGAAAAAAAATCAGTTTCTAGGAAAGAAGCCCTTGTGTCTGACTTGCCTGTGCTGTAAGGTGCTGGGTGTGCATGGAGGTACAACCCTGCCCTGGGGGGTGCAGTGCTTTGTTTGAGGTCTGGATTCTGCAAGTCTCAAACCCACAGAGCACCTTCCTACTGTCAAGTCATGTCTGCTGCTTCAATTTTAGAATTACACTAAAAATCCACAGTCCTAGCACTCCATGTATGGTAAAGAATCCAGGTTTTACACTTTTAGCTATATATTTTACTTTTCCTTTCCTCCCATTTTCAAGAAAAATGATGATAAAAGGTTTCAGCTTGTTTTCTTAACGATATTCAATCTTAATCTGGTTTGAGTTCTTGTAAACAGGTAAAATTTTAATGGTTTTGTGGGAAAATATTGCAAGGAATAATTTCTACTTCCCCTAATTCCTTTGTGCAGACATAATTGTGTGCTTTAAGGAATAGACTTTCCAACTTTTTATTTTTAGGATGCATTAATAGCACTGAGATATGAGAATAGAACAGGGGCAACTTTTATCTGGGAAGTGACAGGTGCCATGCTACTTATAAATTTACTTTTTATCTATTGCAGCTTTGTTTGCTTTGGTTTGCTTTACTTTGGCTTTCTGTGGCCGTGGACATTTCCCCAGAGACCTGGGCATGTGGTCCCTAAGTGTAAAATGAGGATGCTGACCCTTCTTTCCTCTGCTAGGCTTTGTCATTTTTGTCCTGTTTATGTTCCAAATCTCTCAGAGCAGGGACTTTAGCAACTCCTTGTTTCATTGTCATCAGATAAACTACTCTTATTTCCCTTAGCTTCCAATCAATCTGGATTTTCAGTCCCAATCTTTTTTAAGAAATGGTTTTGTCATAATAGTGGGAGAAAAAAAAAATTAATTCCTCTGGTGATTCAGGAATGAGAAGTCTTCCAAAAATAGCCACTGCTACTGTAGAAATGGTTTTCATAGAGTCAAGATTGATTTTTTTTTTTACCCAGGGTTTTAAATACTCACAGAATCTGAGTGATTTCTTCACCCATGGGTAAAGCTTTTGGAACAGAAATCACTGGCTCATGATTTCTCAAGCCTCACAGAAAAAAAAACCAAAAGTCTTTGCAATGGAGTGTGGCCACCATCATTAATTCCTGCTCCTTGTGGGAAAGAGCAGTGCTCTCTATCCAAGAGGAGTTTGGCTGCTGTGAGCCCTGCCTGGGGCAGTGAGATGGACACAACCTGAACTGCCAAGGGTCTGCTCACCCTGAAGTTAGTTTTTCCTTTAGTCTTACACCTAATGCAGGAATTCAGCAATTTCCCTGTCTGCCCAGTTGTCTTGGCTACCTAAGATAAAGAGTACTCTGGCTCCAATTTGTTAAGGTAATTATTTTTTACTACTAAAGGGGCCTGGACAAGCCGAGTACCAAGGTACTTTGCTGGACCACAGATAAAGGGAGCAGCACATTGCAGTGACAAACCAGTGATGGCTTTCATGTCTCAGGCTCAAGCAGTGATTATGGTAGCTGAAAGTGAGCATAATGAATAATTTATATGACCAGTTTGGCTGCTATTAGCCGGTGATTTATTTCTGATCAGAATCCCCTGTTTTTCCAAGGGCTTTTGATGTCTGAAATTATTCACCTGATCATTTTCACAACTTATTCAATGGCCTGGCTGTTTTCTGTATTGGAGCTTTTCAGAAAACAAGCAGGCAACCAAGTTACTTGGTTGATAGCAACGTGTTGTCCTGAGAAAAAGATTATAATAAACAATCTAAAATCCCCCTTCAGAGGAAAATCAGCTTTTGTGCTAAAAATTTGTTACTTCAGCGATACTCCTGTCTGAAGAAACACACTAGCAAAACTGGGAAGTACACAATAAAATTAGACACCCCATTACAGCCAATTGCTTCAGAAAAGTATGTAGGTGTTTGTTGTAAAATATTGGCACTAACAGCCACTAATTTGGGTACTGTGCTGTGGGACTCTGGCCTTGAACTGAAATGACATATCCCCAGAAATAGACATTACAGAACACACGTTCCATATGTGACAAGCTCCTTCCATAAGAGAACACCTGAAGCTGGAAATACTGTTCAATAGCAAATACTCATTTGAAAGAAATGACTAGACAGGTTTCCAGAGTATTTTACCTGAAAACATGCTTCAGTTCCAGCAGCTCCTTTTCTTTGATTTGCAGGTCATCTTCTAATCGTTCGATGATGATAGCATACGACTCACTAACTTTCTTCTTCCATTCATCTAACAACAAAAACACCAATTCATAAAACCCTTCAAAACATACAAAATCCAGGAACTCAAAGCAAAATGTGCTAGGAACCAAAGCACTTCATTTTTAAGCATGCATTTGTACACTGTTTTGTATATTCTTCTGTTAGAGTATGAAAGTCTAACACATTACAGATCTCTCACTGTGCTTGCTGCAGCCAATCCAAGCACGTACACACTGATTTCAGAGACACCTAATACATGTTAATCCTTACCAGAAATATTTTTAATTTGAACAAGACCAAAATTAAACTTTTGGTTGCATTTGTTAGCTCTTGTTTCCTAAATCTTAGCATAGACACAGCATAGAAAGGTTGGAAGTTTAAAGGTTTTTCTAATGAAGTACAAGTTAAATTAACAATAATCTAAATTAATATGATCTTATACAACTGCACAAAGACATTCAGTTTACTAGCCTTTTATCCCATTTTACAGACTGCAATTTGGGTCAAGCCACTCTTCTTGTAAGCTCAGAACAATACAATACCTTATTCTTGAACTCTAGAGTGAATTAGCAATTAGTTATTTCCTGAAATACCATTTGCTGCTCATAGATGGATGGATGGTATATTGCATTTAAAAAAGCAACATTAATTACCAGTGCAAGTTTGGGTTGGTCTAGATTTATAATTTCCCATTCGTCCAATCTATCTTCTTTGTTTCAGCAAAGTTCTTGCAGCAATATGATTCCTTGTTCAAGAGCAGTGACAGTCCTGCTGAAAAATACTTTTGATAGTCTCTGGCTAAAAATAAACCCTGTGCCAAATGGAATGTCATGCAACAATGACACGGAGCACACGTCTGTGCTGGTGACTGTAAAAAATATAACAAAGGTACCTAGGCCCTATGCTTGGAAGTCTATTGACAACTCCAACAGAAACCTTGGCTTTCATCTGTTGGCCACCTCAGACTGGTGGGAAGCAGGTAAAATTTAGCAGCTTTCTAACCAATTTTGTAGAAAAAAAAAAATAATTTCAGAAGCTGAATGCCAAACATACTGTGTGGGTCTGCAAGGAGTGCTGGGGCTCCCCAGTTTGGAGAGGACAGACATGATCTCCACTCATGACAACAATAAAATGTGTCCTAACTGAGGGGGGTTTAGGAGGTGCAGATTGTGTCTCACCAGCAAACACTGAGTCCCTGCAGCCCTGTGGTGTCTGCAGGGTCCTGTGCCAAGGCAGTGCCCCCGAGCTGGACTGGGAAATGGGCAGTCAGGGGTTCCACACAGGGACACGGTGTCCTTCTGGGGGACATCACCTGGGGGAGGCTGGGATGGACACCCCGGGGTCCTTCTGATGCTGCTCTCCAGAAATGGAGGAGGACACAGTCAGGCTGCTCTGTTCACATCCCAAGCAGACCACATTCAAGACAACCCAGGAGCAAGATCTACACAGATCTGTAACTGAATGCTGTCCTTAGCCTCCTCTCTCCTCTTGGTTGGTATTTATCTTGGACCTGGTGCCACAGGGATGCAGTAAAACCCCCATAGCCTGGCCAGCTGGAAGGGTGAACTGAGCAAGCTGGGCTCAGTGTGCACCCACACACAAACCAAAATTAACACGGACTGTGGTGCACGGACACATCCTGAGAGACTCTGTGCTGAGGGAAGTTTTGCCAACAGCAAAATAATTCTGGTTTGCACCTGCACAGGCTGAAGCTCCTCAGCAAGATGGTTAGCACAGATCTGCTCACCTACTGCCTGCCCTTTTCATACCCATTTCCCTGTGTTTTCTGTCAAATGGAACAACTTTACAGATGTTGTCCCAGTCAGTTATAGGATTCATACTGGTTTCTGTGTGCCTCTTTTCCTGCTTTTGTTGTTTGCATTGTTTCATTTACCTTTTTTATATATTTACTTTTTTATTTGGTATACATATATGGATAAAAATATGCATACTTTTATGTATTTAGATATGTATTTACATATCAATTTATATATGTAAAGTGTGTCGATTGACCTTAGTGAGTGTTCTGTGTGTAAGTTTTTAGTTTTCACAGCTAGGGATTTCAGGCAAGAAGATATATAACACACATATAAAATCTCCAACCTGTTGCATCCCACTCCCAGCAGCCTTGCTCCCCTGGGATGGCTCCTGACACTGCACCAGCTCCCCCATTCATTTGCTCTGGCTGACACACAAAACCAAGGGTGTATTTCAGAAGACTTTGGACTGCTTTAACAATACACCCTGTGACATTCATCCAAATATTTGCAAAAAGAAAAAAAAGCACCAGCCTGGTAACTTATCCTCCCCATCCTGTTGCCAAGCAACTGAGAGGGCTGGCAAAGCAGTGCTGAGACAGGTACCTCCTTTGCTTCTCTTTGCTGGGTGCCCTTTGTTTCCTTTGAATATCTAAAATGCCCAAGACAAGGGTTTTGGCCATCCCTCCCACCCACTGGAGAGCAGTGGGGTCAACCTTTCTGCATCAGGAGCTCACCAGTGGAATCACCTTGTCTTTTCATAGCACTGGAGCTTTCTGAACCTCTTCTGGTACCTGCACAGAGGAGAGTGTGAATCATACCAGGAGCATCACCTTTGGTTGGCAAATGAGATGGATCAGCCTTCTGCCTCATACCACCTGTGGAAGATGCTCTGGAAGCAGGGCCTGAGGTGGGCAGGGTGGAGGAAAGGTGTGGATCCTGTAGGGTGCCTGTAGCTGGGGGTGGGATCCAGCAGCTCCAAGGGCAGTGATGAGTTTGGTGGGAAATTGCTTGAAGCATCAGGAGGCTCCAGCAGAAGTGAGGTGAGGGGTGATGACACATGTGAGAAGCAGTTGCAGAATAATTGAAACTAGGCAGGGAAAAAGACAAAAATTAATAATAATTGCAAGCCTATTGGCAGACAGTTAGCAAACAGAGGAGAAAGGGATAGCTGCACTGACTACTGTGCCAGACCAGCTCTAATTAACATCCATACAAATAGCACTAAAATGTCAAGAGTGGTGTTTTTCAATAAGTCTTCAGATGTAATATTTACAGAATACTGAGCTGTAAAAATTTCTTTGATTAATTATTTAGAAGTTTTAATGCAGTTTTATGTTTGGAACATTCAGTTGTCGTTCAGTCTTACAAGAGAAAGCTGAAAAATTATTTTCCTGTTTCTTGTTTTATATGTCCTTCACCAGGAGCCTTCACAGGACTAAATAATTTGAAATGATCTTTATTTTCTAAGCCATCAGAACATGTCTGTATCTATCACTTACTTCAAGAGGCTGCAAGTTGCTCCTACACATTTCAGTGTCACTCTGGTGACATTCAGATACACCTCAGAAAATGAAAGTGATATTAAAACAAAATGCATCTTCATGAAAACAAAGTACCCGGAGCTGTGCAGCCCCTGTGATGAACCAGGTGTTTACAATGGCTCCTCTGTGGCTGTGGATTAAAAGCAGTGTACAGCAGAGCAGTACTGCTGGTTGTGCTCTCCCAGCACTCCAGTGGCATTTGCACAGGAATTAGACTTCCAGAGATGTGGGGAGGAGAAAATGAAGCTGTTGCATCAGAGATTTAGGAATGAGAAGAGGCTGGAACTGCTGAGCTCCAGAACATGCAAACTCCCTGCCCAATTCAAGCATATTTCTGTGCAGATCCAAATGATTGTTGGAGCTTACTTTGTTTCTCCAGTTCCCCAAATCCTTCTGGCACAGATCTTTCAGCTGCTCATTTTTGTTTCAGCTGCCTTCCCTTGTGTTCTTTTTTAAGTGCCCAATTTCTCAGTGTTCAATTTCCTGCCTAGGTTGCTGAAGTAATCCTCCTCTCTCAAGTTTCATAGTGTAACATATACAGTATGGCTAAATCTCTGTTCATTATAGCATGCTCTAAAAGCATTCAGGGAAATCATTAAGATCATGTTCATTATGAGCCCTATTATTGCACTGCACAGCAAAACTAATTAAATAAAGAAAGCTGACATGAATAAAATAATTAAACACTCATCTTGGCTTTATTTGAGGGTGCACCAGCCTGAGCTGCATTGCAGGATAGATGGAACCAGACCATGACCTAGAGGCCTGATGGACACTGCATCCCTCGAGCAAACTCAAGAAGCCTCAATCAAAGCCAAACTCCAAATTTCAGCCTCCTGTCCTTAGAAGGTCCCACCTTCTCCAGCACTGCATCCTCTGCTGGGAAAGCACAGGCCAGCATGCCACACCAGCCCTGTCAGCACCTGATCCTGGAAACCAGCAACCCCATAACTGCTGCTGAGTTTTACTGCCGGCCTTCCACCAGCCTCTCGCTTTCCCTAGGACAAGTTTGCCCTGAGAAAATTGCCATCCTTTACCTGCGTGGCAGACTGTAAATCAGAAAGCTGAGGTACAGCCTGGGCACCTCAGCTGCAGGGCTGTGTCTGCCCAGGGACCCCCAGAACCAGGGGCAGGAGGGTCCCCAGGGCTGGGGTGCTGTCAGGATGCTCAGCCAGAGCTCTGCAGCTCTTGCTCCTCTGCACTGCCCCAGGCTCCTGTCCCTGCTGCACTCCAGAAACCTTCACCCCATCAGCACACGCGCCAGGGGCAAAAGCTGCTCAGATCAAAAGCAAAACTCCTGTCGACTTCAGTTATACAGGGAATGAATTCAGGCTTTTATGCTGGAGCTGACAGAGGAAAATCAACAGAACGAGCTACTTTCAGCTTGACAGGGAAAAGCCACTTTTCAGCATTTAAAACGCACAAAAAAGCCTTCAGCAAAATGTGCCACATGCCTACCATATCCTTTCACCAAAATTCATCAAATTTCTACAGATATGTATTTTAATTTTGAAACTCCAGCAGCCCTTGGCAGATGGATGCCTGGCTTGCCAACACCATTATCAATTTCCATGCACTAACATTGTCTACAGCACGGTCCATTTTCTCTGACTATTTCCCTAAACTTTCTAATCCCATACTTCACAATCATAATTTTATTGATAGTAAGAAGGACCACAAAGGATTAGGGATGCATTAGAAATTTAATGGGCAACCATGCACTTCCTGTGGCTCAATGGAAAATAGTGGAAACACATAAGCATATAAAAGTGTTTGTTTCTTAGTGTGAAGCCCCAAAATGAATTTACACAATGAGTGAACATGCACACATATAACTCTATGTGCCATAAAACCATATGGGAAAATAATGAATAGAGCTCTCCATTAAATAAAATATATATTTCATAAGTTTTCGTAACATACTACATTAAACTCATAGTTTAAAAATGAAAAATACTACAAATCCAGATATTTCAGTGCCTGCAGCATAAATTCATTAAGCTTTCTGACATTACCTATGTCTAATATTGACCAAAATCTGCTTTCTAAAATTTGAGACAAAGATGTTTAGTGTGGAAGTGTGACTTACAACAGCCTGGTGTTGCTTTCTGCGTAAATCAAATCTACACTTACTCCATTACACTATGCTTTTCCTCATCCTTTCTTCCCCACTGCTTACATCTCAGAAGCCAATCCATTTTCTACTTATATCCAGACTGCTCTTGGTAATGAAATCAATACACAGCACTTAAGGAATTTAGAATAAATGGAATTGTAACAGATAAAGTGAATGATCCTGTTAAAAGAATGCAACTTCCCTGTTACTAAACATCCAGAAAGCTCTTCTAGCAGTGAAGTAATCACCAGGGAAGTCTTCTCAGAACTAAAGTTTGATTGCCAAGGGAAGATGCCAAGTCTATGCCAAACATTATTTTTTTCCCAAAACTTTTGTATACCCTTAGCAGTAGATGAGCAGATTGTGCAGACTGGGGGATATACACACCACCATTTCATGCTCCATGTTCTCTGACTTTTCACTTTGCAACTTTATGCATGTCTTTGACTCTAAGGTTCTCAAATCTACTGCTGTTTCCATCATCAAACTAATGACTTCAGAAACCTCTGCTTCCTCAGAAATTCTCCTTATTCCTTTGAAGTCAACCTCAGCCATTCCCAGCCTCCATGTCTATCTCCTTTGTATTTCTTCTTCCTCAGAAGAAATCCTCAGGGAAAGTACTATGTCTCTTGAATTTCTTTATCAATGAGAAGAAACTTGTTGAAGGTTAAACCAGGCTGGGTAATATTCATGAGCTACTACACTGTGATCTGGTAGGCGGCGTAGGAAAGATGCCATTAGGGAAATCAGTCAGTCAGGAGATAAACACTGCTATAATGATACACTAAATAAAACATGAAAACCCACAGGTAAATGCCAGAGAAAAAGACATCCTGTGTTTGCAGACAAATTACACTGATATAATACAAAGTGCATTCATAAAAATAGGATGAAATGGAAAAACTAAAGGTGCAGTCATGATAGAAGGAAAATTAAAAGGAAATTATTTGAGGTATCTGAATCTAAACTTAGTGTGAACAAAGTTTTTTCCACCTTGCAGCACTGAAGCACACACTGAGTGTTCAGGGGACGAGCTGTTGTCAGCACAGTGGGTGACAGGAGTGGGACAGGTTTGCAGCTCTCCCTGCACAGCACTTTGGTGGTGCCACAGCCCACGGCAGAAGAGCACTGGTCTGACCTGGCAGGGACAGGGACAGGAAACCTCCCTAGGCTTCCAAAAAAGGGGGAGAGGGAAGAGGTGACCAAGCAAATTTAACATTTTAACATTTACATTTAAACAAGTACATACATAATAAGGCACTCCCCTTTTTCATCATGCCAGAACAGAAAAGCATAAAAGGCAACTTACCTTTTTGGAGTGGATCTTTGGCACCCAAGCTAGAAACAAAAGGGTATTTTTGGTAGAAAAGGGTGGAGTAGGGGAAGAGGGAAGAGGTGTGGTGTGCTTCCCTGCAGGTGTGCATCGTGGTACCACACACAACACTGTGGTACCAACCTCCCTGCTGTGAGGGTTAAGCATCCCTCCAAGGACTCAGTTCATTTAGAGAAATAGGAAATAAAAGTTTTCTTGTGGCTCATATCAGTAAGTCTGTGGATAACAAGAAGTTGGTAGCTGCCCAATTAAACCATCAGCTACCAAACAATAAACAGTAGAAAAATTAAATCAGTGTCTTGATGCTACCTTTTGACCCCCAAATTATTAGTCATAATGCAACGAATCATCTCCCATGCAACTCTGATGAAAAGAAAGAATAAAAAAAACTTAAAAGATGGAAACAAAATTGAGAAAGGAAATTAATAACACTAAAGACGTTTTGATTTAAAAAGTACTTTTAATAAATTCATCTCTACCTATTTGAGACCAATTCATGCTGCAAAGACAGCACGAAAAGAGAGGAATACAAGTTATCAATATATCATTCCATATTGCTGTAGCTGGTGTTCTACTTTGAGAAACTTTTAAAGCAGTTTTCAGCCACATTTCGATTGAACTTGTCCTGTATTACTTGTCCTGTCTTACTGAGAAAGAATGCAAAACATAATAATGTGCACCCCAAGGAAAGCCAGCAATTAGTGTTTTAGTGTTTTCAAAAATCTTAAATATTTCATTACTTCTTTCATCAAAAGAATCTGCATTTGCTACATTACTGTTATGCTGTAGCAATGTTGTTAATGCAATTTCATTATTTCTACTTCAATTACATCAGAGAAAAGATCTGTGTACTTTTTCCTTATGATTTTTACAATCTGGGAAGTAATCAACCATCCACAAATGAAAACAGGGAATTTATCCAAGTACCATTCCTTCTACAAACCAGACTTCTCTTTTCCTCTTTGTAGACAGATGTCATCATAGATTTGCTTCCTAAACTTCAACATGTCTCCTACATCTTTGAAGGTGAGCATTTCTTCCACAGACAAGAGCTGAAAGTCATTCAATTTAAAAGCTGACGTGTGCTGCACAGAATTTAACATTTTTAATGCCATTCTAACTGATTCACTTAAAGAAGAACAAACAGGAAAAATTCTAGCAGTCCACAGACCCAGACGAGTATTCCTGCTGGAGAAGAGCTGCTCTGAAACCTTCACACCCCAGAGGTCCAAGCATTCTAGTAAACTGACTCCAAAAAAATGGAGTGAGTGTATATCTGACAAGAATTTCACACTCTTTTTCAAGTCATCTTCTACACTAAACACCATGCTTATATACTTTAACTGATTGTTCATTTTTATGCTTAATGAACTCAGAAAGCAGTTTGAAGGGATGTCTACTTTCCAATTTATGTAGGATCCACTGATGATGCTGTTCTTCCCTACGGAGACTTCAGGTCCAATTCTGGAGTATTCAATAACAGACCCAGGTCCCACAGAACACCCAGGCTCAAGAATGCTTTGCATGACACTCGCTGACTGTCCCAAGGTCTCCCCATGGCAGGAAGAGACACTAAAGGCCACGGGCAGAAAGTTGAGCTCAAATTTCAGTTTGCTGTCAGAGGTAAAATGGAACAAATACTCCTGGGTAGTCCCAATGTGATAGAACTTGGAGTTGTGCAGGACTATAACGTTGAGTGCAGTTCCTTTCAGGAGGGAGTACAGCTTCTGCCGCACCTCCACCAGCTGTGCCTCCTCCTCTGAGGCATCACTTGTGTTCTCTGTGTAATCCTGAGTGGCTCCAGGTCCCAGGGCCTGCAGGAAGTCACCGTATGCATCTATTTCACAACAAAGAGTGCCCACCTCCTTGTAAAACGTCAGCAGTTGTTTTGCAGTGCTATGATCCATGTAAAAAATACTGTCTGTGTAGACACACTCTGAGCACCCCTCTGGGTCTCTGCGGTGCCCAGAGGGACTCAGCTGGGAACAGCTCCCTCTCGGGCACACTGCACCCTGCTGGCGCATCGCCTCGACACCAGGCTTGTGCAGGAAACGGTGGCAAGAGGTGTACTCCAGCCCTCCTGTCCCTGAAAAACTGGAGGGATCTAACACAAACACCCCGTGAGTGGTCCCCACCGCCAGGTCGGAGGGGTGAGCCAGGGCGGTGAAGCCGGGCTTGTCAAAGGTGATGGTTTCTGCAGTGCTGTAAAGCTCGATGTCATCTGAACACGTAACGAGAACCCCTGGCTTCATCTGCCCGGGGAAATCGATGTACATGGCCAGCTTCAGCTCCAGCATCTGGTAAATGGGGTCACCAAAAGGCAAAGCCGTGAAAATCTTCCCCAGGGCACTTGCGTTTGGTAAACGCTGGCTGTAACCACCTTGAAAAAAAAAAAAAAAGACATTTTTAATTACAGAGGCACTGCGTTTCAGTAAGCAAAAACTGAACCAATGCAGCTCTTCTATATATACACAAAGATATCGACTCCTTCACATCCAGCTAGGTCAGACTAATATTGCTTTAAAAATGACAGATGTAAAAAAAAATCAATCATTCTTCCTCAAACATTTCAAAGCAGGAGCTTAACTTAGATCCTCTGATTTACAATTCTTTCTCTACTCACTGATCGAACAACTTAAATGAGCATTTTCCAAGAGGAAATGCTTAAGTGACAGTAATATGTCATTAGTACCAATACCAATTAGTACCAGCTCAGAGGGAACTGTATTTCAAAACTTTAACTCTGCCACCACATTATTTAAAGAAAAGAAGGTCCAACTTTAGAGTGTGAACTGTAAGCCAGAATTTACCAGAATGAATTAGCAGCACGAGAAAAGAACTCCACTTATCACCATACAGATCTTCCAAGCATTGGAGAGCGTGAAGTGTTGATCCACCGTTTCCTAAAGGAAAAATATTTTAGCGCCTGCAGCAAAGAGCACCAGGAATACCTGCCAGGACGTGTGAAGCACACTGGGACCTGGAGCTGTGGCAGGGCGATCAGGGAGCATGTTTTAAACGCTGCTTTCCATGCAGTCACTTTGTAAGCCCTGTGCACCCCAGGCCGGGCTGTGGGAGGTGTCCCTGCCCGCGGCGGGGGTGGCAGTGGGAGGGCGTTAAGGTCCCTCCAACCCAAACCCAAACCATTCCGTGGGCAAACGCCGCGTTTCCCCTCCCAGCCCCAGGGAGCACTTCAGCATTTCCCGGGCTGTAACTCAACCCTGGAACCAGCTCCAGCAGGGAAAGACACACACAGAGTGCGCCGGAGACTCGCGGGGACTCCTCCAGACTTGTGACACAACACGGGACACGAGGGGATGGTTTGGGGCATTTTACGCGCTCCTAGAACCGTAACCGCCGGGTTTCAGAAACCAATCTGTGCCGATCAACCTCCGCCCTTGCGAACAGGAGGCGGGCACGGCCTCGCACCGATTTTGGGTCCGGGGGGATCCACGCAGACATGGTACCGGACACCGCGGGGCAGCTGCCCCCTGCCCAGCTTCTCAGCCAGCTGCTCCCTGTAGGCCTGGCCCTGCTCGGCGTCCGCGGCCGTCACCGCCACCACGTCCCAGAACTGCCCGGCCGGGGCGGCCTCCCCTGCGGACACAGCGGCACCGCCTCAGGAACCGACACACCGGGACCCGACCCGGCAGGCCCCGGGCTGGGGGCAGACGGGCCGGGCAGGTTCCCCCCAGCCCCGGGGCCGCCCCACCTCTGAGCGCCGCGAACCGCTCCAGCCGCCGGGCCGTGGCCTCCCGCCGCGCCGCGCTCCGCTCTCCCGCCATGGCCTCGCTCTCCCCAAGGCCCGGGCGGACCCGGGGACTGCCCCGCCGGCCCCGCCGTGAGCGGCGGAACCGGAGCCAGCGACCCGGAAGAGCCGTGCCGGGGCCCAGGGAGGGGCCGGCGGGCGGGGCCCGGGTCGATGTTGGCCGCCGGTGCCGGTTCGGGAGAGAGATGGCGGCGGCTCCGGGGCTGGGGCCGCTCCGCCCTTGTGAGCGGCGGCTGCAGAACCTGCGCTGGGTTTGGATCCCGCCCGGTGCTGCCTGACCCAGGGCCGGATGGGCCAACGCCTGCCCTGCCCTGCCCGTGGGCTTTGCCCCTCGTGTTTGTGCTCACAGCCGTGTCCCAAAGCGCGTTCGGTACCCGGTGTGCAAAAGTCGATCCACAGAGCCGACATCTTCGCTTTGGTACCCACTGCGCGCAGTGATGGGGCCGCAAAGCTGGATCAGCTTCCCGAAACGCCAGGGGTACTTTTACACCCCAAATCGTGAGAGGCAACCTCCCCTCTGGCACCGTTCCATCACCCCCACCCACGCCCGGGTTCATCCGAAGGGGCAATGCGCGAAAATGTCCCTGCTCCTGCTACAAGAGTTGAGGGCTCTGTGCTGGCAGAGTGCATCTAGCCCGGGGTGGGTATTTTGGTATGATAGCAGCTCATTAATATGTTAATGACGTGTTAATAAAGTGCATTCAATTAGCCGGTGGTTTTCTCCCCAGTGCTCAAGGCTGTAACCCAGGGAAGCTGTGGGCACCGCTCGTTCCAATCCCTTCATCTCTCTTGCGGGGCTCTCTCAAGACCATGCTGTTTGCTACCTGGCACAGGTTTTTCTCTAATTTCTAAAATATGGTTTTTTCCTAATTTTTACTGTTTCATCGTTACGTGAGCCCTGTTTTTATTCTGCCTGTCTCTTTTGTTCTCTATTACGTGATTTTTTTTTTCCCCAAAAAAGTTTTACTTAGTGCATAGCTGACATCCCCCGTTCCTGTTTGTTGGGCTCTGGAGATGTTGCTGCTGGTGCTTTTTTCAGAAGAGAAGCAGGCACTCAGCTGGTGCCCCAGCTTGTGTTGTTGCCCTGGGGGTATCGAATGCAAAGCAAGGATTTCTGGGGAGAGAAATGGCTTTCCTGATCTTTTGGGTTATACAGACTGAAAAAAACCAACCCCAAACATATGTACAATTTCAGATTTGGGAATCCTTGGCTGCCTCAGAATGCAGAATTTGAGCCTGGTTGTGAGGTTTTAAGGTGTAGGCTACATCTGTGTGGCAGTCACAGGAGGGAGTGGGATGAATTAGATTGCTGGTTTGGTAATTAATTAGGACTAGAATTCTAATTGCATGTGAACTAGTCTACAAGGAGTAGTTCCTACAAGGACTAACATAGACTCCTTTGTTGTGTATAATTACCTGGTGTCTACTGGCAGTTTTTCTTGCTGCACTTCTTTACCCTGGATATTGTTGGTTTTGATCTGTGAACTTCATTTGTCTTCCTGAATTTAGAATCTGCTGTGACTACAGATAACAAATACAAATAGATAAAAATGAAAGGAAGGTTTGTCTTGATAAGATATCATTATGCATAAAGCTTACAATCAAAAGTAGCTACCAAAGCACTATGGGAACTACTGAAAAAAAAAAAAGTAGGAATTAAAAAAGTTAGAAAAAAATCCATAGTTTTTCATGATTGTAAACTGCTGACAGAGAAGATTAAAGAAAAAAAGATGAATGTTCTCTGCTGCTTTATCAGTTTGAGACTTTTGTGTGATGCATGTGAACACAGCCTTAATCAGAGTAATGTACACCACAAAGATCTGTTTGATCCTTCCTTGTGTTCTCAGCTTTAGTAGAGAACGCAGCCTCTCTTGTCAGAACTATACATTTGCTCTTTTCCTCTGCATTGAGTTTGCATTGTTGGCAACAACTCCATCAGCTTCAATCAGAAAAAGTTGCTGGCTCCCCAGTCCAGCTTTAAAGGCTGAAGTTTTAGTTACAACAGGTGAAGATTCACTGCTGGTTTGAGACTGATTTCCCCTTTTTTTCCCTCCTCTTAATATAGTGTTGGTGATGAATCCCATCAGCTGATGGTGTTTCATGAACCCAATTAAAAATGGCATCACCCCAATTACATTGCAAAATGCTCTGGACATTAAGCAAACATTTTCTGTTTCAAGTCAGAAGAATGAGTGGTTCTTTGCAAAGCTGGGAGCTCTCACATATTAACCAGCAAGTTTTCCCATGCCCCATTCCTTGTAGTTTATTTGCAAAGAGGGAATTCCTGGCCTTCTGAGCTGGAAAAAAAGGTATGTTTATTTTTGTGTTATGGTAGATTCCCCCTTGTTGTGCTCTTCTTGATCAATCCCTGACTCCTCTGTTCTAAGATGTTGTAATAAATGCAGTTTGGGAGAGTTATCTTTTGTAACTGATATATTTTGCTCAATGGTGACACAGTTTTCAGTGAGGTTAAAAATACATGCTAATTTACAAGTAATTTAGGAAACTACTAGTGATGCACAGTAATTAATGGTTTACTGACAATGATACTGATTTCTTTTTAACTGCAGCAAGCCTTTGAAGCTATAATTGAGACCCTAATGCTTGCAATGAAATATTGCTGCAGTTCAACAGAATTTTTGTTTTGAATGTTTTCACCATTAGTCAGACTTCCTAATGCAAGTGTTTCTGTTTGCACTCTCTAAGACAACCCAAGTCTAGAATAATTGTTGCATCCAACTCTTCCTGTTGATGATAATTTATTTTAAAATAACTTCAGTTGGATTGTTATTCACTTAAAGTAATACTTTCAGTATTACTATTTTGTAATTGGAATGGCTGGGGTTGGATGGGGCCTTAAAGATCACCTAGTTCCAACACCCCTGCAAAATATTGTCAGGTTAATTGCTTAACCTGATAGCTGATTCCAGGAAATAATAGATTTCCATCAATTCTTCATTGCTCTCTTCCCCAGAATTTCAAATAATACATAGTGTAGTGTTGGTGATTCCTTAGACTCTGTGGCAGAGCCAGTGAACTGCTCCAGGAAACACGTTCTGTGTGAGTGATGGAAGCCAAGGTGTTCAGAGTTTGTGCCTGATAACGAGTGCCAGGAGAGTTTTGTGAGAGCAAAACTACCTCCACTGGTATTTAACTGAAGCCTGAGTCCCCAGCTTGCGTTTTTCTGTGGAGACTGTGGTTCAAACCCAGCAGAAAACAGAGGTGTTGTGTGATGCTGGGAGCTGCCTTGCTGCCTGCCTACTCCTCTGTGTCCCTCACCCTGCTGTGGGTGCAGCTCAGTCCTCTTGACTGGAGAAGATGGATCAGTGGATCAATTCCACAACTCATCATGGAATCGTCCCAGGAGTCAGCAAAGAACTTTCCCTGACCCTTTGAATGCAGCCAGCCCTGTGCAGGAGGCTGTTAGCACAGTGGTGTTGAACCATTAGTGCTGCTGGAGGAGTTCTTCCCCCTGGCTCTAGGGTATTTCATCAGTAGTACTAAAAAAAAGAACCTGAGTATTTTTCTGGGGTTATCTGAAATTATCCTTTTAAAGCTGAACACATAACCTTCCACGTAGTCTTTATGTTCTTTTCCTGGGTCTCTGAGGGATAAATCAAAAGAGAGCTCACGGTGAAGAAGTTAACTGAATGCTCAGTGTCTTGTTTCTGCTTCCAAAAACCTGGTACTTGCATGTCGACAAAGTGTTGATCAAAGCTGGTGTCTAAAGAGTGTGGGGCGTTTGCAGGATTGTTTTTTCACTTGAAACATGCATCCTCTCAAATAATTCATTAGCAGTGTCAATTCACTTGGTGTTGTGCTGGAGCTCCACACACGTTGTGTAAACACTGATACATTGTGAAGATGCAAAATCAAAGCTGGTTTGTCTTGAGGCTTGTGTAATTGTATTTCTTAGAAGCAATATATATTTTGAATAAAGTATGATTTATTCACAGAGGAGGCTCCTCTGTCTGAGCATAATAATGTTTTTACTAGGAACAGGTGGTTACATCTTGGGCTCACAGAATTTTTGCCATTTGTGCTAAAAAGGCAAGTGTTTTTTTCCTGCCTACCCTGCTGTTTGGCAGGAGGTTCAGTGTTTGAGATCTCCCTTCCTCTGTAAGAGAGCAGACAGGATGATGATGGTAACACAGTTACATGTGAATTCCGGATTTTTTTCAGTATAAAATGGATTTGGGTTAAGGGCTGTAGTTTGGAAAAGAGAAACATCTTTGCTGTGCAGATAAAGTGATAAAACTTGCGAGTATTTTGCATGTTTTAAATTGCATAAATAAATATTAGGGAGAGCCTAATGGGTGATTTGCAGTAAATCCAGATAGATGTGTACAAAGTGGGTGCTGCACTGACTGGCTCAGAGAGTGCCTGGTATTTCAGCACTGCTGTGGTGACCCCTCAGTTTAGCATCATCATCCTCAGGGACACCTTCACCCCTTGTCTAGTCAGCAAATTCACTTCTATTTATTCCAGTACTGAGCTGGCCTGTATATGATGGTTTATAATCTTAATAAATGTTAATGAATTATACTTTTCTGTAAGGTGAATTGTCATCATTACTTCAGATAAGGCATCTTCCCAGGAAAGCATGAAGACAGTAAGTTTACTGTATCTTTATGATGATGCAATTGGAAAAGTGGCTAATGTGCATTTGTTATCTTCCAGTCCTAACCTGATGGGCCTCACCTCTTCTGATACTCCACTGAGCCTGAAAATAACCTGTGGGCATATTGCTGTTAATGGCAGTTTCTCCCTCAAAGCACTGGGAGACTGTGTAATTCCTGATGAGGAAAGTCTTCTCCTTGATGTCTCCGCTGTGGCTAGAGAGGTAAAACCAGCTCCTGGCACTTTGCTCCCTAAAAGGTTTGGCTGTGGGAGTGTTTTCCCTAATTATTAGCACAGGTCTGGTTTGGTTAGAGAGGGACAGTCATGTGGAAGTGTGTTCACACCAGGACATTTCCACACATCCTTTCTCATCTTGAATAGATTTGCAGCTAAAGGAAAAGTTTCCTGTTTGTTACAAAATCACACCAACTTGTCTTCAGTACTAACTCCATTCAAGGCTTTCCATTGGGCTTTTTAAAACCTCACCATTTATTCTCTGTGTGAGTCCTTTCTAAACATTTTCATTATCATTTCTCTTACTTTGTCTTTGGGGAACCTGAGTCCTTTGCCTGGCAGCAGATAGGGAAAAGCTCATTCTCCTGCCCCTAACCATTCTCTAAGCTTAGTAGTTATTGTAAAATATTTTCCATTTTCTAGGCCAGTGGGCATATGATAAGTCTTTCATCAAAACTGGCTACCTGGAGACATTTCATGATAAGGCTATTTTTTTATTACAAATGTTCATCAAAATCCATGACTATTTTTTCGTAGGCTATTTGTGAATTGATCGTTGCCTTGGTAACTAAGGATAGCAAAGACACCATCAAAAACATTTAAACTGTTTTCTAAAATTTCTGACCTTATTTTTGTAAATGATCACTCAGTTTTGTTTGGGTCCCTTTTGCTATCATAAAACTGTTGTCTATGGAAATAATTTCAAGGTCTTGTTAAAGGTCAATCATTTAATATATACAGTTTAAAATATGTTAGTGATTGAAAAAATAATGCTTTTGGAAGTATGGCCTTGTTGCTCCTGTCCTTAGGTGATGTCATGTTTGCTTTATATCTGGTTAAAAGCTCTTGGTGTTAATTTTTTCCAGAGGAAGACTTGTTTTTTGCTCTGAAAAATTCCCTGTTCACACTAGGTGCTGTAACTGAATCTTTCTGGTACGTTTGTGTATTTCCTCAACTCACCTTCCTTTCCTGAGGATTGTTTTTCTTATTTGTATTCTGTCCATCAAAATTTTAATCAAGACAGACAGAATCGTGGCATTTTTCTTTCTGCCTATTGATCCTGCTTGTTTCAGTTTGTTTCAGCAATATTTTAGCCTACTTTTACTTAGGGGATAAATAAAAAGAACAAAAAGTACTGTGCCCCAGTGATAGTTTTCCTCAGCTACTAAGCTTGTGAGGAGTCCCAGCATCTGTGTGATTTGGAAAGATCAAGTTTTATCTCTGGGAGAGTGACATTTTTCACTCCAGCTCCATAATGAGAAGCAGTCCCTGAGCAGTATGCAGGGGGTGGCAGAGCTGCCCAGGGGAGAGCTGGGGAGCAGCTTGGGAACCATCCTGCCATCACCAGGATGTTTTTGTGGGGTCTGGGGAGCCTTGTGAGGGATTTTAGGTGTCTCAGAAGCTGTGTTTGGAAAGGTGGAAAGGTTTTTTTTGCTGATGCTGTTTGGTGCAGAGTAGCTGGAGAGCCTGAGTCTTTGTTAGCCCTGTTCACTGCCAGCCTGCAGCTCTCCAGCACATCTTCTGGGGGTCTGGGGAAAAATAGCCCTGACGTGGAGAAACAGTCCCTCCAGAATTCCCTGCTCCTCTGGAGTGGGCTGCCTGCCTCTGCTTGTTGTGTTGTGTGACTCTTGAGTTACGGTAGCTTTGTAACAAATCTGATTTTATTTTTTTTTTTTTTTTAGTTTGTGATCAGAGGTGTGGAGGGTGAACCACCACCCAGAAGGCAGAGTACTGGGCAAGGCAGCAGCAGCTTCCAGAGGTGCTGCAGAGGGGCAGGAGGAGCATTGCTGAGCTGGGGGCTCTGGTCTTTGCCACCCTGGTGGGATGAAGTGTGGGCATCACCATGGAGACAGCTCCCACATCTTCCTGCAAACTGGGCACACAGCACCTTGTCTCAGTTATTCCAGCACAGCATCCAGGATGTGCTTACTACAGAGCAACAAGACTTGTCCTGCAGTGTTTCCTGACCAAGTGGTGCTGTTCTGGGAGAGAAGGGAAATGGTGCCCATGTCCTGAGGGCTTTCTGGAGGAGATGAGCAGCTGATTCCTGAGCACAGCCACACCCTGTAACAAGGATGTTCAAAGCAGGGACCTTTCACATTTTTGTTCTTCATGCTTATGTGTTTTACACGTTTTTATTGCCATATTTCTCATTACCATAAAAACCTTGGTGAATCCATAATGGCTTGAAAACTCTTTCATTATTATGTTAATATGAAGTCCTTTGCAGATAATGTTTTGTCAATCTTTTTGAAGTACTGTACATTACATTCTAAAAATTATATACTTACAGAACATTAAGTGTGACTAGCCTTGAAATTCACAGCTCTCTTCCAGACAATGTTTCATTTGATTTAAGTCCTGTTTTCATAAGAGACCAGAATCAAAGGTTTCAGGACAAAAATATCTATCTTTTTATAGAAAATATCCTATTGTTAACATTTTCTTTTAGATTAAAATTGGTCTCTACATTTAAGCAAGGAATACCCCTGTAAAATTAATTTAGAATGACTGATGCTTCTTCAGTAACAAACCCAGTTTAAACCAAAGATGAACCTGGTACCACGTCTCTTCATTTACGAGTGCCAACTGCATGAGAGAAATCAGAAAATTCATGAATATCAGAATTCTAGAGTTTAACCTCCTAAAGATATGGAAACTCATGAAGGCGAAATACATGTAAATCAGTAATTCATATTTTATATGTTAAACTCCTGCCTTCAGGCAGTATGCCAGTAATAAAAGGGGAATGCCTCTCGAGTTGGGTTCCCAGCAGCCCTGGAGCAGGCTGAGCTTTCCTGTCCCTGATGCTCCCCCTTCCACAGGCAGAATTTTGCATTCCTTAAAGACCGGTCTTTTGACTTCCTCTGGATTTATCATATTTAAATGGAGTTCTGTTTGCCTGTTTTGTGCTACGGGTCACAGTGGGAATTTCCCTTCTCCTTTCTGATCCTTACAGGATTTATTTGAACACTTGTTTCAATGTTCCCTTGTGTTTATTTTATTCCTTATAAGTATTTGTGACTTTGTATGAATGATGTGGGGTATAACTTCCATTTTCCCTAGGTGAACTTCCCCTCACCATATCTTTTCTAGGTGATATAACCTGAAGTGAGCAGTATTCTTGGTGAGAACATACAGCTGACCTTGGAAGGTCAGCTATCTATCCCATTTAACTTCTATCTATCCCATTTAACTTCTTTGGGGCTCATTTACTACGTATTATTGTGATGTTTTTTTTCATTGATGGTGCACTGTTTCTTTTCATGATTTGATGGGTATTTGAGAAATAAATCTGGTTTATAGAGAACAGATCATATTATCAGAACATATAACTTTTATCAGAACAGTCCTTTCAATGTGCATTACTTTGCATTTATCAAGAGTTTCCCCAGCTGCTATTTGTTCATTTGCTTACCTCCATTAAGTTCCTCTGAAGATTCTCCAGACTGTATTATCTCATTAGTCTCATGAGATGCACTTCTTGCCATTTCACAAAGTGGTAGTTGTTGAAGGTGATTAATAAATCCTCTTCAGAGGCCTGGAGAGTGTGCCCTGCCTTGCAGCATCCCTTCTGGCTGGTCTGTGCAGCCCATTAAAATGCCAGCAGAGAGCAAGGAGGCATTTTTCTTTCTGCTCAGAAACTTCGCTGCCTTGTTTATAGTGTATGGGAGTTTTTATTTCTGGTTTAGTTTCAGTCATTTTGTTTGGCACTGAAATGGGGCTCACCATGGGTCCTTCATTTTCAGGGTTGCTGTCGACACCTTAAGAAGCTGCTGCACTGACACTCCTGTGTAGCACCTGATTTCAGAGCAGAAAGGGTGTTCCTTGTTAGCACCTCCCAGTTTGGATGGGCCCTGCTTGGGTGTCAGTCAATGTTTCTATAGCCTGTTTTCTGGGTTGCTGCTGGCAGCCAGTCAGTCAGTCACCCCAGTGTGGCAGGCTGTGGGCTCAGGGCTCTGGCTCAGAGAGTATCACTGCAAATTGTATATGGAAATTCCATCTTTATTCATCCACCGTGCTGGGGTGTGTTAAATAAGCTTTGAGATATTTAAATATAGATTTTCTTAAATTTTCTAAAATTGCAGGCTAGGATTTTCATTAACAAATAAACATTTCAGCACGGTGGCTCACTCGACTTCAGCTGCAACAAAAGAATTAACTCTGCTTTATTCAGGTCTCAAATGCTACCTGTGCCCTTTTTATACTGTGAAATAGTCAGGAATGTTGTTTTTACAGTAGATTTCCTTTGCCTGAACTGGGCTGGAGAGGCACCACGTCAGAGCTGGAGGTGAGTGCATTAGCAGTCAGAGCACACCTCCCGCCAGCGAGAGGAAAAACTTCATGTATCACATCATTAAGCCAGAACACAACACTGAGGGTGAAAAGCATTCATCTGGGAAACAAGTGAGTGCACTATTCAAAAACATTTTTTTTTTTTCCCTACAAAAAATGAACTCTGCAAGCAGAGGAAATAACAATCTGAGAGTGCTGGGGAAGTCTCCTAAAAACAGCAGCTGCAGGTAGGAAGCTGCCATAGAATCACAGCAGGTTGGGGCTGGCAGAAGCTTCTGGAGGGCATCTGGTCCAAGCCCCTGCTCCAGCAGGGCCACCCCGAGCTCTGGGATATCTCCAGAGGTGGAGATTCCACCACCCCCCCGTGTCCCTGGGTCACCCTTGCTGTGACAGTGCCAGGACCCTCCTGCCTGTCACCGGGTGCCCGGGGCCCCTTGGCCACCACTGGAGGAGCAGGGAATGTGATCCCCTCCCTGGAAAGCACAAAAAGCTGGGCAGGGAAAGGCTGTGTCTGTGACCTGTGGAGCTCCATCTTCTGTTTGTATCGATTTTTATTACTGCACCCGAGGAGAAGGCCCAGCCAAGGCTTTGCAGCACCTGGAAGCACCTGGTTCTGCAAACAAAAGCCCCTGCAAAAATAACTCACAGCCTTCTATACAGTCATGCTGTGAATTTTTTCCTTGTAAATAAAGTAAAATAGACACTATTTCAATCTAGTTTGTGTTGGGATTATAAAAACAGGAAAATTGGATTTTTAGCATGAATATAGTAGAGGAAATATATGTTTTCACATAAATCTGGTGCATAACTTCAAGGGAAATGCTGGAAGAGCTGTTGTACCAGCGGAGAAAAAAAGTGTGGAGCTGTATTACACACAACTTGTGTTATTATCTTCCACTCATATAACTTTATGCAGTGAATTTTGCATGGTCAGAAGATTTTCAAAAATCTATTTTAAAAAGCAGCTACTATGTGAAGCTGTAAAAATTCCAGGAAAAAAACCAAAAAACACAAAACCAACCCATAACCTGGCTTAGTTGGATAAGATCTTAAACCAGAAAGGTTTAAAAAAAAACAAAACCAAAAAAGCAAGTTGCTTAATGTGTTTTTTTTTCTCTACACCCATAAATATAGCAAGCTTTTATTTCAGAGTGTGGCTGTTCCTGGTCACCAGGCAAACCCCAGCCCCTGCCAGCTGCAGGAGCCTGACTGAGCTCAGGCATTTCTGTAGCATCCCCCAGAGCAGTGAATATCTTGGAATTTCCAAATGAAGGGTGTGGCATTAAATATTTATGTTGGTAAAATAAATACTGCAGATCATAGCATTGCAGAATCATTTAGATTGGGAAAGACCTTTGTCCTCAACACATTTTCTACTTTGCTTGGTTTCCCTGTCAGTTTTCATACAAACAGCTCCTTCAGGTTTGTTTTCCTGTCTGTGCACATTTTCTGTACCTGTGTGTTGGTGGCCATGGTATAGAAATCCTCCCCTAGGCCCCTGATCAAATTGGGGAAAAATAACTTATATGTATTATTATTAACATCACTTCTACTATAGCAAAAAGGAATACAATACAGAATATTTGCCTTTAAATAGCCTTTTTCCCCTTAAAATGAGATTTTTGGGGTATAATAAATTGATTTTTTAGCAATACATAGTTTGGTTAGAAAAAGCTTTCACAAAATAGAAATTATATCTTTTCTAAAAGTCATACAAATAGACAAATGTTAAGACTTTTACAAGCACAACAGCTGTGCCTGAAACTTCTTTGCTGTGCTTGGTTACCAGTTGAAGGCAATATCTGTAATTTATTGGAGAAAAAGCAATTGAAATATTCTGCATAAGATAAATGATCTTTTGAGCTGCAGTATGGAGTCCATAATTACAGTGTGAACAGATTAGGGAAAATAACATTCCATCATCTCTCCTGTTCAGCATTTACAGACATTCTAGGCATTTATTTAATATTTAAATAGCCCATTTCCAGGAGTGTTTTCATTGTTTGATGTGGTCGAGCAGTTCTCTGGCACCCTTCCTCATTCATCTAGGTTATTTTTGTGGTGATATTTTAAAATTCTGTCTTTTTGTCTACTGAGGATTTTTACCTAGGCGTTTTGTTAAACTGCTAATGAGTCCCACAGGGCAATCATTTCCAATTAAGCATACATTAATTGCTGTTATAAATAGAGACAACAGAAGCCCTCTCACTATGTGTATATGTAACGTGTCGATCCCACCCAGCTCCTTCCTCAGCTGAAACTCAGGGAATGTATTTTAGGGGACAAAACCCCCACAATTTGGTTATTTGTCCTCAGCAGCAACAAGTGGGAGCTCGCAGGAGGTGCAGGAGGAGCCTCTGCAGGGAGTTTCACTCCTCCTATGAGGCAAAGAGCCATCCAGGTGCATCAGGTCAGCCTTTCTTTTCCATTCTACCTTATTTTTAATTTTTAAACTAGTGCTTAAAATACTTTGGAAGTGAATCCTTTGGAAGGCATCACAGCAACTGTAGGGGAGTAAAGTTGATCCCCTCAAGGTTTTGGGGGAAAACCACCTAAATTTTGCTTGATCAACTTGTACTTTCCAGTAGATGGCAGCATGCAGTCAGTCTTGATTAAAAAAAAAAAAAAAAAAAAAAAGAGTAAGCTCTTCAGAAGCGAAGGAAATGCTTGCAGAAGTCCAAGGCATATTCTTTACAATGTTGTTTACAAGTATCTATTTTTGATATAATCACTGAATATTTGATAACTATCAGTCCTGATGCTAATAAATCCTTTTAGAATTCACAGAGGAGAAACTGGAGGTGTTCAGCAGAGAAACTCCAGTTCAGAGCGCAGTAAGAGGGGGGAAGCCTCTGTTTCTGCCCCCGGGGTGTTTTCCAGTCCTGAAGCAGAGGTGAGAAGGGGGGGTGGTCCCGCGGGGCAGTGGGAATGTCACCCGAGCTGTGTGCTGGGACAGGCACCGGGACCATCCAGTTCCAGCTCCCTGGCATCAAATGCACCCTGAGGACCGGTTGGGTTTGGGGGGATTTTGTTGTTAGGGGTTTTTTGGTGGTGTTTTCCCGTGTCCTGTCTTGAAGCAGTGTCAGGCCCCCAGGGACCCCCTCCAGGCCCCTCTCTCCCCATCCCTGGGACTCTGCCCCCCAGACTCCATCCCTGTGGCTTCGTGCTCCTGTGAAGTGAGGGGTTTGTAACAGGACCTGGAGTGTTTTGCATTCTCCAGGTATGCTGCCTGAAAAGTGATGCTAATACAGGAAGACGTGAATGATTATTTTGTTCTGCTCTTGGCAGTAGTTTCAATATTCCCATATTCTGTTTATTGCCAGCACTTTCCTTTTCCCTTTTCAATACTGTACTCTTTTTTATTTCTCTAATGTATGGCTTTTGTTTCTGTTACAGTTATTTACAATAAATACATTGTGCTTCTACTGGTTGCACTGATGTCTTTTGGGGGCTCTTATCTTCAAAGGCAGGGAAAGGGAAGAGTTTTTCTTCTGTTTTTGGGGCTGGTCATGGCTGCCTGCAGGATGGGCTGCTTGGCAGCTTCTTTTATGAGAGTCTCCTTCAAAAACCAGCACTTCATATTGCTCCCTGTCAGTGACTCTGACTTTGGAGGTTACAGAAGAGCTTTCTGGAGACCAAGGTGAGTACTTGGTGTCCTCTGAGTCTGTGCTGATAGAGGAGGTCCCTGGTGTTGGACAGGGCATGGGTGTCCAAACCAGATGCTGCTGGACATCTGGCACCCTGCTGGAGGCAGCTGCTGTCACACCTGCAGGTGATGGCTCTTGGAGCAGGGTCCCTGGTGCCATCTCTCAAAATCCCATGTGTGAAGTTCCTCCCTGCCCTTCCCAATGGTCCCAACACCCATCCAGCCTGAGTTTGTCTTGCCAGGGGCTGCAGCTCTCCTCTTGCCAAGCTGTGCCTTAACAGAGTCACCTGGGATCTGCTCACCTCCTGCTGCCCTGCACGGGTTGTCCCAGGATGTTCTCCTTCCTGGAGAGTGCTGTCAGGGCAGGTGAGGTTGCTCAGCTTCCGAGAGGATGGAGAAACAAGGCAGGGACAAATGTTTGTCTTGGCAGGATGCAATGGTTGGGTTTGATATACTGTGACTGGTTAATACCTGGCCCGGGGAGCTGGAAGCAGCTTGTGTCTTTATTGTTTGTTTTTATTTTATAGCTTTTGGCAGATACCCAGGGAGCTGGATGAGTCCCTTATTTTGTTCTCTCCTGTTACAAAAAAACCCAGCCCAATAACCCCACAACCCTATGCTCTGCACCTGAGTGTGTGAGCACAGCAGATGGGCTGGGGCACAGGGTGTGGGGACCCTGCCTGCTGCTCAGCCCTGCTCACGGGGGACACCAGGACATCCCAGCTCTCCTGACACCAAGGAATTCTCTCCCGAGAGACCGCGGGGCTGTGCCTGCAGCTCGGGGCTGGGAGGGACTTCCCAACTCTCCAGCAGAACCTGGGGCTGATGTCCTGGGTTGGAGCCCAGGCTGTTGTCCATGACCATTTCTCCCGTGCGTGTCCCCAGAGCAGAGCTGGCAGGCACAGAGGGTGAATGGCTTGAGGTGACAGAGCTGTCACTGCTGTACACAGCTCCCATGGACTGGCATTCCTGCCTAAAATATTGGACATGAATATTCCTCATGACGTTTCTCAGGGTTACAAATCTCCCCCAGCTCCCATGGAGCCACCAGCACGCAGCGTGCTGCACGTGACTGATAAGCCAGGGGCTTGCTGAGTGCTTCTTGGGCAATTTCTCCAATGTATTAGGGGCATAAACAATCTTTGCTTCAGAGTCAGGCATGCATGTCTCATTCTAATTATATTTTTTCCCCTCTAACCCATTTTTGTTCAAGTTGTTGCCACAAGCAGTTGTGATAACATTCTCTTACCATTGTTGCTACAGAGAGGGGACCTGCTACGATTATTGCTTAGAATGAGTTTTCCTTCATTTAAAATGTTAAAATATCTGTGGATGCATGGTGATGGATTCATACATCTACCAAACGTGCCATGCACAGGCCAGGCAGAGCTGCTCCTCTGTCCCCCAGGTGCTGATGAAATTAGGCCCTGAATGTGACCTGATTCCATGCAGTCTCAGTTGAGCCCATTTCAGACTTCTTTCTGAAGCCCAGATTTTTTTTTTTTCCCAAAGAAATCTATCTCTTATGTGACTGACAGAGGAGATCCGTCTGTCTCTACCTGTGCCCACTGGAAAGATGGATGGAAACACTTTCACTGCAGCTGCTTTTCCCTTTAAAGAAAGAAAAAAGTAAAAGAATTACAAATAATTCTCTCTTTCCCTAGCCTTGTCTTTGATAAAAGTCTAATGAAACTATGTCAGAATGGGTGAGTAACTCTTGGATGTATAATTAAACCTTCCTGTGTAATAAGGGGCGCTGTGAGATCAAATGAATTATGAGATTTCCCTCCTGGATATATTACCTTACTGAAAGCTGTCAATATTTTTTAACAGGAAAGATTGAAAGGCTGTGGGTTTTTCAAGGAACGGGAAAGTTATAAGCTATTAGCTTTGTAATATTAGCTCTAAAAGAAAGAAAGTGAAGTCTGTGGAGAAGCAGTACAGGTTGTATTGACACCTGAGCACAGGCCATGCCTTTAGCTGGGAGGATGCAGCATTTAAGTGTTCTGCTGTTGTTCTGAGCCCTTGGTTTAAAAGCTCATTACCAAGATTTTGTCCTGTAATGGCTTCTGGTTAATAAAAAGGTGAGGAATATGATCAGTGGTGTTTTAGATGAAAACAATGGGTTCTTGCCTTTGCTGTCTTCCTGCCACTCCTGAGGAGAGGAGAAGGTGTGAGGAGCTCTGCAGGGCTGGGGGAAGATCTGGGGCTCAGGACAGCTTCTGAATGCAGCTCTAAACAGGTTCCAGATGCTGCAAAAGAGCAAAGCGTCTAAAGTACAGGGGAAAATAAATATTTTTAAAGGATTTCAGCATATTTAACATAAAACATGTTGATTTATGAGAGTCTAATTATTACACTCATTAAAAGACCATGATTATCATTAAAAGGTTGTTATCAGAAGTGAAATTCTAAAAACAAATGGGATGTATCAAATGGGATCATACATATTTCATAAAATATACTCTACTGCAAAATAAATTGTCACGTAGCCATGGCAATGACTTTTAAGTTACCCTTTTTGATGCCTTAATGCACTGCACTCTGTGGTTTGGTGTCAAGCCTCTGAACATGCCCAGCACTCAAAATCTCCAGCTAAGAATGAGCAAAAAGGGGCAATTACACAGCTACCTGGTCACTGGCCAATATCAGTGCTGTGTGCTGGCACAGGACGTGTCCTGCAGAGGTGTTGAGAGGAGCTGGAGGATGAGCAGGTTTGGGCTCCCAGGTCCTTGGTGGCTGTGGCTGGTGCTGTGCTCCCACAGAGCCCAGAGTGACCTGGTCATCTGTGCAGCACAGCTGGGAGGGGGAAAAAAGAGAGAGAGAAAAATGTTTGTGTGCCTGGTGAGCTTCACTTTCAGTGCAGGTTTTCCATAGAATTCCCAGCAGAAGGCACCTGAGCTCCAGCTGCGTGTCCCTGGATCTGACAAAGCACAGGCAAATGTGTTGGTCAGGCTGTGGCTTCTCTGCACTTCTAAATGGCCCCTAAGAAAGGCCTCAGAGTATAATTAAAATGCAATATTGACTTCTCAGTTAAAGGAAAGGCCAAGACAGGTAGGAATGGTTTTGTTGCTCTTTATAGTCTTTGTCCTGAACTGGACATCTGGCTGCAACAACTTTTATTTTAAAAAACCCGAGGGTTATGAAATACATTCGTGCATTTAAGGTTCATGATATTTTTATAGATATCCTCTTCCTTTTTCATCTTATGTCCATCTCCTTTTATTTTGAGTGTTTTCTTTGAGTTTTGTGTCAAAGAGCTGATAGGTACAGCACGCCTGATAAGATCCAGCTGAGATTAAAATAAATCCCATTTGCGGTAGAGAAGAGAAGAATTTTTACATATCAGATTCCATAGAAGCAGAAGAGATGCCTGCTCGGTGGGCACGGACCTCTCTTTACCCTCTCATTTTACCTCTCCTGGGAGGGATGCGCTGGGTCCGCCCTGCGGAGGGCACGGGAGGGTTTGATCGCTGCCCCCAGACACAAAGTCCCTCCCTTTGTCACCAGCAGTGCCCGGAGCTGAGGAGCCGCGGCTGCCACTGTCCCGGTGAATGATTTGTCCCGGTGTGGAAGGGCTGGTGACCACCTCTGCCACCCCTGGGCTGGGATGGTGCTCGGGATCCCTGGTGGGAGGGAGCTCCTGGGGGCACAGCAGCAAGTAGGGCAGTTCCTCATTTCTTTATTAATATTTCCACATCAAGCATAATGATTTTTTCCTTTTTTTTTTTTTTTTTTTTTTTTTTTTTTTTTTTTTTTTTTTTTTTTTTTATGTCTATGGGATGCTCTGTTTCTGTGCTTGTTTGGCTTTTAAGTAGGCACAGTGGGAAAGTATCCCAGGTTGTGCCCTCATTCTTTCAGTTGCACATTAACGTGTTCTGGGCCAGGCTTTGTGTCCACACCTGCCTGGGGATTCAGAACAGTCACCCAAGGATGCTCCTGCAGGGCTGGGTCAGGGGAGGAAGGGGACCCCAGGGCTGCAATGAGCAAGAGAGAGGTGAAGTGGGAGGGAATCACGGGAGAGCTCTGGCAGTGCCAGCTGCACAGGTCCTGTTGTCAGGGTTCACTTCAGGAACACCTTTCCTGTGGGGAACTCTGTAAATACTGCAGCTTCAATATGAGAGGAATTGGGAATCCTGCACATTTTGAAGGGGCAGAACTTCTTGTCCCACGTTCAGTGTTATAATGAATATCTGGCTGGGTTTTGGCTGCTGTGGGCTGTGTTGGGCCACAGCTGGCACGGGACAGTGTGCTACCCCAGGGAGGAGGAGAGAGGGAAGAAGGGAAAAGCCACCAGAACCTTGTGTCTGGTGTGGGCTGTGGGTCACCAGACCCCCACCTCAGAGCCTGGAGAAAGCAGACAGTGTTCCCAGGTGTGAGAGGTTCCAAGTTCTCTCTCCAGCTCCCTGGTAGGAGGTGGCAGTGAGGTGGGTGCTGGCCTCTTCCCCAGGTCAGTGATAGAACAAGAGGAAATGGCCTGAATTGCACCAGAGGAGATTTGGACTCGATATTGGGAATAAGTTCTTTTCTGGAGCCTGCAGGTCCTGTGAGAGAACTGATGCCTCCTAAAGGGTGAATTTTATTGACTAATGCTGAGCTCTTCTGTCAGAGCATGCCCATTACTCTAAACCAATGCTGCTGTTCTTACTAATAAGCACTGCTGAAGAACAACTGTGTTGTTCAGGTTCTGGCAGGAGAGCCACCAGAATGTTTTCCCCTGATTTTAATTAGATAACAGCAAACATATTTCAGAAATAATGTCTCTCCCTCAAGAATCATTTGTTGTAAGTGTCAAGTTTTCTGTTTCTCAGTTACCCTTTTTTTCAGAAAGCATTTCTGATTTTGATTAATCTTCTGTGGTTATTAATGCCTTCCTGGCTGTTTTCTCCAGAAATGAGAACTATAAATTCATCTCTCTGGATGTAATCACACCTGCACTGCAGGCCCATCCCAGAAACAAAGCAAAACATCTCACTGTTATCCAAAAGAGTTCTTAATTTTCCTTTTTTGTGGGTCACTTGGTTTGGGGGTAGTTTTATGCAGGTTTATAGTGCAGGTAATCACACATAAACATTATCTTCTTGCTCAGCACTTGAGGTCACTTAAGGTAATTGCAAAACTTAGTTTTAATGTCCTGGTTAGTAATGCCTTGCGTTGGCTATCAGAGCAGTTGTCCTAATGTTATCAGTCAGCTGCTTAGATATTCACAAGGGAAATCTTATCATTATTCACAGAGACAGAGAAAAAACCATTAAATTTAATTGCACAATCGAGCACCAGAGTCATAATCTTTATATGACAGTGATTTCATTACTGACCAATTCACTTATTATGTTACTCTTTCAAAAAGCCAAGCATCTCACCAATAGCCCATCTTTCTCTTCTACATATGTAAAGACAGATGAATGACAAATAATATGGCTGAGTAAGTGTACTGAATAATTTTATTTTATGTAAATAATTTCAGTAACTCTTGATGGCATCTTTATATATGTTGTTAAATACATTTGGCTTTCAAATTTAGGAAGGAAAAGTTTCCATCCCTTTTGTGTGGGCCTTGTTGGAGCAGAGCCTGCAGTGCCTCATGACTTTGCTGTTCTTGCATGCAGTGGGTTTCTGTGGAGCTGAGCTGCAGGGGCCATTCTGAACCAGTGCCACCTGGAAGCTGATTTAGCTAATTACCAACCTGTACCTGATAAAGAGGTGTCCCCAGGGGCTCTCTGCAGGGACAGCCCAGGGTGGGTGCAGTGAATCCTTTGCTTGGTGCTGTGCACAATCTGACTCCTTGCTGAGGGTATAATGCAGAGTGCTAGAAACTTTTTGCTAAATACCTGGAAGGAAACTCAATCTGATCCCATCTTCTACCACCCACTCTGATGTGCATGACTGACAGAGGCAAGTAAGTAGAAACAAACAAAAAAATTCAGCATTTTATCAGCTGCCTACCCAGTGCCCAGGGACACCTGTAACCTCTGAGTCTCTCTGTTTCATGCTGGCATCAGAAGAGCTACATCCATAATTTTGCCTGTAATTAAAACTGGAGGCTGTTTAGTTTGTTCCCTGGAATGGGACTGGAGATGTGTCCAAAGCAGGCACTGTTCATGGCAGCTTTCTTTCCATCCAGTAATCCTTGCTGTGCACCTCTACTTAAGCTCTAAAACCAAAACTCTTCAGAACTCTGAGCCTTTAGCTTATTTTATAATGATTATAGTTCTGGTAATAAAGCTTTCATGTGGAGTAAGAAGGAGATGAACATTAAAATAGTCAGGTTAAGTGGCACAATAATTGAACCTGCTAACAAATGGGTAGGAGCCCTTTTTGTAATAATTTCTTTACTTAGCATAATATTTGAGTCTAAAGCAAACAGGTTTTTTTTTCTGGTGTGCTGTTGATGTGTGTATACTTGATGTGCCGTGTTAATAAAGCACATGGAAATTGAATAATCGGCAGGTTGTCCTCTTAGCACACAGCCTTGCCATTACCCAGAGCGTGCACAGCAAATGAAGAGTTCAATAATTCATGAACAGTGCTTTGTACTTGGCAGAGCTGAGGAGGTGAGGGTAATCCTGCCTCACAGGGCGAGCTCACCCCCAAATAAAGCTCTTTAGGAAGAGCAGACCTTGACAAATACAAGGAGCCACTGAGCTTTTTCTTTCAGGCAGACAGCTCCTCTCCTTCTCCTTCCCAGACTGGTTTGATGGTTTCTCCTTGCCCAGCTCTTGTTCCTCCTTCTCTGGGCTCCTGCTGCCTCCTGGCAGGCTCAGGGATGTCCCCAGCCTCCCTGGGCTGTGCTCCTGCTGCTCCTCCATCCCTGCCACCATCGCCACCAGCACCCTGCTCCCAAACACCCTCTGGCCTCAGAACCATTTCCCCATCTGGTTTCTTGCATCATCTTTGTTTTTCTTGCAGTCCCTGTCCATGCAGACCCCTCTCAGCATCTCCCTGCTGCCCTTCCTCTCCTCCTGGCTGGGTGCAGGGACAGCTCAGTCACAACCCCTCTCCTAGAGTGGGACCCAACCTGTTCCTGTCATTTGCAATGCAGAGCCCGATTTACAATCCTCAGCACTCTTCCCCAGCAGTAAAATGATAACAAATTACCAGCCTCATCTATTTTGTTGCCTAGTTGTTTTGTAATTACAGAAGGATGGGGGTGTCTGAGCAGGGGGGTGGCTCCCAGGTCCCCTGGGCTTGTGTCAGGCTCCCCAGTGGTGACTCCTTCTGAGGTGGCTTAAATAATTTTTTAGACTTCCAGTAATTAAAATTTTTTTTTTTTTACTTGCCAAGCCCAGCAGTGTCAGTGCTGTATGCTTTTTCCTACCAAAATGGCAGCACAATGTCTCGGTGCTACGCTTCGTGCAATGACTTTTTATGTACAGGATTTAAATGTGTCTTTTAATTGTGTGTCAGATTTATGACTGCAAGTGCTAAATTGCACATCTGGGAGGGTTTTTAAAAAGAAATTGCAGAGCTTTTTTTCCCTCAGTTTACAAAATACTTAGTGCTGGGTCTGTTGGTTTCTGACCAAGAGCCATCCAGGCTGGTGGTGCTAGTCATCCATCTGGTGGGGCTCTGAGGGAAAAAAGGGTCCAAATTAACAGTTAACATAGATTACTTCATGCAGAAACTTTCCTAGGCAGAACTAATGTGGCTTGGCTTTGGCTTACTCAACTGTTTTTCAGTCTCCATAGCAGGGAGCCCTGGGGCTTGCTTGGAAACTGAATCCCGGAGGAGGCTGCTGTCCATGAGGACGTCTCCCTCCCCTGGCTCCGGGGGCAGCAAGTCCGAAGGACGCTGGAAGCTCCCAGTTTAATAGAATTTGTAAGATAATGAAGTTTAGGGCAATCGAGGGAATTTCACTTCTGAAAAAGAGTGTCCACACAAAGAACATGGTTTCAGTAATCTGCTCTGGATTCACAACTCCTGCTAACTCAGTTTAGCAGCTGTTAACCTGGTTAACCTTCCTGAGGAGGAGCACTGGGTCTGCTCCTGCTTCCTCTGCAGGATGTTTGTGGCCTGGAGCACCTTCCCACTGCTTCATGTGGCTGTCGGGTACCTTTCTGCTCTGTGGTGGTCGTGTCCCCCTCTCTTGGTGGCTGCTGGAGGAGGACATCAGCAATGTGGCACCACCACCTCCCCAGTGAGCCTGGGTTAAACCAGCACCCAGCACAGGGGACCTGTGGGTGGTGGGGCTCTTGCTGCATCCCGTGTGCTGCCCGTGATACCTGAGCCTGTAGAACCTATCACAAGTGATACCTGCATTAATCAGCAAGTGAATTTGCTCTGCCTGTGTTAATATTGGGGGGTTTTATTCACTTTTTTGCAAATTCTGGCTAATGAAATTTCCTGGCAAGAGTGCTTGCCAGGAGAGAAAATCTTGGTCAAATGTTGTAGAATTTTGATGGCATATGAAGTGAGGATTCAGATCACAGAGTATATTTGCTAGGGCCTGATCTGAAGGTTCATCTTGCCAAGAAAAATATGAAATATTATCTGACTTGCTTGCAAACAGGCAGCGTACAAAATTACTTCCAGGATGTATTCATTGAGTGGCTCAAAACTGCACTGAGGGGAACTGTGGGCTCTGGGGCCAAGGCTGTTCAGTCGTCAGAACAGTTAATTGCTATATTTTATTTGCATAACTCCCGATGCACATTGTGACCTCTTAGTATCTTGCAACTGAACATAGCTCAGGAGCTTCTGCTGCAATACTCAGTGCTTAAAATCAGGCTAAAGACAATCTGGTTTAATTACAGGAGTGTCCATGCCCACCTCCTCCATGGCAGGGTGACCAGAAGGCAACCTGGCCTGTGCATGTCCTGAGGGGATGTATGGAACAGTTTGTTACCCCCACATCTCCTCCCTCTCTGAAGGGTCCTTGGAATCATCCCTGCAGCTCTTGTGCCTTTGGTTGAGGTGTCCCTGCTCAGAGCTGGCTCCTGGTCTCAGCCCTGTCATCTCCAGGTGGGACAAAGGCAGCAGTGGGCGAGAGGCAGATACGGTTGGGGTCTGAATGAGCCTCAGTTGCATTTGGTGTCATCTGAGTTATTTTAATTTGAAGCTAATTTTTTATGTTGTCAGACTTAATATCATCAGTGCCACTGCCACGCCTACCCGCAGCGAGGCCGTCGCTGCTGCTGACACCCCGGCCATGGTGTCACTGCTGATAATTTAAGTCTGACATTAGAAAGATTAATTTACTATGAAAATGACCCTCAGGAGACTAGTTCAGACACAGGATGAATCATATTTGAAAAATTGGATGTCTCATTGTTTCAGAAGTTCTAATTAACTTTCTTTAGCTATCAGAAGCAGTGGCTGGAGATCCATCATGGCCAATTCCATTGCCATGGGATGGCCCCAGGGACTCAAAACCTTTTGCAGCTTTTTGTGGTAGTCAGGAGGACTTCTCTGTTGAGCTGGAGCTGAATCAAACTGTTCCCATCTCATGCATTTTTGCTGTGAAGGCTGAAAAATTAAGTCTTGGATACATCTGGAATTTAGTGTTTTTCAAACATTTTGTCTTCATTTTTTTCCTGGAAAATCTGGCAACCAAATATTTGTACAAATTTTCTTCTGCCCTACATGAGCTCAGGTCAGACATTTAGTCTGATCAAGTGCTCAGAGCTGCCTGTGGTACAAGATGAAGCAGAATCAGAACAAAGAGACAGATTTTTGCACTGGCCTTGCTAGAGCAGGAGTGTTGGTCACATATACAGGTGGTAAAATTCCCTCTAGAGTGTCTCCAGCCAGGGATCTATGAAGCAGGTTCCTCCTGAAAAACATTTGCATGGTGCCCTTGTTACAGCAGGTGGTGACATGGACAGCTGAGAGGAGGAAATTTTGAAATCTTGGTGTAGAAGTGCACTGTGATGGGAAGTGCCAGCTCTGCACAGCAGCAGTCATGGGCTGCTTGCCAGGGACTCTGTTTGGTACCTGAGGCTCTGGAGAACAGGAGGAATTAATCCAGACTTATTTTTTAAGTTTGTAACCTGCTAGCTTTTCTGATAACTTATCTGCTTTTCTTTTTTTCCCTTTTCTGCCATCATTCTCCTTTTCCTCACTGTTTCCCACGATGACACCCTTTACCCAGGCTCCCATAAAATATAATTCTGCAAAGCTCTCAAGATGTGGAGGCTGTGATAAGACCTGTGGTGACTCCTAGTTAATTTCTGCCAATTGAGTATTTTTGCCTTGCTATTGTGACCTGTTTTATATGGCCTAGCATCAGCTCTCCAGAGCAGGGATGGACCTGCAGACACCCAGGCTTCCCACCCTCTCTCTGTTCCCCCCAGAGCTCAGCTCAAAGCATCCTCAGTGCTGACCTCTGGGCAGGGCTGCCCAGGAGGTTTCTAGCCCTGGGCTGGGTTTGTAAGAGCTGAGGTTGTTTCTGAAAATCCTCTGGGTTCTGGGAGGTGCTAAAGGCAGGTTCCTTTCACTGGGAAGTCTCAAATGTGAAATCCATTTCTTGGGAAGGACCACTTGGTGTGCTCCTGGCAGGACAGCTCTCTCCTGTCCCATTGCAGGTCATCCCTCAGCCTCCTGTTCTTCTCATATCCCTGCTCACCAGCAAGGAACTGCAAGGTCCTGCAGTCCCCTTCCTGCCAATTCTGGGCCATGGGTGTCATTTTTGTTCTGTTTCATATGCAAAATCCCCATCTTGAATGTAAACAGTTGAAAGGTTCCTGATGGCTCTTGCTTGGAACCTTGGCACTGGGGGAGCTGGAGGACAGACAACTCATGCATTATGTTTTGTAGAACAGCTTTCTTGTCTTAAAAACAAACAAACAAAGAAAACCACCCTGAAAAACCTACATGCACAAAAAAAGCGTTTGGTTGCATGTATCAAATCCATCTGCACATATAAAGCATGGAGGGGAGGGATAAACTGGCAGGAAAAGGTAAATGGCAAAATTCTGTGTTAGATGGGAGCCTCGGGTGACCTTGTTCAGCAGGTAATGGGCACCCATCTGATGGGTCTGTGTGTGCAATGAAAACACCTCGCTGGGCACAGGGAGCTGATGCCAGATCTGGTGTCAGATCCCCCCCAGGGCTCGGGTTTGGGTGTAGTTTTCCCTGGTGGGACTTTATCTGAGCTTTTGGGTGGTGGGTTAAAGGAGGAAGGCATTTATGGTCACCAAGAGACTTTATTGAAGAGATGATGGGCTCCTGCAGCTGGGTGCCCACTGGGATTTCCCCAGGGCTTGCTTTTCCTGGAAATAGGCTTAATTCTCACGAATATCAGTATTTTAATTAACTTCAGTTTGAGCTGGGCATCTGGGTCGTTTGAAAGTCAGTTCTGAATGGCTGTGAGCATTGTTTGCACCTCAACCCCCTTGGAGGTGTAATCCCCCCCTGCTCCCAGGGGTGTACTGCAGCCAGCCCTCAGCTCTCTGCAGTGCAGGCAGCAGACACCCTTCCCTTCTCAGTGCCAGAGATGTCTGCAAGGGGCTGGAACACAGCAAGAGGAACCCCTTGCCTGCAGGACAAACCCAGATGCATCTCCATTTGCTGCTCTGGGAGGAATTCTGAGACAAAGCTTTTTTTCAGCAGAAAATTTCCAAGCAAGGGGACAAAACACTAACATTTTGGTACCTTCTGCTCTCCAGGTTTGTTTTTTTTCTTTCAGGAGCTGACCATGTGCACATTAACGTGCAGACTGGGGGATAGAAAAGAAGCTGAGTAATCTCAGTTTTGGTCATATCAGAATTTGTTAAAATTATGCCTGGGAGGAAGCAGGGCACTGAGGGGGCTTTCCTCCTCGCTGTGCCCCAGCTTGGTTTCAGTTTCCCTGTCTGCAGAAGAGATGCATTACTGTTGTTTGCTTCCTCTCACAGGTGTGATTCATGGCTCTTGCTCAGGCTGGGATACATTTGGTGGCAAAACCCTCAAATCATTGCTGGGAGGGAGGATGGCACCTCCTGCATCCCAGAAATGTGAGAGCAGCATCAGGCGAAGGCGTGCTGGTAAGCCTCAATTATCAGCTTTCTGCTGGGGAATTTTACTGCCTTGTCCTTCTTCTCACTATATTTCTGTGTGCTTGTTTTTGTGTTTCTCTGCACAAGCCCTGGCAAGTGCCACGGAAGCTTGTGCCCCTTGCAGTGAAATAATGGAAGTTTTTTTTCCATCGCACTCTTTTATGAGAGCATAAAATTTCATGGCAGTTATGGAAGTTTGTGTCATGAAGCAGGTGGCTTGTTAGCCTTTATTTTATTTTACTAGACTCATTTGTACACATATAATATTAAATCCTCGCTATAAGTCTGTGAATTATGTGAAGATACTGTCTGATGTTGCTGCCTGAGGAACTGGAGGGCTCTGTGCTGATGGTGACAAAGCAAGCAGGTGTATTCATCTAGTCTGGATGTTGGTGTGGGATTAAATCACCTATTTTAGGTGGCCACGGGTGCTAACAGCCCATGCCAGCTCCTTCCATGGGAAATGTCCCCTTTTTGCATCATTCTTTCCCCCCAGCAGCACCCCCTGCCCTGCCACCAGGCTCTGCCCACCCAGGGACTGCCAGGACATGTCCATCACTTTGCCATCAGCGAGGGGCAGGCAGCACCTGGTGCTGGCTGTGAAACTTGTTTTCAAGCCATTGACTTTTACATCGCAAACAAAGTCTTTTTCTTTGACCTTTCAAACGCTCTGTTGCAAAGCACAGAGGAAGCACAGTGACAGCCTGCGTGTGGAAATTGCTTTCCTGCTGATTTTTGGTGTAGTTTGGCCCATTACAATGCTTAGAGGTTTCTTTTATGATTATTATTTTTCTCTCCTTTTTTATGTTTTTTTTTTTTTTTTTTTTTTTTTTTTTTTTTTTTAAGGAGATGGTTCCCCATGATGCCCATTATTAACATGTTTGACTCTAATCCATTAATGGCATTCCTGGCAGCATCCCCAGCAGGTCCATCTCTTGGGCTGGACGCAGTGACAGGTTTGTCACCTCCTCACTGTCTGCTCGGCTGCCAGGACAGCCTGGGTGCCAGGAGGAGATTTTCTGCTGGCCCCTTACCTACCACACCTGAGGCACTTTTCCCTCCGTGCTGCTCATAAGGTGGGTGCTGGTTCCTGTCACCATTCCCGAGCTGGCTGGAGGGAGCTGTACCAGAAATGGGTTCTCCACACGGTGCCTGCTTTTGCAGCATTTGCCCCCAGGCCTGGGCCAGCAGCAGTGCTCAGGGGGCTGCAGGGACCTGGAGATGCTCTGAGCTGTGCTGCAGGACCTGCTGGAGGGCTCTGTGAGCCAGGGAGCAGCCCCTGCTGCTCTCCCATGTTGCCTGTTCAGTCAGAACCCAGCACCAAGGGTGCAGGCAGTTTTTGTAAAGAGGGTTTGTTTTGAAGGACTGCATCTCCAAAAAAATAAAAACAAAAAAATGCTGAAAAGCTGCAAAATGCCCACACAAAGCAGTCAGTCACTTGTGAGGATCTTGACCAGCGATATTTTGGCTTGTTAAGTTGACATATATCAGGGCTGTATCCAGAAACCAGTGCGTGTGCTGATCACTGAGGATGAAGTCAATACAGGAACGTGGAGAAAGCTCAGCCAAGGGGAAAAAAAACAGTCCTTGCAGCAACTGTAAGAAGGTGTTGGTTTATTTATTTCTATCACTGCTCAAAGAACATTGCCACAATCACATTTCAAGTATTAAATAAATTGTGGCTGAAAATTACATTTTAGGCAGCTGAGGCAAGTTTTTCTGTTAATAAAGCAAAATAAAGCAAAGGCAGGAAAAGAAGCTCTGGGAGAAAAAGCCACGGGAGAGTAGTAAATCTGAAAAACAGAAGGGGGAAAGCTCACTGTCCAAAATATCTTGTTTGAGCTTTATGCTGAACAATAGCTGCCTGCTAATGAGCCAAGGCACAGGTTCTTCAGCTGCCTCCCCTGCCACTTCGCCAGCCTCACTGGGCTGCAGGATGAGATCTCAGTGGTGCTGGTGGTGCTGGAAATGCAGCAACCTGCTGAGCATCCCCCCATAGCATCCCTGTGTGGGCATCCCTCTGCCCTGGCTGTGCTGGGAAACAGCAACGCAGGAGCTGCAGTAACCCCATCCACATGTTAGGTTATTAAAGTGTGCAGCTGCTTCCAGAGCAGCGAGGGACCAGGCAAGGCTGAATCCAGGCAGTGGTTGTAGGAGAGCAAAAGGTTGTTTCAGTTACATTTTGTATGTGAGGCACTTAACCTCTCTTCTGACAAGCAGAACTCCTCGACTTTTTGCAGATGTGCTGTGTGGATCTGATGATCTCAGGAAGTGTCTGTCGAGTAAATTATTAGCTTCAGAGACAAGAGGGAGAAACCAAGCCTTCAGTTATGGTCAGGATTTTGGGTTTTCCAGCCAAAGCTCCTCTCCCTCTAACCCAGCATACACAATCTTTGCTGCCACAGAAGGGTCTGTCAAGAGACATTTGTAAAGATGTGGGATAACAAGTGGAGTGGCAGGCACTGACTGTCCCTCAGGCTGATCTTGCTAAAAGGTACAACTGACACACATGCTACACCTTGCTGTGGAGAGGGACTTTTTTGTAATTGTTACATCAACACCTATGATCGTTCCAGTGGAAAAGAGACCCAGAAGGATTGATTACTTCTGCAGGTTCTAATCCTCCTTATTTTGAGCACTTAACAGTGTGAATTATCTGTGTCTTGATTTCTCAGTGAGGCCCTTGCAGTGCCTGATGTGTGTTGAGTCTCTCCTGGGATCCAATGTTCCAGCATCCATGACAAGAGCTCAGAGCATGGGTGAGAGTGCTGCTGGGCTGCAGCCAGAGTCAGTGCTCCCTCAGCCTCTGGAGATAATGTTCCAGGGATGATGAAAGTTGTGGGGTTTTTCAGAGGGACATGGGATGGCAATAAGAGAGATGATGAGACCTGTTATGAATTGTGGCATAACATCTACATGGAATAACCTCATCTGAATGTGCCAAAGTTGGTTGTTGAGTGGAGGCTGAAGGTCAGGAACATGCTTCAAACCATTCAGCTCTCCAGGAGGAAAAAGCTGAGTCCTGGCCAGCACAAAGTAGAAGCACCTCCCTAGGGCACTGCTGGTGTTGGACTTCTATTAATGTCTATAAATATGAGGGGTGGGTGTCAGAAGGAAGGGGCCAATCTCTTTTCAGTGGTGCCCAGTAATAGGAAAAAGAATAATAGGTTTAAGATAGAAAATAGGAAGTTCCACCTCAGCATGAGGAGAAACTTCTTGAGTGTGAATATGAGGGAGCCCTGTCCCAGGCTGCACAGAGAGGTTGTGGAGTTTCCTTCTCTGGAGCCTTTCCAACCCCTCCTGGATGTGTTCTGTGTGTCCTGCCCTGGGGGATCCTGCTGTGGAAAGGGAGCTGGACTAGATGATCTCCAGAGGTCTATTCCAACCCCTCACATTTTATGATTCTATGATTCTGATGTTCTATGACTTGGGTGAAGCCCCATCTCTGGAGTGTGGCTGGGAAAAGCCACCAGGGATGGACACCCAGAGAAGTCAGCAAGGGTGGAACAGGACAGGTACTGTCAGGAAGCAGGAGAAGACAAAGAAACATGGTCACTAGCTTCATAATTGTTCTAAAACCTTTTTTTCCTTCCTTTTTTTTGTTTGGGCAAAATTACAGGGATTATTTGTAACAACTGAATGACAGCCTGATAATTCAGCTTTTTGATTTGCTCTGGCAAGAGCATTGGTAAGGACACGTTAGCACTGGGGAGCTCTCAAAGCACTGTGTAGGTGTGTGTCTAGGACAGTGCCAGGGGCTGGCCGTGTCTCTCTCCATGTGGGAAGCAGATTCCTGCCACCAGCCCTGGCAACCATCAGGAATCTGCAGCCTCAGGTGCCCTGTGGCATGGGGCTGCTCCAGCCCAGGAGGGAGCCCTGGGCCTGGGGAAGGCTGCTGTGAAATCCTGCCCTCCCACCCTGCTTCTGCTTGTTTATCTGGTCAGGACCAGGCTGTTTGTGGGCAGCTTGTGCCTGTCTCAGGGTATTTGGGTTTGATAATCTGATCAGTGCCCAGGCTGTTCTTGGCTTGGCTGTCCACCTGCTGACTCCCTCGTGTTACCCTTCTGGTGCTCCATCCATCTGTTAAGAATTTACTTACAAAATACATTAAAATAAATCACTGTGGTTTTATGTGCATAGGGAACCTGTTTGCAGCATTTCAAAAGCCCTAATAAATAAGTGTCTGCTGGTAACAGTCTCATAAAGCCTCGTATTCCATCATTAGTAATTTACAGGCAGTGCCGGGGTGCTTTGAAAACAGCCTTTTAACATGTACATTTGGTGTTGGGTTTTGTTGAGGGTTTTTTTTCCAGAATCCCTTTTATACTTTGCTGTCAGGTAATGCAGTTTTCAGCCCGGGTGCTTGTGCTGAACACCATCATCAAAGGAAGGTGTTCAGACAGGGAGGACAAGAGCAGCTTCCCCGGTGCTGCTGCCCAGGCTCAGAGCTCAGCCCCGGGCCCTGCTGCCAGGACGGGCAGTTTGCAGATCCTGGGCTACTGATTGTGCCATGAGGGAGGCCAGGGAGACTCTGCAAGGAGAGAAGGCTCTTTCCCACCCTCTGATCTGAGCTCTGTGCCAGTACCAGACACCCCAGAGCCAGGGGAGCCTCTCAGGCTGATCCACCAGGCAGGCCCCGCCATGGGACTGGGAGCAGGCCGAGCCCCTGCCTGGGGCGGTGGTGGCAGTGGTGGTGGTGGTGGTGGTGGCAGTGGTGTCCCCCATGGAGCCAGGGGAGCAGGTGGGGGTCATACCCCCTGCCTGGCCTGACCTGCAGCTCCCTGACCTTCAGGGGCAGCACCACTGAAGGTTTAGCTCCACAAGGACCAAGCTGGAAGATGCCGGGAGGAGGAAGCCTGCCTGCAGGTAAGGTGGAGGCCTGTTCTGCTGTGGGGAGGCCACGGGGGGGTTTGGTGGCCTGGTGGCTCTGGTCCCCTCATGTCCTTTGGTCAGTCCCTGTCACCCATGGCCACCGAGCTTCCAGCTGTCCCAGGGGATAGGTCCTGGGACACTGCTGAACCCAGCACAGGCAATGCCCTTTTATCTTCGTGTGGGATGGCTGCCAGCTGTGCTGTATGTAAATGGAGGACTTATCTGTGACATATCTGTTGAGCCAGAGTGCTATAGGAAAAGAAGGGCAGCTTGGCTGATAGAGGGATTAAAATCTTTTAACGTTATGTCCCAGATAATGAGTAACGTGATATAAAAAGACTCTAATAGATTCAGCAAAGCCAAATGCAGCGAGAACGGAACAAACCCCAGAGGACACCAAGGCAACTAACCTAAAATATAGGTCAATGTTTTCAAATTTGCTGTAAGTTCTCTTTCTCTAATTAATCTATATCTACCAATATGTTAATGAGAGGCAGACGCAGAAAGCTGACTGCCACTGAAAGGTCCCCGAGGCTGGAAGAAAACATTCCCAGCTTGTGGCTAATTATTTTTTTCCTTAAAATTTATACCCTGAAAGATAAGCAAACATGGTGTTTATTTGACCTGTGCACTTTGTACCAGACTCTTTTTCCAAATACCGTTATTTAAAACAGCAATTAAAATGAGAGAAACAGAGAAGGAAATGCTGCTGGAAACTCAGCTCTGAGGGACGGGGGTGACCACAGCCTGGACCCACAGCACTGAGATGTCCGTGTCCCTGCTCCATGGACAGGCAAGCCTGCAGCTCCCAGGGTGGTCAAGGTGTGACAGTTACTGTAGCTAACAGGAATGTAAAGATTCAGTTACATATTTTAGTAGTGATAAGCAAAATCCCTGATAAGGGCTCCCCAGCTCTGCAGTGCCTCTGCCCTCACTCCAGCTTTCCTCCTGCCCAGCACCTGATTCATCATCCTGCTCTGGTGAGGGTGGGTAGGGGTGGACATGGTGCTGAGAAAAGGGCTGGCTTTGTGGTGTTTCTGTGAGGCTTGACAGCCAGGATCGCTGCCCGGCCTAAGGAGAGGTTTGCATTTCACATAATAGGGGCTGCACACCCTGGTGGCCGTGCTGCTTGTAGTGGGATCTGTCACAGGAGCATCCAGACCTCTTAAACACGCACTGGATTTAACTTTAAAGCAATGCTAATTCAGGGGGAAAAAAACAGTATGCATCATCTGTCGTCAATTTGATAGTCTGTGATATGTGTAACCAATTGTTCTTATTTACATTAATTTGCATTGTGAAAAGCAATTTTACAGTTTCAGTCAGACTTAATAGGCAATTTGCAGCTCACTGCCTAATGGCGTAGTTACTTAAGCCTGCCCCCAGGGTGCTTTCGAGCCCTGATCTGAGACCAAACCTTTTAAATGTTCAATTGAACATCTTAAAAAGTCAAAAAGTCTTTAGCTATTAGACCCGGTTCATACTTGCCTTGTCATATCTGGTATTATTGCTACAGATGCCCTTTGATTGAGATATATTTTTGCCCTAGGCCGCGGAAATGGTGATTTCGTTCTACAGAACTGGGTGGCAGGAGTGCCTGCCCCCAGCCCCAGAGGCACTTTGCTGATGGAGGAAGGTGAAGGTAAGAGTGTCCTGGCAAGCCCTGCACCAGGGCATCTGTGGTTCAGTGTATCTCCTACCTGCCTTTAATGTCTGCTTTTTCACCAAGGCAACAAACAGGTCTTAACGACTCATTTCCACATTTCCAAATGCATGAACCATCTCCGGTAGGTGTGATAAAAGCTAATTTTACAGGAAGGCTGGATGAAAGCCCTTAATTCACAACAATTTTACTCTGGGTGGGATGTAGTAGGGGCAAACTGAAAAATAAAATAGCCTACATTTAGGTGATGCTATTGTGGTTTTTGGCACTCAGAGCACTACCTAAGAAGGGTTCTTTGCCCCATCAAGTTACTTATCATTCTTCTGGTAGATCATTGAAGAGGCACTTCGAGGAAGTGTGTGAGCAGTTCCCTGGGGAAAGCTGCCAGTTCTGAGCCTTGCAGGTGAGCAAAGACATTCTTAAAAGATGGAGCCCCAGTCTATTCCTTACTCTGGTTACATGCAACAAGTGGAGGTCATGGGTTGTTTGAAGTTGTGTGTTTGAAGAATACAATGCCCATGAGAGGGAAGCAGTGGTGAATGGATTGAGCAATGACCATGGTTGTGTCTCTGGCCTTTGTATCCATGGGTCATGTGGAAGTGGTGAGTGGGAGGGAGTTTTGTGAGAATCACACAAGAGGTGTTGTGGTTGGTCATCCTTGTACTAATGTTTAAGGAAGATGATAGAGGTCTGGGGTGCTCAGTCATTTGCATGAAGATATTGACAAGTTTGAGATCAGGGTGCATCAAGACCAGAGTGACTGCTGCAGTTTGACAGCAATCCTCTCACGTTCAGCAGCCTTCATTTCCAGCACACACCCAGATGTTGAGATTTTTGTTTCTAACCCATGCTGGTATCACGTAGATATATGCACTTCACAACAGATTATGAAAATGTGTGAATGTTATTGGATTTCTGTCTTCTCTAATATGATAAAGCAAACACAAGGTTTGCTAAGTGCCATTTTCTAGGCAAGAATACTGGGCTGTGCTGAACTGATGCAGCACCACCATCCCTCTTCTTTAGGAGTCTGCTTTATTTCTGCAAGAGTGTTTTACTTCAACAGATGTGGAGATTCCAGGCAGTTTCCTGTGGCATATCTGGTGTCTGCAGCATTGTGCAGAGTGTGGAAAGACAGCCAAGGCACCTCAGGTATCAAATCACCCTGTATCATAATGCAAAAAGTCCCTTAGCTACCATGAGCTCAAAAGTGAGGCTGTGAGTACTGCACCCAGTTTAGTCAAAAATAGCTACAGCAAAATTGTGCTTCTAAAATGTTTTTTTTCAGCTGGATCTGGCTAATTTGAGGCCATCTGAACTTTGTGGTGCGTGGAGATGGTGCAGGTAGCCTAGGCAATCTGCTACAGTCTAAATTTGTACTTCAGAGCATCAGTGATCTAACCTATTTTCAACTTTAAACCTTTTTTTTTTTTTTAAGATGGCCTTTGCTGTTTCCTCACTTCTACGTAATTAAAAAGCACAAAAGTTCAAGAATCAAAGTGTGAGAGGCTGTAAACAGCATTTTAAAATGGGATGTACAGGACATTTTTACAGCACTAGCATGACTCTTCACTACTTTTCAGAAGCTCACTTCTAACAAAGCTAATATTTTTAGCTTTTTATGAGAAAACTACAGTTACAGCTGCAGACAATGTGAACTGGATCCCACAGCCGAGGGCAGTGTAAGACCAGGACTGGGAAGAGGGCTGGAGCTCCTCTACCCTCATCTTGGTCAAGGTTGGATTTACCCCACTGGGGCCTCACATCAGCCTGGTGACCCCTCTGTTGTCCTCTCACATCAGGTACTTCTGTGAGAGTTGCAGAGTTTCCCACAAAACCCACCAGGGGGGGAACGTGGGTTTTTTCAACCAGCTCGGGGTTCTTCCCCTGCACTTGCCAAGGATGCCCATACCTGGAGATAAGAGCTGGTTGCTTGACACAACCAGTCTCAGCTAAGGTTTGGTTTGCTCTTCCCACTGCAGGGTGTTCACTCAGCATCCCAAGGGTGCAGGGAGCAGCCAGTGCTGTTGACCACATCTTTTGGAAGAATGATCTTGTGGAACTGCTGCCCAGCCCCTGTTCTATTTCCAGCACATGCAGCTCACCACCAGACTCTGTAAGTCATTTGGGTTCTGTGTCTCAAAGTCTATATTCTCCCAATTGCAGAGGTAATGCTTAAGAAAGCAAAAGAAATCCCAGTAATAGAGGATTTTGGATTAGTTGAGTTCTTTCACCTTTTAATCTCTGTTTGGCAAGGACAACATCTAGTTTGCTGCAGCACAGTCCAGACACAAAGTGGTTCGTTGTTTGTTAATGTTTAATAAACAGCAACCTGCAGACTGTACTTTACCAACTAGTGCTGCTGTGATGCTGTGAGCTCTCATCTAACCTTCTGGAAATGGGCACCAGGCTTTCCATCTCTCATTGATTTCTGCAAGATGGTTTTTATCGGCTGAGCCGCGTACCCCCTGGGTTCACACTGAACACTGAGCACATTCATTAAAGCGTGGAGGAGAGCTCAGGAGAGACATTACTCCATTAATCACTTGTACACAGAGTGACCTTCATGCCTGTGTCTCAGAGTGGCCAGCCATGTCAGCTAGAACGGGAAGCAGGACAGCAGCCTTCTCTCCAGAGGGGGCCCCAGGAGGAAAAGGGGGTCCCACGGGGAACAGGGCAACCTGTTGAGTGATGACCCCAACCCGTAACAGGCATGGCCAGAGGCAAACAGCTTCAGGAGCACCACTGCTGTCCAGATCCTCAGCAGGCCCTGTTGGGGTGGCAATGGGACCACCTGTCACCCCTGTGTCTGTCAGCCCTTCACTGGACAGGCCCTTGCTATGGGAGCTGGGGGTGCCCATGGGCAAATGCACCAGCAGAAAGTGGAGATGTTTTTTTAACATCACAGAATCCCAGAACACTTTGTGTTGGAAGGGACCTTAAAGGTCATCCAGTTACACCCCCTGTCATGGGCAGGGACAGCCCCCCCAGCCCAGGGTGCTCCAGGTCCCATCCAACCTGACCTTCAACACTGCCAGGGATGGGGCAGACACATCCAGAGACAGAGGAGTCAAGTATTTTGACACACCAGCATTAACTCCTCTGCAGATTGCTCATAGTTTATTTGCACAGACTGTTCCATGTCCAGAGTCCTTCTCAGTGGCTAAGAATGATCATTAAGGGAAGCTGGAAATCAAATGGACAGTCATGTTGTGCTTCAGATGATTATGCCAGCATTTCAGAGCTGTGATGACAGCATGGAACAAGGCAGAGCACACTTCTTTGAAAGGAATTATGTAGGAAAGCATGAAGCCTTTTCTGCAGCTGTTCTGATAACAGAGTGCAGAGAAAGAACAAACAGCCATGAGAAGATGTTCAGCCTGAGTGAACTTTCTGTTTGTGCCTCCTTCTCCTCTGCCGTGGCTGCTGCCAGAGCAGTGGCACCTGCTGGAGAAGAGGCTGCAGCCCCTGGTGCTGCCAAAGCCACCATCCCTGACACTCCAGGGGCTCATGGCTGGGTGCTGAAGAGCTGTTTGATCCCCTGTATCAGAACTTCCATGCAGCAGTGTCTGGTGGGTGTGTCTGCTGTGTAAGTGATATAAAAACACTTCTTGATTTATCCTGAAATGGCTCTGACAACACTGAAAATCCGGATTGTGCCGACTGCTTTTAATTTCCTTCTCTTTCCCATCCAGAGTGTTGTGGACTTTCCAGGTAACTCCAGTGTCTAATTTGCCAGTTCTTTGTTTCACTACCAAATCTCTATGAGACTTACAAAAAAAAAAAAAGAGCTTTTCCATCAGCTTTTCTGGCAAGGTTTTTCTGGCTCTCCTTCTAACATCCATGTTTGAGCAGCTTGTCTGTGCATTTTTATTTAACTGCTGGGGAAGCTGGTTTGTGACAAAAGTATGATTAATGATTGCTTTTGCATGTTTCTTATAACTGAGCTGCTCTGTCACTGAGTAAATACACAAATAAATGGGCTGGGTGTAAAAGAACATGTTTTTCACCCCAAATGACATCCTTAGCTGTAAATTTTAACAGATGTCATGAAACCAAAGATACTATAATCTGTTACAAAAAGCCTTTGAAGCTCTATTTTAATTAACTTGCAAAGCCATCAGGACTCTTGGAGAGAAAATGATATGTGTAATGTATCTGAAGAACTGCTTGAATGTGATCCTGAGACTGTGACGGGCAGGGCTGGAGGATGAGAGCAGAGAAGCAGAGAGGTAAGAGCAGCCACAACTGGAGCAATGTGTGGCTGATGTTCAGCAAAACAGCCCTGGTGTGGAAAGCAACTGTGAAAAAACTGCTGCCTCTCCCTTAAACAACTCTTCCTATCCCAGCAGCAAAAGGGGGGAGTGCTTTCTCCTAGAAACCTCAGGAAGATGGGGGTGCAGTGGCTCTGTCTCTGGAGAGCTGGTGTTGGCTGTGGATGGAGCTCCTGCTCACTGGAGGGCACAGTGGGTTTCTGGCTGGAGGTAACCATCTGCTGCCCTCCCATCCCCTGTGCCCCAAGGGGATCCCCATGCCAGAGCAGATGGGCATCCTCCAGGACCCTGTCCCTGGGGCACCACCATGATCCTGCTGTGTAACCATGGAGGTGATGGCACTGGATGTTCTCAGTAGGTTTGAAACAAATGCAGCCAGTTAGAAAATTTAATTGTCTGCTTACATTTCTTGGGTTTTTGTTGCTGTCTCCCAAGAACCAAGCAAAGAGTACATTTATCTGAACCTCTAAGTTATTGCTGTAATGACCAAGGATTAAAGCTGGGGATCACCTGCAACACTAACCCTTTTTGATAAAAAAGTATCTCCTATACATTAAGGTTCCTTTCTCTGTGCTTTGTTGTGTCCAACAGACATAATTTGGGTCTTGGGTAACCCACATGCCCTGTCCCAGCCCCTGGATTTGCTGCTCCATCCCCCAGCTGGTGTTTCCATCACTGCACACACCCAGGTACGTGCAGACCATTTTTTTTCACCCACTCATTTCCCAGTTAATTTGATTCTGAAATAATTGTGCTCAAGCATTAAAATTGGGTGATTCAAATTATTTTTAAAGAGTACACGACTGCTCAGGGGCTTATATGGAAGAAATAATGGAATAAATAAATGAATGACTGCTGGATTTGAGTGTTAAATGCAAAAAAAAAAAACAAAAAAAAAAACCCAAAAAACCGTCCCTTCTGTCATACATGTGGGATTTGAAGTCTTATTCGAAGGTTTATCTAAAAGTTGTACATTTGGTTATGGCTGCAATACACAGGTTGGTCCCCAGTGTGACTTTTGTAGTTATTTGAGGGTTTGGGGAATGGTGAGTTGGATCCCCCAGAACTGGGTGGGCTTTCAGCATGAAGGAACCCCAGCAGCACTCACCCTTGGTGGGTGTTGGGTCGTGGGCTCTCAGGTGAAGCAGGAGCTCTGGGGGCTGGAGGGGGATTATCTCCCTGGCTCTGCAGAGGCTCAGGGCATTGCTGGAGCAGTGCCTGCATCTGCTTTTGTACCAAGATAAACATCAGGTGCACTGCTCCCAGCCTCGGAGAGAAAATTAGCAGGAGAGATTTTTCTGTAAAAACATCTTTTGATAGCTTAGTGAGAGCCAGAAGATTAATAAGGAGGAGGAGGAGGGCTTCCAGGCAGGTTTTTCTCAGTGGGTGTAAACAGGTATGGTGGCACTGAGGCAGATGGAGGGCTCTTCACTGACACCACCTGAAGGCCTGGCAAATCCCCGTTTGTCTGATGCTGTAATGAACAACAGGCACTTTCTGGGCGTGAGATGAGCACACGTACAAGCCTTAGTTTTTAATTTCCTGCCTGCCTTGCTCTGATCTGTATGGCAACCAGCCCTATTTCATTGTACTTGCTCTAAAAATTAACTTTTAACACACTCTAGTCGATCCTTCCTGCCGAACAATGGCTTTTTCTTTCAGTTAATTTATGGGGTTTTTTTAGATTTCCATCATCACTGGAATGCATCTTCATTCTGATTCCCACTGAGTGCTCACTGCTGGGACTGTGTGGAGTTTTTAATGGGTGAACCTCTAGTACCAATTTGTAACTCCCAGCACTTAAGGGAGGGCAGGGAGGTGGATCCTCTGGACTCAGCGAAAGTGCTGTGGCAAGAAATGAAGCAAAGTTGGGTTTTTTCCCCCAGGAAGGCTGAGGGAGCTGCCCCACAGGTTGCTCTGTGTTATTGCCAGCAGCTTAGCAGCAAAGTTTGATTATTTCTGACCTTTCTGTCCACATCATAGCACAACAATTGCCATCTGGGACAATTTAAGGTATTTCAAACTGTTCTCTAATAGCCAGCAAACTGTTGTAGCATCATCATTAGCTGTCTCCATGGCTGGCGTGGGGTGGAGGCAAACACTTTGGGGTAATTCTGAGCAAGAGTTCCTTCAGCATAATTTTCTTTTCCAGTAGTTTGATGCCAAATAAAAATATCCATTTATTATGGTACTGAGCAGGATAATGTATTTCTCAGGTTTTGGTTGCTGTCTTCCAAGAACACATTTATCTGAACCTGTAATTTATTGGTGTAATGACCAAGAAAGAATTAGAGACTGAGGATCACCAGCAACACTAAGCCTTTTTGATCAAAAAATATCTCCCATTCATTAAGGTTCCTTGCTCTGTGCTTTGCTGTCTCCAACAGACATAATTTGGGTCTCAGTTGACCTGCAGCTTAGGTCAAAAGGAACAGCAGGAAAATTCAAAGAGTTCGACTGGCAAGAAATGATTGTGAGTTTCTTACAGAGAGGATAAAAGAGAGCAGGAACTACAGCTGTGGAGTCAGACTGGGGAGGCTTGAAGGGACTTTGGAAGATGTGGACCTCACATGTTCAAAGTGTGATGGGTCACCAGGGAAGACACCACTTCAGTCCTGCAGCTCTCATGGGGAGCAGCTCCAGTGCCCATCCCTCCTATCTTTAGGGCAGCCCAGCTCTCCACCCTGCTCAAACCTCTCCTGGCAAAACCATTCCTTTCCTGAACTCCACTGTGTGAGTTTGCAATGCTGTTCTGGTCCTGAGCAGCTGTGAGGTGCTGGTTCTGGTCTTGGTGAGGCTGGGAGAACAGAGACCTCACCTCACACCCAGGTCCCTGCAGCCCCAAGCTGAGTCAACACAAGGATGAAATTTTATACCAGGAAAATTCAGAAAATTTGAAGTTTTATAAATGATCTTTCCAACAAATTTCACTTTTAATGTTTTCTTCCCACTGTTAGGAAACACTCTGTGTACAGACAACGATGTTTTCTAAATGGCTGCATTTTCTTCATAGCCTTTAGGTGAAATACTTGGGAAAATGTTCCTGTAGCCTCCAAGGCAAATAATGGGAAGCCTCTCCCTCCTGTTCCGAGACAGCTCTCAAAAACCTCCCAGGTTTTAGCACTGGATTTATCTCAACAATGCAGGGTCATGTAAAAGCCTCCTGAGCTGTTCCTACTTACCAGGAACATTTCAAATGCAGCTTCAGAGTGCACAGAGTAAACACATCCAGCTTGGCAGGCAGCTTGAGGAAAACCTGCTTAGTGCAATCACTGGGTCAAGCCAAATAAATTTCTACCTTCTTCATAGAAAATTACTAGTGAGTGCCAGCTGAAGAGATTTTAACTTCCTTGACATGGAAGATTTAGTTACATCAAACAATAATGAACTGCCGAAAGATGTAATTTTTGTTATAAAAAGAGTGCAGCAACTGCACATTCAAAGACAAAATAATTCTTACTGTTTGCTGTGCTGTAATATTTAAATACTTATGACATTAAATACTAGCAAGACTTATCTCTCGAGGCAGCTGATGGCTCGGAAGCTCGGTCCCCACTTTGTCTGTCAGATCCTGGAGTTTCAGAGGAAAAAACTGGTCAGGAAATCTTGTTCTTGGGTCATGCTTTTCACTGCATACCCCATCAGTAAGTGGCAGTAAGTGGAGCTCTGGTGAGGAGAAGGTCGCTGCAGGGCATGTGGAAATGAAAGGACTATTTTGTGTCTCATTTAGATACTTCTCTTTATTTATTGGTGTGTGTTATCCAGTGGCCGGGGTAATGGGCCTCTGGGGAAAGTATTGTTTAAGTAAAATAGCTGTGGTTTGGGGGGAATAACAAATCGGAAGTTCTGAGGAACAACAGCCATGTTCTCAGGCATCTGAAATGTATCAGCTACTGAGGGCAAAGCAATCTTTTCTAATTCCAAAATCCCAGTTTGTGAGGATGCTAAATCATCCTCGGGCTTAACACAATAGTCCCTTGGCAACTGCAGGTGCTTATCTTGAAAGATTCATTCTTGCGACAGATTGAATTCTCAGAAAAGAGGCCAAACGCAAAGATGGTAGAAATCAAAGTCAAAATCCAAAAGGCTTTTAAGGCTTGATTTGGTTAAGCATCCAAATGTTTGGGTATTTATTTGAAACTTATTCAAGCTGCTTAAATCTAGAAAACTGGTAACAGGACCCATCCTCCTGCTCTGTGATGGGAAGTCTTGGCACACATTATTACAAATTGCATTGACCTTTTTTTCTGCCAAATTCTATTGCATTTTCATTTCTAATTTACTGTCCAGCCCAGCTGCAGGGTCTCCAGCTTTTGCTACCTTTCTAGGTTCCCATTTCCTCCCCAAGATGTGCTTTTTCCCCTTGCATAATAGATTGCATTGTTCCTCAGTTAAGCCTTATCTTATTACACAAAAGTTTAGGGACTGATCTATGAGATCAGACTGAAAATCCATCCATGTTGTTACCCTTTCTTCTATGATTTACCAGGCTCAGATGCTTCAGAAGGCACAGAAAAAACCCCACAAAATCAAACCATTATGGAAACCTTTGCCCACAGGAAAAATCCACAGTTGATTTCTCTGCAAATGTAGAGGAGTTTCTCTCCCTTTCTGTAACTCCCTGCTGGCAGAAGGGTTTTGCCTCAGGACCTGAATACAATTCTATATTTTTCAGAATTCTGTTAAATGCTCACTCTCAATACTATCCATTGGCAATTAAGTTCCAGAGGTTTATTCTGGAGGGTTCTTGGTTGTTTTTGCCTATGTTTGTGTTTCCTCTGGTGATACTGGTATAATTTCTCTTTTTTTGCTGATTTGGTCCTTTTCCAAATAGTGTCACTTGTGGCTGTCATTCATACACTAAATGTAACTCCTGAGTGGCAAGGAAGATGCTGTGTCAAAAGAATTACAATACACAACCTCCCTCTAATTTCTGAAGTATATTTGTATAAAATACATCTATTGTAAAGGTTGGAATTACTGACCTACCCTTTTCTGGCAGCTCTTTTCCATTGCCATCTTTTGGTAAGTAGCTGGCTTGCAAAAGGAAAAAGTTCTGCAGGGAAAAAAAAAATCCCTGCCTGTTTGTCTCTCACTTTTCCTATTACCTGTGAGTAGTCCTGATGACATTTTTATAATTCACTCTTCCTGAGGATTGCAGCATCTTTCTGCAAATGACAGCTGGCATTCCCTTCCATGTAGTTTTTTTTGTGGTGTTCAGGGCTTGCCAGCTGTGCTGGACCCTTGCACCTCTTCCTGGCAGAGTTTCTCCTCCCTCCCTCAGCTTCCTTGCTCTGTATTGGATGCTTTTGATCCCTTCTTGGTTTAATTAATCTGATCTCTGCAGTATCATCCACGCTAACTGAAATAATTCCTGACAATGTTTTGCTGATCCCTGTGAGTGCTGAATGGGAGTGGAGATGTGGGGCAGCATCTGGCAGTATTTCTGAGCTGTGATGGCTCTTCAGTCCTTTTTGTCTTTTAATCAGTTGTCTATTTGCTCAGAGATCAGGCCATTTTTATGTGTTTCCTCATTGATAAAACTGTGCTTTTTAATGCTCTGAAAAATCCTGTTGTGTTCCCACAGGCTTCTGCAGGAGCAGACTTCACAGGCAGAGCCACAGGGCATGGCCACAGTGAAGTGCACTCAAGTGGTGCACAGGCTGGTTTTGAAATACTAAAATTTGTTGTTTATTTTCAAATGATTGCAGAAAGAACAATGTTTGGAAATAAGCACATGGTGAGATTAATGCTCTCAGTGATGGCAGTGGTGTGGGTTCAGGCCCTCGGGGCTTATACCAGGAGTAAGTTTGTACCAGGAATGTTTCTTTTCTTATAAACTGCCCATGGGTTGAGAGTCGTGATGATAATCCTGCCTTCCAAGGATGCACTGAAGTGTTTTGGATCCCAGTGCCTAGTATTTATGGGAGGTTTTTATAGTACAGGCTCAGCAGTTTGCACAGTTTAGTGAATTCGTTTAGAGTAATTAGTGTAACACCAGGCTGGATTTGCAAGTCTGTTCAAGCAGTTCTCCTTCAAGTATATCAAACTTTAAAAACATTTACAATACAAACATGGGTTGTGTTTGGATTCTTTTGTGTGCACATCCTGCTCTGCTGGAATCATGGTGAGTAAATCAATGCTGGGCTGACCCAGGTCTTGGGCTTGTGGGCAAGGATATCAACTGCCTTTTTTTTTTTTTTTTTTTTAATCTCCAGAAGCAATTTTTTCCCTTGTTCACCTAAAATAGTGAGAAGAAAACAGATTAAACTCTTCTACCCCCTACCTGTGTTTTTAGAGAAGCAGCATGGTGGTTTGACTGGTAGCTCTGAGTCAGTGTTGGTCCCTTGTACTGTCCAGGTGACTTCTACTCCTGAATTTCCACATCTTTCTGGCTGTCATCAGAAACTGGGCTGTTTGTGTTCATTGGTTACATTAGTTTTTACAGATAAGGTACATCAGGGTGGCTGAGCTGTCTCCTTGTCTCGAGTGTAGCCCACTCAGGTGGACATCTCCTGCTCCAGGAGCAGCCCAGGTGTCACAGTCACTGTTCCTGGTGACAGTGGCATTTGAGTGATGCCCCAGGTAGCTCTGTTGTGCTCTGCTGCAGATCACTGAACTCTGCCCACTCCTCCCCTGGTGGATGCCATGGAGTTGTTATACTGCTGCTTTTTATCTCTGTGTTAGTTATGAAGTCTACAAACTCAAAGTTCTTTTGAAATTAACATCTTCTTGTTTTCCTTTCACCAGGAGAACCAGACAAGGAAAAAAAAGAAAAGCTGTAAAGGGATGGCTTTGATTGCCACCATGAGCTCTGGACATGTGGCAAGGTGCTGCCCTCCTGCCCAGGCCAGAGGTGGAGGAACAGAGCTCGTGCCAGTGCTGGAGGACTGAGTGACCAGTATGGTGTGGGTGAGTCCAGGCCTGGGGGTACTGGTCCTGGGCACAACAACAGAGTAGCTGGGATGAGACTTGATTAATGAATAATGCATTAGGATGCATCCCAATTAGCGTCAATCAGCTCACAGGAATGGAAACAGGGCCAGTAGATAAGATTGACTTTTTTTTTTAATGAGATGACAAATGTGGTAGATGAGGAGAGTCCTGATACAGCAGCCATCTGCAGGGCATTGCTAGGACACCACTGGGACATCCGGGGGGGACAGGGATGCTGCTGTGCAGGTGGGAGGCAGGGAGGGGACAGTGGAAACCTCATCTGAGCTGCAGCAGTGTTGGGGGGGAGAGAGACCATGTGGGAGAAGGACCACTCAGAGGGACCAAGTGGGGAAAGGCACCACTCAGGGACATGCAAGGCCACAGGTGGCAGAGAGATGGGTGCCTGGAGAAGGCTCTGGGCACCCAGAGGCACACAGGAGTCATCCTGCTGAACTCAAGGTTTGACCTCAGCCTGTGAGGGCGACCAGAGGGAGCAGAGGTTTGAGAACACAAAGCTTTTCAACATAGTGGACAGGGATATGAGGAGATCTAAACCTGGAAGCTGAGGTAAACATGTTTTACAGATGGTGATGGGGGTTAATTTGCTAGCTGGAGCATCCCACCAGAGATGGTGGCCAACTCCTCATGGCCAAAATGTCTTGCTGGAGGTGGGTTTAGAGTTTTCTGGAGGGGTGCTCTAGTTGGTAAGGAAATAATTCTGGAAAGTTTGATGTCCAAGGCACAGTGGGCACTCCCAACAGCCCTTCCTGGCTGAGCACCCACAACAACTCTCCCCAGTTCCTTTTCCTAGAAGCAGGACCCCAGAAGCAGCCCCTCACCCTGCCGTGGAGCAGAACAGTGCCCAGCTGATGGCTGTGGCATGTGGGTAGAGCCACTAATCCACACATCAGCTGAAGTGGATTTGATTTTGAGAAGTCTTATGGACCCCAATAAAGATCAGTAATCATTAAAATTAACCACATGCTGATTTAATCAACATATAGCTTTGTTAATTACCGGCTCTTCCTTCATGTCCATCTGTTTTAAAGATTTTAGTGAACGTGCAGCAGATGTTCATGTAAATATAATAAGCTGGTTGCCATGTAAATATAAAATTTTCAGGAGTGTTTGTGTAACAGACTGCTGATTTATTTGTGCTGTTCTCACTGCTGTGTCTTTAGCAGGTTAAACACTGACCTGGCAACCCTGGTAAATCCCCAGCAGAGACAGCTCCTGCTCTCCCTCTGCATGTCCCCCTGTGTCCTGCCCTGCTGACCATGGCCCAGCCTCGTTGGAACAACAGGACCAGTCCAGCCACAGACCCTGGGACTCCCTCCCAGGCTTCAGGAATGATTTCCATACTCACAGTAAATGCCATAGAACCAACAACAGCAGCAAAAAAGGGAATTTAAAGATGAGAGAGAATCGTCAGCAATGTGAGTGGAAATTCATCCAAACCAAACTCATTGCATTATTTCTATAAAGTGTTGTTTTTACAGTTTCCAGTGACCTTGGCATATCACTTGCTGGTTTTCTGTTGGTGGGACACTAGCAGTGTGCCCTTCTTGGCTGTGCACACCAAACGGTAGAAGAGCTTCTATTTCCCACCACAGTTGAGTCTTACTACATCAAATCCTTAGATTTCAGATGACAGTGGAAATTAATAGCAGGAATAAAATCCTATAATTGAAACTGAAATGAAAGTAAATCTTACAGATGGGGTATGAGCTTGAACTTCAGTCTGAGTGCCTAAGTAATCACTGCGCATTTTTTAATTCTTTGACTCTTCCCCATAAACGTTTTGACGTGCTCAGAAATTTATCTTCATTATTAAGACTGCTAGATCATCACATACTGATGAGTCCAAAGTCAGGATTTTTACTTACCATTTACTCAGAAATAAATTTCCATCTGGAAACCTGCTTGATGGGTTTATTTCTGTTATTAGTCACCAGAGGCCACCCTTTGCTTTACACCGTGGAGCAGCCAGGGCTGCCCGGTGCCTGGTGGGGCCAGGACCATCCTGACTCTGTGGGCACTGGGGGAACAGTCCTAGATCCCACCCACCTGGGTTACTGCCCTTCATTTTTATTACTGCTGTGAGCAGGCTGTTTGGTAAAAATACAGCACTGCTAGAGTGGATATTCTCTGAGTATTGTGCCTGCCTACAAGCCTGGTAACTGTCCTTTTAAAAAGATATTTATAGTTTTAGATCATATTGATATTTTAGTTAATATATTCAAGGCCTTCCCTTTGGCACCTGTTTCTCTTCAACCCTGATCTTTTAGATACTGCATTTCTCTTGTGCTCCCAATTAAAAGATGGGCTCAAACGTGCAGGAAGTGAGAGGCTGTGGAATGGAGGAGGACACCCCTGATGTTAAGCCTGTGTCCCACCATGGTGTTATGTGGGTTGGAAGGGGTCTCATCAGGGATGTGAGGAGGTGTTCCTGGTGTGCCCACCCCTGATGGCACAGCCACTGGGCTCTCAGGTGGGCTTTGGTTACTGGGGGCTGGGACCAGCCCCTGCCCTGGTGCCTCCAGCCCTACAAACTTGATTTTCTGGGATCACACTAAGCCTCTTGCCTTTGGAGAAGAATTACAGTAATTGTGGCACATAATGGGGGAAAAATCCCTTAGTACTTCCTTCTTTTTTTTCATATTTCTATAATATCCTTTAATTTCCTCTAAGCTTCTTAAGTGCCTGTGGAACTGGAGAGCTCAGATCCTTTCTACACTGTTTTATTGTTGAGGTGTGCAGTACCTGGGGCTCCCCTGCCAGCCTTGGTGGTCTCTTTCTGAGCCACAGTGCCAGTGGCAGGGCTGGACTCTTGGGTCTGGCAAGGGTGATTTCTGAAATGAGCTGCTGACAGTGAGAAAAGTCACCAGATACCTTTCTGTTCTGATTTCCCCTAACTGCTGTGATGTTCCCATACAAATCCCCACCCACACCTGGTCCCAGCAGTCCCATAGCCCCTGTTGCTTGCCACAAGCATCAGCTCTTGGTCTTCACCACCTCCCTTGCACTGGTGTTTACTGCCAGTTTTAAATTTAATAACACCTTACACTTGGTCCAGCTAAAGCACTGATTTTAATAATATATAATGCTTTTAAATCTGAATGGCAGGAAACAGGTTAAATGTCTCTCTATTGGCTTGGATTTGCTGGGCAAAATGTCTGTTATGGTCACCCAGTCTGACCCTTGGCACAGAGATGCTTTAAAACCAAACCTGCAAATTGTTTCCTTTCTGCACAACGTGAAGATGGGTTTGTGTGCTAGGGCTGAGTCCTCTGCCACCAGCTGAAGTCACCTCCTGAACACTGCAGAATAAAACAAATTGCTGATCTTCTCAAGTCTTTCCTGCAAGGAGGCTTCCAGATACAAAGTGTTCTTGTGGGTCCTCTCTGCACTGCTTCTAATGTTTCAGCACAATTTTGATGTACAGATGACAGCACAAGGCTCAGAATTTCACTGCAGATCTCAGGGTGGAGGTGGATAGAGTTTTTCAATCTGTATTTTTTCTGCTTTAAAAGAACAAAAAGTTAAAAACAAATTAGTGTGTGCTCTGTCAAATTGTTTATCAAGTGTGCTGTTCACAGATCAGGACAATTCCAGAACTCCTCTTCAGATGATTCTTTTTTCCAAGCATGTTTTCTTTAGGTATTCTTCAAGTTTATATTATAGAAAGTGTATCCCCTATTATTTTTTCCCTTGGTGGCAATAGTGAGCACCTTGTGTCCAAGTCATCCTTAAACGTTTTTAAGGTTATTTTTCAATTCAGCCAGCTACTTTCTGTCTTCTGAAACTCAGTTTTCAAGAACTTTATTTTTTATCTTTGTTTCCCCTGATTTAGGAGACAATGACAAGCCTTTATGTCTAAACCATATGTGTTTTTATAAAATGGATATCAGGCAGGGATAAGTTAAGAACCAATTTACCACAAAATTGCAGATTAGGTTTTTGAAGCCTGTCAAGCCAAGGAACAATGAATAATGGGATTAAGGAATCTCAGACTGCACTTGAGTAGCTATTTGGTATTTGCGTTTGTTAGTGCTGCAAATCAGTAATAATTTTCTGAAGAACCAAATTTACCAGGTTCAGTGACCATGAATATCTCAGTGAGCTGCCATTTGGGATGTAATCATCCTAAAAAGTACAGGGCAGACCCTCTGCAGTGGTCCCTCCCAGGCAGGGGGTGTTCCCAGCAGCCCAGCCCCTGCTCCCCTCCTCTCCCTGTGGTTCATGGTGTTATAGCCAGGGCTGGGTGACTGAGGACCACCAGGGATTGTGCTTCCCAGAACACTGCCCCTCAGCAGAGGCAGGAGAGGATTCCTCCTGGTGAAACCTGCTGCCAGGAGTGTCCTGGGCCCTCCAGGGGGGAGCATTGTTTGGTGCTCAGGAGCCAGCTCAGGGGGGACACGGGGGGACCAACACGGCTGCTGCTGTCACCAACACATCTGCTGCTGGCTGAGGGGGTCAGAAACTCAACCACATGGGCTGGGTAAGAAAACAAACTGAAAATAAACACCTCTCCTTTTGAGGACACCTCTCTCCTGTTGAAACGAAAGAGGCATTTTGATGCCCTTTGCTTTTCCTGCCAGGTCTGCTGAGGCACTTTGCTTTGTGGAATGCTTGGACTCAACAAGCATGCTCCAGGCTCTCCTTTGCTCTAGAAAATAAATAAGAGCAGGACATTTTCTTTTTTTCTGACTAATTGCATACCAAATTGCTTTATGATTGCACCAGAGAAAAGCCATTCCATTATTTTTTATTTTTTATGAGTGAAAGATCTTCATCCCTAGTTGCTTCTCAGGAAGGCATTTTCATAACAAGAGTCTATTAAGAGATGCTTACAGACTTCCAGGCCATCTGAGAGGTTACAAGGAAAAAAAAAAAAAAGATAGAGAGTGGTGTGACATTGTGCCCATTGCAGCTAAAGTGCCCGTTGCTATAGCAAATGAAGGAGCATAACTAACCTCTAACACTGCCTGCTTTGGAAAGCTGTGTGGCTTGTTATGGCTCTTTTGTTCCTGGGCATTCATTTTCTCCATTTCTGCTGCATTTTGCTAAACTGCTCCCAAATTATGGTAATTCATAGTATAGAAATGGTGATAGATGTTTGGTATGATCTATAAAACCTTAAAGCAATGATGAGTAAATTCCCTTCAGCGTCCTCACTAGCACATCACTGTGTTACTGCAATAGTGGAGCAATTTCAGTGTTTAACTTTATTTTTTAAATTAAAGAGGGATCGAAGCTAGAGGAGAGGAAGCAAAGCATGGGTTACCCAAGCTGGGAGCTGTCATGTTCCTGGTTTAGGGTAACATCTCTTGAGGTTTCTGCTTCCTCCAACCTTTAATTGGCTGCCCCTCGGTGCCATCAGGAGCCACCACCCCCTTTCCTAGGGCAGTGTTTTTGGATGGTCTTCCTTGCAGCTTGCTGAAACAAGAGCTCACTCAGCTTTGCAGGAGCACTGCCCTTGAGGGGAAATGCCAGAGAAAACAGACCCAGGTTTCAAGTACAAATATAAATACAAGCAAATACACGGGTTTCAGAAGTAATTGCTATTTACTCCAGCTAGGGCAGGAAATAAAGCTGGTGGGAACACTAAAGAGCAGATTCTGCTTCCTGCTCTGGGGAGCAGCAGCCTGCAGGGAGGAAGGACCAGCTGGGGTTAATGGTCACTGCTTGAATCAAAACTGCAGACACCAGGAGGCAGGGATAAACCCCAGCTCCAGGTCACAGCACAGAGAGTTCCTGTCACCCAGACTAACCTGATAGACAGAAATAAGCCAGGGAAGGTGTATGGAAGTGTCTGTTTGGGTTCAAGTGAGATAATAACTTACACAACTACTGTTAAATTAAAAGGGAAGAAGCTTTGTTAGGGATGGGACTGATGTCCCTGCCAGCCCAGCCTCAGCTGCTGCAGCCCCTGGCAGGACACTGCTTTGGAGTCCCAGAAACCCAACAGGAATTGTGTTTTCCCAGAGAGTCTGATAACCAGGAGGGATCCCTGCCCTCTCCAGGGGCATCCCTGTCCCTCAGTGCTGTGGCCCTGTTCCCAGCATCCATCCCCAGCACCACACAGCAGCCCTGCTGGTGCCATGGGAATCTCTCCTGGATGGGACAAGACCTCCTCAGCCTGGGGTTGGGTTGAAGTTGGAAAGTCTGGGTTCAGCAAACAGCTGTAGAGCTCTTGCACTAACACAGCTGAGCTGAGGTTGAAGCAGTGTTAAACCCTGACATTTTTACAGAGTAAAATAAATCAAAAATTACTCACTATTTCACTCCGGCTCAAGCATCACCTGCCCTGCTCCCAGAGCCTCAGAAACAGCAGTCACCCTGCATGAGGGAGGCTCTCACAAGTTAGGCAATTGGGAAATAAATCTAAAAGTCAAACTAACCAGCAAAATATTGAATTTGTTTGAAAAGGAGCAGACTGCAGTGATCTGTTTCTCCAGGAGGAGGTTGATGGTAGCTGACAGAGCGGTGCTGTGCAGCCCCCTGCCCCTCTCCCCTGCCCCCCAAAAAGGGACACCTGCCCTGGCTTCTCCCCTCACTCTCCCCCACACCAGGGCTTCCTTTTCAGCTGTTCTGAAAGAGCCACTCTGGCTGGAGCATGTCCTGGTCCATTACAGAAATAAGGATGTGCATGGAAGAAGGGTTGTGGGCTTTGGAATCCCAAAAGAACTGGAGTTAAAGTCTGTGATGTGTTAGATTTGTCTTTCTTCCTCACTTCCTTAGGTTGTGGCAGACGCATACAAGAAATCAGAGAAATGTGCAGCATCCCTCAGTGTGCCTATATTTTAATAAGGGTCTGAGCACCATTAAATCCAAATCCCCCCCAAATCTTGAGCTTCAGTGGAGTCTGCAGCCGGATGCTTTTTGAAATTATAAATCTAGAAAGTACAGCTGGAGAGGGAGCATTTGAAATCTGAAAATATTGTGCCTGCGGGACTAATTATGCTTTTGCAAACTTTACCAAAACATGTCTGTTTGTTTAAAGTTAGCAGCAGCAGAATGCAGGGTAGTGAATGGCAACTGCTGTGATCAGGCACACAAATATCTGTGTTCTGGGGAAAGTGACAATTAAGGGCTTGGAACGGGTTTTGGTGGCTGTGATCCCACTAAAGCACAGAAGATGCTGAAGAGCTGTTCCCTGATTCCATGGGACAGGTGTTCTGCAGGTGGGCTGGGGAAATGCTGGGTCCTCTCCCAGCAGATACACACCTGATGGTGAAGTGCTTGAATTATTCAAAATGAGGAGTCAAGGCACAGAGGTATGAGGAAAGTTTCATGGTTCAGCACAGCAGTCCCTTATGAGGACACCTAAATTTGGAACTAATTTTCTAGCCTGATAAAGATAAACTGTAAAAAGGCTTTTTCTGCCTCCTTGTCAGTGTATCTAATCTTAGCAGGTGGAATCAGGCTGCAGTCAGGTGTCTGGTTCCTACTTCAATATGAATAATCAGGGTTCATTGTCTCTCTTGTCACTTCCTTTCCTGGGGCTGAGATTTCTCTCTTCCCTTCTGGCTCCCACCTTGTCATGTTTCCATGACTGGGATTTTTTCCATGTATCAGTGCAGCTGTGCAGATCCCCAGCTCCTGCACAATTCCTTTCTGCTGCTGATCAGCCTTGACTTGTGCAGGGGGAACCAACTATTTGTTAGCTTTTGGTGCAGGTCTGTTGAACAGCCAAAGCTGGGCACTGCACTCCCTGCTCTGGTGCTGAGCAGCTGCAGTAATTTACAGCAGAAGTCAGAGGCATCTCCAAGTTCAAAGCGTGTCTCCTGCGAGGAGGATGTGACAAAGTTTAAGTAGAAAGCTGATCCCCCCAGCAGGAATTCAGAGATGCATCTTGATAGCTGTAAGGCCTTGTAGGACGCAGGTTTTAGCCTTGTGCTTTCAAATTGGTATTCCAATGCTGAATCTAGGCCAGCTGCACTTAAAGTTCTTTTTTTTTTTTTATTTTATGCTGTCTCACTTCTTTAATTATTGAGCTCCACTCAACAATGGTTTGACTCTTTTTGATGTGCTGCAGCTGTCCACGGGCTCCACAAGCAGGATGGTGTTTGAAAACCAGGCTAAGGAAAAGGCTGGTGGGAAAGGAGGGGTAAACAACCAGTGCTCTCCTGTAGGCAGGAGGAGGATGATGCACAGCTGGATGGAGGGGATTCTGAGAGCTGGGGTGCTGGGCTCAGCCTGAGCATGCAGTGGAGGCAGATCACAAAACCATGACCTGATGTGGACAGAGCCTTGTCCTGCCAGAGGCAGAGCTCCATCCACAGCCCACTGCTGCTCAGGGGTGGGAAAGCCCCTTTGTTGCACTGGGCCTTGGACTGGGTCCTCAGAAAGCAGTTTGGGTAGTGAGGTGAGAAATTTGGGATGACCAGTGTATCAATAACAGGAACTCTTTCCACTTAAGTTCACAGGAAAATTCCCAGTCCAAGAGCTGAGCAGCCAACCTCCCAGCCCTTGCCAAGGCAGGTGCAGATGCTGAAGGTACAATTGCAAATGGGGGTTTTAAATGCCAAGCTCTACTGTGTGAGTTTTGTACATTTATTCTGGTTTTAGTTGCTGTCCTAAGGTGATGCTCTGACTGTACCAACACCTGCTAGACCCAAACTTTAATGTGCTTCAGATGGGAAGAGGAGAGCAGGCACTTTTTCCTCCACTGACCCAGCCTGAAAGGCCCTGGTCTCCATATGACCCAAAGTCCTTTCTTCTCTTCCATGTTTATTGCATTTGCAGTCAGTGTTGCCACGAAAGCCCAAAGACAGGGAGTCAGTTCTGCCCGTGGCTCTGCTCAGTGCTCTGGGAGGGTCCATGTCCAGGCTTTGGAAAATAAGCAGGAAATTGGTTTGGGATTCATCCCACCAACTGACCAGAGACCAACCCCCTCACTCCCTCTGTCCTCAGAAACATTTTCAAGAGGGTTAATTACACTTCAATTATTTTTCTGTTTCCTCCTGTTCAGTACAAGGATGCTCAGAAGGGACAACATGAGTGCACTTAAAGGATAATTTCTTTCTTGAAAGAAAACAAAGGAATGGTTCAGGTCATTCCTTCAATCGTTCCCTATCTGAAGAAGATAGGGACACCCCATCCCCTGAGGGCTGCACCCTGTGGTGGGAGCTGGAGTGTCTGGGGCTCTGGAACCACACATCCCCAGCACCCTGCCCTTCTCTGCACTTCACTGCTTCTCTTTCTGCAGTTATTTTGTTCACTTCTCTGCTCTTGGTTGGCACAGGTCTGCCAACCTGATATTATGATGCAGCTGGGGAAGAAAGGAGCTTCTGGGAACCCTTATCTACCAGCTGAATGGGCCAGGTGAAGGCAGTCAAAGGGAATGCTACTTCTTTATGTTGCCACTCCATATGCTTACTTTTTGTTTTTTTTTTTTTTTTTTTTTTCCACCTGGCTCAAATAAAACACCAATGCTCTTTGAGCCCAGTAGCAGGGAGCTTTCCCATCTAGCAGGTCTCCTAATTGTATGTTTTCTTTTTATTCAGCATCAGCAAGTCTGTCTTGCAAGAGACTTGGGAAAATGTCTACTTACCCATTCTTAAGAAACACTAAAACAGCCAAGCCTAATCTAAATGGCTTCATTCAGACTCCAAGCTCCAGGTGCCTGGCCACCCTGTGTACTGCTGCTCTCTTGCCTTTTATACAAATTATAAGATACATCAAAAATATTTTCTTGTTGTAAGTCTGGAGACATAGCCATTATTTCTGACTGGTGTTCAGAGAGAAAAAAAATTCTTTATTACAACTTATCAGGCCATGCCACTTGTCAGTTTTATGAGCTTTTAAAATAACATCTAATGTTAATTTGGCAAGGAATCTGTCATTTTATTCACATTTTATTTCTGCTATTACAGGAAATAATGTATAAACACTATAGGCATGCATGGATCAAACTTTTCTGTACCATGTCTAATACAAAGAAACCCAAGCACAAGCCAGGGAAGGGAAGGGGAGAGCTGTGCACATGGTGCTCAGGGCTACAGCAAACAACAATTATTTTCATAGAATCATAGAATTGTCTGGGTTGGAAGGGACCTCTGAAACCATCAAGTCCAACCCTTAAATTTAATCCATTTTACCTTGATCCAACTGCTCAGTAAATGGGAACAAACAACCTGCTGCAGAGGGACTTTATTTTTGGTTTCACTGTATTTTTAGACAATGGTCATTCCTTGCTCTAAAGAGTATGTTTAGGTCAGATTGTTATGCTTTAACTTTTATTTTATTTTTGAAGCTCTGTGGTTTCACAGCTACCCCCTGATTCATGGGTGACCTTCATGCACAGACCCGAGTTGAGGCATATAAATAATCCTATGGACCTGAATTTTAACGTTGATCATAGCAGGGTGAGGTGGAAGTCAGTGTGAATAAAAGTGATGCACAATGTTCCACCATTGTTCTCAGTGACACAACAACAGGATTACAACGGGCTCCTGCTGGGGAAAATAGCAGGCTCTGTGTCTGTTGAGATGTGGGTTTTAATCACTCTTGAATATACTGAAGTTCAATCAATTCCTCTTTGTCCTTCCTTACAAATCTGCACCAAAAATACTTTTTTTTTTTTTTTTGCCTTCCTGGAGCTGAGAGTGTCAGCAGTTCAGTGTGATTCTCTCCTTTAAAAAAATGGGTTCCTGGAGTGGGTGTAACACCCACTTCAGACAGTTCTGTTCCCAGACACTTCCATTCACAACAAGAGATGTGTTTAACCTCAGGCTCCAGAAGATCCTCTGTAGCACAGAGCCTGGATGGTGGTGACACACGGGTGACATCCGTGACATCAAGTGTCCTGGGAGGGGAGGGGGGGGATGCTGGGACCCTCCCTGCTGAGCCCAGCCCAGCAGAAGAGTGCAGCCCCAGCCTGGGACAGGTACTCACAATCTGGATTCCCATTTTCCAAAGGATTCCCCTTCTCCAAAGGGCTGTGCAGCCCCTGAGCACCCCCAGCCCAGCAGGAGGAACCCAGTGCCTGGTGGGACAGGGCTGGGAGGCTTTGCTGGGACAGGGCTGGGAGCAGGGGAGTGCAAAGGCAGGGTGAACACAGCTGGGGAGAATTCACTAAACATTACAGCAAATATTTGCAGAGGTTTGGGTTTGCAGCCTTTCCATGTTTAATTACAGTACTGGCAGGTGGGCAGGGTGAGATGGGGGAGGTGGGGACAGAGTGTCAGGGGGGGGCTCCTCAGGCCACCAGGACAGGGTGTCCTGCTCTTCCTGGGGGACACACAGGGTCCCACCAATCCTTACCCTCAGCTCCTGGCCTGCTGCAGAGAGGAGACTGTCCTGGGGCTGGAGCAGCTTCCAGGGCAGATGTTCTCAGGTTGAGGCCTGGGAAAAGGAGCTGCCTGGTGAGAGGAGGAGGGAGCAGGACTGGGGTTGCCTGGGGTGCTGGGAAAGGGCAGAATGGGAAAGGGAAAGCAGAGAGGAGAAACTGTGGAGAAGAGCAAAGTTCTGCTGGAAACCACACGAAGTACAAATTTAATTGCCTAATACTTGGGTGCTGGATCAGCTGGGAGTGAGCTGCTGCCAGCACTTGGCCAGGTAGTGTGATTTCTGCTCTGATGGAAAGACTGAAACTTCCAAAGTCAACATGAGCCCAGAAGTTTTGTCACGTTTTAACTCAGCTCCTCATCACTGGATTGGAAATCACTTGCAGGAATATTCTGACTGTCTCAAAGTATTTGAACAGCCAACACAGAGGGGGTGGGGGGAAGCATCATTCTGTGACTCATCAAAATACCAACAAGGCAAAGGCTGTAACATCCCCCTGCCCTGAGACCCAGCTGTATTGTGAGGCACGTGGAGCAGCCTCCTCCCACCCATGGGTGCAACTGGGGTGGGGCCAAACCCTCCATTAAATGCACCCATGTGTAACCTACCTGCTTCCAAAGTGGGGACAAATGGGAGGCTTTACACAGGTGCTGCCATGAGAAGGGTGTCCCAGGGACTGCAGCAGCCTGGGTGCCAAAATCCTGACTGATGCTAACGAGAGCAGCTGCCACCAGGGTGTCCCCAGCACCATTTGTTGCATCTATTCCTTTTTCATGTTGTTTGTGTGGATTCCTGTGAGCTGATCTTGCCAGGGCAGAAACCCCCAAAGGATGCAGACAGGATGGATAGGACAGGGGACAAGGGACAGTCCCTGGGCCTGGCGTGGGGGCCTGGTGAGCCTTCCATGTATGCAAAAGTACAATTTTTTTATAACAACCAAGATGTCTACATTTTAGAGCCTTCAAGTGTTGCCAGAACAAAGTATCCATCCTTCTCCAGCCTAGTCAATCTTCTAAGACCAAAGAAAAATGAAATTATAGAGCAGCATAATCTTATTTGAGTTAATGATCTCATGCAACAGCTTGTTTGTGACAAAGCTCCTCTCCTGAACGCTGCTCAGCCACTAAACGGTGGAGTCAGGATCAATTTCTGGGAGAGGAAAGAATATGTTCTTGTTTGTTTCATTTGAATGTCTCTTTTAATGTGTTGGTAATATCTGCAGTGCCCACAGCTGATGCAATAGAGATCTAATTCTCAGCTCATTTAGTTGCTGTCTCAATAGGAAAACAATGCCTGGTGGGAGCAATGATTGGGAGGCAGCAGCAAAGAGGGGAGGCGTGGATAAAGGGAATAAATTGCACAAAAGTTACTGGTGACATGATCTCTGGCCACATCAGTCAACTGCTACTCTGATGCACTAAATTGCTGCTTTTTTTTTAGTATTACTGTTTTTTTATTTTTAAGTGATAGCCACATTACAAAGGAGCAGAGAGGAGGAAAGCAAGAAAGAATGCATAATACACCCTCTCCTCCCGACCCTGATGTCATGGAAGCATCAACTGTGGAGGAAACAGAGCCATAAAAATGAACTGCATGGAGCATGCCTCTCAAGCTGTTATCTGTTATTTATAAAGAATTAAAATGAGCTAGTTATTTCATATGTGCCAGAAAAATGAGTTCATCAGTACTGTGCTGGAAAGCATTATAACTTACTGATTCCTGATTTCATAGCTGTTGTACTTATCTGAAAACATATTTATATGCTTTGTATCAACTGCTAACCATTGAATTTTTATTGTACATTACAGAGGAAAATCTTACGTTTCAATTTGCATCTCACTTGATTCTTTGACATAGAATACAGAGTTCTGGTGTTGCATGATTTGGGAAATATCTGACCATCTGAGCCACTGTCAGCAACCAATATTTGTGATAAATACCACAAATTTCCACATACTGTAACTATGAAGAATTGAGAAAATAATTAATTACATTTGATGTTATTAGCTAGAAGCTTCAAAGCAAGAACTACCATTGCAGGATGGTTTGCTGAGGTCCTGTGCTTGTTAGCTACCAGCTGAGGGGGTTTATCACCTTCCCTGCAGAACCTCCAGCACCTGAGGAAACGGAGCAGATGGGCTGGATTTGCCTTTAGTGCATGGATATTCTGATGGTCCTGTGGAGATAAACTAATGAAAAATGGAGTGATGGGTTTCAGAGAAAATAAAGATTCCCTGCTCGCTTCCTCAGCCTGACACAAATGCCTCCAAAATTCATTTTAGGGTGGGTTAGGAACGGGAGAAAGCACTTCAGAGGTTCACATTATTTAAATGGAATTCTTCAGCTTCGTATATCGGACCCTTCAGGTAAGTGTAAAAACAAATCAGCATAAAAATGTCTCGAAAGGGAGAATTTCCTTTCACAAAGTTTCTCCTTTCCCTCCTGTCCCTATGGATTTGTCCATCTGGGCTTCTCCTGGTGGAAGCTGCCCGGGGGGTGGCTGGGCAGCTCTGTCAGGGCTCTCTGCAGAGGGCTCAGCCCAGGGCGGGTCTGGGGGAGGAGGCTTCAAATCCAGCACAGAGAAATAATTCCGTGTGCTAAGGCAGTGAGCAGGGCTGCTGAGAAGAGCAGTCAGCACTGTGTGGGTCTGTTTCCCCATGCAAGGGCTGAGCAGAGAGTCCCAGGGTGGTTTGGGTTCTCACCCCTGAGTCTCAACTTCTGAACTCCAAAAACCCTCCCATTTTGTTTCTTTTTCCTGGCTGTGGTAACTCCCGAGTGCAGCAGTGTGTCTTGATAAGCTTAAATAGCATCCTGCGTGGGGACTGTACATTTAGGAATTCATTTTTGGTGTGAATTCAGTAATGGTGTGCAATAAATTGGACCTGAATGGGACAGAAAGTAAGACAAATCTGTATTAACGCTTTATAATGGATTTATAGTTAAATAAATTTTGTGGAAGCAGGGGGGTCTCATTGTTACCTAGCCAGCTTTCCCCATAGCAATATTTTCACATGATTAAGTTAGAGATCAGATAACCACCTTATGCTGTACATACCCAACAGCAATTTTAAAAATCCAATATCAGCTGTATTATTCTAAAGACTCATTCCATTTTCAATGCAAAATGAGTGCAAAATAAAGAGATAAACTATGTATAAAATGTAAAACATGGGAAAATTTATCACTTGCAAACATAAAAGCAAAAAGGATTAAAAAAAAAAAAGAGAGAGAGAACAAAAGCAAATGGAGGCTATAAAAGAATACGGGGGGGGGAAGAGAAATGTGCAGTGTTACCTTTTCCATATGTAGTTCAGCTGGGCTTTTATTAAGGTGCAGACACTTTAGTGCAGGAATACAATCACTTGGGTAATGCACTTTACTGCTGCAGGATAAATGACTTGGTGCTGTGCTAAATGCTGAGTCCCCAGGGAGGAGGGGGACAGGACAGCTCCCCCCGGGCTGGCAGGGGCTGCTGAGAGCTGCAGGGATGCTCGGGAGATGCCCTTGTGCCCCCCAGTTCCTGCTCCTCAGCACCCAGGGGCTCCCGGTCCCCGTGCCAGCCCTTCCATCACGGACCTGCTCTCCGGAGTGGGAATTGCTGCCTTTGCCCTCTGATGACATTTTGCTTACGTGGTTTCCACCCCTAGGCACAAATCGTTCTGTTTTTGTGCCTTTGTTAAATCACCGCTGGTGTCACCGCTCTGCAGAGCCCGGGGAGGTGACAGCAGAGTGCTCCGGAGGGCAGGGGTCCCCACTGCCTTTTCCTCAGGACACAGAAAAGCTATTTGGGGGGTTAAAAACAACCAAAGCCCCCAAAGGCCCTCTCAGAGAGGAACCGGACTCAAGAGCATTACCCAGTGTCCCTCATTCCAAAGGGCATTGTCATTGCTCTCCCAAAGCCACACATTTTCTACTCACTTCTGCTCTTGAAAATTTGCTACATCAGAAAGAATTATGAAACTGAGGCAATAGAATTAACTATTTACCCCAAAAATTGGTTTGGCAAACCCTGAAGTTTGTCCCTTGCCTGGCAGGCAGCAGCATGTTGAGTCCTCTCCATGCTGGTGGGGAGCATGTCCAAGCTGCTGGCCAGGCCTGACCTCCAGCCCTTCCTGAAGACCAGACCTGCAGCCAGCACTGTGTGGGGCTTCACCCTTAAACCACATCCAGAAAAAACCCCACGGTGGGCAGGTGTGCAGGAAAGCTGTGCTGGCAGCACTGCTGGGGCCCCTTGGTGCCTGGGGCTGCTCTGTGCTGGGATGCCTGGGCAGACACCGTGTGCTGCAGGCACTGCAGGAGGTCCTGGTGTCACTGCTGCCCTGCACATCTGCACACATCTGCACTTGTCTTTGTTCCTCCTCTCTGGCTCCTGCAGGTGCAGCTCATGGGACACCAGCTGAAGGGCTGCTGGGGGGCTGCTGTGGCTGCACCAGTCCAGAGGTGACCAACCTAACTGGTGTGGTTTGTCAGCAAGCACTGATGGACCAGAGAGGAGCTGAGTGTGGAAAGAACCCTCCAGGAGAGCTCACAGGTACCCTCATTCCTTCCCACAGTGCAGGGGATGAGGTGGTGAGGGGATGTGGAGATAAGGGGATGCAGGGATGAGGGGATGAAGGGGATGCAGGAGATGAGGGGATGAAGGGGATGTGGAGATAAGGGGATGTGGAGATAAGGGGATGCAGGAGATGAGGGGATGCAGGAGATGAGGGGATGAGGGGATGAAGGGGATGCAGGAGATGGGGGGATGCAGGAGATGAGGGGATGCAGGGATGAGAGGATGAAGGGGATGCAGGGATGAGGGGATGGGGGGATGCAGGGATGAGGGGATGAAGGGGATGTGGAGATAAGGGGATGCAGGAGATGAGGGGATGCAGGGATGAGGGGATGCAGGGATGCAGGGGATGAGATGCAGAGATGCAGGATGAGATGCAGGGGATGCAGAGCCCTTCTGGCATCCCCCCAGCTCAGTGCAATCTCTCTCCTGCCTTCCTACAGAGCTGGGGTGCTGAGGCTGCCCCTCCTGCTGCCAGCCCAGGGGCTCCTGTCCCCTGATGAACCCCCCAGCACTGTGGCCACTAAACATCACAATGCCTGGCTGGGGAAAGGCACTAAACTTAGTGTGTATGCACACCAAACTCTGCCCTGAGCAGCACCAGGGTTTGTAAAATTTACATAATGTTAAACAGTATCTCGCTCACATACTCGTGGATCTTAGTGGCTTTGTTGTCATGGATACCAGTACATACCTTGTTTTCTTTGAGAGATCTATCAAATATGTGCATTTGGATGTTTGCTACATTTGCCTGAATGTTATAAGCACATTTTTTACACTTGTAAATAATATTAAGCAACTGTGTAATTTATGCTGGGAGACTGAGCAGGCTTTAGCTGGGTATTTTTAACACCCTTTTTTTCACCCTTGAAATTTCAAACCCAAACACCCTGCCCAAATGCTCTTCCCGGGGAGGCTGAGCATGACTTGCAAGAAACTCTGTTCTTTGGGTAGGATTTTACTGAGAAGGACCCTGCCACATGCCAACCACTCTCCAGCCCACAGGTAAGGGAGGAAACCAAAAGCCTTTTGTTTCCAGCATCAGCTGATCCCTTTCATAAGTGTTTCAAAAAATACTCTCAGTCTAAAAAAATCCCTAGCAGGCCCTTCATGGCATCTCGGTGCTCCACAGCATGGAACAAAATACCTCATTATCAGAGAGGGGCAAGGATTTCTGTCCTGTCTTGAAATGAGAGGGCTTCATGAATGTCATCAGCTGGAGACTTCACACCCTGGGACTGGTGCTGGAACAAAGCTGGGGGGAGACCAAGGGCCCTGGGGCTGGGTCAGCAGCCAAGCTGCAAACTGGTTAATTTATACCTGACTAGTTAATTTATACCAACCAGTACCATCCCAGTTGTAACTCAGGTTAGCTAATGGGCTTGCTCCTAGGGTTTACAATATTAAACACAATTAAGTTTCATTTAGCAGCAGCGGAGAAAGAAGACATGGAAATAATGACAGGGGAATGATAATATAATTAGTAAAGAAACAATATTTGCCATGATAAAAGAACAAAACTGCAGCAAAATTGACTCCCTTGTCTGCAGTTTGTGAAGTCAAGAGTTTATCAAGTACACACAGGGTAAGTACATCAGATGTGCACACAGCCCCACGGCACTGGGAGAACATTTCCCTTGGCTTGGGGACTCCTCAGGGGCTTCAGAACTGCTCTGAAATCACCCAGGGAGATGAGACAGCCCCAGGCAGCAGCTGGTGGGGTGAGCTGGGCAGGACCACACAGCCAGGGGGGTGGAGATGGGCACAGAACCCAAGCATGGGAGAGCAGGGGCCTTGATTAGCAAACTTCAAAGGGTGATCAAAAACCAGAGTAAAACCCTGTCATTGAAAGGAGGCTGGTGTCTTGTCTCTCCTTGGTAGGGAAAAAAAAAGAGAAAAAGGAAATGTAATTCCCTTTCATTTGCGTGTGCATGAACAAATTAGTTTCAGAAGCAATTTTACAGTAATTATGACCAACTCCAATGGATTAGATTTTCAGAAATATTCACTCTAATGTCATGATGACAACGATCACATCCTGATTTTTTTATTTGATGTTCTAGTGATTTAAAGGTTCCAATAATTTGTGTGCATGACTAGACTAGAACAAAAACACATTTACAACTTATAAGCTTTGTGACACTGAAAATTTAATGGTGGTGATTTTGACCTTTCGGGGATATGAAAAATTCAGCGGTGACACGATCTTTATCTTCCCAGCATGGCATGTTGGTATAGTCTGTCATCTCAGCTCATCCCCCCTGATAATGAGGTATGTTTGATCTTTTATTTTTCATAATACTTTAAGTGTGTCATAATTATGAATTTATTTGGCAATCACTCTGATAGCACTGATAGAAGAACCCATTCAGGGTTTCTGTGTCTGTCACACTGCCATTCACAGGTGACACTCTGCCATCCCATCCCAGTACAGAGCCTTCTTGCTGGCTCCTCTGTGGGCTTCAGTGTAAATAAATTGCTGGGATGTTTGGTGAGCTTTGGGGAAACCTGCATGAGAAAGTCCAGTGCCCTTTTGGCCAGTGACCTGGTTACTCAGTGTGTGTCCATTGTGGGTGGGTTCTGTGGGCAATGAATTCTCCTTGGCAGCTGCTGGAACACCTTTCCTGCACGGGTGTTTCTGTAGCAGCCTTTAAGAAGCTTGCACCTCCCCTGAAGAGTTTTGGGGCTTTCCCAGAGGAGCTCAGCCCTGGTTTAACACTGTTGGCCCCTGAGAGCACACAGAAATAACACACTGCCCAGGCTGCTGCTGCCCGGGAGGATGCATCCTGCAGGGTGCATGAGGAGGGCTGAGCCAACAGCTATAAATGATCCATTTCTTGTTCTGCACGACATCATCCATCACCAGACACTGCTAAGTGAGTCCAGTAGCATTAAAACCATGTTTAATAAAGCCAACGTCTCAATACCACTTATGATAGGGGCAGCAGCTGCTTAATGTGATTAATCATTCATTTACTGATCAAGGGAAAGGATTAGAGAGGAAAACAGCACAAGCAAGGGGAAGAGCATTCACACCAAATTAAAAAGTTGTTATTATGCAGTTAATGACCACTTGCCTCTGGTTTCTCCTCCTCAGGTACCTCCTGAAGTTTTTCAGGATGATCTTGCAGGATAAAGCAGGCAGATTAAGGAGACACAACCAAGGGGGCAGCAGGAGAGACAAATAAACATCCTCCAAAGCCAAACTGTGTCCCTGCACACCACCAGGGACAGAGCCTGGCCAGGCAGGGGCAGATGGTGCCCGGGGTCTGTCTGGGTGCCAGGTGGTGCCAGCTCTCCCCTGGGGGCTCTCTGGGTGCCTGGAGGTGCAGGGGGTACTTGCACACGCGTGTGCACTGCCTGCTCCTGAGCAGGTGAGTGTGCAAGGCTTCTCCTGAGCCCCGACACAGGTGTTGCCTCTTTGGAACCTGTTTGCCAGCCATTTATCACCCCATTGCTGGCTGGGGCTGGTGTGATGGGAAGGAGAAGCTTTGCCAGCAGGAGCCAGGGCAGTGGGAGGCTCTGTCCATGGCATCCTTGCTCTGGAGATGCTGCTGGAGCACCAGGAGGGGCTCTGGCCAAGGCAGGGATCTCTCCCCACCTCGGGGCAGCTCTCCTGCCCACCCCAGCACTGCTCTCATTGGGATGCAGCTGGTGACCCACCAGAGGGAGAAGGGGAAGGAGCTGGCAGGTGGCCTTTGGATGAAAGGGCATGAGGTAAAATATCTGTTTGCTGCTGTCTCGCCCTGGAATACCAACAATGTCACACGGGGTGTGTGTTTCTTTCCAGAGCCCCCTGCTCTCTCCTTTGTGTTGCTTGTGCTCCAGAAATGAAACCCAACGTTTAAGGACACAGCTGAGTGCAGTGGGGTTGGTGGCTGCACTCCCATGTTTATCCCACGGGAGGATTACAGCACTTCACACCTCTGTGAAACACTGCAATCAGAATAAGTCTTTTTCCTGTGAGCAGGATGTGAAAACAAAATTAGTGCTACTCCTCAAAGCAGTTGCCCCCAGGTACCAGCTCCCTCTCACCAGCACCAAGCTGACACCAAGCTGTGTTTCCTCTTGCTTTATCCAGACCCACTGCTCTTACCTTGCAGTGCCCATCAGGCATCAGCATTGTTATTATATCAGGTAATTATTTAGCTGCTGCCATTGACTCAAAGCACAGCCACCACCCCAGTACCTGGGCTGTTTGCATTCCTCAGGCTGTGTGTGGCTGTTTGGGGGAAATGCCACTGCCTGATGTTGCAGATTTGTCATCGAGGTGCTGGGAGGTCCCAAGGTTTGGATGCTACATTATAGGAGCAGGAATTTTGGGATATGGTTAATTATCTTTTATGTTGACTTGATAAAGGAAACAGACTCTTCACTGCCTCACTGGGGTTTTTGCTTGCACACATTTAAAGATGAAACATCTCCTTCAGCAAGTTTACGTGGAGGGAACAGGCAGAAAAAGGGCAAATATTTCAGGAGAGCTAGAAACATATTTCAGTTCTTGTCAATACTGCACTGTGCCCCTGCAGCCTGTGAGCACAGCTGCAACTTCACACATCCGTGGGAGCTGGAAAACAGTTTGCCCATCGATCCTGTGAGGAGACTGAGAGCAGCAGGAGAGACCCTGCCCTGGCAGAGGACTCTGCTTCATTTCAGATCTGCTGTCTCAATGCTCCTCCTGGGAGGACACACACCCAGCTCTGCTGCTGGGCTGAAATATTTGTCCACTGTCTGCTCTGTAAGTGTGTTTCATGGGATGATTTACTGCCTAAAGTGTGGCTGGAGTTGGACTTTTGAAGAGAAAGCCAAAGAAGCTTTTAATCTGTGGTAACCTTGAAGGCAGAGGGCCTGGGGAGCTTTGTCCCTGTGCCTGGGAGAGGCAGCAGCAGCATTCAGACACTGCTGTTCCCACCCTGGCTTTCACAGCTCTGTCATCTGAATGTGTGCTGGGCAAAAAGAGGCTGTGAGAACCTTGTTAGCAAGCTCATTTGCCAGCTGAAACTGCCAGGGAAAAACCATTAATGGTAAGAATCATATTTGATAAGAAGAGTCTTTGCTAAGGCAGCCTTCTGAGGACCAGGGGAAGGGGAGCACTGAGCAGGCTCCATCTCCACATCTGATTTAAACCTGGGACAGAGGATGGTCTCACCCCAGCCAGCCCTTCCCTTGCCCCCAGGGTTTCACTGGGTGCCTCTCCAGTGGGTCAGCAGTGAAGGAGGCACCCAACACAATTAAATAAATAAATGCTGAATTCAGCCACTCTTTCCTTTCGCTTTCTGTTTTCCATCCTGTTTTTATTGACCTTATTCTATAAATTTCCCTGGCTCTGGGCTGGCTGGCTGTGATAAAATTTTTGCTTCTACTTCTGCCACTTCATTCTTCACTTTTACAGCCTAACATTATCTCTCTGGAGGGCTCCCTCCTCCACTGCAGTTGTGATTTTAGAGGGTCTTACATGAGCTGTGCTGCTACTCCCAGCTAAAGGGACTTGCCAGAAGCTCTTTCTCAGGAGCCTGGAACAAAGTACACAAACCCAAATAGATGAGCACAGCACAAACTTTTTGGTGTGGGAGGTCCTGTTTAATTAAATAGAGCCTTGTTGTGTTAAGGGTGTGTGTCTGGGGCACCCCGGGGCATCACAGCTGAATCCCACTCAGAGGGTGGGCTCTGCAGCAGCCCCGGGGGTCACAGCCCTGCAGGGGCCAGACCAGGGGACATCAGCAGAGCTGTGAATTGTGCTGAGCTCCTCCTGAACTGTGCTGAGCTCCCCGACCTCCTGGCACTCCTATCAAATGATCTTCATACAGAACCCATCTGCCTCAGCAGTTCCTCCAGGGATCTGGGGGTTTAGTGCTCTTTATAATAACTTTCCCTTCAACTCCTGCAAATTTGGGTCTTTTTTTTTTTCTCCTGGTTTGAGCAGTGATGGGGAGGGAGCACCTGAGCTCTACTCGGTGGTTCTTCCTTGGCTTTCGGAGGAGAAGGGAAGTTTGGGAGCCGAAGCCCCCTCCCAGGTACATTTTGGGTCCCAGCCTGCTCTCCCCGTTGGGCTACAGGCACAGGGAGACCCCACAGACCAAATTTTAGAAGCCTTGGAGCTCTGGGGAAGTGGGATCAAGCAGGGAGCTGCTCAGCACTCCCCAGCAGCAGCACGGCTGCACCAGTGCAATGACTGGGATGCTGACCCGCTGCTGGGATGCTGATAACCACGGGGGGGATGGTGATAACCACTGGTGGGATGCTGATCACCACTGGGGGGATGGTGATCCCCACCGCTGCTCTCGGTGGTGGAGCAGGAAAGGCTCAAGTGTCACCGCAGATCAGTCCCATCCCGGGCCGGTCTGTGCTGTGCTGTAGGTGCAGTGATGTCTTTAGATGTCAGTGTGGTGCCTTTCTCCTCGCTTCCTGCCTCGCTGCAGTTTCGAGGAGAAACAAATAAAATCTGGCAGCATCACACAGATCTGATCAAGGGGAAGGGTTGATTTTTATTCCGCTGACCTCGGAGCCATCAGCCCTCAAAACTCAGTTTTTCTCCACTATATGCCTGGTAACTCAGTGCTTTATTTAAATAATCTTTATGGGCAGTACCTCAGGTGGCATGGTGCCCCTCCTCAGGGAACATGTTGGCTTGCTCTTTCTCCTTGTGTTTTGTGTTGGTTTTTATTGTGCATATACCTGATGTGATGATCCCATAATCTCTGTCCCCAGGGCTGCTCCTGCTGCTGAGCCCTGAGGGCTTCAAGCAACACAGGGGACCTGCCCAGCACCCATCCTGGGGTGCCCACTGCAGGGCCACATCTACATCTGTTCACCCTGAGGTCAGTGAAATGATGGACACGAGAGGTGTCTGGCCCAGGCAGCAGCACGCTGGGATGCTCCCCAGGGCCGAGTGGGTTTTTTGGACAAGGGTCTGGAGTACAATCCCGAGCTGAGCTGCACTAAGGAAATGGAATGAACTCCTCATCATTCTTATTTGCATTTTCTGCTGCTGCTTTTCTTGTCTCAAGCTGAAACTGGTCTCCATTGCATCAGCTGCTAGATGACTGAATCCTTATTTTTGAGAATTGGCAAGCTAACCCCATTTTCTGGTGCCTTGGTTTTGTTTTTTAAACACGGAGGTGTCAGCCCAGTTTATAAAATCCTCGATTTTGTGCCGTGCTGTCCCACCCAGCCCCCTGGTCTCTCTCTGCTGTCAGTGGGCTCTGCTGCTATGCCTCTCATCATCAATTCAGGGAACACGTGCTACACCAAACAAGGCATCTGCCACCAGCACGCTGTGGCTAACACTCCAGACGGCTCCAGCCCTCAGTTTTTTCACTCACCATGTGTAAATTGGAGGAGGAAGCGCATCCAGATTTTATTTTTCCTGTTTCCACACTTTGAAGAAACAAAAGCTGACGGTTGTGTTTTCCGTGATGACACCAAGATGGATCCCACCCCAGAAATCAGCTTTTATTTCAAATTACATAAGAAATTTGAGTCGGGTTTGACAGCAAACGTCGTCTTTTTCTCTCACTGCAACTGGGACCTGAGGTGGTTCATTAACACGTGGGGAAAGGTGGGGGAAAAATCTCCAGACATTAGTGCTGAATGTGAAGCCTGAAATCAGCACGTTGTCCAGAGCCTGAAACTGGGAAGCCTCAGGAGCCGGAAGGTGCTTCCAGCACGGATCCATCTGCACTGCACCAACCTGCAAGGAGTAGGAGTTTTGTCCTGCTGAAACTTTCAAGGCTTGGGGATTTGCTGTAATTACATTTTAGAATGAAAACCAAATTTAATATACGAACCAGCACCTCACCCAGGGGCTGTGAGATTCACCTCAAAGGAACCTTCTCCATCTCCCAGCCAACAGCCCCACCAGGCTGCTGTCCCACTGCCAGTGCCTTGCTGAGCCTTCTGAAATTAAATGACAATGAACTGAGGACTCCCACAGCCTTCCCTGCGCAGAACACGGAATAAAGTGGGGACAGGTTGGGTTGTTGGTGTGGGGGGATGGGGCTTTCCAGACAGGAATTTTTAAAGTTTGGATTTTTAAAGTTACCCTGGGAGCAGCACTGGAGAAAGGAACGAGGTGGAAAGCATTGTTTAGTTCCACCTGATACCAGTGCTGAGGTGCCAGGGGAGGCACTGGGTGAAGTTTCTGAACCTCATGATAGCAGATTATGAAAATTTATAGGAAAAAGTGTTGGAGGCAGCAATGCAGAGGAAAAGGAGCCTGCTCACCCCGGGGGGTCCTGGGAAAATAAATATTTATGAGGAAAAGCCACAAGTTGCCAAGTTTTCCTGCAAATTACCAGAGAACTGGAACCCATTGTGGAGGGAAAAGATATTTTCTGAAAAGACTTTTCAAGCACAATGCCTCATTCTCTGCAATGTTCATCTTCAAAAACTGAAAACGGGGAAGGATTAATGGTCCAGGAGCCTGAGAATTCACACTTCCCGGAACACAGAACAAAGGCGTTCAGCCTGTCTTCAAATGTCCCTGTTTTCTACAAAGGAATATAATTTTGCTTCTGTCATCATTTCAAGAGATACTTTCTCCACAATGATTTCTTTTCCAAAGCTGAAGAGGAAGAAAAAACCCTTGCATTTTTCTGGGGGAAAAAAAAAAAAAAAGAAAGAAAAAAAACCCCCACCAATAATAAAAAAAAAAGCCAGCTCTTATTTTTCTGGCAGAGACAGAACTTGTTTGAAACAAGAAGAAAGAAGGAGAAGTCGAACATGTTTCAATTAAAAAAACATGATTAGCTCACAAAGGAAGAGCTGAAGGAGGGTTTGCTCCTCAGAGCAGTGAGGGGGCTGCCTGCACCCCCTGCTCAGGGCTGGGGTCCCAGGGGTGCCACAGCCAGGATGGGTGATGGGATGCTCAGGGCTGTGTCCTGGACCCCCCGCACCTCTCCCTGCCCACCCGGGCTCTCTGTGGACACGAGGGGTGCTCCAGCTGTGCAACCTCTGTGTGACAAACCTCCTGGGGCCCGGGAATGCAGCTGGGTCACCAGGAGCCACCTCAGCAGTGACCCAGGGTCTGGGTCAGCAGCTCAGAGCCTGCAGGGTGTCAGGAGGATGGGCTGGCAGCAGCCTCTGCTCAGTGGCCACCTGAGATCTCTCTTTCGTGAACATCTCTTAATTTCCAGGCACAGGCTGTGGGCATATAAATAAGTCATGGTCTCTCATCTGGAAATAAGGCACTTAGGAAGCAGCATTTCTCAGGCTGTAATGTTAATGCAGAGAAAATGTTTTGAGGGGAGCAGCCTGACCAGGGAAGGGCCTGGCAGTGCTGGTGGCTGTCTGGGGTGGGCCGAGGAACTCCACAGCTTCTGAACTTTATTTATTATGAATGAAAACTGATCCTGACTGTTCCAAAGGGGTGAGGGACCCGCTGAACATGGTGAGCACCAGAGCATCTCACAGGCAGTGACTTGCTCAGCTCCCCAGCTGTCAGCACTCAGACTCTGGCTGTACAAGCGCCACCGTGTTCATTCATCATTCTGGACAGGGGTACCCTCAGAAATGACACCCTCGTGGTGTCACACAACACTAATTAGCTGTCACTGTCACATTACTCTCATCTCATGGATGTCATCTCATGGAGGTGGCACATCCAGGAGGACATGAAGTGTCATCAGTCAGGGCATCTTGTTCTCAGGAAGGTGTGGGCTGGTGCTGGTGTGCAGAAGCACCTGAGAAGGCACCAGCTCATGAAGAACACCTTGTTTCTGCTGTTTTACCCTTTATCCTCTTGTGGGTCACAAATCCAAATCCACGTGTGCTCCATGGACCACTGAGTCTGGATAACAAAAGAATAATGGAGAGCTGCTGACTGCAACACAGAGCTGGTGGCATCCTCCTTGTCTGCCTGGGAGGGCTTCTGGGAAGGACACGGGCAGACACTGCAGAGTTAGTCTAATAAACACAATTTAAATTCCCTTTTCCCTGTCCTTTTCCGTCATGAAATCTTCTGACTTTTTACCCGGACAGTATTTTAACAAGAGTTCTGCAAATGTCCCCTAGGGTGGAAATGTTGGAGTTAGATGTTTATAACCCAGGAACCTCTCAACTCTCCTGAGTGAAGCAGAGCCCATGCTGGGTGAGCAGAGGCAGCAGAGCCTGGGCTGAACACTGCTGGTGACCAGGACTGCCCACTGCCCCGCCATGGTTCTGCAGGCACCAGATTTTGGCACCTAAAAAGTTCTCATCTGCCCGAGCAAATCTTTTGGAGAAGACCCATCTGCCACCAGCCCTTGGGGTAGGGGAAGGTTCCTCAGTGTCCTGCTCTGTGGCCCAGCCCTTGGGATGTCCCCCTGTCCCTCTGTCCTCTGCCACCAAGCCAGGGGAGCACCTGGCAGACGCACCAGCAGGGCTGGGGGTGGCTGTGTCACTGGGATGGATGGATGGATGGATGGATGGATGGATGGATGGATGGATGGATGGATGGATGGATGGATGGGTGGATGGTGGGTGTGTGGGGTGAGCCTGCAGCCCCAACCAGCACCACAGAGGAGAGCAAGGAGAGCTCAGCACTGCGAGGACATCACCAGCACAGCCCTCAGGGATGCAGATGGTCAAGAAGTGACAAGAACTCCTCTGGTCACAAACCTCTGCTCTGCCTAGAGACAGCTCTGCAGGACCCTGTGCAGGCTGGGGGCTGTGACATGGCCATGACAAACTTCACACCTGAAGTTACAAGATGAGGTATGGTGGACAACAGCTGAACCTCCCTCTCAAGGCCTTCCTGCCTGGCACAGCTGGTCTGGCAGGGTGATCTTAATGCTCTTCCTGAGGAATTATTGATGGTTTGTGCTGAACTTTTAGAAATGGCAATGCTCTTTAGGGCCAGAAAGGTGAACCCGGCTCCTGTCTAGACAATAAGTAGGATTTTTTGTCTGCTGTCCCAGAACTTGTGTATAAATTAATCATCAGTCTGCTGTGGTGGAAATGTTCCCATTTGCTTGGCAGTGGAGGGATTCAACCCTTGATTCATGAATTCTTTATGGCTAAAACTTCTATATCATGTAAATTAACCACCAGTGCCTGAAGCTTGCAAACCTATCTCGTGGCTCACGCCAGCACCTCTGGGGCTGGTGGTCAGCAGCCAGGTGAGGGAACTGAGCCACTTCTCCAGGATTCAGCTGAGACCACTTGTTCTTCCTGAAGCTTCAGAATTCCATCCAGCTGGGACTGACCCAGCTCCTTTTTTGGGGAGCAGGTGGGGCTGAGTCTGGGGATGGCTGGGACATGGGATGGAGGTCAGGCAGGACCAGGAGCCCCATCTCAGGCTGAAGTGGGCTGGAATGAGAGGATACTGGGGACATTATGGCCCATGTGTTGTGGTCTTGGACCCTGAAAGCTTGGGGGACAGCCCGGGGTGACACAGCAGAGCATCCCAGGCTGGCAGGGAGCTCTGCAGATCACCCACTGCAGCACAGCACCCAAGTCCCAGTGTGTGTAGGTTGTGGGGGCTCCTGAGGCTCCAGGGACACCCCCAGGGGAAGAGCAGCACCTTGGCCACGTTCCACAACCTTCTCAGAACCTCATCTCCACATTGCAGCTCCCAGCTCTGGAGGAGGAAGGGGACAGCCCCGAGGTTACAGGTGACGATCTCCCTCCTTTTCTCTTTTTGCTTATTGCAGTGTGGTTGTTGGGTTTTTTGTGCACATCAGCTCCAGCTCCTTCCTCACACCCAAATTTTCGACATGCTCAGCCCTGTGGAGGAAGCATCTCCAAATGCTGAGTTTAATGATGGGAGCACGGAGGCAGCTATGTGGATAATTTATTTGATTTCAAAATGCTGCCACATTTATAGGAGGAAAACTTTAAAGAAAATTAAACTCATTAAAACCCCCTCATAAATTGTTTTTGCAACAAAGCAATTAAGAAATCTCTCCTCTCCAGCACGGTGGGCAACATTCTAAGTAAAATAAAGCCCAAATTACCTTTTGCTGGAAACAAAGTAAGAGCTATCTCTTGCGACTTAATAAGAAATGGAGGTTTTTAGCATTAATACAAAGATTTAGCAGCTTCCCTCTATATGTGTGTTGCTAAGCATTTTGATGAAATTGCCTCAGAAAAAAGCAAACAATTCAAAAGGATGGCGTCTGCGAGAGGGTTCGTGGTTTCTTCCCCCCAACTAAATTACTCTGCTTTGCAGGATGCAGAAAGGAGTGGGGGATTTTATTTTTCTCCCCCCGTGCACACAGACACACAGGTTTGATGGGGTTTTCTTTCGGTCTCTTTCCACTCCCGGAGCTGGGAATGCCCCCGTTTCCATGGGAACACGGGACCCTGGGAGCCGTGGGGCCTGTCCTGCAGGGCCTGCCCACAGCCACCATGGGCACCGGGCCCGCTCCTCTTCCTGCTCCCATCCCTCAGGAGGGTGTGCAGGGGCCCTGAGGGGTCCCCAGGCTGCAGCCCAGGACCCTCTGTGTCCGTCTACTCAGTCCCTGCCACCCTGAGACCATCCCCTGGGGCTCCAGCACAAGGGCAGCCTCGTCCTTCCTGGGATGTTGGAAACACCATTTGTGATCTGCAGGTGTGCAGAGGACATGGAGGTGTTGGAGCAGCTCCAGAGGAGGCCCTGGAGCTGCTGGGAGGGCTGGAGCAGCTCTGGAGCCAGGGGGAGAGAGTTGGGGTGTTCAGGCTGGAGAAGAGAAGGATCCCATGGGGAGACCTTAGAGCACCTTCCAGTGCCTGAAGGGGCTCCAGGAAAGCTGGGGAGGGACTGGGGATGAAGGGATGGGATGAGGAAAATGGCTTTAAAGTGAGACAGAGGAGATGGGAGGGAGAAATTCTGTGCTGTGAGGGTGCTGAGCCCCTGGGTGCCCAGGTTGCCCCCAGAAGCTGTGGCTGCCCCATCCCTGGCAGTGTTGAAGGTTGGATGGGGCTTGGAGCACCCTGGGCTGGGGAAGGGGTCCCTGACCATGGCAGGGGGGGCACTGGAGGAGCTTTAAGGCCCTTTCTGACCCAAACCAGTCTGTAATTCCATGAAGTGTGCATCTACTGAGGCTTTTCTGTTGAATCAGGCTTTCCCTGCCCCACCTGGCGTGGAGATCTGCTCTGACTTAGGTCAGGACTCTGCTGGATCAGTGTGCCATGATCCGGTGTGTGCCATGATCCTGGCTGGATCAGTGTGTACCATGTTCTGTCCCCACGCTGCTGCCATGGGGATAGAGGAAAGATGGCAGGGCAAGCTTGGCTGTTCCCCATGGTGGCACAGACCTGATCCACACCGAAAAGCCCTTTGTTTGGCTCTGTATGCCCAGAAAACAACTCCACGTGGCAGGGCTGACGGCTGCGGCGTGGGAGGGTGGGCAGTGTGAGCCTTTGGACCACGGCCAGTCCCACAGGGTCCCTCCCGAGCCTACTTAATTGCATGAAATAAGATGAAAAGACAGGCTAATGAGAAACCCCATCTGCCAGCCAGCCACAATTAAGGCTGCCTTCCTCAGCGAGACGTGCTCAGATACCGGGGTTCTTTTAATATCTCTTCATATGGCCGAGCAGGTTTCAGGCATGGAGATGGTGCCTGTCTCAACTCTGATCTCCTTCCCTCAGTTTGCCCCCCGGGCAGCTGGGTAAGTGGGGAAAAAATTGGCTGAAGGATTCTGTTTCAGCATGAACTTATTTAGGAGAGCATCAGTTAATGAACGCTGCAGCCCCTGCTGTTTATTATCACATGAGATGATGCAGGAGATGGGGTTGGTTATGGATGCAGTGTAGCAAGTCGGCTCGTGGCACTTGTCGAGCTGCCTGGAAGAAACTAGGACAGCAAAGCAAAAGCAGAAAGCACTCAGAACCCCCCCAGGGGCGTTTGTAGAGGGGAAGGTGACAGAGGATGAAAAGGTTTTTAGTGCAGCTCCTGTGTCCCACGTTGCCCCCTTGCTCAGTTGCACTGGAGTGGCACCTCCAGGTGCCTGCAGCCACCCATGGGTGGGCACCAGGAGTCCCTCAGGTAGGTCAGCAAAAGCTCTGGCTGTGTAAAATCATGGACAGGGAAGGGGAATCTGTACAGCCTTAGAAACAAACAATCACCAAACAGCCTGCAGTACCTGACGACCAGGCAGGTACAAAATCTTAAAGCAAATTGCTCATGTTTTTGGAAAACGTGTATTGATTTCTACCATGCCAATTGAGAAATAAACGTCTAATAACTTTTTCGTGGATTAAGACTGAGGGAAAAATGTATTTTTCTTCTCTCCGCAACCTATTTTTCAAACAAAGGAGTGTAAGTTAATCAATCTTGTGATAATAGCTTTCAAGATAGCTGCTTTACTCAAATTTGTCTGCCTTTATTTTTCCATCCAGGAATGCAAAAAGAGTCGGGTATGGCAGCAATAAAATTACACTGATCTATTTTTAAATTGTAATTATTTTAGGGATGGTGTTTTGGGGCCTTTTGTGGTTCCCTGTAAGAATACAAACTGTCTGCAAACTGAAAAGGTTTCTTGGAAGGTGATTAAGCCCAAATGTTCACAGTGCATCTCACTTGCAAGGTTTTATCCGTTCTGATGAGTTCCCAATTTTTTCCCAGGCTGAAGCTTTTGTTCCCCTCCCTTTACCCAGGGTGACCCGTGGAAATTAACCCCCCACACTGGTAAAAGGAATTCACCTTTCGGGAGGGAATGGGATGGGAGAAGCCTTGGCCCTTGCTGCTGCAGAGGGGAGAAATGCTGGGAAAAATAAAAAAGACCCACTTAAAAATTAAAGCTGAGATTAAAGTGAAGAACACTGGTACAGCTGAAAGAGCCTGCGCGATATGATAAGAGTGGGTTTTTAAAGAGTTCTCATTTTTGTGAAAATTAGTTTTGGATCCTCATCAGTGTATTCAGGAGGAAAATATTACTCTAATGTCCATAGAAGAGAGATAAAAAGGAGATGTACTGAGGGAGAAATAATGAATTTACACTTTTAACATTCATTCTGAGGTGCAGAAGATACATTACTCTACATTATGCCTATATTAGACTTAAATAAAATTCATTAGGAAAACAAGATTAGAGGAGAGCAGTGCAATTTGAAAACATGCAGCACTTATATGATTGCTTAAAATAAAGTGTTTTCTGGGGGTAATGTTTTCAGATAACCACATATAAAATATATATATGAAAATAATGTAAAGGGACAGCATGAAGCATTTTGGGGGGGGACGGGACTGGAGGCTGCCTGACCTCCTGCTGCCCCTGGCTCAGCTGTACTACAGAGGGCAGTTTGCAAGAAAGTGGTGAGGGTGAACCCCAGATCCCAAATCCATCCCTGCCCACCCTGGGCTCACACTGCAGGGGAGCTAAAGGAAGCATTTGGGTCTGTCCAGCCATGTAGCTGGGCAGAATGTTGCTCTTATCAAAGGCATTTTTCTTGTGTTGCTTTGATAATCTCATTGTGCAGAATCACTTGGTCCCAGTGCCACGAGACCTGTCTGAGATGCTGGCTGAGTACAAAATGTGTGGAATCACATGGCAAACCATCTTCCCTGGTAAGTGCCCATGCTGGAAATGCACTGTCAACTTTTTAAATGGTTTTTAGTGGCTCTTTTATACAACTCATGTACACAAGTAGGATGGTGCCCTCACCCCAGCTCTGCGGGACCCCAGGGAGCTGCAGAACCCCCTCCTGCAGCAAGTTGTGAGGAGCTGCTACCCAGGAGCCTGCTCAGCTTTGGTAATTAAATGGCTTTTACAGACCTAAGTGCAACTCTGCACCTTGAAGTTTACCCGTGTGCATCTCTCAAGTGCTGTAACTTCAGCACACTAAAGCGAGACCTCCTGTAATTAAATGCAAATTCTGATTTCCTCCAGTTTCATTCAGGGAAATCCTGGTTAGGAACATAGCAAAATTCAGCACTCTGGAGAAACAGCAGAAAATAATTTAGGAAGAATACACAAAAATTAATTGCACTTTAACACAAAGTGAGCAGCATCCTGTTCCAGCAAGATCTGCCAGGTCTGTGTGTCTGCTCCAGGGACTGGGCTGCCTCGGGACCGTGATGAGCCGAGTGCTGTGCCAAATGGCCACGCTTCAAAGGGATGCCTCCCCACTGCCTCCCTCCCTGTCACTGGAGAAATTAAAACCAGTAATTAAAAGTTTATAAATGCAATTTATTTATCACTTGGTGTTTTTTCTGTATGAGAGGCTTCAAAATCAGTTTTTACTTTGCCAACATTTTTACCTTTCCTTCTCAGGCCCTGTTTGTGCCGTGCTCCCCTGGCCTGGGGAGTGTTAAGAGCATGATGCTGGAGCAAAGTGCAGTGCACTATCAGCTGACTTTCAAAACAGTCAAAGCCTTCAAAAGTACTTTTTTTTTCCTTTTTTTCTTGACAATCTGTATTAAAATTTGGAAGCTTCTTGCTGGAGAAAAGCTCCAAGCAGGAGCTGAGCAGGGTGGTGCCGCTGGAGAGGCACAGGGGGGGGACACAGGAGGTTCTGCTGTGACCCATTTCCATCTCCTGCAAGAGCTGTGCTGTGCCAAGGAGGAATATTACATGCCAGCAAGTAGGGCTCAAGCTCTCGCTGAATAATTTAACCATGAAAAAATGAAATCAACCTTTCTCTCCTGGAAGTCTGTAGTGAAGAGAGAGGGTGGTGCAAAGGAGAGGGGAGAGGAAAAACTCAGCTGCTGAAAAACAGTAGCTGCTGTTGGAGGAATCTGAAGTATGTAGAATATTGACAGTCTATTATAGGTCTATAATAGTCTATATGGTTTTTTTTAGTCTATTTCCGTAATATTTTTCTCACTTACTGGTGCACTGATGTTTTCAGATCAAGAAAATTGCAGATCTGCCATTTAACAGCTTTGGCTACACCACCCTGAAGTATTTGATTTTCACTGAGAAAAAAGAGACAAAAGACACCACTCCTGGACCAGCGTTATCAGAATCATGAATTGTGGTGTTGAAGGAGTCAAAACCAAAGTCAGCTTGCTCCTTCCTTTCCATGCCCCCTCCCAAAAAAAAAGTGAATGGCTTACACACATCTGAGGGTGTAATGGTCAAAGACTTTGGGTGAAGCCAGCACCTCAGATAAATCAGTTGGGATGGTTTGGGTCGGAAGGGACCTGGAGTATCTACTATGCATGGCATGGTGTGGGATGCTTACTGTCAAACTGCCTTTAATCTAAGACACAGAATGGTCTCAGACTAAACTTGGGCCACAGGAAGGTTTCTCCAGTCTGGGTCCTCAATGAGCTGGGGTATGTGTGGGTGACCAGCATGGACATCTTCTAAAAAATTCTACTTATTCTTTGGGGTAGTTGGTGTGAAATGTTTATAGAGAGCCCATTATCCCAAATGCACTTTTAAAATATATCCCTGCCATGATGAACAAATACAGAAGATTGCAAAAAGTGCCCAAAGGTGTGAAGCTTATGGAAGTGCCTGAGAAAGGAAAGATGTGAGTGCAACAAGCGCTTCAGTCGGGTGCTGGAGGTGCCTCAGACAGGCAGGTGCCAAAGTTGATGATACTGCTCTCTGTCTCTCTGCTGGGTAAGGCTGCCTGGCAGCTCGGGCTGACATGGGCAGGGAAGCCCCCACAGCTGTGTGGAAAGGAAAATGACTGCAGCCAGCTCCATTTATTACCGCCGGCTGTTAACAAATCACCCGCCTGATGCTTTGATTCACTCTCTTTGTAGGTTCTGAATGTGGATTGACTGGTTTGTAACTCCCTCGGTCCCTCTTTTTAAAAATAAATATTCTTGTTCCTCTCCAGGCCCGCTGGGACACCCGTGAGCTCTTGAAGATAATCATGAGCGTAAGTGATTGCTTCCCGCCTTCCCCAGGTCTGCCTGGGTAAATGTCACCAGCCTTCCTGCCTGTGATTAACATCTCATCTCATTTAAATATTTATTGATCTTTTATCTCCCGACTTTGACAGGGGCTCTTTACCCTCTTGCTGTGGCTGTGATCATGGCAGAGCAGGTGGTAGAGGTGGTGCAGAGCTGTAGGTGTGGGAGCAGCCTTGTCCCATGCTGGGATTTATCCCTTGGTGTGAGAAATGGGTGTGAAGGGTTTGATTTATCCCTTGGTGTGAGAAATGGGTGTGGGGGGTTTGATTTATCCCTTGGTGTGAGAAATGGGTGTGGGGGGTTTGATTTATCCCTAGGTGTGAGAAATGGGTGTGGGGGGGTTGCTGGTGAGAGAAGAGGTCAGTGAAGCTCCATCACCTGTTAAATCCCTGCATGTTACAAATATCTCCCCTAATTCCAAGAACTCTTCAGTTAAATGTGAAATATGATCTTTCAGGCAGCCCTTTCCAAACACTCCAGCATGAACATTGCCATGTTTCAGCCCTGCCTTCCCCAGGTAGTGTGAAATACATGTCCAACAGAGTTCCCAGAAGAACCCTTTTTCCCCTCACATTACACACTAGTTAGGGAGTTACTGGTGTGTGGTTATAAAGAGCTTGTTTTTATTTCATTTTAACAAAGACAGTTGTTTTTGTTTTTTTTTTTTTTTAACAAAGGGGTCTGTCTTTTAGCATTGAGTTTGATATTTATGCAAGAATTACCCAACAAGCAAAAAAATCCCTTTTTCTCTACATGTTTTTAGCCTCAGACCATTTGACAGTGACCAGAAAAGTGTCCCACCAAGTAAGTGAACCAAGCCAGCAAGCTGCAGGGAGCTTTTCCCTCCATGGCTTTACCTTCTTTGGGCTCAAGAAATGTTCTCAGACAAACTGCAGCTCTCAGAAGAGCCCAGGATGAGCACAGAGGCTGAATGTGTGCTCAGCTTTAACAGTGTAAGTACCCGGGGGGCATTTACCAGCCCAGATGTCTCCTGGATTTCCTTCTGCTGCAGCCCAACAGTACCCTCAGCAGTACCTTAAAGCAGGAATAGAAAAGTATCAGGACTGGATCCTGGTCACTAATTGAATATATTTGGACAATGGCTTTTTCTATGTCCTGTTCATTTAAAGCTAACGACATTTTAATTAATAAGGATTTTTAAAAGGGCTTTTTATTATCTACATGTATATAATTTCAGATAGATAACAATCTATGAGTCTGTAGGAAGCAAGAGCAGAAGTAAGAAGACATCTTGTCCTGGTGAACTCCAGTAGCCAAAGTATTAGGAGATTAAAATAATTAATATCTGCAATATATATGGGCTGACAAGAGCTGAGCTGAATGATATAAATAATAGAAATAATATAAATAATGCAGTATAATAATATAAATGTTATAAATAATATAAATAATGTATATATAAATAATGTAGTAGGGCAAATGCTGTAGAGAAATGAGAGTGGCAGGGTATTTATTTCCTGCACTTAGCAGAGTTTGAGGTGCAGAAGTCCCTCAGCATGGCTGTCCCTGGGCTGGGTTGCTGTGCCAGGGCTGGCTGTTCCTTCACCACCTTCCCTGCACCCTCTGACCATGGCACCTCCTCTGCAGCTGCCACCTCAACCCATGCAGCCCCCAAACCCCAGAGGAATGGTGACAGCTTCACCTGTGACTGGACAGCTACCATATGTCTTACTGATTCAATAGGCTGGCTGTTTCCAATAAATTGCATTTATTCAGGCAAACATAGGGAAATAAATGTCAATAGCTGTTAAGTGGGAGTGCTGGTAGGAAGAAACAAACCTTAAAAGTTCAAACCTGTGCAAATCTGATCTGAAAATGGGTGGAAGCACAGGGCCAGGTCTGCACTTCCTCCAGTACCCAGCAGCACCAGGCAGCTTTTGGCATTTCCCTGCTCAATGAGGCATTGATGATAAAACAGTGAAGTAAATATCGTATGGGACTGTATTTTATTTAATTTTTTTCAGAGATTATTAAAGCACCAGGGAGCCTTTGCTGATTTTCCTTCAGGAGGCAAACAGGAGTGATAACAGACTGTGCCTTTTCAAACAGGCAGCATGTTCTTGGCTTATTTGAACAGGACAAAACCAGGATCCTGCACAGCAGTTTTAGTTCCCATGACACATAAAAGATAGTAATTTTGAAAATAGGTCACACATAGCAATATGAATAAGGAAAAGAAAACAACACAATCATTATCCACACTCTGCCAAAGGGTATCTTAATCAGGCTGAGCTGAGGTTTGCAGCAATTAGCACTCAGTGTTTTCCATCCCTGAAGTCCAACTTGCTCTCCATTGCATGGATCTCCACTGCTGCAGGCTGGTGGCTCGTGGCCTCCTCTCACAGACCCAAAGCTCCCTGTTTTCACTGGACTTGATCTGGATTTATGATCCTGTAGCTGAAAAGTAAATGGATGGTAGATCTTATTTATTATTGAAGGTGCATTAGGATCTTTTGAGGAGAAAAATGATAAAGTGAACACATCCAGCACGTAAGCTGCATTTGCACTAGAAACCTGGCTGGAAAAGCTCTTTCCAGTCCAGTCAAATGGCATGGACACAAAACACCATTTGTGTACCTGCAAATCCTGAACATCGCTCTCCTAGGCAGAGGGGTTACTGCTAAATTTTGTTTGAAAATGAACAAAGGAATCAAACAATTCAAAGAGTCATTTGAAAAAGATCATTGCGTTCAAGAGCAGTGACCCCTAGACACTATGCAAAGCAAAAGGTGAAAGTCATTGATTATGTGATTCCCTGTGAATTATCCACACAAAGACTGTGCTAATCAAAATAACAGCTTTCATGCCACTTAGGACTTAAAAAGGATGATACATTTTTTGCAGTCTGCCTTTCCTTCTCACAGCCCATGGAGTTTCAGCTCTCCACACATGGAGTTTATGTACAGGGTTTGATGTGTTGTCTGACACTGAGCACTGGAGATTTGCTGGAGCACTGCAGATGTCTCCAGCTGTGTAATCACCAGGGTTATTTTCAGGGATGGCCTTTGTTAAATTAACCTGATGGCCTTGTGTGTGTTTTATTTCTGCACGGATTTCTCACACACATTTGTTGTTGAACGTGTAGTTACTCCAAGCAATGCCAGAGAGGGAAAGCAAGAGCACAGATCTCTGCTGGCAGTTTTTCTAAGCTTTGCTTGCAACAACTAAATATAGCAATATAAATTTACTTGGGTGCTGTACTCAGTAGTGAATTTCAAGTGTGGCCAGCAGTGCTTTGGGATAGGGCTTGGCTTTTCTGCATCAAACTCTTGCTGCTTCAGAAGTGGCAGCAGCCAGAGAGCAAGCTGTGTTGTTTTGGTGTGACTGAAATAGTTCATTCTCTTGCCTGGCATGCAAAAAAAAACATTAAATCAATCTCAGGGAAGATTTTAAGTTAACATTATAATATACTTTAAAATATCCCTGAAGCCTTCAAGCATTCACCCAGAGCAACACTGCTCTGTTGCTTCTCTCCACCCAAACCCCTCTGGGTGCTGGGAACTCAGTCCCTGCTCAGCTCCATCCTGGCTGCATCACCTTCCCAATGGGCTCCTGTGTGTGGGGACACCTGAGGAGCAGAGACAGGGACAGCCTGCAGCTGGCTGGGCTTGTTTTCTGTTATAAATGCAATGCAGTTTCCATTTATCATCTTCCATATAAAAGCAAGCATCCTCTGAGGCAAAGAACACAAACTTCTCTTTCCCTTGATTTCCTGATACAGTATGACTGCATGTTGATAAAATCATGATGAATAGTGGTGTTCTTAGACCCCCACCGTTTCTGGCCACGTTTCTGTGTTCAGCTCAGTGAAAAATGACATAAAACCCAAGCCAAATGTGCCCCCAGCCCCAAATGCCAGAATGCAAGCTCCGGAGAAGTCAATACAAAATTGTAATTGCTCTCCACCTAGGCAGACACATTTTCTAATTCAGAGTAACAAAAAGTCCTTTTCTGGTTTGTTTAGATGCTGTAATTGTAGAAGTCATTGGCAAATTAAGCATAAAAGTGCAGAGATGTGGGAAAAAGTCTTTATATTGGAGATACACTATGATAAGTGAGCTACTTGAAGGGCAGTCTGGGGTGTTTTTATTAGAGTATTTACCATTAACTTCATCCCAAGAGGCCAATTACTGTCCTTTTAATGTCCTTTTATTGTGAGATTCAGAGAAGGCTCTGCAAACAGCCCCCTCCTGGCACTCCTCAGCCATCATTCCTGGGATGATACACCCAGGCTGGGCTGTGCCAGGAGAGCCCTCACAGGCTGGGGCTATAAAAGTGTTTTTCTTCAGTTCTCCTTCCCCCGAGGGTGTCACCTGGAGGTGGGACAGTCCCAGACAGAGGTTCAAGGGAGGTGGCACCTCCTCCCTCCCTGGACCAGTTGCTCCCAGCTCAGTGTTGGGTGAAACTGGAGAGGTAAGGGCTGAACAAAAGTTGTTGATTGTTAGCACCACAGAGGAAGGAAAATTAGCCAGACTTTTGAAAACTTGGCTGATATGTCATAAATTTATTTTAAAACCCCTCCTTTTGCTTAGTGCTAGCTTGAGCCTTCGGAAGGGAAGGGAAGGGAAGGGAAGGGAAGGGAAGGGAAGGGAAGGGAAGGGAAGGGAAGGGAAGGGAAGGGAAGGGAAGGGAAGGGAAGGGAAGGGAAGGGAAGGGAAGGGAAGGGAAGGGAAGGGAAGGGAAGGGAAGGGAAGGGAAGCCAGGTGTGTTTCCAGCAGAGCTGTTCATCTCCATGCCCTGGGCATCAGGGGTCTCTGGGTTACCCAGCCCTGCAGCAGCTCCATTATCGGGTGTTCTTTGGCTCCATCATGAGGTGCCTCTGCTGGGGATCTGTGGGTCTGGGCACCCCCAGTTTGCAGAGAGGAGGCAGCCAAGGTCCTGGGAGCTGGATCTGCACTGGGACAGAGGTGGTCAGGAGCTGCAGGATATCAGAGAGCAGCAGGAGGACACCTTGATCCAAGTGGTGTGGCTTAAATGTCTGTGTTCTAGAGGTGGTTTAACAAATCCTCTCTCACCTCATTCTGTTCTGTATCCACCCAGGTTGGATTGTGGTTCCCAGTGCTGTCCTGGGTGTCACTGTGTTGTGGATAAATGCTGTGTAAAGTCACCTGCATATGGATGAAGACAAACCTGAAGTGCTGCAGCTGTTTGGCAGCCTGCTTTACCTTTTGATACACAGTGTTTATCAACTGCTCTTCTTATCTTTTTATTTATATTATCTTGGCAAAAAAAAAAAAAAATTTTTTTTTATTAACAAGGACTCCAATGCAGACAAAAGAAAAAAAAAAGACAATGGGCAGCCAAAAAAAAAAAAATAATGAGAAAACCCACAAAAAATCCCAACCTTGCATATCACCATAGTTACCTGACAGAACCCATCATGTGCTCAGTGGGGCTCTGCTCCTGATGAGGAGGAGACAATGCATTAAGAGGCACCTTGAGTTTTTAATATGCACCTGTGAACTACTCGGGTTCAAAACAAAAATCTGAAGAATGACACAATACCTACAGGAAAGTGTTTTCTCTTATGATGTACTCAGCTTTTTAGAAGTGTGTGTGTAGTTCCACTGCTCACAGATCAGGGGCTCTGCTATTCACAGCAGAAAAGGGTGAGCAAAAAAGTCTATTGTTTCAGAATGACCAGTTACTAAACCACATTCTTAATTTGTTGGCTGCTTTTATTATTGTCTTGCAGAGCTCTTGAGGGCAGACCAGGAAAAGTGACCCACATGCCTGTGTGTGTTCCCCCAGGGATGTCCCCTTGGTGCCACCCCATGCCTGGCACCTGGGGCACCAGCTCCAGGGTTTCTTAAGGTCCTGTTCTCCCTCTCCAGACCCACCCTTGGAAGATCTGGTTGTGCCTTTGCACAACCCTTTGTTAGGGTTACAGGTGGCTGTGCCATGGTGCCTGGCCTCTCGTGCAGACCTGCCACAGGTCAAAGCACTTGGAGTTCTTCCTGCACACACATCTGGCACCTGGAGAACAGGTGAATGCCCAGCACAGGGATGGGGTTGATTCCAGGCTCTGGATGTCTGGCTTTATTCTCACAGCTTGGGTTCTTGCATCTTGCCCTGAAACAGAAATTCCAGATTTAATGTGGCCACTTCTGGGATGCTCTGGAGTGGGAATAGGGTGGTTGGGAAATGTTTGGGCCATTTTTTTTTTTTTTTTTTTTTTTTTTTTTACTTAGTGTCTTTGTTCCCTGGAAAGGGTCACATTTTCCTGATGAGTTTCTTACCCTGCTGTGGGATGGGGCAGAGTGGCTTGGTGTCTTACAGGAGGAAACACAAGTGCAAGTAATGAACAGAAGATCAGTCTGTGACCCTGTGCTGCCTCCCTCAGACCTCTGTGCCTCTCTGTCTGTCTGTCTGTCCCTCAGAAATAGGGGTGGGGAGAGCAGGCAGGGGTCCCTTGGCCCTGCTCCTGTGCCCTTGGTGCTGTGGGACCAGCCCAGCCCACCAGCATCCCCTGGGGCACAGCTGCCAGATGTGAGAACCTCTCTGCTTTTAATTACCAGTGCCCAGGAAAGTGTTACACCTGAGCTGCTGCAAAAGGTAACTATCAATGGGAGGCTGCTTCTAGTTGTTGGAGTTCAGAAATAAAAACTACCAGATATGTCTAAATATTGACTCTGGCTCCTGCCTGTGAGTTGAGGAAGCCTTCCCCCCACCTCCAGGCTGAGGGCTGTGATTGCAGATGCAGATACAGCACAGCTCTGGTAATTAAAACCATAATTCCTGCTAGAGCTCTGGCAACTGAGACATACTTAAAAGGGTCTAAAAATCGGACTGAAGCTGTTCCACTGTTTTCCTTCTCATGCTGGTGCTGAAAATCTGGCAATCCATTAAAGGCAATAGGGTGTTGTAGCAAAACTGGTATCTATTGCTATTTGAGGCTATTGAAAAATACTGCATACATTGAATACCTTTAACTCTATTCTAAGAAAAGAAAAATCTTGGTTTTGACAGTGTGAAAAAAATAGCAATGACTCAAATGTAACCTTCAAGCTTTTCCCCTGCTTTACTTAATCAAATTGCTATAGCTGTTGGTGGCATAAATGCCCTGCACAGTGGAAGAGCAGTATGCAAATCTGCAGATCAATACTTTTACTGGAACAGAAATCCTTAAAGCTTGCAATCAATTAAAAAAGTTTCATCTGATCCCTTTAATTTGATAAAGAGAGTGTTTTCCTTCCCTTCACGCAGGTCTCTGAGTTCCAGTAAGGATCCAGGCAGGACCATGCTTCCCAGCAGAACCTCACCAGCCCTGGGTGAGGTGTCCAGAGCTCCTCACCTCCTGCAGCCTCTCCAGCAAGTGCTCACTCCCTGTGCTCTGCCCCTCAGGACAGCAGAACATCTGGCCCTGGCCACAGCCTGCTGCAGGAGCTGGCTTCTGTCTGGGGACACAAAAATTCATGGCTGCAGAACCCCAGGGCCTGTCTTCCTGCCCACTTGTCTGCCAGCTTCCAAGGGATTCCTGCTGACAGACTTCCAAATTACCTTGGTGCACAGGGCCATCAGTTTTTTGACTCCTGATGTCTGAGGATTGCATCCAAGTTGGACTCTGAGCTCTTCTCAGTGGGCTGGAGAAGTTTATTCCACATTTCTTACAGAAACTTCGTATGCATCCCAGCACGTCTTTTGGTTAAACAACCCTGCTCAAGTGTAGCAGACAACCTGCTCCCTGACCTCACCCCTCAGTGATCAGTGCCCAGAAATGTCTGCAGTGCCCCAAACCCCCATGGGAAGCAGATGCTGCACTGCCTTCCAGACCATGCTGCTCTGCTTGCTCTCAGAGCACTTCATGGAACATTTGTTCCCAGTGACCTGTACTTTTTGGCTGTAACCACCTCTCACATATTAGCTCTGCAATGCCCACAAAGCTCTGCCCTGACTGCTCTGTTGGGCTGATGTTGGTTGTTCTCCAGGACAGGTTTCCAGGTCTCTCCCCTCCCCAGTGCACTGGTTCCACCTGGGCTGTGTTGGTCTCTCAGTGAGGATCACACCTTGCTCAAGGCTCCTCCTCACCGTGAGGCACAACCACTGTGCCTTGGGAAAACGTTGGAGTGAATTGGGTTGGGTGCACTTGACAGATCCATGCTGACTTTTTCCTTTCCCTTGGTTTCCTTTTGAGGACATACAGTTGGCTCAGGTGTTTACTGTGGGAGTTTTCTGGAAACTGGAGTTAAGTTCCTGCAGGTTACGGCTCTTCCGTTGACCTTTTGTGTCTGCACAAGGTTTCTTTCCCTTGGAAAGTACAAGAGGGGAATTTAATCAGCACACAGCAGGATGTCTGAACATCTTACTGACTGAGAGTCACGGAGGGTGGCAAGGAAAATTCTCAGTAACTTTAAACTTCCCAGCCATTCTTAGGCTCAAAATTTGATGAGGCCAAGTGGGTGCTCTTACAAAACGCTCAATTAAGAACTAAACAAGGCAGAGTGATTCACCTCACACAAGTGGAGGTGTGAAAGAAGCTTTAGGAATGGTCTTGCCAAAGATCTGCTTGGGAACTGGATTTGTCAGGAACACCTCTCTGTGACACAAGCAACCCAAAAATGAGCTGAGGAGCCTGCTGCCAGGGGACACCCTGGCCAGGGGCTCCACGTGGCTGGGCAGACAGCTGGAGGGAGGGCTGGGGGCAGGATTTTAGTGCCAGTCCTGGAAACTGAATGGTCAAATTCAGATTGTTCTCAAATTTCTAACTTGTTTTAGTTAGAATAAACTTAAATACTAGAATTGAAGAATGTTTGTGTTTTTGTCCTGCAGGAAAGGCTGTAGGAACTTGTTTCCCTGAGACCTGCAGGACTAGGACTTACTGTGGAGAACTGTGGGGCTCAGCTCCTCCTCCTGGGCTCCCACCATCCCCTGGCAGCAGCTCTACAGTTGAGGGAAGAGGGCAGGAGATGCTGGCAAACACACCCCACAGGAGGGAGCCCAGGCCATTAATCACCTGCAGAAATGTTCAGGTCAGAAAATGGGTGAAATGTACGCACAGCCCACCAGTGCAGATTGCCTTCTGCACAATTAGAGGTGCAGAGAGCTGCTCCATAAGTATCAAATCTGTTTCCAAACAATTAAGGAGGGAATGAAACTTCAGTGTACTCTCAATAGGTTTATAAAAAGCCTTGCAGTGCTATGCATGTTAAAATCTATGCAGGCATCAATTTGCATATATCCATACATGCAATTACCTGAATTAGTGTGGGCAATAAATGGGCTGTGATCTTCTTTGGAAAACAAGAAAATAACTGATGTTGGAGCCTACAGCTTCTCTTAATGCTTATTTCTTTTTGTCCTTCATTTGTGCATGAAGGCAGCTTGCTGCTTCCTCTTGAAACTCAATTAGATGTGCTGGGAACAAGGTTAACTGGGTGTATTTGTGTGTCTGCACCCAGCCACTCCTGGGAGATTCAATCCAAACATTTTCTGGATGTTTTGAAATTGAGAGAAAACACCATTGTGTAATGCACAAGGTGACCAGCTCCAAGTGTTCTTACCTCTTCTGTAATTCTTCCTCTCTCTAACAATGGCAACACATTTAGAGCTGCCTGAGAGTCGTGAAGAGACTTAACTAAAATCTCATTTTTTTGTGTGATAGGCACTTAAATAGAGATAGATGTTTTATTTTGTTGTTTTGGATTGGTCTTAGTGCTGTGGAAAATATATATTGACTTTTGTGGTGAGGGTTCCTTATCTGGACCCAAGAAAGAAGTTAGATCCTGGGTGTGAAGAACCTACATGAAAAAAGCTGCTGACTCCCATCTCCCTCTGCTTGGAAATTTCTTTCAGGAATTCAGTGATGTGTCTCCTCACCTCATGGACACACTTTACAGCCCAGGCTAGATGCCCCAGCACTTGCTGGGCAGCCTGGCCCCAGGACACTCGTGGTGCACAGGTCTGTTCCCTGCCCCGTGGGCTGGTGGCAGGGGAGTGATGATGCCGTGGGCACAGCAAGGGTGGGAAGAGCTGATGGGAAAATGGGATGGCCTCGCTGGGAAGCCACAGGCAAACAGTCAGAAGTGTGCAATTAGGAGTTTCGTTCAGCTCCTAATTATCTTTTGGAAAGAGTTTGGTTCCTCTCTGGAGCAGCAAGCAGCTTGTCCTGGTTATTTCTGGCTCTGATGCTGCAGTTTGCCCCTCCTGGGTGCCCGTGTCCCTGCTGTGCTGATGGGACCCTCCAGAGCAAACACAGCTGCCCGAGAGCTGAGCACACATCCCTGGGAGTGCCTGGGGGTGTGATGGGCAAAGCTGCTCACTGCCTGTGTCTCCACAGCAAGAGCTGATCTGCAGATCAGAAGCAGCAGCAGCAGCATCAAAAGGGATGCAAATACACCCTTACTTATTTACAAATGGGATTAATTATCTGCTAGCAAATTTTGTTGTTGCAGATCTCATTCCTGTTTCTCCCCAGACATGCTGAGCATTTTTGTGTTGGTGCTGGCAAGCACAGAAACCCTCCAGTCAGATGACACGTGTCACTTAAACCTACCCCAGGTCTGGATTTGATGTGTGTCAACACGTTTAAAACTGCTAAATTGAAAAGGAGTTTCTCTGCCTGCTCCTCAGCTGCCAAGGGAACACGGAGCCTGCACAGTGGTTGTAGAGCCAAACCCAGACACCCCTGGGTTCTCCCCAGGGTGGTTCTGACAGAGCTGAGCAGTTACTTGATGTGTGTTAGCAGGACAGTGCTGATGGCTCAGCAGAACTTCTGTGACTGTGGACAGGGGTTCAGGGACCCGGGGAGGTGAAACCATGGTGCTGGGCATCGGGGCAGGGAACTGGATGAGCCTGTGCCTCCTGGGTGCCTCCTGGGTGCCTCCTGGGTGCCTCCTGGGTACCTCCTGGGTACCTCCTGGGTGCCTCCTGGGTGCCTCCTGGGTACCTCCTGCCTGACCCCCCTTGGTCTCAGCTCCCCTGAGGGCTCTCCAGCCCATCCACAGCATGCCTGAGCACTTTGGACTGGGGTGAACAGGTTCCAGCAGGCACTGACCCCGTCTCCCTCTGCCAAGTCTATGCTAAACCTGTCAAATCAGCTGCCTTCTCACAGCCCCGAGGTAAAATGGATCTGTTGGAGAATAAAGCTGTGGCTGGGCTGCAGGGGAAGGCTCCCAGTAGACAGATACACCCTAAGCTGTCAGGATGGGGCTGTTCCTGACCTCAGGCTGTCTCCCATCCTGCCCTTTTCTCCTCTTCACAAAACCCCATCACTTTCTTCCAACAGTAACAACACCTGATTTGTCTAGAAATGCTATGGACCCTGATGGATAATCTCAATAATTCTGACTCTATAGCAAAAGATGTGGGACATCTGCATGATCCTGTTGCTGATATTTCAGCCTGCTGTGAGGGTACTTTAGGCACAGAGAATGTCTGGGCCTGCCAAGCAGGCAAATCCTTTTTTGCAGAACAGCTGATACATGGAAAATCAACCCAAAAAAACCATGGGAATGCGTGAATGTCCAGACAAGCTTAATCACCTTTCTAGCAAAAAATACTGAGGAGGAAGGGACAGCAGTGCTCATAAACCCTCACACTGACACAATTGGATAGCTTGTGTGTGGGAGAGTTAAATTCACTTAGCTGAATACTCTGAGCTGTTAGTGATAATTTTTAACAAACCCCAGAACAAGGGGCTGGTTCTGGAAGAGGAGAAATTATATTACCATCTGTGCTTAAAAAGGATAAATATTAAACTTCTGGTAACCAGTGACCAGATGATGGAAAAACTCACGTGGATGCTCTCACTAACAAATTCTGCAGCTCTGTGGTGCAATCAATGCCAAGCCGAGTGGTTCTGTGAAGCATAAGTCTTGAAGAGAATTGCCATGGCAGATGACAACTTTGCTGACTGAAGGTAACTGTCAGAAAACAGGTTTCCTAAAATAATTTATTTTACTGCCCCAGGCACTTTGAAAAATTGCCTTATACCCAGTATTGCCTCAGAAATTAAATGGATTAAAACACAAAGTGAAACAAACAAACAAAAAAAAGAAGCCCTCTGTGCTTATGCTTTTCACCTGTAATTATCCCCACCTGGAATAAATTCACCTTGGATTAATGGGAAAGCACCTCCTCCTCCTCCATAAAGGTTCAAAAGGTTCAGCTTGGGATGGGTTTGTGCTGTGAGCCAGCCCAGTGCTCCCTGTCCTGGAGCAGCAACCCACAAACTTTTCCTGTCTTCTTGATAGAAACGTCTAATAGAGCCACAGAGGAGATTCCTGCCCAGGTAATCACATTTTCTCTGAGAAAAAAAATAATAATACCAGGAAAGAGGCTTTTAATAAAAGCCTGGCAGTGAATGTTTTTGTTTGGGAAGGCAGAGGTGGGTTGCTCTGGGCTGGGTGAGCAGTGCTGGGGGGTTCCATGCTGGAATATTATAGCCCTGCTGGAATATACCCCTGGAATATTGTGGTCCTGAGCCCATCCCCTGGGAGGGTGCATCCTGCTATTCCCCCATCCTGGAGGGCCCCTGGAAAGAGCCTGGGCAGCAGTGGGGTGGGTGGGAGGCAGGAGTGCCCTTCAGAGGTTTTCCTTCCTGCTTGCAGACACACAAATAAAGTGTATTTTGTTTGTTTAAAGTTCCAGTCATTCAAATTTTGAAAATATTATTCAAAAAATTTTTTCCAAGCCAGATTTCTTTTGACAATTATATCAGGAGGATTCGGCTGGTGCCAAGTTTTAGGGGTTTGTATGCTAATTCTCAATTGTGCATCGCAGGCATTGGGTTTGCTGACAACCATCTGTTTCAACCCAACTTTTCCCTTAAAGTCAGCCCAAGAGAAATTAAAATATCAAAAGGAAATATTTCAGACCGAGAGGGAAGAAAGCAAAAACAAAACGAAAAGCAACAACAACAACAACAACAAAAAAGCCCCAAAATAAGGCTGCTGAAGCTGTAAACAGCTTTTGAATTTTTAAAGTTTGGCTGGAGTCACATTTTACAGCTCCGCCCCGGCACCAGCCTGAGGGGAGGGGTATGGGAACTCCACTTGGATGTCCCAGGGGTCTTCTTAAGGGGCTTTGTTGTTTTTTCCAGATTTCCATGGTCACGTCCTGCCAGAAAGCCCTGGTGAGAGCTGGTGGCTGGCTGGAGCAGCCTGGGGTCAGGACTGTCCCTGCTGTCATGCTGAGGGTGTGCAGAGCCCCAGCCCCTCCTGTCTGTGCTCAGCTTACCCCATGACTAAGTTAACCATTTATAATTAAAGTAGTGCTAAAAAAGCAGATGGAACATATTAATTAAATGTCACGGTTGGCTTCCCATAGCCTTTTGTTACTGAATTCTGTGAGCTGAGCACAGGAATTAGGAAAAGGCATTTGCAGAGGGGGAGTGTTCCCCCCATCCTGGGGACAGTGCTGCTGGGCAGCCTCCTGCCTGCCTCTGGGCTCCATCCATCCTCAGGGGCAGGGTGAGACAGAGCCCCAGCCTCCTCCAGCTTCTGCTCCAAACGTGATAAATAGTTTGGCTGAGACCTTCCACTATGGGGGGGGGGAAAAAAAAGTAAGAACAGTGAAATTAATTCACCAAGTGTTGTTGTTATTGTTGGGTCTTTTTATCAGAACTGCTGTCTGTCTCCTTGAAAGACATTTGTGAAAGATGGAATTACTGTCATTTGCGTCAAAGCATAATTTCCCAAGTTAAAACAAGGCACGTGGGGCCCCATCTTTGTGGAACAACAACACAGAATTAAAGGGGTTTGTATATAAATATGTTTCCTTACAGATGTGTGTGTGTAACCTCTGCTGCTGGTGAATACTGGTGTGAGCACCAGTGCCTGCTGGCTGGGAGCAGGAGGAGCTGCTGGGGTGCTGGGTGGGGGTCCAGGAGCAGCTCTGGAGGGAGGGGACAGTGCTCCTGTCCCCAGGGACACCCCAGGGCATCACCCCGGGGCAGGAGGGGGGTTTGAGGCTCTCAGCCATCCCTGCAACAACAGATCCACCTCTACTTAAACAACAAAGCCCAGGGTGCTGCCCCCCTCGTGCTCAGTGTTATAATTCAATGTTCTTTATGTCCCTAATATAATTTTACTGCCAGGGATTGGATTTGCTGTGAAAGGAAATATCAATACATAGCACTGACAGAAAGGAGCAGAGGACACCTCAGCATCAATAGGATGGAACAAACTCTCCTGTGCTCCATGCAAGGAAACAGCAAACGAGGGCGGGGGATGCAAAGAGTGAGGAAAACGAAGGCTGTGGGAGGAAAGCTGCTCAGGGACACATCAGATGGGGATGAGGAAGCAGCACCCCTGCCCTCCTGACATACAAAGCTGGAACTTTTGTCAGCAGCCCCATCAGAAGCTTAACCTCATTAGGAACAGAATGCCACTCTGCAGAGGAAAAACAACAGCATGGGAAGATGAATAATGCTGTCACTAATCAGTGTGAAACTGCTAATTTTAATTGAATTACGGTAAACTTCAAGTCAAACAGATAAGTACTAATCCTGTAATGCTTTAATTTTCTTTCTAATTTTTTTTCTAATATTCTAAACCACCACATTACTAACACTGTTTAATCAATTTCATGATGAATTTGCCAAACTTGTGATAGTCTATTGTTGTTTTCAAACAAATAAGGGGATTGCAATGTTAAAAGGATAGGGTGGGGGCCTGAGACCAGCAGCTCCTGCAGGAGAAAATACAAGTGCCTGCAGCAGGCAGTGGGATTTTTTGAAACCAGTTTGCTTTATGAACTGTTCATAACCCATGATCACCCCACCTTCCAAAGCTGGGTTTCTCTGAGCAAAGTTCAGACAAATACGTATTAGAAAAAGAAAGCAAACCAGGGATCTTTGGTATTGGGACGTAATATCCAGCCAGGAGGAGGAACAAGGCACTTGTTCCTGCTGTCCCTTCTGGGAGGTGGCTCCTGGCCACCAGCCCCTGGCCACTGGTAGCCCCCAGCACACCTGCAGAGGTGCACACAGACACACAGCAGCATCCATCCTGACCATTCATGATTGAGCCACAAGAGTGTTTGTGCCCAGGATAAATAAATTTCCTTCCTGACAGCCTCTGCAGAGTCAGGTGCTAAATTTAGTGGCTAAATTATTCATGATCTGATATTCTCTTGATCTTAATCTTTGACTCTTCTGTGCCAGGCAGCAGAAGACACTCCAAACATTTTTCAAGGCTGCAACATGTGGAGAGGCTGCTGGGCAAGGGCATTTAGAGCAAGGAGGGTGCAAAGGAGGAAGGCTGATGGGTGCACAGGCTGACCACCCCCTGGAGCTGCTTCTGCCTCCTCAGCACTTACTCGTCCTCCTCCCGGACACCTGATTCACACGTTCCTCTCCCTGTCACTCTCTCCTGACCAAGACTTTGCTGGTAAAACAGCAGCCACAGATTTATTCTGTGTAGCTGGTTTCCAGCACAGCACCCTCAGAGCAAGGGGGGTTTAGGGGAGTTGCCCACCAGCAAAAGGATTTGACATTTTGATTCCAGAGTAACAGCACAGAAATGTGAGGGTGGGCCCACGTGGTCACCTGAAAGGGTACTTTTAGCAGAAAGGATTTGATGGGATTAATGTTGAGAAAAGGATTGCACCAAGGTCTTTGGCAGCCCAGGAATGGGATGGGGAGCAGGTCCTCACCAGCAGAAGAGTCTCAAAGATGGGTTCAGTGCCACAGGCTCGTGCCAGTGCCAGAGAGGAAAGTCTCACAGTCATCCTCACTTTTCCATTTGGTTTTCTAACCATACCTAACAAGCTTTGGAAATTCAGGAGGCAAAAAAGTTGTGTCTGCACATTCAGCTTATAAAGAAATACTCAAAAAACCCTGAAGGAGAAAAAAAAAAGAGAACATGATGTGTACTGGCCTGATCTCCAGCTTTCTGAAGTCATTCTGAATGTTTCCTCTAACTCCAATTAGCTCTGAATCAAAAAAGAAATGCTCTAGAATGATCCTCAGCATTTGGGGATTATATTTGTTCATAAAAATCCAAGTGATAAATATCTTGTCAATTAATCTGAGGTGTATTAGGCCACAGAGCAAAGTGACTGATGGTTGAATATCAAACACACCAGTATTATCAGCCCTCTGTCTCACCAGGTGATGAATGAAGGTACCAGAATTGGGGAGATATAATCACATTTTTATTTATTGTTTGGAACTGGATTCTGTCCCAGTAATGGAGCTTTAAACAAACTGTGTCTTGCTTATCAGCATCCCTGGGCAGCAGGCAGAGGCAGCAGGGGGGAGAGGCAGGCAGGATGGGGCAAGGGATGGAGGGATGGATATCCATGTCAGTGCCCTCACCTGCCAGCCCTGCCTTTTTTCTGACTCAAGATCTGCATTTCCTGTGATGCAGGAAAATCCTTCTCGGTGTTTTCAGAAGGCACCTCTGCCCTCTCTGTAGGGCAGACTTCTGAGAGCGTGGGTGGGTGGGTGGGTGCTTGGGAAGTGCCACCCAGGTTTAAATAAAAGAAGAGAATGGGGAAGGATGCTAGAAAGTGTCTGGAGAGGGAAAACTCCTGCAGATCACCCAGAGAGGACACGAGACAGGCCCTGACCCCTGGTGTGCTCTGGGCAGAGCTGGGGAGGGGGCAGGGACCTGTGCTGGGAATTCCAGTCTCTGGAGATAGAAGTTGTAGCCACAAGCCAGTCAGCACCAACCAAGAGCTGAACATGGTGAAAAAGCAGCAAAAGCAACAAGTGTTTGGCAAGGGGAGGGTTAAGGTGTCTGCAGTGCCTTGCAATGCCAACAGCAGTCCTGGCATGGGTGTGGAGAAGAGGAATTCCTGAGGGGCTGGAAGCACCAGCAGAGGCTGTAATGATGACCAAGATGAATGACCCATACTGATGAAATATTAAAAAAAAAACAACACCCAAAAAGAGATTGAAGAAACAGTGTCCTGGAGTTTGGGAAACTGGAGATAAAGAGGGTGCTCAGGCAGAAATGATTTCTGTGCAAGACAGGAAAAAAAAAAAAAAAAAAAAAAGAAAAGAAAAAAAAGGTTCGCAGAAAAAAACTAAAAAGTGAATGAAAACATTAAAATATTTTTTTAGTCTCAAACCCACAGAGGTGTTCTTAAGTACCCAGTCTAAAACAGAAATTCTAAAAATGTTCAAAGTGAAATAGACTGAAAAGTTAAAAAAAGAAAGCTTTATGAATTCTCTTGTGCTAATGGGAGTATTACCAGGTAGATGCATTCAGCTGAGGCTCTTGAAAGCTTCAAGGACAAGTTCAGGCTGAGTTTATGGAGGTTTTGTTTTGAATTTAAGCTTGCTAATTATTTTAATAATTAAAAATGTTCTGCTAAAGCAGGTTGTAATTAGCTAATTATTTGCCCTGTTTATGTTTCCTGCTTACTTATGCATTTTTTATTATCCTCCTGAATTTAAGAGCAGCTCTTCCCAGGTGCCAGTGCCTCTCTCTGGAGGAGCCTGGTGGGAGGGATGGGGGGAGGTTTTGGGGTCCCCTTTTAGGTGGGATGCAGCCAGCACCCTCAGGAGCAGGGAAGCCCCCCCCGGGTGGGCAGGGACAGGTCGCAGGGGGCTGGGAGGCAGCACCATGGCACTGCCCATGGCTCCCTCAAAAATGGGAATCTTAGGAATGACCAGAAGTGGTGACAATCTGGTGAGACTCTGCCCAGCCTCAGGGGCACATCCCACCCCACAGGGACCTCTGCTGTGGGTTTTATAAACTTTGGTCTGGTGACACGGGGAGGCTCAGCCCCGCTTCCAGGCTGTGGGTACTGACACAGCTGCACGGTGGCTTCTCCTCGGGCTGTGATAAAAAGAGACACTGCATGGCTGGCCTAATCAGTGGGTAAATAGAACTAATTGACATAATTGTCATTAATGTAGGAAAGTGGTGACAACTAAGCCAGGCCCTTTGCCTGGGGTGATGAAGGCAGTGGTGAGGGACAGTGTGACGGGAGGAGCCCAGGCTCCTTGGTGCCTCCTGGGGAAGAGCCCAGGGTCATCCCTGATGCCACAGATGTTGGTGTTCGGAGACACCACCCATACCTTCCCACACTGGCCAGGGCTTTGCTGCCTCTCCTGTCTCAAGGGATCCTGGGGTTTGTCCCCTGGGAATCATCCCCATCCTGGGCAGGAGACATTTCCTTGCTGAGGCTGATGCTCCCTCCCATGCTTGCAGAAAAGCCTCACTGGCATTCTTGGTACCATGCACTTATGAAAGACTTTTTTGTGCCAGGGAGCTGGGCATTGCTTTGAGACAGGAGATGCCCAGAGAAGAACTTGCTAGAGCAGAATGATCTCATTTGATTTGCCCTGTCTGCTTTCTAGGTGGAGACTAAAGAGAATAGACGTGGGAAGTGAGGTCATGAAAAGAGAGGATGAAGATGGAGAGCATCTCTGGTCACTGTCTTCTCATCACAGATACACTGTAAGTTGCATCAGGTGGACTACACCTTTTTGCTGCTTAAATATTGAATGGTTAGAGACAGGGAAAGGTCCCTGCAGGTGGGAGATGCTGGTCCAGGCTGGAGGGGCCTGGGTGCTCACTAGAGAGGCAATGATGCTCAGGAGAGGCTTCTCCTCTCGAGGCTGCCAGGCAAGCACTCATCATCCCCATGTCACAGGCACCTCAGGCTGCTGCTCTCTCCATCCCTGTTCATCTGGGAGGTGTTGCTGCACTTGGGTATTTCACAGCCAGCAGATGGGGGCTGTGGCTGCTGCTCTGCAGGCTGCAGGAGGGAACTGCTGCCCTTGCTGGCACAGGAGGCTCCCTGCCATCAGGACTTGCAGTATAAATTCCCATTCTGTGTTCTGTCAGTAACCAACAAATGCTGAATTATCTCCTTCCTTAGCCATACACCACTGAAATCCATTTAAGGTGCTCAATGATGTATTAATACAGCATGGGTTCCAGCAGAGCTGCTGAACCCTGGGCACTGGCACCAGCACTGCCAAGCACACGAGTGTCCCCACTCCTCCTCAGCACAGCCTGACTGGATGTGCAGTTTGGAAGGGTCAGGAACAGCAGAAGGAGCCCTGGGAGGTCCCTTCTTCCCTGAGAGCCTGGAGTCAGCTCCCCAACCCCAGGAACAGGGTGCCCATGCTGTGAGCTTCTCTGCCTTGTGCCATGGGCACCACATCCCAGCACCATATCCCACATCCCAGCACCCAGCACCATATCCCAGCACCACATCCCAGCACCATATCCCACATCCCAGCACCCAGCACCACATCCCAGCACCCAGCACCACATCCCACCACCATATCCCACATCCCAGCACCACATCCCAGCACCCAGCACCCAACAGGACAGGGTGCCTGAGATGTCTCAGGCAGCTCTCCAAGGAGCCCATTACAACACAACACAAAATGAGTCCCCTGCTAATCACAAACCTGTGTTTACACTGACTCATGTGCAGTGGAGCATGAGCTGGGGCTTCATCTGGCTACATCAGAGACTTTATTCTGGAAAACGCCTGTCCTGTTTTTCAAAATCCATTAATGTATCTTAAGTGCCTTTTCTCCTTCAGAGACTTTCTTTCAAACTCCCAGCTTTTGTTTAGCCTTTCATTGCTAATTAACCCTCCTGAGCTATTTGCTCCCTGTTCTGCTCTGGAGGCCTGACCTTTCATTGAAGACATCTGATATTTTAAAGCTCTGATTAAAATATTTCCATTAAGTGCTTTTTCAGTGAACAAAGGGCTTTTGACACGAACAAAAATGTATTACCTGAAATATTTGGCTTCACTAAAATGTATCAATTTGCCACAAGATTTTATTAACCTCACAAGTGAAAAGTTCCTTCAATTAAAGGAAAACCCCAGTAACTCCTCAGTGGAAAAGATTTTGGGGGTTTGCTGCTTATTGGTAAATATTCATTTGAAACTGAAACAGTAACCTAAACCCAGGTATTTTTGCTGTAGGCAGCAACAAATGAAGGGACACACGGCACAGGGTGGTCCCCTGGGTCCTGTCCCACCAGGTTTGCCCAGAGGGAGCCCCAGGGGCTGGTGCAGGGCTCCTCTGTGCTGGGTTTGGGCTGGCACCCCCTTACCCTACCACATGGGTTCTGCCTTGCCCCCGTTTAACTTCATGTACATAACTTTCCAAACCAATGGGATTTCCCTTCCTATTCCAAAAGCTGTGTTTTGGTTAGAGGAGGGTGGCTTTGGTGATAATCTCTGGGTGGTTTTCAGTGTGTAGCAGACAAGCAGGTGAAATCCTTTCTGCTTTTCCCCTGTCATTAACTCCCCCCAGTCCCAGAGACTGTCCAGCTCAGTCAGCAGAGCCCCCTCCTCTCCATCCATCCCCTCGGGACCACAAAGGCATCCTTAGGGACACCTTTCCAGTGTGCCTGTAGCAGCTTAGGGATTGTCACCTCCAACAAATTCCTGTCTGGACGTGTTTAAGTGTCACAATCTGCCTTCCTGATGGCTTAGATCAGTGAGCACACAGGGAATTACATTTGTATAAGCAAAGATTAGCCTTGTAGAACGTGCTGTTAGGTTTTGTTGTGGGGAGCTACACCAAATGTAAATCATCTCTCAGATACAGTAATGATTCAAACAGCAAACGCAACAGAAAATACATAAATATGGAAAAGGAGAGGCTCTATAGGAATGCAGTGCATTTGAAACTCATTTTGAAAGTCAAATATATACCTTTATTTACAATGCTCTGATGCTATTCAGCTACCCAACGAGTTTCTGTGAAATAATTCTGTGTCAGCAGCTCCCTGAGCAGAGGGAGGAGGATGTGGAGGAGCCAGCAGCAGCTCAGCACCAGAGCACCACCTCTGCCAGAGGTGCAGAGTTCAGAGACCCAGGAGCTGATCCAAGTTCCCTTTGCAGAAAGGGCTGAAGAAGCACAGGGCAGTCAAGTCACAAAAGGCAGTAATGCAGCTCCATGTTTGAACAGTGCTTTTAGAGAAATGGAATGAAGATGGAATTAAAACAAGGCACAGAAGGAGAACTGCGAGCTCACTGAGAGCTTTGCATCTCTGTGTGCCTGAGGTGGTGGGAACGTGTTTGCCCATCACCCATCTCAGGCTGTTCCTGTGTTTCTCCTTGCACTCTGCCTGCTGCTCATCCCATGCAGAGCTGCTGTGTGCTGGCTGGCACCAGAGCAGCTCTCAGCTGGAGCTTGTGATGGGCTGGAGGAGGAAGGAAGAAGAGGAGGAGGAGGTCCCTGCAGGGAGCAGGAGCTGACAAAGGGCCAGAGGTGGCTTTTTCCCTTGCAGCACAGCAGAATCCCCAGCCTGGTGCAGTCTGGGTGGGTGAGAGCTCCAACCACCTCACCTGGGCATGGAGCACACCAGCCCTGCTTCCCTCTCCCAACAAATGGCACAGATGTGCAAACAGAAACCACTGCTCTGCTTCCCAAGGGAGGTGTTTGGTGGAACAACAACAACAACCATCAGCTCCAAGTGCTGAAGTGTGCTCTGTTCTGCAGAGGTGGGGTTGGCTTCCAGGAACACCACAGCCTCAGCCTGTACCAGGAAAAGCTGACTCATGCTTTCAGACTTCTTCAGGTGGGGGTCTGCATCTCTCAGGCTGAGAAAGCAGCTCTGATGGGCAACCTCAGTACCCACCAGGCTTTCTTGGTGCCTGACACCAGCCTGCTGTTCCCCTTTAATGTTTCATGGCACATGCTGAGCATGGGCGGGTGTAATGCTGGGAGGAGAGCATGCCTGGGTCTTGGTGTTACAGAAATAATGAGGGTGGACAGCAAAAAGCCAGATAAAACCTCAAGTTCCTATGCATTCAGGGCCAATCTGCCATGTAGGGATGATTTATGAGGTTGCTATGACACTGGAGGAGCTGGGACACGGGTGTCAGAGCAGCCCCACAGGCAGAGAGGCTGCTGGGTGGGTACCAGGTCCTGGGCTGCTCCTCTCATGCTGAACTGTGATAGAACTATCCTGAGCACAGGCTCTAACTGTGTCCATCCTGCTCATTCTCCTCAGAGGTGCTAAACCCAGTGCTGTGCTCCTGGGGGTTCATGGTCTGAGCCCTCCCTTGGGGACTGCTTACCCGTCCCTGGATGGGTAACATCCACCCACAGCTACACACCTGGCTGCTGCATTTCCCACAGTGTGCTCAGCTATGTTCTTGCTCATCCCCTTCTGGAACATGATCCCAGAGTCCTGTCTCCTTGCTTTGCATCAGGGCACTCTGGAAAGGGAAGGGAAAACCTTCTTCAGGTGGGGCAGCTCCAGTCCTGCTCCAGCAGAGCTGCCTGGACTTGAATCTTTAGCAGACCTAAAGCCAAACCCGTTTATTAGGTTTCGAAAGAATCCAATTGTTTTCCTCCAGGTTGAGAAAAGGCATGGAGTGCAGTTCCCATGCTTGCCAGCAGAAACCCTTCAGAGCAGATGGCAGAGCAAGAGGAGAGGCTGTGGGCAGCTGCTGCTCCCTGTGCTCCGGAGGGACGAGCAGAGGGTGGGCATCCGGAGAGCAAAGGCTGCACAGGACCTGGGGGGGGGAATAAATGAGAGAGAGGAGCTGGAGCAAGGCCACCAACCAGAATTTAATTGCACACTTCCTGTGCTTCCTGAGACTGGATTGCACTGCCCAGGAGTGCTTTCTGCAGGAAATGAAAAGATTTTGCCTGGTGGAATATTGCAGCCCAAGCCCCTGCTTGGTGAGCTCTCTGTGGAACAGCTCCTCCAGCAGCACAGAGCTGGTGTCTGGATCAACAGTTCAGAGCCTGAGTATCTGCTCAGCAATAGTTTATCACTTGAGGAGCACTGCAGAGTGGTCAGACTGTGAGCACCTTCTCCTCCTGCTGATTAACAGAAGATGAGGTAGGCAGGGGGTGATGAAGAGGATTCAGCCCGCGCATCCAGGAGGACACGAGGAGCTCTGTGTGTGTTTGACCTCCACGAAGTTACCACCAGCTGGAGGTGGCTCCCTGCTCAATCTGTTGAGTGCTGTGGCCCCAGGATCCACAGTATTTAATGACCAACCTGTTCCAGGATGCACGTGGAGGTGAAACGTGAACCAAATGTTCACACAGAAACACTGAAGGTTTTCAGGCTCTGGGGTGCTTTGGAAATGTTTGCCAAATACCTGCATCTTCTGGCTTTGCAGGAGCCAGGAAGCAGATGGGCTGGTGGGAGTGAGTTGTCACTGCTGAGGACTGGGGACATGACTAAAGAAACCCTCTGTAGCAGCAGAGAGACTCCAGAGGATGTGGAGATGGCTTCTTACTGCTCAGGACAAGCTGCTTCACCGTTTCTGTGTCCATCCTCTCATCAGCTCTTCAGAAGTCCCATTCTTCAGAGAAAATCTGGCCAAGCATTTCAGATTACCTCTAAATTCTATTTTGAAGAATTAAAGTAAGTCGGGTGTTCTCTTCAGGATGCACAGGATTTTAAGGGCACTGAGAATGAAGAGAGCTGTAAGGAGAGCTTTTGTAGCATGCTGGATAAAAACCTCACTGTTGGATACACCAGAGGCTGTCCCTGGGACATGACCAAGCACCAAGCTGTGGTGTCCTGCTCCAGGGGAGTCCCAGCAGGGCCCATTTCCACCCTCAGACTGGTAATGGAAACCTCACACAGCATCAGACCTGGGTCACCAGGGCACCTCCCCTTCCCTCAGTCATACCCCCCCTGAAAACTTTTTCAGGTCTCATTTACAAAGCTCCTCATCCAAAACAATTTCATAATAAAATGAAGTGCATGCCAGTTCTGCAGGGTTTTTTTCATCCAGACATAGAATATCAAATGTAATCAGGGCTGTTTAACCTCTGTTGATCAGCATTAGGTCTATTTTTACCTTTTTAGCACTTTGAATTTAATGGTGGAGCAGCACTGCACACTCTCCAAACCTAATGCCAACTCGTTTGGGTCATTTGTCTGGACCACTACAAGTGCTGGTATGATGCTGGTGCTATTGCACCAGTGAAATCTGCTTGGTATTTTAAAGTGTATTAAAAAAATAAATCTTTGAATGGCTTTTCTGTCCAGGCTTTTAGAGGTTTGAAATTCAAGCTATCCTCCAAAGTCCTTCCTGACAGGGACTTTGTGGTGATGTCCGACGTTCTTCTTCCCAATTAGAAATTGGGAAATAATCAATATTTTCAGGCAGTATTTTCTTACCAGAGAAGAATGCTCCTTTGCCCAGAAGCAGCAGAGCTGCCTCCTGCCCTGGGGGAAGCCCAGTTCTGGATGTTCCAGGTGGTCACACCCATGAATTCACCCAGAGGAGACATTTGTGTGAATTTTATTCCTAACTGAGAATATCTGTAACACCTTCACATGACCTTTTTATGAGTTTGGTGAAGACAAGCAGAGTGTTTTCTATTATCCCTGAGAAGTGTCCTACTTGCTGTACCTTACTCCCTCCAATAATTAGAGATGAAACTGGTAATTATATGAATCTATTGATAACAGCATTTCACTCAGACAATGCCAGAAGTAGAAACTATAATTTAAGCTTAACACAAGCTATAAAGTTGACCCCCCAAAATGGAAATTCATGCAAATTCCAAAGCAGAATTCCTAAGGTTACAGAACAGGTGGGATGCTTGTGGCTTGTTCCTCAGGCTCACCTGGTTGGGCTGATTTCAGGTGTCTCCTCTGGAGCTCACACTCTGCAGCTGTGTGGTTCAGGAGGATAAAAGCAATTGCCTGGGACTTAGTTCCCATCTCCCTCAGCACTTCTCCCAAGAAGAGGAGGCAGGGACCACTCCAGACTGGGTGCTGTGTCCAGCAGGGCAGAGGGGGTATGTACACTGAGCTGGGGTCCCCTTTGCTTCTAGGGGTCCTGTTTGGGGGTGCTGAGCAGCAAAGGTGTAATTCTGTGAGCCCCTGGTGTAATGGAACACGAGGAGCCTCACCAGGAAACATGGGAGCGCCTGAGAAACAGAAACCAGAAACATCTGGGGTCAAGATTGCAGGAAAAAAAAATACACAACTTCTCTCTTGTAGGCTCTAAGTTGGTGTCACGTGTGATTTGGAGGGGCAGAGGGGCAGTGACAGAGAACAGGGAAAGGGCAGGAGGAACAGGGAGGGTTGTGGTGGCCCAGACCCTCTGGGGTGGGTGCTGCTGATGCTGGGGTGGGTGCTGCTGATGCTGGGGTGGGTGCTGCTGATGCTGGGGTGGGTGCTGCTGGTGAGCACCAGCCCCATGGCTCTGTCAGATTGCATCCCCCAGGACCCTGAGTGTTTCTCTTGGTTATTCCCTGGCATGGTTCCTTGCCCAAGGCAGGAGGGAAGTGTTTGGAAAGCAGGTGAGAGGCAGCAAGTCCCCCCTGAAGCCCAATCTGTTTGCTTTTCCTTGGGTTCAACCCTTCCAGGAGCAGCAGAAGCCTTTGGAGGAGTGGATGGGCTCTGCTGGGGTTAGGCTTTGTGGACAGGGTTTTATGGGCTCTGGTTTCTGTGCAGAGCCCTCCAGAGCCTCAGTCCTCTTGTGTTTCACACTCACAGAAATCTGGGATTTCCTTGGATGCTGCCTGGGGCTGAGCCAGGCAGAATTCAGCTCTGAGGAGCTTGGCTTCCAGTTTGAAACACAGGTCAGGAAACCAGAGCCTGTGTTTTGAACCCAGCTTAAATTTTAATGCTGGTGAAGAGGGAAAAACTTTTAAAACTGTGTCTGAGAATTGCTGATCACCTTTAAGCACTGTATGTGTTGGACCTGCACTGAGGACCAACTGAGAGAATGTGACTGTGGGTTCAGCTAAATCCTGGCCCAAATTAGAGTTTGGCTTTGAGAAGAAGACCTTGGCCCTTTAAGGGGTGATAGGAGAAGTAACTTCATGTGTTTTTAAAATAACTTTGTGTAGCTCATTCTTTAATCTGCCAATTTCCATTTTCATAGAAGTCTTTTCTCCACAGTTATTAAACATCTTTAAAATATAATTTAAAAAATGTAATAACCTTTATCATCTGTTCTACAGCTTGCCTTCAGCCAGTGCACTACTTGTGAATACAGAATTTCAAATTAAATTTACTAATCTCATGGAAAAAGGATACTTTAGAAAATACCACATTCATAGTTTATACTGCCACAGCAAGTTAAGAACAACTAATTCTATCAAGTAACAAAATAAATTTTACATTCTCTCTCCTGGTTGAGCTAAAATAGTTCACAAAATCATTGAAAAGCTCCTCAAGTAGAACCTCAGGGAAAGGGCAGTGACCCCCCGGGCTGTGGCTGCAGATGGAGCTGGTTCTGAGTGCCCCTCTCCCCAGCTGATGGGTCAGACTCCTGGATTCCTGGCAGGAGAGGGATGGGAGCAGCTCTGCCCCACCTCAGGGTGTGGGCCAAGCTGAGCTGCCCCCTGGATGTGTCTCAGGCTGTTAATGCACCCCAAATCACCTCCATTTCCAGTGCCCAGAGTTGTGACTGAGCAGCAGCCACTGCCAGGGGCACCCAAAGGCAACAGAAGGACCCAGCCCTGCCCCAGGGACCCTGGCAGCTCCATCCCATCCCCTCAGCCAGGACCTGCCAGCACTTCAGTGCCACAGGCAGTTCCTGTCTCAGGGGCACCCCAGAACCTCCCCTTCACCCCAGAACAGTCCCCAGGAAGCACAGGAGGAGCTGCCAGGGGGCTGTGGCTCTGCTGGGATGCTACACGTGGGCTCTGGTGGGTGAGCAGAGAGCAGAAACTTGGAGGGTTCATTGCTGGCCATAAACAGGAGCTCAGGAAAATGGCTTTGAGACCAGGAATGGCACTTTCCTTCCCTTCTCCTCCCTTCTCCTCCCTTCTCCTCCCTTCTCCTCCCTTCTCCTCCCTTCTCCTCCCTTCTCCTCCCTTCTCCTCCCTTCTCCTCCCTTCTCCTCCCTTCTCCTCCCTTCTCCTCCCTTCTCCTCCCTTCTCCTCCCTTCTCCTCCCTTCTCCTCCCTTCTCCTCCCTTCTCCTCCCTTCTCCTCCCTTCTCCTCCCTTCTCCTCCCTCTATGGGTGGGTTTTATTTGACTTTTCATGCTAATGCCCATGCTCCACATGGTCCTGGCAACTGGTGTGCCCAGCCTGCACTGTCAGCCCTCAACACAACCTTTCCAAATCAGAGTTTTACAGGAGGTTGCACCTAAAAAAACTGGAGTAGTTTTTTGAGCTCCAGTCAAACCTGGCCAAGAATAGGCTGCAGTGAAGTCAGGAGGCATAACCCAGCACCATCAGCTGCTTTTGTGGTCTCCACATGGCTGAAGCTCTCATGGAATAGACTTTCTTTTTTCAAGCACCTTTTCTGAAAAAAAAAAAAAAAAAATCTTTAATGAAATCCTTGGGGGGATGCGATCAGAATTTTTTTAATGATTCATGTCATAAGTGCAAAGGATTTTGGCTAAAGTAAAAGGTAAGATTTTTTTTAATCATCACCATGCTCATTATTCACTTCCCACTCAAAGCCAAGACAAGAAAAACAGCAGCTTCCTGATGAAAAGAAGAGGTTCCATCAGGTCCCACTCACTTTTCATGAACTAAGAACTGATGTCAGTGACTGTCAGATTCAAGTGATTTTCTCCATAAATCTCCTCTTTACTTGCAAAAAGGAATCATTGTTCCCTAACACTGCACAAGCTCTTTGTTCAGGTATGCTGTGTATAAAATTTAATGAGAACAGGCAGAGAACACATCAAGAGCTGAGCATGTGTCAGTTAGGAAATGTGTGTGTTTGAAAACCTTTTCCCATAATTATCCACGTTTTCCAGTTGCCTGCTTGGGGAGGATGAGGGAAGGGGGCTGGGTGCTCCCTGAACACCTCCCCAAATGTCAGAAGCACCCAAGTGCTGGGATTTGGGAAGAGAGGGAGAGGAGAAGGGGCTGGGGTGGCTCCAAACCCCCGGGGGAACACGAGTGAGCGTTCAGGATTAGCTGGCAAATCCTCACAGGCAGCTTCTGGAAGCTGAATCTGGTAACTGCTGCCCTGGAATGGAGGTTCCACACGTACAGAGCCCAACTTCTGTGCTGGATGACTCTTATTTATGAATATTCTTTTAGAAATGTCAAGATTCCCCTGTCACCTTCAAAGACTGAAAGCAATTGAGAAGCAAAGACTTCAGCCAAGGGGGTGTGCTGGAAGTTTTTCAGTGGTGTTTGAAGCAATCAGAAGTTCATCCATCTCCTTGCATCTACAAAACCCTTATCCCAGAAAGTCTGTGGGGAAAAAAAATCCCACCTGTTTGAAAGCTGTTCCTCAGATCCCGAGGCTTGGCCAGCCCTGGGGCAGAGGGGGTGCCCCTCACCCTTTGCTTGAAGGGCCCCCCAGAAGCACTCTGTGATTTGGGGGTTCTGCCCCATTCCTCACATCCCAGCCTGGGCATGGTCAGGATGAACTCCACGAGGGGAATGAAGTGGGGATTTTTTTTGCAAAGCAAATGGTAAATATTTCATCTGGTTTTTGACACGCTCCAGGAGTTCAGCAGGTGGATTAGTGACAGGAAGGAAAGGTGACCAAGGTGCAATTAAAACACCTGAAGTGAGGCTGGGATGAAGCACAGGGAGCCTGGAAGGTGCAGTGGTCATTGGCTTTCTCAGCTCTTTCCTCTCTTCAGGTCTGTGCTGAACACCTGAGCTGTTTACCAGTGTTGTGTTTTAGGCTCCATAGTGAGCTAATAAAAAGAGAAAGAGGTCGTGCCCATTATTTGTGTTTGGCATTAGGGAGCTTACAGGTTGTCAATAGCGTTTTTAATTTTTTTTTCCAACCTACTAAGGTGTTTAATTTCACTTTAACCTTAACCAGTTAAGGTTCGTGGTAACCATCAACACTAAATTAAAATTGCTGTTTTGCAAGCCATTAATTGATATGGCTGAGCTGCTGCAGCAGCAGAACCCCTGACGCTGGCAATCCCCAGGTCTGGAGGAAGGGGCTGTGAAGTCCTCTGCAATTAGAGCACAGGGATCTTTATTAACTGCCCCCTCCTCACCAGGCTGTGCTCAGGTATCTGATTTACTGCTCTGCATCCAGCCCAGCGTGCACAGGAGGGGATTTCCCGTCGAGGGCAGGGAGGGAGCACAATGCAGTAAATAATTACAGCCTCTTAGAGATGCTTTTGTGCCACGAGGTTTTATTGATGTTGCTTTCCTGATCGCTCTCCGTTGAGTACAAGAAAAAGAAAAGGGGCTGTGAGCCCTCCTGGGAACCCATTTCAGGGAGATTATCTGAAGGTTTTTGTGCTGGGTGAGTTTGAGAGGGTGGAGGATGTGTGAGGGATTGCTGCTTCCAAAGGAAGGCATCGCAGTAAATGATGCAAATTGGCAGGATTACAGGATATAATGTACCCAAAGAAGATTTTAAAATATAATTGGAAAGGGTGTCAAAAAAAAAAAAAAAAAAAAAAAGGAAAAAAAAAGGTTAGTCTGCTTTATCTGTTCTTGGGACTTGAGCTTACATCCTATTAAGAAATTTACCCGTGCCAGAGAAAGAGATGAAATGTATCACTGGCTCTGCTGAGCACTGTTACTGAACAATAAACCCGTGAGCTGGGTGATGGCAGAATTCTTGTTGTGGGGTTTTTGATTGTTCTTTAATTCCTCAGGGAAGAGAAAATCTGTTTCTTAGAAAATTCTTCTCCACGTTTTGATTTCTTCTGCATTTCCTTATGCTAATCTGGCTTGTGTGATGTGAAGGATGATGATGGGGAGAGAATTAACCCTTTCAGGTGCTGTGCCTCCTGCCCACAGCAATATCATCCCTGGAGCATGGGGTGTGCCAGGACACAGCTTCTGGGGGCAACCTGGGCCCCTCTCAGCACAGAATTTCTCCCTCCCATCTCCTCTGTCTCACTTTAAAGCCACTTCCCTCATCCCATCCCTTCATCCCCAGTCCCTCCCCAGCTTTCCTGGAGCCCCTTCAGGCACTGGAAGGTGCTCTAAGGTCTCCCCATGGGATCCTTCTCTTCTCCAGCCTGAACACCCCAACTCTCTCCCCCTGGCTCCAGAGCTGCTCCAGCCCTCCCAGCAGCTCCAGGGCCTCCTCTGGAATGGCTCCAACATTTCCATGTCCTTCTGCTGCTGGGTGCTCTATCACCTTCTTCATTTGGTAGGAGCAGACATCATGTGCTGGATGCAGAGACCCAGGACACAGGTCGGGTCAGGAATGGCCACGTTAGGTGCTGCTGTGCTGCTGCAAGGAGCTCAGGTCTTTGTTGCCAAAGCTCCTCAGTCCAGCCCTGGGCAGAGAGGGGCAGAGCTGGCTGCCAGGATCACCTCTGCTGAAGAGAGAGACCCCGTGTTCTGTCATTTGAGAGGATAAGAGAGGAAATCGTTTTCTCAAAGCACGTCAGGCACAGTAAAGGTGACTAAATGGGAAAGCTGAAAGCACTTAAGTAATAAAATGAAAATGAAGGTTAAAAAACGTGTCCTGGAGTGCTGTGTGCCAGCCTGCACTGCTCCTGGCACACAAAAGCAGCTCAGCTGATCAACGTGCCCCAGGGACTGGTTTAAACCCCTTCTTCTCCAGCTCAGGGCAGCTCTGAGGAGGAGCAGGGAATATCCAAGTTTGTACAGGGCAGAGCAGGAAAACTCTGAGTGATTCCAGAGGGGCTTGGCCATGTCTGTTGCTTGAGGAACAAAGTTGGGTGCCTCATTCCCAGTGGTTGTGTTGGTGCCCAGGGGTGTTGGGTGCTCAGCTCCTCCTGTGCCACCCCTGTCACCCAGCTCTGAATGTTCACTGCTCCTTCTCCAGTGTGCAGAGGGGGACTGAACCTTCCTGCCATAAACAAAGAGAACCCTGGAAAAGTGAGGCCTGCAGCATAAAACAAAATGTTTCATGAAGCTTAAACAAGTTTTGCTTCTCAAGTACAGGCAGGATGTTGAGCAGAGCTGTGGCTACCTCTGTGTTTGCTGTGGCAGAGGAACTTTTGCAGGAGTTCTCTGTTTTATAGGAGGTTTCCAGAGTCTCATGTTCCCCAAGACATTGAACATTTTAACCCACAACAGTCAGACCGAAGTGCCTGCTCTTAGGGCAACAAGGAAACCAGGGCCATTTCCTCAGAACCTGTCACAGACTCCTGGACCTGGTGCCTGGTCCAGAAGCTCTGAAGCAGAGGAGTGGTGGGGCTGGAGGGGTCACACGGAGCCTCTGTGCTGAGCACTTCATTTGGGCACAGAAACGGGGGGTTCTGACACAAAAGAATCTCTATCACGGAATAATTCTGGTGCTTTTTCTTCACCAGCTGGGTTGCAGATCAACTCAGGACTCTCATTGCTGCTCAAGGGGCTGGGAAAATCGATGCCTTTACAGCCAGCTTTGCCTCCAGCATGTGATCTCCAAAGGCAACAGGGGAACCCAAATGTAAATTATCCACGTGAAGGATCACAAAAAAAAAATAAACCCAACACTGAAATTTTACCTGGCTGCCTTCTCCTCTGAGTGACAACGCTGGTTTGGGTTGGGAGGGACCTTAAAGCTCCTCCAGTGCCCCCCTGCATGGGCAGGGACCCCTCCCCCAGCCCCATCCAACCTGGCCTTGGACACTGCCAGGTCTGTCATGAGAAATGAAAGAAATGCAAACAAAGGCCAGACAAAAGACAGAGGTTAATGTCTGATCAGAGGGGCAAGGACTGGATTGGCTGCAGTGCTAAATCCCCTGTAGCACTTCCAGTGTCCCTGTTTGTCCAGGAACATCCCTGGAGCAGAGCAGAGCAGTTCCCCCCCAGAGCTGCAGGGCATGGTGGGCACGGGGGGAGCAGGGGATGCTGAGGATGCAGATGCTGTGTTGGAAATGTTTCTGAAAGGTGCTGAAGAAGCAGTGGAAAAATTGCATGTTTCTTATTTGAATGAGTTTTACCTTTTTATCTGGAGATGGCACAGAGCTGAGGAGGCTCTCAGAAATGCCAGGAGCCTGAACAGCACCACAAATAGATTCCTGAATCAAATGTAAATTAAGCTTTCTGCTACATTTCTGTAATAATCCATCCAAAGAGGAGCAGAAGCTAAAAACCATAATAACAATGGGATAAATTATGCAGCCCCACAATTTTTCTAGCATTGCTGTTAGCATAACACTAGATTGATGTTGTTCCTATTTTTATTTTTGCTGCTGGAGCAGCCTTTGTCACGGAGAGGAGGCAAAGGAATTTCACCAATATATCTTGTGAGATATATGGAGTGCTGCACTAATCTGACCTTTTCAGAATTTTTCATTTCAATTGGTTGATCACCCCAGCCCCCTGCAACAGGTGAGGCTCCCCCTGGGTGGGGAGAGGAGCAGAGCCAGGGACAGACACTCAGCACAGGGAACAGTGAAAAGGTCAACAGAGTGTGGCATGGCAGGGTGGAAATGGGACAGCAACATCCCAGAGACCTCTCTGCTGGGACAGAAACTGCAGCAAGGAGAGAAAATGACACAACATGGACCCATTTCCAGGGAGGAGAGGAGAGGGGAAAGGGAAGGAAAGGGAAGGGAACGGAAAGGAAAGGAAAGGAAAGGAAAGGAAAGGGGAAAGGAAAGGAAAGGAAAGGAAAGGAAAGGAAAGGAAAGGAAAGGAAAGGAAAGGAAAGGAAAGGAAAGGAAAGGAAAGGAAAGGAAAGGAAAGGAAAGGAAAGGAAAGGAAAGGGGAAAGGAAAGGAAAGGAAAGGAAAGGAAAGGAAAGGAAAGGAAAGGAAAGGAAAGGAAAGGAAAGGAAAGGAAAGGAAAGGAAAGGAAAGGAAAGGAAAGGAAAGGAAAGGAAAGGAAAGGAAAGGAAAGGAAAGGAAAGGAAAGGGAAAAGGAAAGGAAAGGGAAAAGGAAAGGACTCCCAGCCCCTTGAGACCTTCCTTTCTCAGTCCTTTCTGAACCATTCCCCTGCCTCTCTGCTGGGTGTTAATTATTACAGCTTGCAACTCCAGAGTTTTGTTCTCAGTCATATTCCAGTTTTGTTCTCAGTAGAGCTGGATGGCAAATTATTCCTTTGCTCTAATCACAGTGGGGTTGGGATCTTTGGTATGCAAGTGACAATATTAATTGCCTGGCGTGTGGTCTTGTGAAGAACAGAAGTTAGAAAGAATGATTCCACACCCCGAGCCATTAGGAGAACAGCACAATTCATTATCTGTGTGTTATTATTACTAATGACCCAGTAATAGGCTCCAGACTAACAATAAATATCTTTATGTAAGATGAGGATTGCACGTCCCAGCTCTTTCCACTGGTAAAACCCCAGTGCCTGGTGTGTCCAGGAGCCCTTCCCAGCTGGGGAGCAGAACATGGGGTTGGGAACCTCTGCCCAGAGCTCGGATCCTGGGAAGCACCATCAGGAGCCTCTCTGTGCCCTGTCCCAGCCACAGGGACATCGGGACCACGCTGGGGATCAGGGGAGCACAAACTGAGTTATTAGGGAACACAAACTGAGTTATTAGGGAACACAAACTGAGTTATTAGGGAACACAAACTGAATTATTAGGGAATACAAACAGTTATTAGGGAACACAAACTGAGTTATTAGGGAATACAAACTGAGTTATTAGGGAACACAAACTGAGTTATTAGGGAATACAAACTGAGTTATTAGGGAACACAAACTGAGTTATTAGGGAATACAAACTGAGTTATTAGGGAACACAAACTGAGTTATTAGGGAACACAAACTGAATTATTAGGGAATACAAACAGTTATTAGGGAACACAAACTGAGTTATTAGGGAATACAAACTGAGTTATTAGGGAACACAAACTGAGTTATTAGGGAATACAAACTGAGTTATTAGGGAACACAAACTGAGTTATTAGGGAATACAAACTGAGTTATTAGGGAACACAAACTGAATTATTAGGGAATACAAACTGAGTTATTAGGGAACACAAACTGAGTTATTAGGGAACACAAACTGAACTATTAGGGAATACAAACTGAGTTATTAAGGACAGGGAAATGTGCAGCCCTGAACATATCCCAAAGCAAGGCTGGAGTTACTGGGCAGGGCCACTGCCTGCTCTGTTAGCAAGGCCTGCAAAACAGATATTTTAACTTTAATTGCATTTTGCATAAGCTGCAACTGGCCTTTAGCAGGGAGGCTTCATTTTAATTGATCACAGACCCAGGAATTTGCTTCAGGCTCCCTGGTTCAGTCCCCAGGGCTGTTTTACCCCAATTACATTTGAATGCAGAAACTTTTAACTGGAAAATCATCAGAGTTTGGCTTCGTTGCTGCCCAGTACAGGTGTGAGGGATCCCTCCTGGTGCCTCCGGAGCATCACTCTGGGAATGGTGCTGGGAATGTGGAGCAGGAGGCAGGGCCCTCACTGAGCTACACCAGGGTTTAAACATTGCTTTCAACTTCTTTGTTTGGAAACCAAATTTCTATTTCATATCGCATTGCATTGCTGAATTATTTATTTACAGCTCAAAATACCTGTGTTACTTCTGCCAGCTGCTATTACAAATACTGAATTAATGTTCATTTATTTCTCCACTTATGTTGTGGAGATTGTATTATGACTTTATCAATTGTCGCTTTTATTTTTTTTGCTTTTTTTTTTTTTTTTTTTGCTTTTTTTTTCCAGAGAAACTTATTTCAATCCAATTTCTGATGTCATGTTACAGATAAATGAAAGCAGAGGCCCCCCGTGCTGTAGGTGAAGTCTGTAATAGCATTGCTCTGGAGTAATGCCTTAAACAATCAAGCTAAATATGTCAGGGGACTTTTTAATACGCTGCACTGATGAAGCAGGAGCATTAAATTTATTCAACCATGAAGAAGGCTTTGATTATCACACACCTCAGCTGTGCTGGTATGTGTTGACCACGAGGAAAAAAAAAACAGGAGAAAATGAAATGTGATTAGTTCCTGATGGGCTGAAATTCCTTTAATGCCCGTGACACGGAGGGAATTCATATTAAGAGCTTCCATCAAGAATAATTTTATTTTTTTTTTCCGTATCTGCTCCCCAGCACAATGAATCAGTGTCTCCAAAGTGTGATAAGGCTCTTATCAACATCTGAATGGGAACATATGGGATGGTGCAATTATCCCAGTGCTATTGTCTGTCCTGCCCAGGGGATGTGCATCGTGTGCCTCTGGGCAGACACCCCCTCCCCACGATGGGGACCAGGGGGAGCTTTGTGTCTGTCAGCAGGGCCTGTGCTGCTGATTTGGAAAACTGATTGAGCTACCCGAATTTAAAAATTATTTTCTTCGAGCTGAAGCTTAACCAAAGCCTGTTGTTGAGACCTTAAAAAAATAAATTATATTAAAAAAAAAAAAAAAAAAGTAATGCATTTGAGTGAGAGTTACAGTGTGCATGAGCCTTGTCAGCAGGTTTGGGCCTCTGAGGGCTGGGCAGGAGGCTGAAGCCCCACTGAAGGGGTTTTTTTTCCTCCTTTTCCTCCCAGGGTGTTTTTTCCACGCTGGGGACTGCCCAGACACCCGGATCAGGATGAGGCCAATCCCGGGAGCTGTGCCCTGGCTGGATGGAGCTGAGGGGCTGATCCCCCCCAGCACTGAGAGTCCCAGGTGGGCACTGCAGGAGCTGAGTCTGACAGCACCAGTACCACCAGCACACTGCTCCACGGGCACTGGAGCTGCCACTGGTTCTCCCGGGACCCCGACATTTGTGGTTTGGGTGCCCAGGAGGTTTTTATCTCCCCTTTTCCTCATCAGGCTGAGGGAAGCTGAACGTGGTGCTGGGAACACACAGCAGCACCGAGGCCATCGCTGGGCAAGGGACACAAATCCTGGGGGTGGGGAGGGAGGGAAGGGCTGAGCAGGAGATGGGGGATGCAAAGCACCCACCGGGAACACACGGGGGGTCAGGAAAGGCTCAGGGGACTCCGGGCTCTCCGAGTGCTGCCTGAGGGGGCTGGAGCTGCAAGGAAATCCGTGTTCTACAGAGGGGCTCCTCCTGGGGTCAGGGACAGAGAAAACGGGGTGAAAAATCACCTGGCATGGAACTCAACACGGGTGTCACACACTGGAGTCACATGCTGGTGTCACTGGTGTCACACACTGGTGTCACAGGTGTCACTGGTGTCACAGGTGTCACACACTGGTGTCACACACTGGTGTCACTGGTGTCACACACTGGTGTCACACTGGTGTCACACTGGTGTCACAGGTGTCACACACTGGTGTCACACACTGGTGTCACACACTGGTGTCACACTGGTGTCACACACTGGTGTCACACACTGGTGTCACACTGGTGTCACACACTGGTGTCACACACTGGTGTCACTGGTGTCTGTCACTGGTGTCACTGGTGTCACACACTGGTGTCACAGGTGTCACACACTGGTGTCACACACTGGTGTCACACACTGGTGTCACACTGGTGTCACACACTGGTGTCACACACTGGTGTCACACTGGTGTCACACACTGGTGTCACACACTGGTGTCACTGGTGTCTGTCACTGGTGTCACTGGTGTCACACACTGGTGTCACAGGTGTCACACACTGGTGTCACACACTGGTGTCACACACTGGTGTCTCCCAGCTCCTCCCCACACTGCCAGTTGCCTTCCCGCGGGCCCAGGCAGAGCTCACCCGTCACAGGGCTCACCCGTGTGACACTCACAGCCCCCAGCCGGTGTCGGGGCTGCGGCACCAGCCCAGCTCCGGCAGCCCCGTCCCTTTCCCTTCCCCTTCCCCTCCCCAGACATTTCCCGGAAGCCGCCGCTGCCACTGCCCGCACCTGACCACGTGACCCTATCGGACCAATCACAGCGCGGCTGCGCCGGAGGGGCCGGGATGCGGTCACGTGACGCCAAACGCACCAATCACCGGGCGCGGTGCTGCCCGCGCTCACACAAGATGGCGGCGGGGCCGTCCCCAGGGCGGTTCTGTCACCCGCGTCCCTCAGCCCCCGGAGCAGCCCTCACGCTGCTTCCCTGCTGGGAGGCACCGGCACGGGGCTGGGGCAGGACACGGGGCGGCTGAAGGGCAGCAGGGCCCGGGCACATCCCTGAGGTGCTCAGCAGGGAATGGCACTGCCTGAGATCCTCCCGTGTCCCTCCCGAGATCCTCCCGTGTCCTTCCCGTGTCCCTCCTGAGATCCTCCCGTGTCCTTCCCGTGCCCCTCCCGTGTTGCTTCTGTGAATCTGGGGTCATTATCACTGGCACTTCATTGGGCCTGTTCTAGATGTTGTTTTCCTTAACCCTAAAGTCTGTATCCTGTATTCACTTCTTATCTTCCCCTGGGAGGACAGTGAGAGAATTACTCAGTGGTTCTGTTGCTTAGTCTGGCACCTAGGGCCTGGGTCTTCCTGTCCCATGCATCTGATTTCATATTCTAATTTTTCTACAAATTCTAATCACTCCTGGGGATCGCAGAGCCTGCTGGCAGCCTCCATGCTCCATGGCTTTGAGTCCTCCTCTTGTTTTGCTCTGCTGGCATTGCCCTCCCTCCTGTTGGGATCCAAATGAAACAGGAATGTGTTTTTAATTGTGTTCTGACTTAATTCAGGTTTGCCCGAGCACATTTAAGAGTTAGTCTTCAGCTTCATTGCAGCAGAAGCAGAGCTGGCTGGGGGCGTTTGCCTCTGGGGATGTTTCCAACAGGAACTTCTGAGCAGAACCTTTGGAGGTTGTGGTCACGCCAAGCTGGGTGGCCGTGGAATTAACAGGAGATGGAGCTGTGGGGGAGGAGGATGCAGCTGCCTGGGCTTCATCTTGCTGCATCCTGGAGGGGTGGGAGCTGTCCCCATGGCAGAGGTGACACAGCACTCAAACCAGGGGACAGAAATGGAGAAGAGGAGCAGCAGGAAAGAGCCTCAAAGCAAAGGCTCAAGGCCCCTTGTGGTGGTGCTGCTCCCAGGGTAAAAATCAGAGGCAGGGGCAGCAGGTTTGGAAATCCTTCCAGGTGTCAGGAAGGGCTCCTGAGGGAGCCCAGGGCAGTGCCTGTTCCCAGCTCCTTTGGGATAAATAAATGTGAGCAGGGATGTGCTGAGCAGGCACTGGGGCTGCTGTCATCTGGAAGGAACACAGTTAATATTTCAGCAGGACTCAGGAAAAAACCCTGACAGATTCACAGGATCATGGAATAATATTTTCTGATAGAGAAGCACACAGCTTTTCTTAAAAAAAATAAATAAATAAATGCAAGGGACATCATTTGCAAGGTGCTCTTGTGAAGAGAGAAGTCCCATGATAGATCTCAAATCACTGGCACTGCTTTCTTTATAACTTTATCAAAGAGAAGCATCAAAGTGTGAGAACTTTGTTCTGGGAAAATAAGAAAAAAAAAAAAAAGAAAAGGCAGAAAAATAATCAATAGAAACCACAACAAAAGATTAGATCAGGATAATCCTGTTGTACCATCCAAAAGGTACAGTTTTTGTGCCTTTTGTGATGTTTTCTTCGTGACAGTTTGGTCTCAGTGGCCCAGGGAAAATAACTTTGCTTGTCTGGTGATTGACAGGAAATCTAAATGCCAGCAAGCAAATGCCAGTAGGAGAGAAAAAAATCTCTTGCTCAGTGAGCACCTTGGTGCAGTGTTGGATCCAACTGGTTTCCTTTTAAGTTAATGGGTAATTGGGCCCATATGGCACCCAAAAAAGTGCAGGTTTGGGTTTTCAGTGTGAGGGAAAGTTACCTGGGAAACTCTCTGCATTTAGCCACTTATCAATATTCAGTGCTACTGCCAAGACAAGATAAAGGAGTAAGATGGGAACTTGAGAGCTTTAGATAAATCAGGCCAATAAATGATCATGAGAGAATCCAGTTCTGCAGCAGCTTCCCTGGTTCTGAACTTGAGTCTGAGCACCAGAACAAAAACAAATGTCAGCTGCACTTGCTGTAGCAGCAGTGTGAGCAGTCCATGTGTTTGTATCTTCCCAGAGCTCCTCTCCAGCCCCAGGAGTGGCCCTGGAGCCCCCCGGGGTCAGCCCAGGGCTGGGTTATTGGGGTGCAGCTCTGGGGTCCTGCCTGAGCCTGGCTTTGCAGAGAGGGACAAATAATTGTTGTTCCCTGTGACGGTTTGAGGTGCTGCTCCTGTGGGCCTCCTGGGTGGCAGGGTGTGGCTGAGCCACGGGCAAAAACACTTCATCTGTGAAATAATTCTGTGTCTACTTTGTCTGTGAAATAAATCTGTGTCTACTTTATCTGTAAAGCAATAAAAAGTTGAGTCTCTGAAGGGGAAGGGCCCCGTGCCTGCTTGACTGACCTGGATGCTGAGGCTGGGAATGGCTCCTGTGAGGAACTGCTGGGTTAGGGCAGGAGGCCAGGAGAGGAGGTGAGAGAGGAGCCCCAGATGGGTGCCCAGGACACAGCAGGGGGGTCAGACTGGGGTGGTGTGGGGCTGGGAGCAGGGTGGTGGGGCTGTGGCACTGGATTGCTGCAGCAGCTGAGGAAAACTGGGGTGTGACCAGTTAAAACTGGGGGCACTGGCTCTGGGCAGAGCTGCTGGAAAGCAAAACGTGAGGAGGAGATTCCTGCTGCTGGTCAGGATGGGTGAGCCTGTGGGGCAGGGGCAGGGCAGGAGTGTCACTGACAAATAACCTGGTGGCTCTTCCCTGAAGCACAGAAGTGCAGCTCTGTCACACGTGGGCACACACGTGGGTGGGTGGCAGGGAGGTGGTGTTGGTGTTTGCACACACATGGGGGGGAGGTGTTGGTGTTTGCACACGTGGGCGGGTGGGAGGGGGTGTTTGCACACACGTGGGGGGGAGGTGTTGGTGTTTGCACACACAGCTGCAATTCGTGTGCCAGGAGCTGCTGCTGGCAGAACAAGAGTGTGTTGCTTCTCCTTGTGTCAGGGCACAGGTTTAGACAGAATTCTAACCCGCAATGACATTTCTCTCTTTTTTAAGCAAAGGATTTTAGAGATGACTGAATCCCTTATACCCCCTGCTGCATAATTGGACTAATTAAGAGATCTGGGATATATAAAGTACTCATGAGTCTGACATGGATTGATGGAGCATTTCCTTCTCTTGTGCAGACACCCGGGGACAACTCTTCTCCAGGACTCTCTTCCACCAGAGCTGGGGAGGAGCCAAACCCTCTGTGGTGAGCAGGCAGCCCTTCCCAAGGGGGGGGTTTCCATCCCTGCCCCAGTGGGAAGGGGGCAGTTTGATGAGTGGGGTGATTCCCCAGTGGGAAGGGGGCAGTTTGATGAGTGAGGTGATTCCCTAGTGGGAAGGGGGCAGTTTGATGAGTGGGGTGATTCCCCAGTGGGAAGGGGGCAGTTTCATGGGTGGGGTGATTCTCTCTCCTCTGCCCAGCTCCATGGGGAGCTGTCACTTGTTTTTCTCTCTGCAGCCCCCAGCTCTGGGGAGGTGCTGGGTGCCAGGCACTGGAGGTGCCTCTTGCAGCTCCTTCAGCAGTCAGGGACTTCAAAGCCTGCAGCTGGCTATTTGCTGTACCTTAGTTACATTTCAAAGTCAAATGATTTTTCAGTGAAGAATTCTATTGTCGTTTCAGTTGGATTCGTTTAGGACATCAAATGAAGTTCAATAGAATTTTGTTTTCAAAACACTGAAACCAAGTATTTCAGCAGAGCTGACATATTTAATTTCACCAGCATTAATGGAACAGTTTTGATCTTCAGTTCCCAAAGAGCTTGTCCAAGTGAAGTCATTAGTGCTTACACTTTAAAAAATTAAGACTTTTGAAGATTAGCATCATGACAACATTTCAATATCACTGAAGAAAAATATTTTTGTTAATTCAAAATTGCTTTAAAATGTGTTAGAAATTTCCATGTCTTTTAGATCAGATTTGAAGGTGGGAAATTAATTTGCTGAAGCAGAAAACACAGATCCTGCACAGATATTGTGTGAATTATCATTTGGAAAGTTTAGAGCAAATCTTGATTTAAAGTCTGTGGTGATGCAAATCATTAATAAGAGTGAAACCTGGCTGACTCCAGACAAACTGTGCTCAGGGAATTCCAGTTGCAGTACTGCTGAAATCCTTGTGCTGATGATAAATGGGAGTCCAATGGGCATGAGTGTGGGAACAGGGAAAGGATTCCTTTTATTTTTCTTAAATTGGTTTTAAAATGTTACGTCTGCTCTCTCAATAGATGCTGGCAGTGTAGGCAAGCTTTTTCCTGGGTCTGGCCTGTGGGTTTTATGTGTAAGATTATTGAGAAAGATGGGCTGTAAAATTTCTATCAAGAGTTTAGTGTCTGGCTAAACTATTGACAGTGTTTATTAATCTGAAATGCTTTAAAAACATTTTTTATTTGAAAAGAAAGTCAACGCTTTCCCCTGGATTTATTCTTTCTGGTTATTTTTTCCAGCAGAAAAGTGGATAACGATTTTTCTTGCTTTTTTTTTTTTTTTCCACAGAGTCCCTGCAAGGGGAGCAAAGTCTTTTAAAAATGTATGTTCCTGTTAAACACCTTTCAGGAGCAGTGTGTGCACATGAAACACTCCTCTGCCTGGGGCTGTGCCACTGTGTCACAGCCCAGGCAGTGCTGCACCCTGTGAGTGCTGAGCTGGCCCTGCCCCTGCACCTCGGGGGGGCTGGGGAACTGCAGAGGGCAGATGTGTTCCTGGCTGGAGAGGGATCCGGGGTGGATATTCCTGGTGGAGGGATGCTGTGCCCAGAGCTGTGCCTGGGATGCTGTGCCTGGGATGCTGGGGGACTCATCAGAGCTGGGCTGATGCTGGAGGCTGATCCCTGCCTCTCCAGCAACGTGTTTGTGCCAGTATGTGCTTTCCTAACTTAATTAATGGCTTGAACTTTGCATTCTCAGGACCTCATTGATTGGGGATAATGTGCTCTGGGTGTACAGAATACCAATCACACCCAGCAGAGGTTTGGATTTGCTCCCTTGCACCCAACCTCGTGCCAGGGAGGAGAGGAGTGACAGGCTGGCACCTGCACTGATGAGGAGCAAAGGAGAGCAGGGTTTGGGGAGGAAAAGAGCAGGGTCTGGAGAGGAGAAGAGCAGGGTCTGGTGTCTGAGGTTTCTCAGAGCCCTGTGGTGCACACAAGACCATGCCAGTCCCATAAATGCTGGTAAAGGCTGTGGGCTTCTCTGCACACCCAGTGCAACTCCCCAGGTGGGCTTCATGTGCACATTCCTTAAGCCTGGGTGATGGATTTCAGTTCATCCCCTTTCGATCAGACATTTAATCCTCCTCATCCAATTAGAGGAGCTGAGATGGATGGATTTCTCAGGGAAGGTCCATTTATAGTTTTTAATGTGGAGTGAATTGTTTGATGGCTTGGGGACACAATGAGTTTGTTCCCCTCAGCAGTTTCCCAAGCTTTGATGAGATTCTGCTTGCAGGGATGCTGGGATTAGGATTTCCTTTTCCCCTGGGTGATGCATGGGCACCTGTCCCTGTCCTGAGGGCACCTGTGGCTTCACCCAGGGCTTGGCTTTATTTTTTGTGCTAACATTCTGTCATTGTATGATATTCAGATCTTTTCTATCCATCTGGGGTGGCCCTGTCACCTCTGGGACACAGCACAAGGCAGGTGTGCAGGGTTCAGCATCTCAAAGGCTCATGTTAGGGTACACCTGGTTCCACATGGACTGATGGATCTGTAAACTGCTTTTTTCCTCCAAACACCTGAGACCTATGTCAGGAGATAATTTCCCCCTTGTCCTTTAAGTCCTTCTACCTACAGAAAGTGACAGCTGCTGATGAGATGACAATGTGAGCCAACCAGCAGTCCCTGCAGGCTGTCAGGTGGGATAGCTGGAGGGCTTGGAAGGTTTAATTTCAGTTGGAAATTGTTTTATATGGGAAAACTATGAGTGATAGGGTTATAGCAGCTGCTGACAAATATGACCACATCACTTGATGGTGTTTGTTTCCCCTTTACTAACTCTGCCTTTCTTCCTTTTAATGTCACAGACACTTTTGGAGTCATGTTTCAGTTTAGCTCTTTAAAGTTCTTGGGGAGGAGGTACTCCCAGTGTTTTCTTCCTGCAGAGCAACAAATGCAGAGGGTCAGCAGCTGACACTGCTGTCTGCAAACTGTAATTCACCAGCTTGATTTGATCTCTGAGAAAATGGGTAAGCATGATTGCACATGACACCCAGATTCCCTCTGTTGTCACATACATCCAGGATACAGTGCAGTCTGAAATTACCAGAGGGATAGAAGTGCCCAGGCTGGCCCACCTCACCAGAAAGTCTGTATTTTGCAGAGATTAATGAAGTGGCCTCCACGAGGTCTCACTCAAGTGCCCAGGGACACTTCTGGATCAGCAGCCACCACTTCAGCTCTCACAGTGCTCCCAGCAATGCAGCTCCAGGTGGAAAGGGGTTGGTGGTTTTTGGCTTTTTTATTTGAAAGTTTGGTTGCAGACACCAGGAACATTTCCCTGGGTTCAGGTGTTGCTTGTTCCTGCTCTGCCACTGCCAGCTTCTGCTCCCTGCTCCTGCAGGTGGGGAGGGCACCTACCTGGTTGCTTCCATCTTCCAAGAGAAGGATTTTGAGGAATCTGAGCACAGGAGGCTTTGGAAATGAGCAGTGTTTGAGCCTCCACCGTGTTTCTGTGCCTTAGGGTGCCCATCCCTTTCCTTCTCTCTTGTGCTCCTTTAGCTAACATGACATTAATTGTGATTGGGAAATGATTGAGCCTGTGAATGGCAGGACTGCTCTCACTTAGCAGCACACGAGTGTCCCCTTGATTAGATTGCTCTCTCCTTTCATTACTGAACAACTTTCAAGCTTAGAAAGAAGTTAGCAGTGAATAATATTTGTGTTGAAAGACTCCTTCCCACACACCAGTGAGTGGATGTGTGAAAGACAGATCTGCTCTTGGGCAGAGGCAGAGCACTGTCTGCTCCAGGGCTGCTTTCCTAGCCATGCAAGTAGAGAGCTGCTCTCTGGGGTCTGTTTCAGACCCACCACAGGCCTCTTCCTCTTGGAAATTACTTCAGTGGAAGCAAATTTTTTACAAATAGACAAAGCATGGCAGAAGCAGCCTCATTGCGTGTGGAAGTATTTGATGCTGTTAGTATTTTATTTTTTTTAGTAGTGTTTGCAGTGTCAGCCAAGGAGAGGCTTGCAGGGGAGGACATTCCTCTGGAGAAGGGCCACATTGCTGCCCTGGGTTCTGAGGCATGATTCAGACTAGAGATTGCTTTTACCAAGATGTGCTTCTGAAAGGCAATAAGTGAAGAAGCTTGTTAAAATCAAATAATAGCAAATTATTTGGATAATTTCAGTGAAAATATGTTTTGACATAAAATCACAGGCTGGGAAGCCCAGGTGTGGGTTGGGATAAACCCACTCATGAAGGCTCATCCAGCTGCTGTGGCTGGAGTGTGGGACAGACACTTGTCCTGGAAGATCTGCAGCTACTGCACTGGAGATTGTAGGGAATGGTTTTGAAATGCTGTGCTTAGAAAAATTAATAACTTGCCTTTTAAGTCCTCTTTTCAGAGCCTGCACAAATCCCATTGAAATGATAATTCTAAGAATTTAAATACAGCAGAGAAACAGCAACAACATTATCAAATTGTGAGTAAGGATCACTTACTTTGTTTCAACCTTTATAGTGAAAATTATTTTCTTATTAAAAAAATCGAAAAATCAAAGAGCTAGTAGTATTTTCCTGGGGTTTTAAGGAAGTAATGAGCAGTAAACTGAAGCAATTATTCACATAAGTTATTTAATGTCACTGTTAAACAACTGCATGCTATGAAGAGGAAGAGACATCAGTTCATGAAGGGAACCTGGGCCCTTTCATACTCACTGCATTCTCCTTCTCCAGCTTGATGCCTGAACAGTTTTATGCATGGCCTTTCAAATAAGGGGAGAATTTTCTTGATGATTGACTACAAGTTTAACTGAAATGATCCTTACCCCTTCTTGTGTTGATTCAAGCAGCAAAGCCCCTCACCTGCTCCTGCAGGATACAAGGTCAGATGGCACAGCACATCCCAAACACAATATATGCTGATAATGAGGGATTTGTGTTGCTTTTTACCAACTCACTGCCTCTGAGTTTGCCTTTATCCCCAACAACAATTACTCCAGCAAGGGCAATTTCAAAGAAATGTCACTCCCTAAAGCCAAGGAACAGGGTTGGACAGCCAAAGGGAAACTGTCCAGATGCTCTGGAGGGGGAGGAGAAAAGGCACCTTCAAAGTTTTCTGTCCAGTGCTTTATTACTTCTGATAATACCTAAAAGATAATCAGAGTGGCAAGATGGTTTATTTAATATATTTATTTCCTAGTTATTGTATTGTTAACACTACTTAGAATCTGGCATATTAAACTCTGCACTTACTAAAAATGCAATGAAATGTGGCCTGGTACAAAATCATACAACCCTGCTTTTTTCTAGTGAAAATATTGTGTTTATTTTGCTTCCAGTTCCAGGAGGAAACCCAGAGCCCCTCATAGGGATGGTACAGGAGCTGAGGAGAAGAGTGGTTTGAGTGTCTGCAGATTTCATCAAGACTCTGGCAGAAAATGCTCCCTTAAGGTGATGTAGGTTTTGAAAACCAAATCCTCCAGGATCTTGGGGTGTTTTGGGGGGGATTTGGAAACCTCCAGGAGCTGATAGAGCTCTGGGCAATTCTGTACCCCTGAGCTGAAGAGGGAGATTTTCAGCTGAAAAGGGGGAAGCTTGGTCAGGACTCCTTTGGCAGTCAAGGAGAGATTTCTAACAGCAGCAGCAATTGGTGCTAGCTTGGGTTGCAGGGATCACAGCCTGCTGGCACTAACAAATGTTATTAACATGAAACCCAGGCTTCATAATGTAAACAAATCATTAAAATGCTGGAAACAGTTATGATCCATTTGGTAAAAACATCCTGAAGTCCTTTGAAAGGTCTCGACATGGTATGGTCAAGAAAGAAGGCTCTGCTGCCTGAAAGTATTGCTGAGCCAAAGAAACTGCAGCTGAGCCACAGACAAACTGCAAACATTTGTATGGAAAGCAGATGGAAGAAAGGGAAAGTGAATGGTAATGAATATGGGGGTGGGGGGTACAAACAGAATAATATTAAGGGAAGCAAAGGACAGAGAAAAAATCATCAGTGTTTAGTGGCAGTCAGAACAGTAAAAATGGCTTTTCTAATGAATATTGTGACTAAAAATAATTCCAGTTCTGGGATTAGTGTATTTTGAAATGGAGATGGAAACCTTTGAAGACAAAGCCTTTCTCATTCCAGTATTAGCTCAGGACATGCATTAGAAAGACACTGCTTAGTCTGATCTTTACAAGCCAGAACGTCCAAATAAATCAAAATCTGTTAAGAGATCTGTCCCTGTCTGGGCTGCTGGTGCTCCCTGGGCACTGGCAGACAAAAGGCTTGAGGCATGGGGCTGCCAGCCCAGCCAGGAAAAGTAATGGGACAGGCAACAAGGGACTCAATTAATAAATTGAGGAAGGGTAATAAAAATAATGCCAATCAAGTAGGGTGTTCTGGTAATAGATCCTGTCAAACCAAATTGACATCTTCTTTTAATGAGATTATGAGCTGGGCTGATAAAGGGAACAGTGTTGTTGTAATGGATGTTGGTACAGTGTGTGAATTGGTGCCACATCACATTTTAATTAAGGAGCCAGCACAGGATGAAGCACAAATCATCAGCAGCATGCAGCAGGCTCTCTGCTTGTCACTGTGCCCAGCCCCAGCATGGCCACCCTGCCCGGGGTCCCTTCACACTTCAGCTGGGGGGGAAATCAGGCACAGAGGACTCTGCTCTTTCTGGCTCAGGCATTGTTCTGTAGAGAGCTTTTTCTTTCTTTTGTTCTGAAGAAGTGCCCATTGTCTGCTCCCTGATGGCTGGAGTGTGCTGTCCTGAGTCCCCTGGGAGCCGTGGTGTTTGTTACCTGCTGATCTGAACAGCACAGGATCCAGGTTTTTTTATTCTTCCACTCTTTTTTCTGCAGGTTGTTCTGCAGACTGGACCATCAGGTGGTGGTGTGGAGGTAGAGATGAGCTGTGGGGAGGAGGCAGCAGCCTGGGACAGAGGATGCCAGCGAGCACTCTTGGACTGTTTTTCTGGTCTGCCTCCAGCCCTGTTTCTCCATCTTTCCTTGGAACTTGACAGCTTCCCATCTATCTTGACACCTGCATCACTTCAGTTTCTCTGATCTGCTGCCAGCCTGGAGTCCTCAGCATCCCAGTGCTCACATCTCCATCCTCTCACAGGCTGCTGGGATTTGCTGCCTTGCTCAGAAGCCAAAAAACCCTTTCTGCTCCTGCCAGCCTGCACCTCCCTGGCTGGGGGCATCAGGAGGGGGAGAATGGTTAGGGAGGAGGGTTGGTGTTGGGCTGGTCACCAGGGCTGGGGGTCACCAGGGGCTGGGGGTCACCAGGGCTGGGGGTCACCAGGGCTGGGGGTCACCAGGGCTGGAGATGCCTGCAGGAGCCAGGGTGCTGGGCTGGCTGGCTGGCCAGCAGTATGGCCAGCAGTATCTGTAGTTAATAAGACAAGAAAAGGTCCTACCCAGAGAGGGGATAAGCTTTCTTCTTTTGATGTATTGCAAATCCCAAGGGGGGTGTTTGCACCATTTCCCTTAACTCACTTAACTGTTTTCCCAAAATTTCTATGTATTTTCTCTATTTCTATGATTTTCTCTATTATATCATGTTCCATTGGCATTCACGTTTCATATGGTGATAACCCATTTTCACTTTGTGGTTTTGTTCTTGTATTTAAAAGTGCCCATGAGAGACATCTTGTCCAAGGCATTTGAGTTCCAACCATTCATTTTGCCAATTGTTCCTTAATGGTTTGATTCATTCTCTCCACCCTGCCTGAGCTTTGCGGGTGCCAAGGAGTATGAGAATCCCAATGGATACCCAAAGATTTGCATAGTCATTTAATTATTTTTGAAGTAAAACCTGTGCCTTGGTCAGAGTTGATACCATAAATTATTCCATGTCCAGGTATTACCTGTTCTAATAAAACCTTTACCACCATCTGTGCCATAGCTCTCACTACCGGGTCAGCTTCTACCCAGTGTGTAAATATCTGATTCTTCCTACTTTAGGTAATTTAGGTTGGGGCAGGGGCTGCAAGAGGAGAGGGAAGCATGGGCTCTGCTGGCTGCTGAGAACCAGGGGTGGAAGGGGGAGTTGTTTTCCTTGGCAGAAAAACGTAGAGTGGAAGGGAAAAAGAACAGGAGAGAGAAGAACAGATGAGAAATGATGGTGCTGCTAATTTTGCTCTGTTTGTTTTGGTTTCCCTCATTGTAGGCAGTGACCCTTATTGTACAACATTCCACTATCCAGGAGAGGTATTGAATGCAGGCAGCTCTTACACAGTTATTTGGATACTCTGCAATATCCTTAATAACATATTCATTTGGAATTTGATTGATGTAAAGTCATTGCAGCTTCTGGCTGGATGTGTTCAGGTGATGAGTATCAATCTGAATCTGTTATTATAGCAATCCATTAGACACACCCCAGCCTTCTCCTTCCCCATTTCTGAAGGCTTTTTTATGTTTATATCTAAATGCAGACACACATATGTGTGTAAATATATAAATACAGCCTTACCCACTCATGCTGATGGCAACACTCAGCACCTGAGCAGCCCTGCAGGCTTCATGAGAAGCACAAATTACAAAGTTCAAGCAGAACTAACACTTTTGTCTCCTAACACAATACAGCAAATAGAAAAGGATGCATGGGAAGTTTCCTGCAGGTGTAGGAGCTCTCTATTACAACCACAGCACATGAGACCCTGCAATAAAAATCCAGGTTCTGTCACTTGAAGCTTGAAGATGGTTCTGAAACTGGAATGTCCCTTGCTGTAAGAAGCCTGAAACCTGCCACTTTTCACCAAAATGCAACTTAGAGTATTTCACTGCCATAAAAAATAATCAGCCCGGGATTTCCAGGAGGTGAGCAGGGATTCTGCCTTGGTGTTTGGGTGTCCAGCTCAAACCTCCTGCATGGGGGCATCTCTGGAAATCATCCCAAGCCAGGCATCTAAAAGCTGGAATGCCCCAAAGCACAGCTTATCTGCAGAAACACTGTCCTTAAGGACTGTGGCAAAAAATTAAGCACAGTGTGAAGGTCTAATTGTCTGAATGACAGCATAAATCATAACTGGAGGCAGTTGCTTAATTAAAGCTGTGCAAATAAATGACTTTTCAATGTTCCGGCAGTTCCAAGAAATCCAGAAGTAATTTCAGGTCAAATAAAATGGTTCATTTAACCCTTTGATACTCTTTTTAAGTGTTTCACTGCCTTTTTAAGCATTCCTTAAGCATTTGCCTCTAAAACTAAAAGACATCGAAATACATTTCTTAGTTGAAACAATGAAAATATAAGCAGAAATTACTTAAAATCAGAAAGCAGACATCTTGCTGATGACTCCAGAAACCGAGTTCCGAAGTTTGGGTCTAACATCATATTTTCCTCATGCAAAAATTCAGAAAACCTGGAGCAAGTTTATGAGTGACATTGTCAGCACCACCCCCTTGTTGCCCTGGGTTGAGGGGATTTGAGGCTTAACCCAGAGGTGCCTGGGAAGCCCCAGAGGTGCCAGTTGTTGGTGATGATGATGATGATGATGATGATGGGGAGCAGCTGTGTCTGTGGGAGCAGGGGAGGGGACAGGGGACACAAATTGATCAATCAGTGCCCCTGCCTTGGGATCAGGATAAAATGGCTCCCAAGAGAGAGCTCTGGTGGTCTCTCTGGATGCTGTGCTGGGGTCTCGGTGTTTGTTACTGCTCCTGCCTGGGTCCTCATGGGAGAGGAATCTGGATTTGGACACCCCCATCTGCTGCTGGGACAGTTCTGAGTGGGAAAGCCAGGACTGAGGAGGGTGAGTTCCATATTTGTGTTTTTTTAATATATATATTTGTAGTTCAATGTCACTATTATGACCTTGTTAAACCTCTCCTAGTTTTTTCCTTCCAACCTTAAAGCCTCTCTTGTTTTCTTCCTCATGGTGCCCTGGAAGGGTAGTGGGGGAGTAATGGGGAGCAGCTGTCACCTGGTTACTGGGTAAAGCTGTGACATCTGTCAGAACCCCAAATTTGTCAATTTTAGATAAAAGTTTGTGGGGCAGGGTGGTGAGGAAGTCTGAACTGATGCTAGGAGAGCCACTTGCCCTGGAAGCGCTGGGGAGGGGGAGGCCCTGGAGGCTCTGAGGGGCAAATAGGTGATGAGAAACAAATTGAACAAATGACTTTTTAGGGAGGAAAATGTGTAAGGGTTTCTGTATGAAGGTAATTAGAGAAAGAAATGCCACCACGTTTTTGAATCCCTTCAGGTGTGGGTGATGTGGGCTCCATGCTGGAACTGGCCACAGCAACCCCTTGGGGATGGCCTCAGCCTGAGAAGCGGCTGAGAGAAAACATCTCCTGTCTGTTTGAAACTGGCTGGTGCCTGCCTGGTGCTGGGGTTACTGGAAGGGGAGTGGGGTCCCCAGTGGTCCCCTGGCCAGGCAGATGGGATGGGGACACCCGTGTCCCTGTGGGGATCCTTCTGGTGATCCCCGGGGTCTGGAGTGTCCCTGGAACCTCGTGCCATGGGGGTGCAGGCCTGCTGGTGTCAACTGTGAGTCTGCTGAAAGGAGAGAGATGGAGAGCAGGCAGATTGTGTGTAAAAGGGAGCAGATGGGGAGCCTATATTTAGAAAACAAACAAACAAAAAGAGGAGGGGAGGAGGTGCTTGCGTGTGAAAGGAGAGGGTTTGGGATGCCTGGCTCAGCAGTGCCGTGTGTTCCCAGGCAGATCTGTCCCGGGTACTGTCAGGTGTCCCCAGCAGGGAGAACCTGCCCAGAGATGGGGATAACACCTCCAGAAAAGGCCAGAGAGGGGGAACCTCATGTGTAGCCCCAGTAAGCACCCTGTGATGAAACTCTTGGTTTAGAGCAGTCCCATTGCCACGTTCAGCCGAATGTTTTCCAGCCTCTTTGCTTCCCGATGTGCAACAGAGCCAGGAGGAGTTCACAAATTCCTGCTGCTCGTTTCCCCCTGACACCCTGGGGTGATGTTTAGTTGTCCAGCAGTCTCCCATTACAGAGAGATTCCACCCAGGCAAGGCTTCCCCTTGCCTGGTCCTGGGAATGGACCTCTGTCCTCTGGTTCTGATGGACCTCACCCTGAGGAAACATCTCCATCAGGAAAGCAGACACATTGTCATTGGCTTTTAAATAACTCAGAGCATTTGACAGGAATGGGGAGTGTTGCTATAAATAGATGCCATCCCTTTCTCGCCTCCAAAGGCTCAATTTTCAAGAGCTTTACACTTGTTCTCTGAAAATCAGCAATTTCAAGGTCAAATTTTATTTCCTGTACACATTACATGAACTCATTCACTATTAACGAGCTCACTTGTGGCTTAGGGGCTGACCAACATAATTCTATTTTCACCCTAATTCAGCAAACCCTTTTTTCATACACTCAAGTCCCACTGACTGCACTGGGCACAGCTTTCCCTGGAATTCTGAATGCATTTAAGGCAGGGGCTGAAGCCCTGGCTGGTGACAGGAGGACTCACCTGAATCCCTCTGTGATGGTAAGAATTGGTGCAAATCTGCCCGTCATGGAAGCAGAACTCCTTTTTCAGGTTGCTTGACAGGTTTGGGGTTTTTGGTTCCGTTTGGAAAAAGGTGAAGTTCAGAAGGGAGCAGAGGAAATTTTTGTGTGGTTTGTGTTCAGGGCAGGTGTCACAAACCCATTTCCCAAAGCACAAGCTCACTCCCTATGCATCGGTCTCCAGCTTGCCCTGTTGAATCTAAAACAGTAATTTGATAAAATTAAGGGGGGAAAAAAAGTATGAAAAACAACTTGAAGGGGTGTGTGAGTTAACCTCAGCCATCTCCCACTTTAAACACTTCATTGAGCTCCTGGACATGTTTGACCTCAATTAAACCCACTTATTCCTATTCCACTTCACCTTGGCATTTGGCTCTTTGTTTTACAAAGCAAGCTGCAATATTATGAAGGATAATTCCAGTTGCTCTCTGTGTGCTGCTGGGTTGGAGCTGCCACAGGGCCTGGGGGAGGCAGAGGGGGGGATCTGGGAATGCTGTGTCCAGCTCAGCACTGTTGTCCCTGCCAAGCTGGAGCTCCTGGGTGTGCTGCTCAGACTGTCAATGAGGGAAGGGACTGCCACAAGCTCAGGCACAGTCCTGGGGACAAAGTGGGGACATTGATGGTGCTGGTGGCCCTCAGCCAAGGCTGGTGCCTGGTGGCAGGAGCAGCTCTGCCCCAGGCAGCCTCTGCTGGGAGTCCTGGGGCTCAGGTGGAGCAGCTGAACCATTTCTGCCTCTCTTCCTCCCAAAAATGTGGTGAAATGCAGGGTCTGGGAGCAGCACCAGGCACACAGTGTACAGCCTGGGGTGCTGCGTTGTTTTTTTTTTTTTTTAACAGCTTTTTCTTCATGAAAATCCTTTACCTTTAATAACACTTTTAGCTTGATCACCTCATTAGTGCCTCTGAAATACAGTGCCTCTGATGCTGTCCTGGCTATAGGGGACATCTTAATAACACCAGAAAGTGTAAGCAGCTTTTAGAAAACCACCCCAAAGCAGCAGCATCTGCCTGATAATCAGCAGCACCTGATAAAAAGCAGCCCAGGTCCACCAATAAAGTCCTCTTGATTTATGCCAGCCCTTAATACTTGCCCACAATATTTAATGGCTTTTATTAAATATTTAATTATCCTCTTGAATACTTTCCTTGATCTCTGCCCTTCCCTCCTGGGACAGGTTCCCATGCAGCCAGCACTGACACTGCTTCTAGGAGAATATTGGAATGGTTGCAGTGCTCTTCCTGGCAGGTGATCCCCACTGCCTGGGGCAGGATCAGTCACCGGGCCTGGGACAGGGAGCACAACCTCCCCTCTGCTTGGAAAACATTATTTACCACAAGCTTTTTGGGACAGAACTGAGGATATGGGGGAAATGCAGACAGAGTTTAATTTTTCAAGAGTGACTCTGGCCAGGACAGCAAGATGAACCTCTGGGGCTACAGGATGCAACGTGCCACACGTGTGTTCATCCTCCTCCTTTTTCGTGTGATGCTTTGGGCTTAAGTGAGCAGCTTTATTTTTCTTATGATACAAACAAATATCTTAGAACAGCACCCAGTTAAAAGAAGAAATGTTCTGTGCTGCAGGGGGGTGTGCAGGTTATGGATGGTGCTGGTGATCTGAAGGGCTACAAGAGGCTTCTCCTACCCATCATCTCCCTGCCCAGGGGGGAAGGGACCTATAAACCTGGTGCTGTCCCTGTCCCCAGGCTGGGGGTCACAGGGCCACGGGGCTTGGGCTGTTCTTCCAATACTCAGGGATTGAGGGATCTCGTGGTAAAGCAGGAACTAATTCCTGGCTTGTTTCAGGTAGCCCCAGTTCCCCACAGTGTTCCCAGAGAGCCTCTTTGGGAACTGAAATGCAATTTGGCACCAGGAATATTTTGTTTGAACAGCCGAAAAGCATCTTAATTTTTGATATGTGCAGTGGATACTGATATGGCAGAACAGGGGGAAGGAATGGCTCTGTGTGCTTCTGACTCCTGGGTAGGGGTGTTGAGGAGGAGGTGTCTGTGTGGGACCTTCTGAATGAGCATCCCTGCTTACCAGGGATGCCCAGGAGTGCCTCTCCTTTGATCCCCAATGTTCAGGAGCTTTATTTGGGAAATGCTGCTGTTTAATTCCTGTGTCAGGTTTGGGGCAGAGCCCATGTGCCCTCAGGCTGGTGCTGACCAGGCAGAAATCACCTGTGACCAATTTTGCTCCCTTAAAGCTGCAGCAGTTTGAGGTTAAAACCGTGGGGAGATGGCAGAGGGTGTCAGGCAGGAGGAACCCAGCCCCCATTCCCTTCCCCCAGAGGCAAACTGGTGGCCAGCAGAGCAAACAGCTCTGCTTTGCTTCCTGATGGAAAACGCAGGAGGAATGAGAATCAGAGCTGCACGGGGAGGATCAATCCTAATGCACTTATTTCCTTCCATGCAGCTGTGAGTCCTGACTCTGGGTACATACATAAACACCTCTCTGCTGCACTGAATAAACTCATAAATTATTCCTCACGTATAAAATGTGTGGGTACAAAATGATGGGAAAGTTATTGGATGTTATTTATAATGAAGTTATTAACATTTACAGAGAGGGTAGAATGTGCTGCTCTGGATGGTCTGGCGTGGCAGCCCTTAGCACATCAGAGTTTAGGTATCATAAAAAAATTTCTGTGGATGGCAGCACATCTGCAGTACTGGAGTGAAGAATATAGCGTGAGCTTTGTAAAAATCCAGCAAAAATTGAGTTTAAAAAGGCTTTGGAGTCATTACAGTGCTGGTTCATGAGGGATCTTTGCCAGGTTCATACCAGTAAATAGTCTGTACAGGGCTGTACTGTTCTAAGGGAAAATTCACTCTATTACTTGTAAAGTTGGGAGCCTCAGCTCCTTCCTGTGCCCACACATGTTCTGCAGCTCTTGGAGATCAGGAGGGAAAAATGTAGTTCAGCCAAGGACATGTTCTTCTGTTTGAACATCTCTCATTTTCCCTGTTCCCATCTTCTCCCTGTGTTCTCTCTAATCTTTTTTCCTGCTCTCAATGCCTTCCACTTTCAGGAGGGGCTGAATTAGCTCAGTATCACTCTTGTAAAGTGGGGGAGAGGCAAAATGAAAAATCCAGTCAATAAGGATGGAATTATGTACGTTCAATATGTAATGACTGTACTTAAGATGTACTTAAAGACAATGAGCAGCACCTTCATTACTGTGTTACTGCTTCTGACAGCAGTTACCCCATCACCAGCAAATAAATCCCAGAATCCCATTAGATAATGTGTGGGTTTTCTCTCACAAGTATCGCAAAAATACCCTAAAAGCTAGGAAAAAAATTGACCAAAACTGCAAATAGCAAAGAAATTCTACAACCAAGACCTTGTTCTTGGTAACTTGTTCTTGGAAATATCAAGAGATCTCAAAGGCTTTTACTCAGCACTGGTGTTTGTCACAGGACAGGGAATTACAGCTGGAGCAGTGGCTTAAGGACTGAGCTTTGATCTGTTCAGCTCACCCTGCCTCTTATTTGAGTTCCTTGTTCATTTTTTAATTTAAATGTGTGCTTGACAGAAGTGTTAAAAATGTCATAGAAATAAATTGTCACTGATACATTTTTAAATTTGTTTGCTGTAGAAGAACTGTTGGCAGGCTCAGAGATTTTCTAACCCTGAAATCCATCAGGGATCCCAGTGAGGAGCTGGGATTTGCCACATTGTTGGGAATTAGCCCAGCTCTGCATCTCCCATGGGATGGAGGTAGGGAAGCAGCTCCAAGAGCAGAGGATGGGGAGATGGGGAGGGAGGATGGTGCTGAGGTGGTGGTGGATGCAATGGAGCTCCCACTCTTGTTGCACATGGCTGGACATATGGACTAGAACTGGAGAACTTTTGGGCAGAGATTTCAGCTAAATCTGACAAATATGTGCCTGACAAATAGCATTGCTCCTGACAACTGCGAGGTCACCAGCAATTGGTAGTTTGCATATATTTGCATACACTTTTCTCCTCCTCAGTGCAGAGAACGTGTCAATACAGAGGTGATTTTTGCAAGGACTTGATGGGTGCTGCTTCTGGAGAAGGACAAGCCCCAGGCAGAGATGTCTTCAGCAGCACAGCCTGGCCACAAAATCCTGCTCAAGGCCAGAAATCTGAAGGCAGAAGCCCAAGGCCCATTGTGAGACACACCTGGAGGTGGCAGGCTGACCCCAAGGCTGATCCCAAATGCTCCCCAGCCCCTTGCTCTTCATGTCTCTTATCTCGGTGCCATGGGACCCTGTGCCAGCCACAGCCTGGGTGGGAGAAGGACAAAAAGAAAGCTGGGTCATGCCCATCACATCCTGGCAAATATCCTTGCCCGTGCTCCCCAAAGTGCAAAAAGATGTGAACTGGTGCCTTGTAAGGTTCTTGAACAGGGATTTTGAAAGTATTTTGATGCCTCAAAGTATTTCAGTAAACTGCTGCCACGGCCCCTATCCAAACCCATTTGAGCCCAAATCATAATGAACTGTAAAAGAAAGGAAATGAGAAAATGTGAGGAGTGCAGCTGGCCTCTTGCTTTGTAGCTCAGATCTACACATTGCTGAGCACAGTTTTGTTACTTACCCTGGGAATGTGAGTGTGCATGTATTTTGCTTGGTTATTGCTGTTTCTAGCAGGAAACAGCCCTGCCACAGGCAGAACCTGCCAGTCCCAAACCATCATTATTAGTGGATCAGTCCCAGTGCCAGGAGGAGCACATTAACACCTCAGTTCTCAGGTACAGCTCTCTGGCAGGCAGTGTGCTGAGCTGCACTGTGCAGCTCCTAATGCCCCACAAACTGCTGCCCAAATCCCTCTGGGGGATCACTCTGAAAGCAATGCTGCTCCCAGAATGTTATTACCCACCTGCTCCTCTTGCTGTTCTCCAGGCTGGGTCTGGGTCTCAGGGCAGCCCTGGGGACACAGATGTGCTGAGCATCCTCTGCAGCAGTTTGGGACCCTCCTTCCCCTCCGGGGCTGCTCCCTCTCTCCTTCCATCCTCTTCCTCTGGGCAGGGCTCAGTGTGCAGGCAGATTTCCTCTCCAGCTGACACAGCCCATGCAGTGCCAAGATGTCCTGGAGCTGTCACACCTTCTGGAGCAGTGTCCTCACCCACCCAGCCCCTGCTCCCTGCCTGCCCAGGGGGCTGCAGGTGTCCCCTCTGACACCCCTGGGGCCCTGTGCTGCTTTGTGCCTTTCCTTTCCCCTTGCACCCACCTCAGAGGGTGATGGGGGCACAGCCACCTCCGTGCCCAGCCTCCAGCCCAGGGACCTGACCTTGCTCACCACCAGATCTTGTTGCTAAATGCTGGGGGGGAATTTGCCTTCCCCATCTGCAGCCCAGGGCTGGTGACCCAGGGCTGGACTGCCCTGCCTGCTGCAGCTCTCTGGAGGCTGGCAAAGGGGAGGCTGGAAGGCTTTTCTTCTGGCTGTGTCTGTGGGAATAGCTCTCTGGAGGCAGGAAAAGTCAGGGCTGAAATAATTCCCCACCTTAAAATGGACTTGGTGAAAAATGTGATTATTTCTCCCCAGGAGGCTGTCAGGCTACTGCTGCCAGCTGCAGCCCTGAGTGCCAGGGTTATCAAATACACTTGTCAGGGGAGGGGGTGGGTTTTTCCTCCGAGCTGAAGTACAATGTTCTGCCATTCTCTGGGTTTTGTCGAGCAGCAGCTAAAAGCAGTGCCTTTGCGAGGATCAGAGAGGTTTTTTTTTTCCTTGAGCTGATTGAACATCTTTCCTGTTAAACAGGAGCAGGGAGACGTTTGCAGAGCTGTAAAATGGCACAGCAGTGTGTACAACACCACCAGTGCTTTTGGCAGGGGGTGTGATACTTTAGGTGCTGTGAATCTGATATCAGAGATGGCTTTATAGAGAATATCTGCACATCTGGAGCCACAACTGGAGGGAGGATGCTCCAGACAGCTGGATGTTACCTGACCATTCCCACTGAGCTATTCCAGGGTTGCTGGGCATGCTGCTGAGTGCACTTGAATTGCCTTGAGTGAAAACCTCAGCTTGTTTTAGAGGGTTTGGTCTCCTGTAAGCATATGGGAACCCAAGAAATATTAATGGAGAGGCATTTTGGATTCTCTGCTTTCTTGGGCTGCAGAGGCAAGGAAAATTCTAACAGCAAATGTATGAGTTCACAGAGGAATCATAAATCTACGTGTCAGCTGAAACCTCCCTTTCTTCCCCAAAGCTGTAGGGAGGGCCTGGCACACGTGTGGCACCTCACCAGGTGACACCCATTGGGGTGGCTCAAAGGGTGTCAGGCAGGAGTTACACACTGGGGTTAGTTATGCATTGGAATGCATTTATCACTGGAATTTATACATTGGAAATTATTTATACATTAGAATTTAGTTATGCTCTGGAACTTATTTATCCATCTCTCCCTTGGTGCTAAGTTTAGGAGCCTTCCCAAAGTCTGGCTGGGGGCTCTGGGAAGGTGCTGGGGGCACAGCTGTCCCCGGGGCCATTGCACTCCCCATGGAAATGGGGCTGAGGTTGTTTTAGGGAAAATGCAGGGTGGGATCCAGGGGGCAGGAGACAATTCCCTGGCAATGCTGAGCAGCCCTTTCTGCTGCCTCTTTCCGGGGGGGGCTGAGCCCCTGGCTCAGTTCTGGGCCATTCTGGCTGCTCCTTATCCCATCTAATCAGATCCCAAGGGCAGCACTTGGGATGCTCCTCCAGGCCCTGCCATTATGTCATTTATTTTCCAATATTATCCCAGACAGAAATAGAGCAGCATGTAAGGAAATGTGGATGCTTTGTACGAGAGGGTCATGATAGATAAAAATGATAATGGGTGCTGTAGTGCCATAATCAAAGTCTAATTGTCTCATTAATTAAGAGCAATATTCAGTTATGTATTGGGTCCTAGAGTGATGAAGACTCAAATGCCTGTGGATTTATCTTCCCTCTCACAGTTCTCAGCCAGGCAGAGCGTTTCGTAGAGGTCAAACAGTTCAATTGCTGCTTTAAAATACAGTGGGACCTGAGGCATGAATAATCATGGGACACTGTCACACAGCTCTGCATGCTGGGGACACCTCCTGGGGACCTGGGGGACACCTCGGGGGTCCCAGATCACTCTCCTTGCGTTGATCCCCAGGTGTTTAAAGGCAGAGAGCTCAAATCTCTGGTGTCCCATCCCTGGGTTTTCTGCCACTGCCCAGGATGGTTTTACAAAGTTCCCTGCAAGGCCTGGTAACTCCGTCACTTCTGGGGTAATTAGATCAAGATTCAAGCAATTTGCTGCAGGCCCTGAGCTCAGATCATCCTTCACAGGTCTGTGTGCAAGAGCTGTCTTTAAATTAGATTGTAATGAGCTTGGCAGCACTATTAATAATATGGCAGAAGATGGGAGAGTGTGGGTTTGTTTTGTTGGTGTAATGTGTGCTGCTCTGGCTGGGGCCAAGGAGGTGACTGCTGCAAGAGTTTACTTTTTTTTAATCATAAAAATCAAACAGTAGGATATATGTGAGTTTCTAAAAATTAAAAATACTCGAGGTCCCTTACAGCACTAAAGTGGGTTTAACACTGGGAGGAAGCTTCACGAGGTGTTTCAAGATGGGATTATGCAGTCAAATGTCCAGCTGGGTCCCATATAAATGTTGTTTCTGGTTGTAAAAGTGAGCATTTCCCTCCCTTCAGGCAGGCTGAGGTGCACCAGCAGGTCTGGGAGGACACGAAGCCACCAGGGACCTTCCCCAGGGCTGCTTTAGAGCTCTGGTTGATGGCTTTGGCAGGGAAAGAGAGAGCATGGGGGGGAAATCTGCTGCTTGCCAGTGCAGGAGGGGGACAAACTGTGGCACAGGGTTCCCAAGATGTCCTGAAGCACTGGGGAGGAACTCGCAGTGTCTGGAGATGTGGTGCTGAGGGCCAGGGGTTAGAGGTGGCTTTGGTTGGACTCCAGGATCTCAAAGCTCTTTTCCAACCAAACTGATTCCATGATTCTGTGACTCAATGAATGCAGCTGGGCAGAGCAGGGCTGGAAGGAGGAGGAGGAAGGAGCTTGGCAGCCCTGTGGCAGGTCCCATGGCCCTGGAGGAGGGACACAGTGGGCCTGGGAGGACATCCCAGGGGTGCAGAGGGGACAGGCTGCAGGCTCTGGGTGCCCAGCTTCCATCCAGGGGTGATGGATGGCCTGGGGAGCACCAGGACCCTCTGACCTGTGTCCTGCCTCTGGTTCTGTATAGTGAAACCTGTAGGCAGAAAGGAAACATAAATGACACTGATTCTTCTTTTCTTATTTCAATTTATATATTTAAAAAATTAAAGTGTGAATTTTCACTTTCTGGAGCACCTGGGAAGACGGGGGCATTTCATGGGCTGTTTCAGACAGGCTGAGCCCCAGATGCTGCTGGAGGGTGACTGCATCCCTCAGAGCATCCCCATCTCTCCTTGCTTTTCTTCTGGTAAAAACATGGGAAAAAAAAAAAAGAGAGAGAGAGAGAGAAAGAGAACATAAAGAGAAATGCTCTTTGCTTTACCCTTCTGTAAAGAACAAATGCAAACGTAGGAGTGGAGCACCTGGAGATGGTGGGGGTGCAGGTGGGGCTGGGTTTGGGGCAGGGGTTGGTCCCAGGGAGGAACCAGAAGTGAGGAGAGAATCTGAGGACAGCAGAGCTGGGGTGTGCAGTGACCTCCAGAGAGACCCCCCCAGCCCTTTGGTCTGGCACAAACCAAACCTCCTCCCAGGTGTCTGGATGGGCTGAATCTTGCTGATTGCCTTTTCTCACTTACAGGGATAAATATAGATTCAGGGAGGGTGACAGACAGTAAACTAAAATTCTAAACCCAAGTGTTTCTTTGCAAGTTTGTGCTTCTCCTTGCTACGAGAAAACATTGAGAGCATCCAACACTTGGGATGCTGAGCTGGATGGGTGTGGGAGAAAGCTGGGGCTTTTTGGGAAGCAGAAAAGATTCCCCCAGGTATCTGGGGAGAGGCAGCAGCATCCCAGGCCCCTAGGCAGCCCGGGCTTTGGCTCCTACATCCTCCCCGGGGCAGCCAGTGGCTGAGGCTGTGGGGAGTGCTGGCCCCTGCACACCCAGGGCAGCTTTCAGCTCTGCCTCTGCTATGCTTTTATCTTACCTTTCATCACACAGCCAGTAAAAAGATAACTTGGTCTTTCACAGCTTGACCTGAATCTGCAAGGCTGGCAGAAGTAAACATCTTCTGATTTCCACCCCGAACGATTTGATATGCAGCTTGGAGACAGGCTAAAAAAAGAATCCTTTCATCTTCATTTCCTGAAGTCGTTTTTCTATCATATTCTCAATTCCTAGATAAAACCCCAGACGAATTTATTGGATTAAGGATGACCACAAACAACCCAGAGTGTCTCCCCATGACATTAATATGCTGGTAATTGATACATTGGGTCTGTGTTCTGCTCGTGAGGTTGGGATCACTGCACCGTGGTGCAGACTCTCTCTTCATATCTCCCTGTGCATACGTGCACAGGTGTGTGTTTATCTCGAGGGGCAAAAATCTATCAGAACAGTCAATTATCCTCCTCCCTGGGGACAAATCCACCCGTTCCATCATTGCTTCCCTGCAGAAGAGAAGCCTGGCCCAGGCCCACGCCACCGAGGTGCTCTCAATTAGATGAGAACCCAGCCCCCATCAGGGTGCATTTCCTGACATGTTTTCTACCTTATTCTCAGAACTCTGAGGAAGCCCTGGTGCACTGTCCCAGCAGAAACAGACTCCTTGCCTACCCAAAATGATCCTGAATGGCCCACATAAAGATGTTCTGTCCAGCCCCATCAGGGCTTCGTTTTCCTGTGGGGAAAATTAAAACTCTGAGGAAAAAGAGGAAGCATGATAAAAAGGAGGCAAGTAAGATCAAATTCATGATAAAATCAGGATAAAAAGTTCTTCACTCAATGCTGCCAGGCAGGAGGTGGATCTGATTTTCACTTTAAATAGACTCTGGCTCTAGCTCTTATTCTACTATTTAAGAACAAGAATAATTACTATAGTAACCTCGCAGCCTAATAGTACTCACTGCCTGCAAAAGGAATCAAGCCTACAATTAGACTTGGGGTGGAATAAGGAACTTCTTCTTACAAGTAAGTGTGTCAATATTTTGTTCAATAGGTAGGTTATTATCTCTGCTTCAAGGAGGAAAAACGGGGAGACTAAGTGTGGTTTTTAATCAGCGACACATCTAGCAGGGTATGAAAAAAAAAAAACCTTTTAAAAATACATTATTCCTGGGTTGCTCTGATGTGACCTGATGTGACAGCACCCGTGTCTTCTCTGTCATAACTCAGACTTTGACACCTTGAAATCCAGCTCAGGGTTGGCTCCTAAGGATGGTTCCTCCTTCCTGTGCTGCCACCAAGAACAGGGGAGTTCTGCAGGTGCAGGGAGCAGGGGTGCAGTCACCTCTGGAGCCCTCAGCATCATGCAAATATATTCCAGAGAAATCCTCCAGCAATTTCAGGCGTGGAGCTGGGGTGCTGAGGGCCGTGGGTTCTGGTGGCCTCAGCAGAGCTGGGTTAATGGTTGGACTGGATGATCTTAAAGGTCTTTTCTAACTGGAACAGTTCTCCCCTTGCCTGCGAGGAGTTTGTGTGTTGTGCCTGATTCCCCCAGGAGGGCAGGGTCTGGGGATTAATTGCAGTGCCTTCTCTTCCTTGTCAGCTGGGGAAACAAGGACTGAGAAGCTGGGAGGGAGCCAGCTCCTTCCTGACCTTTGCTGGTAATTAATCATGAAGCAGGAGAATTTGTTTGCCTGCAGCCTTGAGCAGTGGTTGGGAATGATCACCTCGAGGTGGGCTGGGGTGCTGGCTTGTCCTCTTCTTGTTTCACTCAGCAGTAATTTTCCTGCCTAACTCTGGCAGCTGAAATTACATCTGACTTGAGCTTCTTGGATCTCCACAGTACTGAACACCAAAGAAAATTAGAGGATGGTGAATTTTGCATAATTTCACTCGTACTAAGACTTTCCAATTAGCAAGGCATAAATTGATCCTCTTTGCTTTAATATCTTGGGCTTTTTCCCCTGCATACAGATAACAGCTGAGTTTTAATTCGTTTTAATTCTATTACCATACATAACCATCATGCACTGTGATAAGTATCTCTCCTGTACACAACTGCCTTTGAGAACTACCCTTCAAGTACTTATTTAACCTTGTTGTCAATAGAAATAATAGCATTTGCTGTATGTGTTTATTTTGCCTCGTTTATAGAGCAAATTAACTTCTTTTACACAAACACACCAGTGTTTCTTTTCTCTGTTGACACTCTTCCCAGCGAGGCTCCACTTTCCAGGTTGCATTCCCCAAAGGTTTCCTACACCTCTCAGTGCACTACTCAGCACATGTGAGCAGGTTTCTATTCTCAGTATTGTATCTAATATTAAATATGACAAAGTTTTACTGAGGTGAGTGGGATTGGGTTGGTACAGGAAATGCAGTGTGCTGAGATTATGAGGTGGATGAAAATTCTCTTTCAGAAAAGAAATGCTAAGTTCCTACATAGAAATGCATGTACTGCATTATGTGTGCTATATAATGCTAAAAAGAATGAAAGGTTTTTTATTGTTATTTCCAACTCCTTTTGGCAGCCTTTTTATGTGTCTTGCTGAAAAAATTACGCAAGCTAAACCCGAGCACACAAAAAATTCTCCAGTGCCAGTGGTGTTTTTCTTTACTATGGAAATAAACCTCCTGCAGCTGATAGTAGTTGCAGACTAATGATAAAAAAAGGAGCCAGTTTCTCAGGGTGGGGGTGTTCTTGCTGGGATGTGCCCTTGGAGCTCACCAGGGAGTGGGAGGATAGCAGGCAGGGGTGGGATGGGTGGGATTGATGCTGCTCGGGGTGTCCGTGGGATGGGGGGACACTGCCCAGGGGGTGCTGAGCTCTGTGACCCCCACACTGCCTCCAGCAGCCCCACTGGGGTCTGGGGCTTGGGGATGGGCTGGGGACACCCCCCAGCTGGGCTCTGGTTTGTTCCCTTGGGGAAAGGACATCTGGGAGGAAAGAGGGGATGAGGGAACATCTACTGGGACGGAAAGAACTTCTGCTGGGCTGTGCAGCTTGGGCAGTGAGGTGGAAAATGCCTCTCTGGGGTTTGGGCTGTAACAGGAGGAGTCTCAACAAATCAAAGTAAATTCTGGGTGTAGCTGAAATATCTCCAGTAAACACTGGAATGGTGCTGGGGGAAAGGAGAGAGAACCCAAACTCGTGGTGCAGGCACAGACTGTAGGAGCCCAAGTGGCACCTTCTGCAGGGGCTGGGAGAGCTCAACATCCCTTTTATTGAAACTGAACCTCTGAAGCTTTGTCTGGGTGCTGCAACTTTTTCTCAGCTCTTTCTCTGCCTTTTCGCTAAGGGAAGAGAACAAAACTCTGTTCTCACAACGTGCATTCTTATCTCTTGGTTCTCCGTGGCTTCTGGAAAGGCACTCTTGTGGTTTGGGGATTTTTTTCCCTTTCCATTTAAAATTTAGAAGTTTCTGAAGTGTTTTTCTGCAAATAATTAAGCATGTTCATGGATTCCTGGGTCTTCACCTCTTGTCACAGAAAAAAACAAAATGGAAAATATAACCATATGGAGGAGGCAGTAATAACAGGATAAAATACTGTTGACCTCTTATCACTTTCACTTGAAATTAGCATTTTTTTTCCTCATTTGATGCACTGTCATTACAGGGCATGTGTGTGTTTTAGTATTTTTATTAATAAACATGGTAATTTAACAGCCAGGTTAATGGCAGTTTTAATGAGAGAGAATATTAATTGGGCAGGCAAGGGGATCTCTGGGTGGCTGCAGGGTTTGTTTTTTATTTTTTTCCTTGGAATCTCACTCACCCTGTCCTCGAAAATCCACAGCATATGTGGCAGGGGCTGGGGGGTTGCTTCAGTGTTGACAGCTAATGCACACAGCTTGTGCTGTTTGCCTGGGATCCTCCCAGGCAGCCCAGGGATGCACAGACTGAGGATCTGGGAAGGTTTGCACCAAGAGGCTGATGCTCAGACAGACAGACAGACAGCCTGCCCATCTGTCTGTCTGCTGCAGCCAGAGCACAAGGACACAAAGCAGGGCTCAGGATGCTGCCAGCTCCTCTCCCTGCTCATCCTGGGGGGCTCAGGGGGACCCCAGCTCTCTCCTTACCCACCCCCTGCTATCTCTGCTGGTCTCACCGGGCAGGGGGACGTGGCCAGACCCCAGCCCCTTCCCCTCCACCAACCTGCAGCTGCTTCAGGCAAAGCAAACAGAGATCACACCACAAAAATCCCCCCTCCCAGCAGGTTTGTGGAGCTGCTGGTGCTGAGCAGGGGGCAGCCTGGCTGTGGAGACCCCCTGGGAGAAGGAGGTGGAAATCCTCAGCTCCTGGGAACCTGTGTGCAAAGTGATGGGTTTATGGGGATGGTAGCAACCTGCAGCTTGCACTGCAGAGCAGTTTTTACAGGGCTGTCTTAATGCTGCCACCAGGACATCACAGACCATCGTGGGGCTCTCAGCTTTTCTGTAAGCCTTGCCTTTAGCTTTGATGCTTTTCTTCTGAATTCCAAAGTAAATCTGGTTTCCCTGTGTTGGTACCATGGGGACAAACCCAGCAGGAAGGCAGCAGTCAGGGAGATGTCTGTATCAGGTCACCCATCAGGTCTTGTGCTACAGGTCAGTGGTTCTTGTTCCTCATGGAAAGCTTTTGCTGACTTTTTGCAGTGAATTAAAGCAAGAGAAAATTACCCAATGGAGGAGTAAATGAAGTGAAGTGTTCTGAATTCTTCCAAAGCGAAGCAGATCCATTTCACTTCATCCTAAATCAGGGCTTCCCATTTGGCTACTGAGCAGAAAAAAATAATACTGTTTGCTCAGAACTGTTTGAAACCTATTTCTGCTTCCCACCTCTGTGGGTGACACCCAAGCTACCTCCCAGCAACCTGCCCACCCTAAAGAATCACAGAATGCCAGCTTGGAAGGGACCTCAAGGATCATCTTGTCCAACCCTTCCAATATTATGGTTTATTAAAGGGAACATGGAGACAGACACTTCTCCAAGAAGTGTGTGCAGCAGTTCACAAACCAGTGACCTCTTTTCCCAGTCCCCCTGCAGCATCTGGGATGTTTCCCCAGGAAGTTTTCTCCCCCTGCCCTGGGGGGATGCAAAAGCACCAGAAACCTTCACAAGGACAGGAAGTCTTTTGGATACATAAAAAAGACATGAGGAGAAGAGACAACTGTTGGGAAGAAGTTGGGTTTGTGTTTCAGCAGGTTCAAACAAGGCTTTCTCAGAAATCTGTGGTTTAATCCAGTGGAGGATCCCCTTCAAAGCTTGGCTTTCTCTGGAGCTGTGTGACATCAAAGCAGACTCACCCCTGCAGCTGATCAGAAGGCAGGAAAGGAGCTTCAAGTGAAATGCCCAGAAAATTAGATTAATCAGAGCTGATAAGAATCAAGTGAGACAATTCTGCAGTGTGAACATGATGGAAAATTGTAAGATAACTGATAAAGTATTCCAATGACAATATCTGATTAAAATAAACAAGTTATTATTTTCACAATAATTTGTTTAGCAGTGTCATACTATGCTCTGAAGGAGAGAAGACAAAAGGATCTTTGTGATCTAATTACTTTTAAAAATCCTATTACCATAACAATTTGATCCAGCTGTTTCTGAGGTGTCCCTCTTTAGAGCACTCATCCATCCCTATGACAACAGAACTTTTAAAAAAATGCTTCCTGGACTCTTTTGGGGCAGAACATCTTTTGAAGATGTCCTGGCATGGTGCATAAAAAGTTCAAGAATAATTTGGGAGAAAAGTAAGTTCAGAAAATCCTCTAAGAGAAGGCCTGAGCCTGCAACACAAATGTGAAAAACTCCTTCAGGTCTCAGTTACACAGGATGGCAGCAGGAGGCCCTAAAAATCTAATTTTAGCAAAATGCCAGGTGGAAACGAGGCACTGCCCCATGGTGAATAATGTCACTTCCCTGTTTCCTAAGGACACACAAATTAAAGATGCCCAACAGTTTCTGCTCCTTTCATTTTCTCATTGAGCATTTCCATGGATAGATATTCCTCTGGAACTCTCAGCACTTCATTTTGAGCATTTCTGAAGCAAAGGTTCAGTTTTCTGTTCAAAGATTAATCACGTCGATGCTTTTTCCCAGGAAGACAGCAGAAAAGGCCAAAACAACCAAATGCAATTTCCAGCCCTTCAAGTAGAAAACCTGAAGCTCATTGGCTTCTTAAGGTGGCACCAGAAAATGTGGGATTTCTATGGAATAAAAGCAACCCCCCAGCTGTGCTGCTCTGCTGCTCTGCTCAGGAGGAGGTGGGGGCTGTGGATTTACTGCCAGCTCAGGCTGGGGATGTGCAGCACTGAGACACCCAGGGCTGGGAGGCTGCATCCCTGGGAATCAAAACCAAAGATGTTTTATTTGTTCTTCAGAGCAGAGAAAAACATCTGAAGAAAAAACCATAAAACGAGCTGTGAAAATGCCCATAAAATGACCAGGGAAATGCCAGAACCTATTAGAGGAAATTCACCAAAAGGATAAAATCATCTTTATGTGCATGGTGATAGGTGCTGCTCCCACTGCTCGGGCCTGGGGCTGGGCTTGGAGCTGCCTTTGGAAGCAGGAATGGAAAAGCCAGCAGAGACCAAGCCCTTTGCCCACCCCAGCCCTGGGACTGGGGGGTCACAGCCGGGACCCTGGGCAGCAAAAGCCTCAAAAGCCTCTGGAGGCAGCAGCAGCTCCCTGCTTCCTGCAGTGTTTTACAGCTCTAATTCCTGCCTGAGCAGGTGCCTGGACACAGCACTGCCTGCCCTCTGCCTCCTCTCCTGCTCCTCCTCTGTCCTGAGCTCTCAGGGATGGGGATGTTCCTCCTCCAGCATGGGCCTGGGGTGCTGCCATCTGCCTGATGCTCTTTGATGGAGAACTCGCAGGAAACACCCCAAAATGTCACGTTCAAAGGCAGGCAAGGTGTGTTGTTACTGTTCTGAGTCCCCTGTAGACAAACATAGACTCACCCGGGATAAAATGGGAACTGAGGCAGAAAATGCAGTTTTTTTCAGGTCTGTGTGGAAGCTCTTGGCCCCCAGGCTCACAATTCCCAGCTGGAGTCCTGGATAAGGGCAGGAAGGGAGAAGGGAAGGTTGTATGGGTTGAGCTGTTCAGGGGATAAGGGTGGAGGGGACAACCTGGGGACAGTCCCAGCAGCTCCTGCCCTGGCCAAGGCTGCTGAGTCTGCTGGGGTTTGGGGAGATGAATCCCAGTGAATCCCAGTGAATCCCAGCTGCCCCACGTGCTCACCTCCACCAGATGAGTTTGGTTCAGGGTGTGCTCTAATGAAGTGTGTTGCTATGGTGAGGCCAGTTTCAAGGCTGCCTGGTTAAAAAAATAAAATAAAAAAACACAGCAGATGAGTAAATTGTCCAAATCAGATCAATGAGAAACCAATTTCTAGTGGTGCACCAGGGTTTGTTTGGTTTTTTTTGCCAGTTTGGGCTCTGCTGAAGGAAGAACAGCTTGGGCTGGGAGGGCAGGGAAAGCCCTTGCTGGGTGTGGGCAGAGGAGAGGTGAAGTTCCTGCCCTGGGGTCAGAAACAGAGCCCCCTGAACAGCCAGAGTGTGTTGCTGGGGGGGGGGTCAAGGCATCAGGACCCCCCCTTGTTCCTCTGGCCCCCCTGGAGCTCCATCCCACCTATGGGGAGCACCTGGTGATGCTGCAGATTAAACCATCTCCTTTATCTTCCTCTCTAAGGTTCCTTAATTAACTTTTCTATTGTGTACCTTGATTAGATGGCTTGTCTGCCTCTGGGCTACTTCTCCCACTTTAGAACCTCCTTAAAATGCAGTCGCAGAGCTTCCCAAGTCATATAGCATAATAAAAATTAGTTTTAACAGCTTCAAGATTTATAGGAAATATCTTGCTGCACGTGCCACGAGCAGAGGAGGAGGCAGAGGAGGCCAACAAGCACTGGTGCTGCTCTGCACCAGTCCCTGAGCAGGGATTTGGGTGGTTCTTGCAGTCAGGGTCCAAAGGTCCAGCAGAACTTCCTCACCTGGCCAGGCTGCTGGGAGAGGTGGAGGTGTCTGCAGCACAGGGGAGCAAATGCAGAGCTCCTGCTCCCCTCTACCAGGCAGTGATGCAGCTAAGGCACTGCTGGGCCTGGGCATCTTCCCAGGGGAAGGCAGAAAAGAAAGAAAAAGGAAGCACAAGAAAGGAGAAGGAAGTCCCCAAACCCCTGAACAGTTTCCCTGTGCTGCTGCCATCACTCCCCACTCACACCAGTAAGAGCCCAGTTTAAGAGCCCAGAAACACTCTGGTGTTTCCTCCTCTGCCCGTGAGGCTTCAGTAGCAGCCCTGGTCCTGACCAGCCCATGTGGAAAGGTGAAGCCCAAGCTCAGAGGCAGCTGTCAGGGTTTTTTGGCTCTCCCCATGGAGCAAGGGCCAGGACAGAGCTGCAGTTTCTCTGGGGTGTGGGCACTGTGTGCTCACCTCAGATGCCTCCCCCCTGCAGGAGTTTGTTCTCTCCCAGCAATGTATGCAATTTCACCAGGTAAAATTGGAAATCCCACTGATGCATTTGCTACCTTGACAATATCATTTCTCAGTGTTTGACCACAGATTCCCATGAGCTTGTTCTGGGCTCAGGACATCACATCCCACACCACACCAGGGCTGCCTCCAATGGTGCCCTTGCCCTTTTTGCCCTGGCCCTGCTGCAATATTCAGTTTTTGCCCATCCCCTTCCCTGGGGTGCCCTGCAGAGCCCCCAGTCCATGGGATGCTCTTTGCATCCCTCCAGCTCTGTATCTGGACAGATTTACATGTACAGCACAATGAAGGCACCAAAGTGTCTTAAAAATTCAAGTGATGAGTAGTTCAAAGGTTATTTTAAGAAATATTAGGAATTGGTGGAGATAAATGGGTATCAAATCAGGGAGCTCCTGTGAGAAATAACAGGGGCTGTGAGGAGAAATCGTATCCACGATTTGAAAAATATTACCTGCTCCTAAACAATGCAGAATTCAGTCTGCTGGAGCCAGTGACCTACCCCAGCTTAACACTTTGTTGTCCTGAATATTCAAAAGAGGGAGGCTGAGGAATGTAAAGCAGAGAGCACATAACTAATAATAGGAGCACAACAAAAGAACAATCAGTTAAAAACAGTCAAACCAAAAAAAGTGGGTATTTCTTTGGAATGAGGAAATTAAATCCACTGAGCAAAGGTGTTGAAGAGAACAGCTTGGAGGTGGGAGCTGGTTTGGACAACCAGAGCTGGGTATCAGAGCACTGGAGTTAAAGCTTGGGGGCTGCAGACCCTGGGAACCACATCCCACATCCACAGAGATCCTCCAAGAGATCCAGGTTCCTCTGATCCCCCCACTCAGGGATAATAATACCTGGGAGGGAGATGTCAGCAGCACAAACCCCAGAGCTAGCAGGCAGTTCTCAGGCATCATCAGGATAATGGCTCCCAAGACAAAACCAGGCAGCTTGTTTTTTATCCCAAAATACCCCCGGGGGTTCGGCAGGCACCTGGGTTTTAATCCAGACATTGCAGACCCAAAGGAATTTCATTTGAGTGCAACAGGGAGTGGGGAAGGTTCTGTCTCATGAAAATTCATTGGAAATTACATTGATGCTGCTGGGAAGGCAGCAGCACGGAGCAGGAGAGGAGGCACTGCCTTGTCCAGCTGATGCCCTCACTCCAGTCTGGGTCTGTCCTGTACTGGGGGTCCTAAGAAAAAAGAAAATGGTCCAGGGAGGAGGTCCCAGAGGCTGCTGGTGGCTGTGAGATGGACCCCAGCTCATCCCCCCAGCCTCACCTCACATCTGAACATCCCTGTCTGGCAGCAGAGGTGGTGGGGAGGATTGTTGTCTCCTCAGAAAATCCTAGGAGAGCTCTGGAGACTGAAATGCTGAGGCACTTTTCCAGGGATGGGACCCGTCAGCTGCTGTGTTGGGCTGGGAGTGGAGTCCCAGCTGCAGGGACATTGGGTCACTGTGGTGCTGGGCCCTTTGGGTGGTACCAGAACCCCTGTGTGATGTGGTGCTGGGGGCCAGGGGCTGGTGCTGGCCTTGGCAGAGCTGGGTTGGGTGTTGGACTGGATGACCCTGAAGCTCTGTTCCATCAGACATGATTCTGTGGGTCTGTGCTGGGATCCCTCCCTCTCTCCTCTGTCCCTGCCCTCTGAGCCCAGCAGAGGTGGAAAGCTTGCTGTTATTTCCAGCCACAGACAAAACGTGCAGTAAACTGGGATTCATCCCTATCAAGAGAGAGTTTATTCTGACCTGAGATAAGGAATTAGAGTGACACTTCTTTTCTTCTGCCTTCATTCACAAAAAGCCTGTTTATACCATACTTCCCTGATCTGATATAGAAAGCAATCTATTTTTAACTACTCAATTTCAAATTGTATAATGTAATAATAATAATAATTAGCTGTATGATAATACATACTTCGTTTAAATCAGTACATACCTATTTTTTATATAAAGGAAAACAACTAATTGAGGGGCTGTGCTGCCAAGTGCAGGCAGGCACTGTGTGAAATGCCCCTGCAGTGACTGATGGTGCTGAGCACCAGCATCCCCTGGCTGCTTGATAAACGAGCCCAATCCCCACACTGGAGGTTCCCAGAGCTTTATCCCCCAGGATTATCCCAGGGGATGTCCCACCCCACACCTTGGCTCCAGCTGTGATTAATCCCTGTTGGGAAGGGTCTGGCAGGAGCTCTCTCTGTTGCTGCCCAGGCTGCTTTCCTGCTCCTGATGAAGATGATCCCTCATCCCCCAGCACCATCCATCTGACATCTGTCCAGGAGGAACTTCTTCCCTCACTGCTGCAATAAAGAGCAGCTCTATAATTGACTTCAGCAGAAGTCAGATCACCCCACACCCACACAGCTGAGTAAAAGATTGAAAAGAGAAGGAATGACCCCAATCCATTCTCCAAACTTCCAGCATTACTCTCTGCAGCTCAGGTCTTCTCAAACCTTGCCCCGAGTTTAAAATTCACAGCATGCTACAAAAAAAAAAAAAAAAACCAAAAACCAACAACCCCACAGAACCTTAAATGGCACAAATCAACAAATACAGAGATGCATTATCAAATTAAAGATTAGAAATAGAAATGTTTCTTGTAAAGTATAATCCTCACCTCGATCCGTGCACTTTAAAAAATCAATAATATAATGTGCAACAACCATGCAAGGCTTCTTTTTAATGACTTGTGTCTTAATAAATACCATATTCATTACAAACCTCCATCAAAATATATTATCTACACTTGCCCATGCTACTTCTCCTTGATTAGAAAGCTTCACCTTGCTAATGCATGAGAAATGGGGAAGAATGGAACAGAATACAAAAGGGCCACTTCTTGTTTGTCAGCTGCCTGAGTTTGCCCTTTTAAAGCAGATATCAAAATTTTAAATGTGATCTTATAATAGCAGCAGATTTCTCCTGGAGCCATCTGTGTCAGGTGCTGGGTGACTCCTGTGCTGGTGCTGGAAATGTCTCTGCCTGTTGGGGCTGGGGCTGGGGGCTCGGGCTGAGAGGGGCTCCTCAGTGCCCCCCTGCAGGGCTGCGAGGGTGAGGGCAGCAAGTGATGGGAAGTGACAAATGACTCCCCTGCTCCTGCCCGGGGAGAGAAGCAGAGAACTGAGGCAGCTCTGGTTGGGGAGGTGGGGCTGGCAGTGCCCAGGGTGTTGTGGGGCATCGTCCCCTGCCACAGGGATCTTCTGAGAACTCATCCCTGGGGATCCTGCTAACCCAAGGGAAGAGCTGCTGGGACTTGCTGTGTCAGGATCGTGGCCCTTGGCACCTCTCCCAGCACCAGGATCCCTGGGCATCCCAGCAGGGATAAGGTGAGCTGGGTGTGCCCGTGTCCAGCAGGAGTCCTGGCAGGGACTGTCAGCAGCCTCAGTGTCTGCTCAGCCTCCAGCCTGAGTGCAGAGCAAAGCAGCCCAGAGTGAAATGTGGCTCCCAGGGGGTGCCCAGGCCATGGCTGGGATGGGGGCAGCTCCTGCAGTCATCCCTTGGGCAGAGCTGCTGCACGATGCCACTTGAAGCTGAATCTCTCACTGACAGCAAAGGTGTCCCCGAGGTCACTGCAGGGATGGTGTGCAGCCCCCATCCCAGCTGAGCTGCAGTGGGGTGTCCCCTGTGTCCCCTGTGTCCCCTGTGTCCTCCTGTGTCCCCTGTGTCCCCTGTGTCCTCCTGTGTCCCCTGTGTCCTCCTGTGTCCCCCTGTGTCCCCTGTGTCCCTCTGTCCCAGGGAGAGGCTGTGCTGGCCCCGCAGGGTGAGGATGGATTTGGGGTGTTCCTGCTGGTTCCTGCAGAGCTCCAGCAGTGCCTGGGTTGTTCCTCACTCCGTGGGATCTGGGAAGATGTGTGTGTGGCTGTGGCTGTTGTTTGTCCTCTCTGGTTTGACTCTGCCCATTACTGGGAGTAACAAACTCCCTGTTTGCTTACCTGAGAGCCACCTGACTCCATCTCTCTCCCCTCGTGATCCACGAGCACAAACACTGGGAGACCTAATTTCTTCAAGATATTTGCCAAAAGATTTAATAACGATTGGACTGGAGTTACTGAAGAGAGACAGCATGTTCTACCTGACACAGCACTGCAGACCCCTCTCCCCTGCTCAGCCTCCCATTGCAAACTGAATTCCACCAGATGAGCAAACTGCCAATAGCAGCTGTGGGAAACCCCAGCCTGGCTCCTGGAATATCAACATCTAATTGAAATTAAACATTATTGCTACCCACAGCATTCTGCTGCCTTCCTAAGCAAGGCCTTTAGAAACTCCTCCTTTTTCCCAGCAGGAGGAAACACCCCAGGGTGGTGTCTGGTGCCAGGGCCACAGAGCTGCTGCTCCCACCCTCACCCTCACCTTGACCTTCACCCTCACCTTCACCTTCACCTTCACCCTCACCCTCACCTTCACCTTCACCCTCACCTTCACCCTCACCTTCACCTTCACCTTCACCTTCACCTTCACCTTCACCTTCACCTTCACCCTCACCCTCACCTTCACCTTCACCCTCACCTTCACCCTCACCTTCACCCTCACCTTCACCCTCACCTTCACCTTCACCTTCACCTTCACCTTCACCTTCACCTTCACCCTCACCTTCACCTTCACCTTCACCCTCACCTTCACCCTCACCTTCACCTTTACCTTCACCTTCACCTTCACCTTCACCTTCACCTTCACCTTCACCTCCACCCTCCCCTTCACCTTCACCTTCACCCTCACCTTCACCCTCACCTTCACCTTTACCTTCACCTTCACCTTCACCTTCACCTTCACCTTCACCTTCACCTTCACCTCCACCCTCCCCTTCACCTCCACCTTCACCCTCACCTTCACCTCCAGCTGCAGCAGGGCCATGGGACATGGGTTTTCCCACCCTGGGACAAGCTTCCTGCATTCTCTGGGGAAGGGACAAACTGCTCTTCCCTCCTCCTCCCCATCCCAGGGTACAAATCTAACTGAACATCTGGGCAGAAGGTGCACATCTGGGTGAAAGCCCAGCGCTGGCTGCCTGGGAGGAGGGATGTGCCTCTGCCATACCCAAATGGCATTAAACCTGCTCCAGAGAATTATTATTTTTTTAAGTCTTCAAAAAAGAAAACCCAAATAAGTAAACTGTTATTTTTTCTGGAGGCAGTGAAGGGGATTAGTGCCAGTCACACCCCCTCCACTCGCATTTGCATCCGGCACTCTGGCAGCACTTGACTCCCAAATCATTCCAGTAAAGCGGAAAATTAATATTCTAATATGTTTGCTTCCCAGCAACTAGAAAGAAGTAAGGTGGAAGTGGTAGAGAAGAAAATGTTTCAGTATTAACTACGTATATGAATATTTATTGTAACTTGCCATCAGACATCTGCCTACCAGGGTGCCTGCTCACTCAGACGTGCTGTGAAACACTGGGAGCCCCAGCAGCAATTAGTTCCCTATTGTAGAGGAAAGAGGGCAACAATTAATTTCTGATAGTCTTTTGATTAGCTTTTACCACCATTTTTTGTTCAGGTATCCAGCATGCCTTGCAAAGTGAACTGGGGAGGAGGGGTGGATGAGGAGAGTCCCCCGAGAGCATGCCATGGGGACCAGGATGGGCATGGGGACAGCCCCAGGGACAGCCCCAGGGACAGCCTTGGTGAGGGGAAAGGAGACAAACACAGAGACATTTATGGTGGTGGCCATGGAGATGGCCACGGGAACACAGGTAGCCATGGGGCTAGCAGAGGAGGCAATGGCCACAAGGATGATCACAGCTATAGGGACAGCCACCAGGATGGCCACAGGGACAGCCATGGGGTGGCCACAAGGATGCCACAGGCACTGTGTCTGGGCTCTCAGCTGCCACCTACCCCAACCTCTGCTGCCACCAGGTTTCCCTGGGCTGTGCTTAGCTTTAGCTTCTGCTGTTTGGGGATACGAAGTGCCCAGAGACAAGAGCAGAGCAGCACAACCCCCCAGGCCTGTATCTGTGTTTGCTGGGTGTCCTGGTTTGGGAGGACCAGGATGGACAAAGCTGGCTGGGACAGCAGCAGGAGGTGCCAGGCTGCTGGGGTGGCAGTGACATGGGGAGCAGCTGAGCTCTGGGAGGAGAGGAGAGGATGGGCCAGGTGACCCCAATTGATCAATCTCAGTGCTCCTGCCCATGGGCTCAGTACAAAAAGGCTCCTTCTGGGGCTACTGTACTTCAGGGTCTGTCCCTCTTTCCTCACCACAGAAGAACAGAATTACCTAGGACCAGCTCTGAGACTTGTGGATTGTCAGTGGGACCCTGGACTTGGGCACCCCCATTTGCTGCCCAGGCCAGTGTGGGACTGTTCTGCTTGGGAAATAACTACCAGGGTGAGCTCTAATTATATATATTTATTTACAGTTGTATACATAGCTATGGTACCCCATGAAACCTCCCTGAGTTTTTCCTTGCAGCCTTTAAGTCTCTCTCCCTTACTCCCATCTTCATCTTCCCCTGGGAGGGCAGTGGGGAATGACAGAGCATCTGTCACCTGGTTACTGCCCAAAGCTGGGACACTCAGACCCTGCCAGAGGTCTTCCAGCTGCAGTGTGCTGCTTGGACACTTCCAGTTACCTGGAAATCCATGGATTCTTCCTTTCTGTAGGAAAAGCAGGTGCTCGTATAATACCGAGGGTGCATATGTTTAGAATTTTTTTGTTATTTATAAATATTTCTGTTCAGGGCAGACCCTTGTCTCTAACTTCTCTTGCTTCTCTTCCAGAGTAGCCTCAATGTTTATTGTGCCCGTTTGGGTCTTTGAAGTTCAGTTTTATGTTCATTTAATGATTTATGGAGAACATGTCCGGGGTATAAACCCCTCCTTGTACCTGTTCTTTACATATTATTTATCCTGCCCACCTGGAGCCCAGGTGAAATCCCAGAGGAGGGACTTGGGACAAGGGCCTGGAGGGATGGGATGAGGGGGAAGGGTTTGCAGCTGCAAGAGGGGAGATGGAGAGGAGATGGGAGGGAGAAATTCTGTGCTGTGAGGGTGCTGAGCCCCTGGGTGCCCAGGTTGCCCCCAGAAGCTGTGGCTGCCCCATCCCTGGCAGTGCTGAAGGTTGGATGGGGCTTGGAGCACCCTGGGCTGGGGGAGGTGTCCCTGACCATGGCAGGGGGGGCACTGGAGGAGCTTTAAGGTCCCTTCCAACCCAACCCAGCCTGGGGTTCCATGGTTTTCTTCTTTGTGCTGGAGTGGGTGCAGCAGACTCAGGTTCTGATGGGCACCTCCAGGCAGCAAATCCCCTGGGAAACACCCACACTGCCACAGGGTCCCACTTCATAAACTCAGGACATAAAATCTATGCTGAAAAGTAAGTTATAATTAAAATACAATCTAAAAAATTTCCAATCTTATGACGCTGTTCAATAATTATGGCTTATTCACAATTTTTCCCCACATTTTAATGTCTCCACTTTGTGATGACTGAATATACAGTAGGAGTGAATCACTCATTTCCAAGTATAAAACTTGCATATTGTAAGGCTGAATTATTCATATTATTCCTGTTCACCCCTATTTCTATTTACATTCTTGATGCTGAAAAATAATCTTCAAAGATGAATTTTAGCAATTAAAATTTGAAGACAGAGTTTGACAATGCACATTATTAAATCATCACAAGCCAGGACAGGCAAAATTAAAAATGTGACTGGTGTCAGCTGGCAGTGATGTTGGGAGTTGTTTCAAAGGGGGTCACAGTTGGCCAAACTACACTTAATATCATGTTTGGTGATTTTTTTTTTAATTTTCTTTTTATTTATTAAGTGTGCATGAGGGTGCTGGAGCCCCTGCATTCAATGCTGCCTGTGAGCCCTGGTGCCCCTCTCCCCCCTGGTTCCTCCTGCCCATACAGATGTGCATCCATCTCTGCAATAAAACCAGAAAGGAAAGAAGGAATATGGTAAGGAGTAGGATGGCTCTTTCATCCCTCCTCTCAGAGAGGAATGAAACCATCCTAAGGTTCTGTCTCCCAGCCCAGCAGTGGTTCCCTGCAGACTGGGACCTCCAAATCCTCCTGGAGGAGGGGGAAACCTGGGACCCTGGCATCCTCGTGGGCTTTCCAAAGGCTTCCTGAAGGCAAGGATAGGTTCCTCTGTGTCTGGAGATCATCCCTGCTCCCAGGATGGGGTGTGCAAGAAATGGGAACACTGCAGAAGCTGTAACAAGCCATGGAGGGAGGGAGCATTTTATGTAAATTTAATCAAAAACTCCTCAGCAGTAATTGGGTGAAGTGATTGGGAGAACTGATGGAGCACAACAGCCCTGGAGCCTGCTCCTCTCCAGGCATGTCTCTGGGGTGGCCCTGGTGCCTCTGCTCCTGACCCACAGGGACCTGGGCACCACCTGGGGCCAGGAGAGACAGAAACCAGACTGGCTTCTGCTTTGGAGATGTGGGACCTCCAGAGGGAAAGAAATGAGGATTTCCTGAGCCCTGCACCCAGCAGAAACTGTGGCAGGAGCAGGAGAGGATTGAGCTGACCTCTGTGGGGCCATCCTGAGCCCTGTGTGATGTGACCCCTGGTCCCCTTGGCCATGCAGACAGGGATGCTCTCCCTTCCTTCCCCCTGGGATGCTCTCCCTTCCTTCCCCTTGGGATGCTCTCCCTTCCTTCCCCTTGGGATGCTCTCCCTTCCTTCCCCCTGGGATGCTCTCCCTTCCTTCCCCCTGGGATGCTCTCCCTTCCCCTGCAGGCTGGCCTTACCTTGGAAGGGACCTCAGGGATCACCAACTCCCCTGCATACCTTTATCTGCTGGAAAACTCAATCAGTGTCACCATGAGCTCTCTTACCCCTCTCAGCTGCTGGGAATACCCACACTTACCCAAGAGCAGCTCCAGAGCAGGAGTGGGGATGGGTTTGGGCAGCTGGATGGCAGAGCCCGTGTCCCCTCGTGTGCCACCCCTGGGATCCTGCAGCCATGTCCCCATCCTTCCCTAATCCCCTCCTTTTTTCACCCAAACAGACTTTCTCTGTGCTCCACCTGATGATTAGCAGCAGATATTTGCTGCTAATGGTTTTTTACACCTCCATAATAATGCTCAGGAATACTGAAATCTCTCTGAATCTCTGGTAACACATAATACATTAATCATAAATAATTTATACAAAGATGTCCCTTTTTTTCAGCACATGTCAGCAGTGCCATAGTAACATCCTCTCCATCCAACACTGCTCTGTGTTCTTGGAAATAAGAGGGGGAGAAAAAAAAAGGGAAACTAGGTGAATATTCTCTCCCACTCAAGAGGAGAGAGCAGATTTCCTCAAGCCAGTGTTTTGGTACCAGTGCCAGGAGCAGTGAGAGCTGCTGGAGTGATGCTGTCCCAGTGTCTCTGACAGCAGATGCACTCCTGCTCCCTTCTACTCCATCCCATGGAAGTGTCTGGGTGTCCTTTTAATTAACTTTCTGCCATTAGAGCTGTTTTCTTCTGGATTATCTCTAACTCAGGAGTTCTCCTCCCCTGCCCCAGGTGCCCCTGAGCAGGCAGGCTCTGCCCAGAGCTCCTGGGGGTAGTGATGGAAGATTGGTACCAACTTTATGGTGAGTTTCCTGCCCTATGAACAGCAGCCTGCTCGGGGTCAAGGCAGCTGGGGGGTTCTGTCCCCAGTGGATGGGGTCAGGCAGAGCAGAGACCTGAGGGTCAGATGCTCCTGAGCCTGGAAAAAAGGCTTTTGTATCCCCCACATCCCCAGAACACCCACTGGACAGTCCCTTCCCCTCAAAGGCAGGCAGAGGCTTTATTTTGGCACAGGGCATTTTTGTGGAGTGAAGATTCCTGAAAGCTAAAACAATCCAGGAGCTGGCAGGCTGGAATTGCAAAGCCTCTCCTGCTTCTATCCACAGAACCTCTGGAGACAAGAAGTCTCCAGCCAGGGATGGAAATTCCCATCAGAGCTGTGGAAAGAGCTGATCTTTTTGTGCCTGTGACTTTCAGAGTCACTGCTTCAACAGACCTGAAGCTGGAAAGCTAAACTTTGTTTTCTTTTTATACTACCCATATCAACAAAAAAAAAAAAAAAAAAAAAAAAAAAGCCCCAGTCTTCAAACCTTTGGAACTTTTTTTTATACCAGCACTGGTGGGAGCTGTGTACTGGGGTGAAGAATAGTGGATGATCTTACAGTAGGTTTTAAATAGCTACTGAAACATAAGCAACCCTAATTAACATTCTTATGGCACTGGAATTATAACAAGAAAAGCAATTTAATCTGTAAAACTCCATTTGTGATGAACCGTGATGAACAGAGGAAGAAAAAGTTAAGGGGAAAACAGAAGAAGGAAAAAGGGGCAGAGGAGACATCTCCAGCTGTTCTTGAGTGGGGGTAAAAACATTCCTGAGGAGAAGCAAAAACAGGGCTTTCTCTTTGCAGGGGCTCAAGGTGCAGGTGGTTTACCTGCTCTCAGTTTGTATTTTCCACACTGAGCTCAGGTAATGCAGCTCCCTGAGGGCTCCTTGTCCAGGGCTCTCCACATCCCTACAAGCACAAGAACTTCAGGCTTTCCAGGGCCTCATTTTCCACCACTTGCTGGTCCTGGTCCTGGTCCTGGTCCTGGTCCTGGTCCTGGTCCTCTCTGCCACTCTTACTTACTCCTGGTTTGTCTGTCTGATGGAAACACACAGATGTAAATGTCCCAATATTTATTTTTAAACTTAATGCTGCACAGAAGGATTTCTTATTAACAGGAACACCTGGCCAGAGAGGCATTGCTCATTCTCCTGAAATACAGATTGATGATGATTGTGTTGCTTCTGCAGATGCTGCTGCAGTGTTTATTGAAGTGATGCCTTCCATGCACCATGCATCATCTCTAGCTAGAAAACTATATTACTCTTTAATAAATATTTTGCCTCTGATGTCTTGGTGTAAGGAGATTTATGCACTGATTACTTCTTTCATCTTATGTGTTGAAGGAGCTCCTGTTTACAGAGCCCCTGGCAGAGCTGCATGGATCCAAACTGTGCCAGGCTCCTGCAGACATTCCCTCTGCATCCCAGTGCCAGGGGGTCCTGTTCCAATGGCTGTGCTGGGGAAACTCTGCTGGGGACTTTGGGGGTCCCGGGGGAACCTTCCCTTTCCCCGGGTTCAGAAACCTGTTTATTCCCCAGTGCCCAAACCCTCCAGACCTTGGGAAGGGGTTTAGCCTTGGTTTGGATCCATCCCTTGACCATCTGCCCTGCTGGTTTCACAGAAGCACAGAATCTTCCTGTCTGAAATGGCAGCCTTTGCATTTCTTAATTAAATCAGGTTAAGCTGAAATGTTTAATTATTACAGCAACTTGCCAGCACGCTAGTCTTCATTATATCCTGTTGTTTGTTGGGGTTTTTTTCAATCATGGAACAGACACTGCATTTCCCATTGCAGATGTAATTAAGCAGCAAGTGCTACATCTTGTTAGGGAAGTGAGGCCCAGGCTGTCCCTGTGACACAGTATGAAAGACAAAAGTTTGTTATCAATATTTTTAAATGTGCTGTCACATTTAGACAAGGTTGTTTGTTTGGGTTTTTTTTATCCTGACTGATGAAAGTGGTTTCAAAGCACAGCAAAAAGACAGCGTGACACTCCAGCTGCAGGGACCACCATGGAGGAAAATAAATTTATCTGTCTGCCCTCCCCTCTCCCTGTCCCTGTCCCAGCAGCTCCTCTCCCCAGGGGTTCAGCAGACAGATGCAATGCATGGGGCTGGGATGGGGACCTCAAAGCCCCCCTGAGTGTGACAGCCAGCCAGGGAGCAGAGGTTTGGCTTGGAACACAGGGTTTGGTGCTCCCTGGGTCAATTACTCAAAGTCCCAGGTTTCATTTAGTGACCATTGATTTTTCTTTCTAATTTCCATGTGCAGAATAATGTTTGTCAGACTGAAGTTGATAGGAAAATGAAAAATTGGGTATATTTTTAGTTTGGCTAACAAGGCACTACAGGCCTGATGGGAGCTCTAACTGCAATAATCCCAGGTTAATGATCTCACTCTCACCTTTGGGTTAATCATACAGACAAACAGAGAGGCAAGTCCTGGAATGTGTGTTCACTGCTGAAATACTGGAGAATCAGAGTCGTGGAATGGATTGGAAGGGACCTTAGAGCCTCCCCAGTGCCCCCCCTGCCATGGTCAGGGACACCTCCCCCAGCCCAGGGTGCTCCAAGCCCCATCCAACCTTCAACACTGCCAGGGATGGGGCAGCCACAGCTTCTGGGGGCAACCTGGGCACCCAGGGGCTCAGCAATGAATTTCTCCCTCCCATCTCCTCTCAATCTGTCCTTTTCCAGTTTAAATCTTTTAAGGTTCCAATTTAAAGTTACCCATTCCCCTCATCCCACCCCTCCAGGCCCTTGTCCCTCCCCAGCTTTCCTGGAGCCCCCTCAGAGGCAGCAGAGGAGCAGCAGAGTTGGGTTCCCAGAGAGCTGTGGTGCAAACCAGTCACCCCCAGTGGCACCTGGAAGGGGTTCTGCCTTTCTCCTTGCTTTCTCATTCTTCATGTTTTACTGTAGATCAGGCATCATAAAAGATTTTTATATCATTTATTGTTTTCTGGGTGGAAATTAATTTACATACATTACTGCCAGGAAGTCCCCACTGGTGAGGTTCTTGCTAGGAAAAGGTTATTTGTAATGACCAAATTCGTCACTGTTTGGAATCTCATAAAGGTCGCAGTAGAAGGTTCCCACTTGCTTTAAATAAAACTCTGTTTTAAAAAGAAATATGCTTAACTTTCATTTCATAGAAATATCAAACCTGTTTGCACTATAATTTACTTTTTGAGCTCTTGACATTTACTCAGCTGCCTGTCTTTGGAGAACAATCTCTTGATTTGCCCGGGAAGTGCTGGTGATGACAAAGGGGAGGGTGATGCCACCTTCCCCAGGTTCCATCCAGGAAACAGCAGCTTCTGCCCATCCCCTGGGACACAGGAGCCACGGCCACCTCCTGCTGCCTGCAAAGCCTGGATGGGGAGCTTTTAAAGTCCTATTTTGTTTTTGTGGCAGACACAGATTGCACTGTGCTGTACATCTGGGGCCAGGTGGAGTTCAGACCTTGGTTGGACTTGATCTGAAAGATCCTTTCCAACCCAAGTGATTCTATGGTTCTGAGTCACCAGTGCCTGAGACTTCTGATTTTGTCACCCAGAGACTTCTGATTTTGTCACCCAGCTTTAAATGTCAGCTTCAGGTGGTAACTCGTGGGGTCACAGCAGAACAAGAGTTTGATCTCCCTCCTATCATGATCTCGGGGGGACCTTGGCACCCTTGGGTGGGCCTTGCTGCCACCCTCAGCAGCAGAGCCAGGGGGTCCTGAGGGGGTGGCACCAGTGTCCCATGGAGGGACTGAGGCTGGGGGCTCTGCTCTGCTCTGCTGGAAGAGACTTCTCAGCTCTTGACTGGATTATTTTTCCAGCAACCCGAGCCTTTTAGGCAGCAGCTTTTCCCAGTGCTTGCAGGTGCAATTGGGTTCTCAATCACCTCAGGATCCATACAGGAGGGCAGCCACCAGCACCTCCTGGTTAACCCTTTCCTCTGCCTACACCCTTGGGTTGTTCCTGCTCTCCAAAGAGGAGCCCTGTGCTGCCTGGATAAGCCTTCACCCTCCTCCTCCTCCTCCTCCTAACAGCTGACCCAGGGCCACCATCCCACCAGCCAGAGGTGGTGACATCTCCTGCTCCCTGCCTGCTCTCCCCAAAATGGCTGAGATGAGCAGTGGCACCGCTGGCACCCAACGTGGGGACCCAGGGACCAAGCTCAGGATGCCCCAGCTGAACCCATCCCAGGTGTCCCCAGGAGGTCCCATCCCGGGTGTCCCCAGGTGCTGTGCATTAGGCTGATTGGGCTGGGGCTGGGGAGGGGCTCTGGGAGCTCTGCTCTGCCCTCCCAGCCCTAATGGGGCTCAGCTGTGGGGCATTAGTGCTAATTGGAGAGGTAATGAGTTGGGGTTGTGCTGGGGCAGAACGCGGCAGTGGAGACGGAGGCTGCAAAGTGAGGAGGCTTGCTCAGGACTTTGGGACGGTGAGTACTGCACGATTATAATTTTTTTTTTAATTTTATTTGGATTTTTTTTATGGTGACTGAGCTGGGGGCTCAGTGGGACTATAAGTAACGTTCAAACTGCTTTTTTTTTTTTTTTTTCCTTGTTTAAGCGAGGGCTTTGTCAATATATCTGAATAAGGGCTATAACTAAAAAAAATTAGGTTAAAAATTTAGGTAGGATCAAGGTTGTGTGTTAGAATATAACTCCATAAGCATCTGGGGGCTGTGCTGTGCGTGCTGGCTGGGAGATTGTTCATTTTGCTGGAAAGATGGTGAAATGCTGGGCTGCTGCTCTCCTCCCTTAACCCGGTGGCATTCAGGGAGTTATATTGATTTGATTTGGAGTGATGTACAGTCCGGGAATCACGTCTGCATGTGTTGTGGGCTGGGTTCAGTCGGTACTGCGAGCACGTCGAAGGAGAAATAACTAAGGTGAAGCAGATGGATTCGGGATTGATCGGGAACTGGGTGCAACAAGTCACCCCCGGCCTTTTGTTCACAGCTACGGATGGGGCTCAGTGCGGAACAGGGCAGTGCTGGGGTGTGGAAATTAAAACAGTGCACGTGAAGCCATTTTCTGCTTATATCTTCCCTGACTCGAACGTTTTTTTTTGTTTTTCCTTCTCCCTCGTGCACTGATGCGAATAAAATCGGGGCACCTCTTCGGAAGGGCTGCGGGCAGGGGGGGTCCGGCTTGCCCCGGGCACGGTGGGGGCTTCTGGGCAGCAAAACCTCGGGTGAGGCCAGAGGGGCACCCGATAACCTTTGCTGCTTGGTCTGAGAACTCCTGGGGCTTGGGGACACCGCTGCTCGGGGAAGCAAAGAATGAGGATCCCGGTGTGGTGCAGCCCCTGTGCACTGCAGGGGGGGAGCAGGGGGGGTTAACCCTTCCCGGACACCCCCCGGTGGCACTTCAGAGCCCCTGTGCACTGCAGGGGGGGAACAGGAGGGGTTAACCCTTCCCGGACACCCCCCGGTGGCACTTCAGAGCCCGTTTCACCGAATCAGCGGAATTCCCGTGGAATTCGTAGGAGCGTACACGTCAGTGATGAAACCCGAGTGCCGCGGTGTTCGTGGAACCTCCGGTGTTCAAACAGCCCCCCAGGAGCTGCAGAGGCTGCTCAGACAGGAGCTGCCCTTCCCCTGCCCTCCTGAGAGGTCTGCACAGAGCACCTGGGTCAGGAGGGAAAAGGGGGAAAACTCCTTGGGTTGTCTCTGGGGGAAAACTCCTTGCCGCATCTCTGGGCTTGCTCGGAGCCTGCTGGAGGTCACGGCTCCTGCTCCATCCCCAGGGCACTGCAGGAGCAGCAGCAGCAGCTCTGTTAGGTGTCCTGCAGCTCCCGGGTCCTCCGCGTGGAAGCATCACCCGGGGCTGTGATTTCTGTGGTTTCTGTGAGAGAGCTGAAAGCTGAGCAGTCCCCGGAGTGGGGCTTTTCAGCTCCCGGGGGCTTCCCAAATCCCCAGCCCACAGACTTGGGCACCCAGGGGGTCCCTGGTGTCCCCATGCCGTTTGGCCATCGGTGTGTCTCGTTGTTTTGGAGGGGGAAGCTCAGAGCAAATGATGCGCTAATTATAGCGCTGCTTAGCATCTACATCTTCAGGCTGCTGCACTCAGGAATAGGGCTGTCAAAATTGTGTTAACAAATGAGAACGTGTCACAGGAGGAGAGCTCTGCCTTGGATGCGTTTTAGCTAAAGTGTGTACCTTCTAAGCCAGTATTTTGGCGAAGAAAATTATTCCTTGTGACTTTATTCTAAGGAAAAATACATACAGATTTGTGTCAATAACAGCAATCCGGATTCCAGGGTGAGCTGTGTGGTTTTGTGAAGTGCAATTCACTGGGCTGAGCATCTCAACTTCTGTAGGCTTGAAGCTGTGAATTACGATGAAGATGGAAGGTTGCCAGTTATCTGAAATTTTAGGAGTTCGCTTAAAAAAAAAAAAAAAAAAAAAAAAAGTCTGTGTATAATTTCCTCTGTTGCAAACCGAGCACTTGACCAAGAGTGGGTCAGCTCTTCTAAATTGGTGTTAATGAGAGAGAACACTTGGACCGCATGAGCTTTGCATAATAAACAGAGAAAATAAGCCTGAGGTGACCTGGTGTAGCCCTAAGGCGTGATCAGATCTAATTGAGCTGATGGATCTTTGGAAATCTCCAGCTATGGTACAAAATGCTTCAGTCCTCCCTATCCCTACGTTTTAGGCCAGCTACCTGTCTTTAGGGGGCTTTGGAAAGGCATGGGTGAGATTTCTTTCTGTGTATTTGAGGGGCTTTTTTACCCTAAATACAAGTTTTTATACCAAAGAAATAACTTGCACACCTGATCAGGATTTTCCATTAATTTTTTAGGAGCAGAAATGGGATGAAATTGCCGTTTTGGTGTTCATGGGTTAGTGTCCCACTTCCTAGGGGACTGCTTCTATGGAAGTAGAATAAATAGGTACGAAATGAGAGCTCTAAATCCTTGATAGATTAAAACAGCTTACTTCACATCTCTAAGAGCAGTTTCTCTCCCTGTAAATGCATTTTTTAGCCTGTGCACACCCTCTCTGTTTACTGCCATGTTTGCACAGCCAAGGGTTAACCCCCAGGTCCTGCAAGCTCACGGGAGGATATATGTGTTGCCTTGTTGGGCTTTCTTCTTTTTTTTCTTCCCTGGGTTAAGTGCTGCAAAAGTCTTTTATGACTCAATTCCTAGCTCAGCCATCTCTCTGACACTTTAATATTAATTTACAAGCTGCAGGGAGCGAGTGGTGGGGGCAAAGCCAAAGGGGCGGTGGGTGCTGGAGGGGAGGGAGCTGAGGTGGCTCCCAGAGCCGGAGGGACCTTCCCCAGCATCAGCATCATCGGGACTCATCCCCACCCCGGGGCTGCTGCTGGCTGAGTGACGAGCTGGGTGGAATTTCTGGGCAGAATTGCATCCCTCGGTGGGAACTGAAGAGATTCCTGTCAGTTTGGTCACGTCTGCTGATAATAGAGAAACTTATTCAAACCAGTTCCAGGGAACAATTGCAGCAATCGTGACTCGTTTCGTAAGGCTTTGGCACACGTCCTGGCTCCGGGTTTAGTCCTCTTGGCACTTAGGAGGCCGGGAACTCTTTCCTATCAATGTCTTGCTGATGCTGGTCAGAGGTTGTTAAACCCCCCCTGCCCCGAGGTGGGACTGGGCACACTTCTCATGGCTGCGTGAAGTTTGCTGTCCCCTTCAGCCATGGGCAGAGCAAAGCAACATCAGCTCGTTTTCCTCAGAGCTGTTGAAGTGCCTCAGATACCAAAACAATTCCATCTGTGTGCCTTCTGACTTCCACTGGTCCCAGCTTGTCCCTGGGCTGCTCAGCTCCAGGGCTGGAAGTCCCCGAAATACCATTGCAAACAGAACCTGTATTTTGTATGCAGGGTGTGTTTACCCAGGGGGGCTCCTCAGGGGTTCCAGGTGCTGGCAGCGAGACAGCAGTGCCTGTTCCCTCCGTGCTTGGGGACAGGAGGTCAGGGAGGGGACATCTTCCTCCAGGTACTTGGCTCCTGGGGTTTCTAATGCCCAGGGATGCAGAAAATTTGGGCACGTGGCTCAAAAAGACTCATGTCATGTCGTGACAGTGCCCCGGAGGGTGCCAGGGCAGAGGTGTCTCGGGCCAGCATCCTTAGCCTGGAGCCATCCCCACCCACCCCACCAAACACCGGTCTGAGGAGAAGCTGAAAACACGACCAAGCCTCCAGCAGATGACAAAACACAGGGATTAAACCCTGGGAGAAGCGATGCACTCGGAGCTGTTTGCCTAATTCCACCGGCTTTGTTCACAGATGGCTTTATTTAGATCTGCGAGTTAGTGTAAAGTGATAAAAGAGAAACACTTGCTGGATAAATCACAGCCCGGAGCCGGGGCTGTGTGAACTCTCCAATTAAACTTGACAACTCCTTGCAAACTGCAGTCCCGCAGATGCAGGATGAGAATTCCCGGGTGGGGGATGCTCGGGGTCTGTTGCACTCAGCTGCTGCTTCCCGGGCCTCTGCTGAAGTCGGAGAAGGTGGAGAAAGCGCAGTTAACACATTGACACCATATGCGAGAGCCTGTTTGTGTCACCGGGGTGTAAATTAAAATAGTCTGGAACCTCAGCATTTACCAGTGGGCTTCATTCTCCTCCCGCTTTCCTGCTCGGGAAGCGCAGCATCAGCAAGGCTCGGGAAGCCTTAGAGCAGCCGACAATCTGCTTCTCCCTTTGTCAGGAAAATGTCAAGGAAAAAGAAAAATAAAAAAAAGAAAAAGCCGGGAGATGAGTTCTTACCTGCTGCCGGACCATGCCGCTGCTCGGTAAAGCACTCTTTAATTTGTCTCAAGTGTTTTAATTTAAATTTTCCAGTAGGTGTGTGTTTGCATTCTCCCCAGGTAGTGGAGATGCTCAGCACTGTGATTAATTGGGCAGGCAGGATTCCTCCTAGTTAGAGACCACTTGAAAGGGGAAGTGAGAAATGAATTGCACCAGAAGGGCTTGCTCTGCTGTTATTAATAGAGCAGATTAGACGGCTCATCAGGACGGCCTCCTCGTTTAGAAGAGTCAATCTCCTCTCCTGCTCCACGGGAGTTGTGGCTGCTGAACCCCTGAACCCTGGCATCTGGAGGGATGCTGCTGCCTGGGGGTCTGGGCTCTCCTCCCTGAGCATCCCTCTGCCTGCCTGGGGTCTCCCCCCAGCACCCTCCTGCCAGCACGGGGGTGGGAGTGATGCTAATTTTGGTTTGGGGGGGGAATGGGAAAAGGTACAAAATGCCTGTGTGATGACAAGATTGGTGTGATAAAACCACTTCTGCTGTGAGTGTCGCAGTTCTCAAGTGCAGTTTCCAGGGGAAAGCTTTTTATTATTATTCTGCATAATATTTGAATATATGTAAGAAGAACTAGTCTTCCCCATGCTCCATCCTGTGCCTGCTGGCTTTGCTCAATGGGAAAAATTGGAGGGGAGATGAAACGAGAGTTTTATTAAAAAAAAAAAAAAAAATAAGGTGGGGGGGAGGGCAGGCAGGCAGCAAGTGTGGAATTTGAGTCCTGTTAACTGAGCATTATGGATGGGAAGGGATTTGACTGGAGAGCTGACTCCATCATCATGGAGACTCTCTCACCACAGTTCTGTGCTGAAAAGTGATACCAAAGGCAGCAAAAAGGGGTCACAGTCGGGGTTTTCAATTTATTTATTTTTTTAAGCATTCAAGCTACTTCATCTAAAATTCAAGTATAACAACAAAATGGGGTTCAATGGGCAAAGGTTTTGTTTTTCTTTGTTGCATCTTTGCTCGTCCACTGCTTTGACTTAACTAGAAATATATTCCAGTTGTTAGGAGGAAGGTGAGGGCTGTTACAAATGCAGAGGAGTGTGAAGCAAGCAGCACTGAAATCTGTATTCATGTTGACATTCAATTCACAGTTAGAGGTGGTGTGAAATACCTGGAGTCCTAAATCTCTTCCCACCCCACCCCGTGTGCTTATTTTAAATCTGGTTTGGGTGAAATGATAAGGATATACCTGCTGCTGGGAGTCAAGCACAGCAGCCCTGTGACAAGAGGAGACCTATAATAATAATAATAATAATACTGATTTTGCATACTGATGCAAGCTCGGGACTGGCTGCTGAAAGCACATCAGGAGTTGCCCTTGGTATTTTCTGGGGCAGCCACTGCTCTGTGGGGCCAATGTGTGATGGGGGGGCAGGAGGCTGCTCAGCCACCCCCCGGGTGACACGGGAGGGATGCAGCAGGGTTTGTCATAGCTGAGGTTTAATGACTGAGGTTAATTTGCATATCTGGCACAGGGAACAGAGCTGCAGAAGTGGTGAGGTGTCCCGGGTGCCCGAGCCCAGGCTGTGTGCTCTGGGCACACCTGCAGCAGGGGGAGGCTCCAGCTGGGCTGGAGAGGAGCCAGATGGTCCTGACAGGGATGGGGCTTGTTCCCTGACCCACTTTCTGTGGGGAGGGCTGGCAGCAGCCAAAGCCCAGCCACCAGGGCATGGCTTCACCTGCCTTTAACCCTTGCTGTGCCCTGACCCCCCTGCCAGGAGCTGGGGGAGGGACTGCCCACAGCCATCACCTGCCCTGGGGATGCTCTTTGCCAGGGCCTGGACTGACAGCACCAGGGGCAATGCTTTTAAATCAGAAGAGCAGGTTTAGATTGGATGTTAGGAAAAAGTTCTTTACGTGAGGGTGGTGGAAAAATGGCACAGGTTGCCCAGGGGTCTTCCTTGGGGGCACCTGGAGGGGGGGGGGAAATCACCAGGAGGATGCCACTGGCAAGGCTGGTGTTTCCCATGGGTGTCTGTGCCTATTCCTAAGTTCAAGGGTGCCACTCAGTGCTTTGGTAACAAATGTCATCACATTCAGTGTCAAACTTCACTGTAAATGTCAGGTCCCACTTGACCTGTGCTCTGAAGCTCCCCTGCAGAGCACACCCACATCTCCTGCATCCCTTGGACACCCTCGTGGCTGCTGGGCTGGATAATTGCTGTCACCTACACTTCTGAAGTGCAGAGGCAATTAAATAAATCTTTTTATATAGACACCTTTTCATAGGAATCAATAGATGTTAAAGTGTCTCTAAAGCCTTGTTTATCTCGCAGTAAATCAGCTGTAGTTGTAAAAACATTCTGCAGCATCTGTGATCCAAATGCTGCTGCCTGTTTGATCCCTTCCAGTCACCCACAGGGCTTGAGGCTCTCAGCCAGGCATGGTCCTGGTGTCCCTGAACTTCATGGATCTGCAGCTCCCATAGCTGTGTGCACAGCCATCAGCCAAGAAAGTAGGGAATGGGAGAGAGGAAAGCCTGAAAAAAACATATTCCCTATTGCATTGTTAAGACCTTGTGTAATTCAAAGGGTTTTCTTGGATCAGTGATCCAAGTCCTGAGCCCCATTTGCAGGTTTTTCCTTTCCTGCCCAACCCCCAGAGCTTCTGCAGGACTGAGCCCTCCTGGAGCTGGGGGGGGCTGACTTAGGAAATGTTTTTTTTCCTTGACTACCAAAAGTGAAGGACTCCAACCCAGCTCAGCCAGGAGGTCCAAGTGGCCTCCTTATTAAGCAATGAATAAGCAAATAATTTGTGGCTAATAATCTACCCAGTTTCAACCTGAGTAAATGACACCAGCAGAGCTTAAATGCTCCTTGGAATGTTGTCACTGCTGGGAGTTTCTCAAGCCCTTCCTGCAAGGTAGAGCTCACTGGGAGCTGAGGAGCTGTCCTGCTGCCTGCCAGGTACAGGGCAGGGGGGTTGTAGTTTTATTTCCTTTTAATTTGTATAGAGCCACCTGGAAAGAGCAGGGAAGAGAAGGGATGTGGCTTCTGTGCTCTCCATGGCCACCAGCTGCTGGGTGAGGGACAGCTCTGGGTGTCCCTGGGTTGGTCCCCAGGACCCTGATTCACCTTCACCCACTCTGGCACAGCCCCAGGGGCTGAAGCTGATCAGCCAAGAGGGGAAAACCCGTCAGCAGGACCACGGGAAGCAACAGGGCAGCCAGGCTGGGGTGTCCTGGCTACTGGAACACCTGAATCTGGCTGGGACCCTGCCCTGGGGAGGGTCTGTGTACCAGGCAGATCCTGCAGCTCTGCACACAGCAGGCTTTGAACAGCTCTGCTGTGCTGCTGTCACATTGCTTTGATAAATAATTCTTTGTTTTCAGGGAGCTGTTTGATAACTTTGTGTCTCCATCCTCTAACTCCTGCCCCAGTGGGCTGGGAATTCCCGAGCTCTGTGCATGAGCCAGCCAAGGGCTGAAGTCTGAGAGTGGGTGAATTTACTCCAGGACCATAAGATGATATTTCCTGTGGCTTCAGGAGCAGTGTTGGAGCAGGAGGGCTGAGCTGTAGCAGTGGGAATGCCCTGTGCAATTCTTCCATGTCTAACATGCATCAAGGTATGACAAGAGCATCAGTTCCTGACTTAATAGTTCATGGATCTGAGACTGTGAATTCAGTGAGAAACCCAGAAGGGGTTGGTTCCTCTGCAGTTCAGACTCCCAGGGGACTTCTGCTTTGCAATGGAGCATTCGAGGCAGCAGAGTCAGTTTGCACTCCCAACATACAGCAAAAATCCTCCAGGTCTGAAATTGGAAGGGATAGAAATATCAGTGGCTTAAAAAAGCTGCTTGTGTGTCTGCACTCCCCTCTCCTAGGTAATAAACAGGCTCTTGGTAGCAGGAGAGGAATACATGGATCCCATGTCCATGTATGCTTTAAAGCACAGAACCAGGAGGCAGAAAAGCCTTTTGGGTCTCCTCCATGCTGTGCACATCTGGGCTGGGCTGCAGCTGCCCAAGGGAGACTGAAAAATCCTGCTGGATTTCCCCCCTCTGATCCTCCCTGTGCCCAGAGCAGTTTTCCTGGGGCTGGGGGCTGCTCCTGCCTTCCTGCAGCTCCCATCTCCTCAGCCCAGGCACATTTCCTATGGGATGAGCCCCAGGGCCTCCCTGGCCCTTTGCTGTCCTGCAATCCAGAGCCTGACACCCCAGGTTTCAGCAGGATTTGAGCCCTGTTTCTCTAGTGGACAGCAGGGATTGATTTGCCCACAGGGCAGTCCCACTGGGATGGAGCAGGGATGCTCTTGCATGAAGGCTCCCATCTTTTTAATGATGCAGCTTATTAACAAGCTCACTCTGGGCAGTTCAATTGGCCTTCAAGCTAAAAATAATAATCATATGGTTCCAGTTAAATATAAACAAAAAAAATATTACAGAGCATTGAAACTTTTCCACAAGTGATGCCTAGCCTGTGGACTCTCATCTGCAGCAAGAGCTGTATTTTCTTCTTTTCCTAACAATTTATGTAAATGTGACAAGACTCAAATCGCTGCCTTACGGTGCCAGTATAATTTTACAGTATTTCCCTGATTGCACATTATCCTATACTTGGAAAGAGTATTTTTGTTTGTTCTCTTGAATGATAATTACTATCACTTCACATGTTGCTCAGCATTCCTATCTGTTCCTCCCAATGTGTCTCAGGCTGCAGAAGGAGAAGGGTCTTTTCCCTCTGCAGCTGATGCTCACTACAGCTCAACCCCCCTTGAAGTGTTGGGGCCAGGTGGGGCCAAGGGGCTGGCTGGGGAGGAAGCCCTGGTGCAGGGGAAGGTGTAAAGAAGGGTGTGATTCCTCTGGCATTTTTGTCACCACTGAGCAGAGCCACATGTGGGTGAGCAGAAAACAACAGCAGGTTTGCTCTTGCCTGTGTAGATATGGATCACTTAGCCTCATTCCTTGTGGGAGGCACCATGAGAAGCAAAACAAGACAACACAAAGCAGGCAGGAAGGCAAAGACATGCATTAGGAAGCAAATAATTAATTTACTCTAAGAGAAATATTTTTTTAATGTTTCTTTCAGAAAGGAAAGGCAATGCTAGCAGTGTGTGATATCTGCTGCTCCAAATCCGGAGGTGGGGAGGAGAGAAAGCCATTCACAGGTTTATATTTTATGTTTAAGAAATCCCTTGCTGCTGCCAACAATCAGCCCAAATCATAGCCTCCACCAGCTGAAGGGATATTCTGAGGAACAGAAGTTCCCCTGCTCCCTGTGCATTTCCTGGGCTTTATTTTGAACACCAAGAGCAAACCAGCAGCAAGCCAGCTCTGTTTCCTCCTGCAAATCTTTGAGTCACTCCTGGTTTTCTTCTTTTGAACACTTTGAATAAAATCCTATTTCTGTGGCCTCTCCTAGGATCCCTGTGATGGTTTCGTGGGGTGGTGTTGGAACCCTGAGAAGGAGCAGCAGAAGTACAGTTTTGCTCTGCCCCCCTCTGCTCCTGGGATGGAGAAGAGCAAGAACTCTCTCCAGCTGAAAGCACTCCTCAAAACTTAAATATATTTTAAGTCCTTTTCTTTTTCTTACCTAGCATGCTTTTTTTTTTTCTGTGTGTGAAAGGATAGAACTTACATGGGTGTGTATCCTGACTTGGGCTAATTCTTGGCCATTTTGGGTCAGCAGCCATCAGCCTCTCTCCTCACTGGGCTTTCCCTCAAACCCCCCTGGAGTTTTCTCCTGTGCTGTGGACACTGCTGAGAATCAGCTCACCCTCTGAGAGCTGAGATGCTCCTGCTCAGCATCTCCCTTCCCGTGCTGCTTCTCTTCAGGTGGAAACCACAGATACAGGGGAAGCACCGTGTGTGTAAGCACAGGAATCATTTAAGAAGCTGTTTGTTTGGGGTTTGGGTACTTGGGTATTTTGAGAAGATAAAGCTGAAGTGCCTGGTGGAGGCTCAGAAGGAACTGAGGGCTTGAAGCAATCTGTCTGGGATTCAGATGAGTGATGGAGGCCAGGTCAGAGATGGAGACATTTTCTGGGCAGTTTGTCCAGGTTCTTTGCAGGCAGCCTGGGGATGGCCAGCTCAAGGCTTTCATCTCACTGGCTGCTTGGCTGCTCCTCCTGAAGAATCTGCTGGTGTGGCTTGTTTGCTCCCCAGGTTCCAGCTCTGGGCTTGTTGTTTGCAGACTCACTGCCCCTCTGCTTTCCTGAGATGAATTTGCACAGTGGGGGCTGAGCTCGGGTGACTTTTTCTTTGGTTTGCTCCTCTGTGTCTGTGCTCAGCTGAAAAACAGAGCCAGGGTTTGATTTCCCCCCACCCCTCCTGCCCCAGAACAGAGCCTGTCAGTGCCTTAGCACCCAGCTGCCAGCCCTGGTGTCATTAAATAAGAAATAAAATAAAAATACAGGTGCACGAGTGCATGTCCAGACCCATGGAAATGAGTGCATCAAAGTTTAAAACCCTACTTACTGCAAATGGAGAGTGAATAACCCTAGAAAAAGGCTGAGTTCTGAGCCTTGAAAGTCTGGTTCTGGTTAGGGCTCATAAAGAGGGAAGGAGCTGGGAGACAAATGTTGTAGGGAGAGCGTGAGTACGCTCGGGGCTCTGAGTGATCAAAGCTCCCTCCTGAAAAGTCTGTTGTCAAATTCTGTGTCACAGCTCTTTGTGTCAGTCCTCAAGTAAAAACAAAATATTGATGGTTTTCAGAGAGATGAACAAAATCATCCCAATCTAGGAGGCAGAAACACAGCTGCTTATTAGGAGGTTTTTTCCTTTAAAATATGTATTTTAACTGTCTAGCTGTAGTGTTACTGCAGGCAAAATGAAATGTGCACATATTGAATTGCCTCTGGCTAGCAAATGTGTTTCTGGGGTACATAATATTTTAAGCAGGTAGCACAGAACAAGTCTGCAAGTCAATCTGCCTACAACTAATCAAGTATTCACAGCATACTTCAAGCAAAATGATTTTAAAGGAAAAGTCACTTACCAGTCACTAACAAGCACACAGATAAAGAAGTGATGTCTGTGGCAAAAATAAGAGGTTTACAGTGTGTTTTGGAATAAAAAATTCAAATCTAGCTTGTTAAAAAGATCTCTAGCCCATGCACCTGCTTGCAAAAAAAAAGAAAAAATTGGTTGAGTCTATTTTGAATAAAGCTGTGGATTTGATGACTAAGGGCTGTGCTTTGGGAGGAGTTGTAGTTCCAGCTGACCCAGGCTCTGCAGCTGCTTTGGCCAAGGTGAGAACTTTGTCACATTCTGCAGAGTGGGTTTGGGGAAAATCCTCCTCTCCTGGCAAGAGTTTTGATGTTTCACAAGTACCAGCAAATACCTCAGCTGGAGGGCCAAGCCTGAAATCATGGTTTCCTTTCTGCTTCCCAAGGACCTTCTTTGGAATCTGCTGCAGCCCCTGAGGTGTGTGGGGGCTGAGCTGGCTGTAAGGGGGAGAGGAACCCCAATAAACGTGGGGACAGCAGAGCAGGGGGGTGGCAGAGAGCTCTGTGCTGTCTGGAGAGAGCTCTGCAGGCTCAGCTGTGTCCCTGGCACTGAGGGGCCATGCAGAGGCTTCTCACAGGTATTTAACGTGCTGAAAAGATCTGAGCTCTGCGAGGGCTGTTGGCATTTATACAGCTCCTGCAGGCTGTGTGTGTAAGGCTGCTGGGCTGGAGGGGACAGGGAGGCAGCAGATGTGTCAGGGTTTGGGGCAGCTGCAGAGGTTTGGGGCAGCTGCAGAGGTTTGGGGCAGCTGCAGAGGTTTGGGGCAGCTGCAGAGGTTTGGGGCAGCTGCAGGGGTTTGGGGCAGCTGCAGGGGTTTGGGGCAGCTGCAGGGGTTTGGGGCAGCTGCAGAGGTTTGGGGCAGCTGCAGGGTTTTGCTGCACCAGGCTGTGACTTGGTATCCAAACCATTTTCCTTCACCAGCTCTCTCTGCAAGAAGTTTGGGTGTACCATGCAAAGCCTTGTTTCTGTTTTCCAGCACCTGGTGATTGCTATGACTGGTGGTGTAGTGGTTGTTTGGGATAACAACAGAAGAATTTGGGTTGGAAGGGACCTTAAAGACCAGCAATCTGCCATCCCTGCATGGGCAGGGACCCCTCCCAGAAGGTCTCATCCAGCCTGGCCCTGCCTCTCTGTACATTGGGTGCATTTGGATGTCCAGGCTGAGCTGCTGGGCAGCAGAGAGGTGGCAGTGTTATTGTTCAGTATTGCTGAGATTCAGCAGGGGCTTAAAATCCAGAATGAACAAAGCCATCCAGAACCACTGATGGTAGAAAACAGCCCTGCTCCTCTTCCTCCCCTCCAGCTTTTGGTATCCTGCTTTGTCTCGTGTGACTTTTCACCTATTCCAGATCTAAAGTGGAGGTCCCAGGGGAACTGAGCTGCAGACACCTCTGCAGGGTGTTTCTCCTGGAAGAGAAACTGATGTTCCCCTTGTGCTCAGCCCCATGTCCCCTCCCAGCTGCACGGGGGCAGCTCTGGCTCCTGGGAGCACTTTCTGGGGGTGCTGAGGCACAGAAACAGAGCACAACTTGGCAATGTAGGAGCTGTAGTCACAGCCAGGAGCACTTCAAGTACCTGGGGCTGGAGAACAAACCATTATTGTTACCATCTGGTATCCAGCTGCATGGAGGCAGTTGAAAAATGTGAACATTTCTGTTCATTTTAATAAAGATATATTAAAATCCTGGGAGGAGACATGCCTCTAACCTGCAGCAGTGCAGAAGCCATGCAGATTGCTCTTAAGTAGAATTGATGCAGCTTCAGTATTAGGATGGGTCAACATTAAAGGCATGCAGAGTTATTAATATTTTGGGTAAATATGTAAGGTTTTTTGCTTTTATCCATGCAGACACCTAACATGAAGGCAATCTGGCTGCTAAAGCTGATCTGTTAGCACTCTGCTGAGTCCTGATAGCATCAGAGCAGGTAATGAGCTTGGCTTCCAGGAGAGAAGGTGATTTATCATACAGAGAAGTGCATCAATGTTCTGAGGAGGTGTTTGGTTTGCATTGCTGCAGAGCAGCACAACCACCCTGCTGAAGGCCTCCTGAGCCCTGTGCCTGACCCTGCTGCTGGGTGGGCAGCTGGGATGACAGGGTCATTGGTGCCTTGGGAGTTAGAAAGGGAGAACAGCAGGAACACAGGGACACAGTCACCGTGTTGGGAAAGCTGGTGTGGTCACAGAGGAGCAGAAAATGGGTGGGATTGGGCTGAGGGACACTTGGAGCCAGCCAAGGGACAGAAGGTTTTGTGTGTGTGTATGTGCCCTCATGGCCACCACACCTGGGGATGCTCTGCACACAGGGGATGCTCTGCCTGGACAATGTCCCTGGTTACAAGGTGGAGCAGAGGCTGAGCTGTAGCTGTGGTGTCCACGTGTGTCCCTGTCAGCCTTTCATGAGAAACCCTCCCTCTTGTCACAGCAAGCTCAGCTCCTGCTGATGATGATGATGATGATGTGAGGACATAGCTGCCAGGACAAATCTGGCTGCTGGGAGCAGCTGCCCTGCCAAGAGATGAGTATCTTGTTTTCCCCCAGTGCCTCTGGTGTAGATAAGATGTCTGCTGCCTTCTGCAAGAGAGGTACTGGTGAGAAGTCAGTTGTGCAACCCCCCACCTGACACCTGCTTGTTGATCAGGAAAAATCCCATCTGAATATTTTTCAGCAGTAATTTCTGACAGCTGATACACCAGAGATCAGGTCCCAACTTGGCTGCTCTGACTGCATCTGGGCTGCTTTGGTGGGGGGTAACCCATGGCAGTGTCTGCAGTGACATCTCCTCTCTCTCTGCTTTGGGTTCTGAAAGAAATGTTCCCTTTCCCCTTTTGCTGTGTTCCTGTCCCCCTTTTGCTGTGTTCCTGCCCCTTTTTCTGTGCTGGGTTCCCCTGGGCAGCTGCAGGACCCTCCCTGCTCTCCCCAGTTTCTGGCAGGTTGGTTGTGTGCTCCTCAGAGATGGGGCCATGAGCAAAGCTGTGCTTGTCTTTTCAAAAGTCATTCTTTCAAAACAAAAATTAAAAAAAAAAAAAATTAAAAATTCAATTCCATATTGATTGCCTTAAGTTTATGTATTGGATGTTCCTGCAATGAAAAGATCACCAATCAAATTACTGAACTGAATGTTGGGCTTAATTGCTCTATTTTTAGCTCGCCCTCGTTGGGATACTTCCCAAGTAAGGTGGTGTTTAATATAAAGGAAAATGCACTCTGATTCTTCCCTGATCAAAGTTACTGTATCAGCGTATTTATTACTACTTTTTTGTAAAACACTTTTTCTTTTGATGGAAAACTTACACGGGAAGGAAATAACCTGTCACTTAGCTTATTAAATGATAGATTTTTTGGAATGGATCTTGCCACTTATTCATATTTGAAATATATATTGATGCCAAAGATCAAAATCTTTCTGAAATTTGAGGGGGTAAAAAAATCCATTTTGAAATTCATCTGTCAAGCATTCTTACCTTGTGGGATCTTGAAGACTTATGAAATTTTAATTTGATATTAACATAAATGGCACCTGGGAGTGGCAGGAGCAATCCCCTTGCTCCCAGAGGCACTGGGGCATCTCTCTTCCCAGGTTTCAAGAGCTGTGGGGTTTATCCATGTATCCTGTGTAGTAATTCTGATTTCCAAAGGGATACTCCAAAGGCTGATCTTTATGCTTTGGGCAGAAAGAATGCCCTATTCTGGAGCAGTAAAAAATTTTCTTCATGTCAGTCTTGCTGTGATTGTCTTCTCACTTTCATTAATTCAAGATTTTCAACAAAAAGCATGTTGGTTTTTCTTTTTTTTTTTTTTTTCTGTTTAGAAACCTCAGGCAAGGGATCTCTTGCAAGAAGAGAAATAAGACTGATGGGGCGTAAAGCCAGCAAAAAGATCATGTTGACTGTATGGAAGAAAATCCTATTCATGGGTGCACAATGCAGCTTACTTCATCAGATCCCAGCCAGAAAAATATCGCTCAGGCTCTGAATGGAAGTAAATAAATAAAACACTGTGTATGCTGGGAGCTGATAACCTACAGCAAATTAAATTGGCCAACAAAAATTGTAATGTGCTGAGGACAGGGAAAGAGTCTGTGGCCAGTGGGGTGTCCCTTGGGGTGTGCAAGCAGGGACCAAGGGGCTGTGTGGTCAGCATTTATTTGATAATAATTGTGGTCAGCATTTATAGCAATATAACAACCCTCCCAAACACGTTTTTACACTTAGAATTATCACATTTTTCCCATTAGTGCCACAAGAATCTGAAGCAGCCTTCATCAAAGCATTTTGTTGTTGTTGTTGTTGCTAGAAGTCCTTTTCCATAACAGTGCAAGGCACCTCTGCTCCATGCTGGCCCTGCCTTCCCCTCCTGCAATCATTGCCATTGATTTCCCCTCCCTGCTCCCTGAACAGAGGTTTTATTCCTGCTCCTCTGCTGGCAGCCCTGGCTGGGCTCCGTGTTCCAGGGGCACAGGGTGGTGGGCACCTCCTGCCAAGGGTCAGCTACCTGGTGGCAAGTGGGAGATTTCCTTCTCTGGCATCACAGAGGCTTGAGATTTATTCAGCTGAAATATTAAACAGCTGAATTTCAGTTTGAACTGGAATAAGGAGCCTAGTGGAGGAGTGTAGCTAGAATGAAGAGGTCTAGTTTTTCCCTGACCATAAAAAATTGTAGTTAGACATCTTCTCTTTTTTTTTCCTGTCACTTTGCTTTGGTATTTATATTTGCTTTTTTTTTTTTTTTTTAGTACAGCACCCTAAATTAAGGGTTGACAAGTTAATTATGTGTGATTGATATTCTTCTCCTGAGTGAGTCATCACCAGAATGTAAACTCCAAGTGCTGTTCCCTTTGCATCTGGGGTTTGGAGGCAGGGAAGGAAGGGGCCTGGTTCCAGGAAGGTGCCTGATCCCAGGGATCCGAGCAGCTCCTGCAGCCACAGCTCTGGAGCTGGGGGGAGTTTTTCCCCCAGGAGAACCTTGGCCAGAGCCCCCCTGGGCACTGTCTGCATGCAAGTGAATTGTGCCATGGAGCTGGGGATGGAAACAGGAGGGGGTGGCTGCTGCCATCCCAATGTTCTTGGGCACAAACTGTGGGACAGTGCTTGTGGCACAGCTTGGGCTTCCCCTGGGGACACAGCAGCAACACTGAAAGTTTGGGCATTGTTCCTTCTGATCAGTGAAGTGAAGGAGGTGAAGGGCATCTGTGTCCTGCCCCTCCTGGGGTGCTGGGTGCTCTTGCCCTCAGCAGGAAGGAGTTTCCCTTTGCCATGTCCTGGTAGAAGTGAGACTGCTTTTTATTAGAGGTTCATTTGTTCTAGGATTAAAGGAACAGAAATTTCTGTTTGATCAGTTTTCCTTCAGCAGGTGACTGGGTAGGCTCTGGCTGGTTGGGGGATGCTGGAATGTTCACTGCACTCCTCCTCCTGCTCAGCTCCAGCTGGTTGCCAAAAGCAGAGTTATTTTTATGGGTGCTGCTCAGGCTCTGTGCCCCCCTCCCTCTGGTCACTTACGTGGCTGTGACACAGGGACTGGGAGAACTGGAGGGGTAAGCATGCAGAAGCAGAGGTAAATGTGTGCCAGGGTGATGGGATCACAGGGATCTCTGAAACCCCAGATCTGTAGGGATGATGGAAACTGAGGTGTTGAAGTAAAACTTCTGAAAATGTACTGTTGCAACAGTGTGCCTGTTGAAATGACCTCAGGCTGGCTTTTACTCAAATGAAGCAGGTTTTTTCCCTCATGATTTCAATGGGCACTGAAGGTGTGGTTTGTTAGGATACATGTGCCATACGTAGCCTGATAACCTTTGCTTTCTTTCCCAGGTGTCCCAGTGTCTCTTAAATTGGGAAAGGCTTCAGTGCTCCTCTCCTGGTTCAGTTATCTGCTTCACCTGGAGGATAATGTGAAGTGTGGGATGTAAGAAGTGCCCCTGGGCAGAGGCAGAAATGTCCATGGGGTGGCTCTCAGTGCCCAGTCCCACAGAGGGATGCTCCTCACCACCCCTCCTTGGAGAAGCTGTTGGTGGCCAACACCTTTGGGGACAAGAAAGGCCCTGGTGCTCTGTGTGTGTCTGCAGCAGGAAGGAGCCCAGGGAAGGACATTTTCCACCCTGGGCTGTCAGCAGCCTGAAGCTCCAGCTGCAGGGTGCACTGAGTGCTCCAGCATCCCTCAGCTCCCAGCTGGAATGGGGGTTTGGCTCCTTGGCAGTGCTCAGACATCAAACACCTCCTGGGGCAACAGCCTGAGAAAGGGAACATCAGGTGCCCATCGCCAAATGGAAGGGGCTGGGCATGGGCACGGACCCTTCTTCCATGGGCACGGACCCTTCTTCCATGGGCACGGACCCTTCTTCCATGGGCACGGACCCTTCTTCCATGGGCATGGACCCTTCTTCATGGGTGGTCTTTGCACAGGTACTGAAGAGGAGGAAAGACTTGGCCATGTGGGGTGGTGATGCTCTGTGCCAGACCTGCTGCCAGAGGAGCAGTGTCTGTCAGGATGGCCAAAGTGACCTCAGGAAGGCTACCAAAGGGGCCGTGCAGTGGCCAGAAGTGTTCCTGGCTCCAGAGGGGGAGCTGTGTTCCTGGCTCTAGAGGGACTGCTCCTCTGCTTCGCTTCTGACCAGCCTAGAGGAGCCTGCTCCAGCTGCTGAGAGGGTAAGCAGTCTTGGTTTACCTGCTTAAAAATGAAATATTTCAGTGATGTGTAATCCCTGCTCAGAGCAGTGCTCCCAGGGAATGCTTCTCTACCCCTGTGATGCTTGGGGGGAAACTTAGGGCTGTGTGGTGGGGTAAACCCTGGTGAGGTTCTGGAAGCTCTCTGGGCTCTGCTGGAGCAGAACTCAGCTGGTGCAGGGATGTGGTAGGACTTCAGGACTTCCCTGGAGAAAAAGGAAATTTCTCCTTTCAGACAATCACCTCTTTTTTTTTTTTAAAGAAAAGGAGAGGGAACAACTTAATTAATAACAAAGGGAACAACCATGCAGACAAGTTGTACACTTTCACAGCATGAGTGAATGAGGGGGCTTATGGATTTTTGTTGTTGTTTTGAGCTGTAAAAGGAGTTTGTATGTTTGAATTGAAGTGCAGGTGTAGCAGGAAACCCCAGCCTGGTACACTCACTGCAAACAACAGTTTGTGCATTATTGCTTCTCTCTGAGGAAGGGAAATATTTCGTGGCACTTTATATCTCCTCGTTTAGATTGCTGTGTGTTGGGGCAGGGGTTCTGCAACCTCTGTGCTTTATCAAGGCTTACAGTTAACCTTATGTGTTTCCATTGCTGAAACTTAACATTTTTCTGGTGTGGTGAGTTAAATTATTCCAGTTGCATTATTTAGTAGCATGATATATTTATTACAGTGCCTCTCATTCTTATTTCAATGCTCTTCACTGTCCCCCGAGGTTTTGTACCCCATTTGGTCACCATCTTTTCTTTGTGTGCCACCCAGTACATGACCTGCAGGGGATGCATTAGTAGAGAACATTTCATCTACATAAGAGCAGCAATTGTGTAGCATCTGAGTCAGTTCCTTAATAGAGTCACACTCCTAAAATCTGCAAGTTTGCTGGTGCTGGCTTTGTGCAAGGACTCCCTTTGCTCCACCATTTCACGTGGAGATGGTGTCTGTGGAGCCAGCACACAGAGAATCCTCGTGGAACATCCCTGGGGAATGCAGAGATGGGTTTGAGGACCAGCTTTGGGCACCCCATCCCCTGACTTCCATCCTCTCCCTTGCCACAGGAATGACTTCATCTCCACCCAGTCTGTGGGTTTCCCAGGGCTGTCACTTTCTGTTTGGATTTCACCAGTAAACACTTCCAGACCTCATCCCAGTGCCAGGGGATTCCTGTACTTGGGGTCCATCATCTCCTCTGGGAATGGGGTGTGGATGAGACATCATTGATTTTGTACCAGAGATGTTATTTCAAGCCACTGTGACTAATTACTAACAAATGATGGGAATTAGCATCATTTCCCAGTGTCTGCTCTGGGCAAGCCCACTTTTTGTAAACCATAAATATGGTTTGGTTCCTGGAGGGGGACAAATGCTGCTGGACTCATTGCTCATTCTTCTGCCTTTCCATGTACTCAGAGAAGCCACAAGCAACTCTAGGATTTCAGTTACCCATAGAAATGATGTTCCAAGTAATTTAAAATGATTTTACATTGTTTAAAGGGGCTGTTTTCTTGTTGATCTGTCAGACTCAAATACTTCAGTCCTGTGCATGTGCACAAGCAAAATGTCTCTGCCTGGGTAGAAAATTGTTGCTGCTAAAATTTACCCCTGGCATCAGGGCTTGGGGTTTATTCCTGACTGGGCTGATCTCACCTGTGTGTTAGAGTTCACTATTTCTGCTGCAAGTTCAGCCTCCTGTGGTGATGCTTCCCTAATCCAGGAGCTATGGAAGGCAGGAATAATAATAATAATAATAATAATAATAATAATAATAATAATAATAATAATAATAATAATAATTCTTTCCTAGAGACAAAGGCTGATGCTGGGTTTGAGGATCCCTTCTGACTGAGGTGGATAAATGTGTGAGGAAAGCAAGGTGGTGCTGGCATGGGACACCCATCCTCGGGGTGGGCTGGGAGGCAGCAGCACTGAGGCTGCCCCAGGTCGGGGGGTTTTATAGTTAAACACCAAACACCTGGAAAGATTTAAGAAAAATCATGGCACAGAATGACCCTAGGTCTGAAAAACAGGATTTTAGAGCTGCAGGCTTAGAGGTAAAGGTGAAAAGCTGCTCATTGCCTGCCAGCTGCCATGGGCAGGATTGCTGAGGGTACCAGGAGCCTTTAATGAAAGGCAGAGCAGGAACAGTGGCCAGAAAATCCCTGGAAATGTTGGAGTGACCCACATAGGGGTATCTTTGCTTCTCGGATGTACAGATCTTGTTCATTTATTTGAAATCAAGTTTTAATTTCATTTTAGCCAAGCAGTGACTTTGCATTTCAAGATGGAATTCTTGGTGTCTGAAGGAGAGGGGCTCATGTTGCAGCTTTCCTCTCAAGAGGGGCACTAATGGAGAGCCTCTGGTTCCTTAATTCCAGAATATTCATAGGAACTCTCTATCATTTAGACCTCTGTCTTTGTGTCACATGTGATGAAATCAGACAAGACTCAGGTACACAAATACAAACATCTCTGGTGACTAAAGCCTCATTAAAAAAAAAACAACAAAAACAAACCAAAAAACAAACACACAAAACCCCCCAAAGAAACCAAAACACCACCAAAAACCCAAACCAACCCCCACCCCAAATCCCAGAGCAATAAACCCAAAAACCAACAGGATAAAAATGTGCTAAAGCTTAAAGAGGTTTGTGCTTCATGTAAAATGTTTTCTGGTGCTATGGTCAGACATCTTCTTGCTATTTCAGTTTTAAAAAGAGTAATTAAAAAATTCTGTGTAAGGCAAGGCACTTCTAGTTATACCTGAGTCAGTCTTTTAAAGTTGCTCTGATTTTTGATTTTAACTTAGCATTTACAAACGTGCAGAGGAGCCTTTCCCTGGCAGGTGTACAGAGGGGATTTTGGAATAGCTAAGAATTATTACTCTCTTGCTGTTGGAAAGCTGCTCTTCAGACCTTAGCCTCTCAAACAGATTTCCTGACCTACATCACCTTCCCCAGTGGTCTCCCTGTTGCACTGGAACCCAATTTGTTCAGATTGGTTCTTTTGAGGCTGTCTGCATGCAGCAGGTGTTTATTTGTGTGATGCAGGGGAAAGCAGCAGTGTGGGCACTGCCAACGTACACTTTTTTGACAAATTAAGCTTATTTTGTAAGCCTACCATATCCTGGCAGATTGTGGCTCATTTCTTGTGGTTACTTCAATTTATTTGACAGATACAGAATCTTTTTAAAGGGAGGCAGTGTGAACATTGCAAAATGAGCCATGCTGCTTGCTCGAGATGGGAGAGAGGAATCAGGTTTCCTGGTGAGGAGTTGGGGGCTCTGGTCCACTGCTACCTCTCCTCTCTTAGAGAATTCTTTAATATTAAAAGACAATTGGTCTCTGTTAATGTGACCATGAAATTCCATTTCCAGTCTCAACCTTAAGCACGGCCAAATTTTACTTCCTTTTATCTGTTTTATTCCGATGTTTTTGCTAAGGATGCCATAGCCCCATTTTGTTACTGAGCACCATGGGCACAGTTCTGTTTTCATGTGAAAACCCCCTGAGGAGGAGAGGAGGATTTTTCAGGGCCCTGATCAGCTTTTCTGCTGCCTCTCCCCTGCAGCCACTCCTCACAGAGCCTGCAGCTGGGCAAAAGAAATTACAGATGTGCAAATATTTTCCTGCAGAGCCCTTTGGGCTGTGGTCCCAGTGAGTGGTGGGAGTGCTGCAAGGCATTTCTGGGCATCATCACCTGGAGATTTCCACAGTCACTGCCTGGAGATTCCTCGTGTTTTTATCTTACTACCTGGGGAGAACACATGTGATCCACACAGACTTCCAATCTGATACTCTATTAATGAGATTAAATGAGGAGGCTAAATTATACATATAAATCAAATAGAGAAGAGGGTAGGATAACATGAAGTCAGCACATTAATCAGTTTATTGGGTTGGTTTGTTTGATGGGCTGTGTCTTCACAGCTTCCATCCAGGGTGCTGCATTAAAAAAAAAAAAATCCTTCTTTATGTTGTGTGGGGTTTTTTTGGTCTGCTTTTTGGGTTGGTTTTTGTTGCTGTTTTGGTTAATATTTTTTTGTTTGGGTTTGTTTTTTTTTTTTTCAGTAAATAGGTGGTGTCCCCTTACTGCCCTAACCAGGGTGGGGTTGGTTATCCCAGTGTGGGTGGGCGGGTGCTTCCTGCCCTGCCACCAGTACCCAGCAGTGGTGATGCCAGGAAAGGTGTCCTGGCTCTGCTCCTCTCCCTGTCTGGTCCAGGTTAGGAACTCTGCAAGTGAGGGACCCCCATACCATGTAAGTATGGGGGAAAAAAGCCATGGTAAAACACAGATATCTTGTGTAGGAGATGTGATTCAAAATCTGATACTTTGGTAATGATTATGCTGCAGATTTCCTGTCTGAAAAACACCAGAGGAATGACTATGTTGTTGTTTTGGGTTTTTTTCTGAGCTTGAAATACGCTGCATATGTGATCCTTAGGCTCAAAATGGTCTTCTATTAGCAGCAAAGGCATTGAAAAACTGTTTGTGTGCCTGCCTAAAACTAAAAAAGCATTTTGTTTGCAAGCATTACCCACACTATTGAAGTAAGTGTCTTGATTTGTCTGGAGCATGGAGAGCTGTGAATTGCCACACCACAAACTCCAGATTTCCTCCCTCTGCTCCTCTTCCAGACCCAACGGGGAGGATGTTTGCTCAGCACAGAGCAGAACGCACAAGATGTGATTTCTGGGGAGCCAGGATGCTCGTGCCTTGTCACTTTTACCCTGTTTTTATTGAAATGCCTTCCAAGCTCCCTCTTTGCATAGCAACCCCCAGACCAGGGCACCCCAGCAGCGGGGCAGCCCCAGCCCTGGCCACGGCTGCTGCTTCGGGGTCCTGGCTGAGTCCTCGGTCTGAAGCTGCTCAGGGATGGTTTCCAACCATCCTCACCCCTCTGCCTTACCCCGGAGGGGGTGTGCAGGGCAGGGGCTGCCAGCACTGCCCGTGTGTTTGGCACCACTCTGAGGGAGCTGCTGGCACTTGGCAATTATTCCCATCCTACACCATATGGTGGGGAAAATGTTTTCAGTCACCCACATAGGACTGCAGCTTTATTGATAGCAATCCCACATCTTGTCCCACAAAGGGCTGGGGAAGCCAACCCAGATCCCAGAGCCCATCTCAGGAGGGATGGCTTCTGCAGGGGAGCAGCTCCTGTCCCCCTGGATGGGTGTCCCTGATGGATGAGGGGCTGCTGGGTCACCCCTGCTCCTCCTGCAGATCCTAAAGAAGAAATTGTGAGACCCCCACCTCAGGTACTGCAGCCAGCTCTGCTGTCCCCACCACAGAAGGACACAGATCTGTTGGAATGTGTCCAGAGGAGGCCACAGAGATGATCCAGGGGCTGGCTGAGGAGCTGGGATTGTTCAGACTCCGGGGGGACCTTAGAGCTGCCCCCCAACCCCTGAAGGGAGCCTCCAGGGAGGATGGAGAGGGACTTTTCATCAGTGTCCAGAGACAGGACAAGGGGAAATGGATTGAAACTCAAGAAGAGGTTCAGACTGGATCTGAGAAAGGGATTCTTCCTAACAGTAGCAGGGTGGTGAGACTCTGGGCAACCTGTCCCAGTGGCTGTCCCTTCCCTGGAGGTGTCCAAGCCCAGGTTGGATGAGGCTTGGAGCAGCCTGGGCTGGATGAGAGGTGTCCCTGGGCATGGCAGGAGGTTGGAGGAGATGAGCTCTGAGCTCCCTTCCTACCTCAGTCATTCTGAGATTCTTCCACATTTTTTTCTTTTTTTGTGCCTGGGGGAGTGATGGCTCTAAGATGGGACAATTTGTGGCACATGTTCTGGGTGTGGATGGGTGCTGGGGTGGGCTGTCTGGCTGCTGAAGTGACATCCTGAGCACCTGATGTCTGGGAAAGGTGTCACTAGAGCTTTATAAATAGGCACCCAGGGCTCCTCCTGCCAGAATTCTGTATTCTGGGCACTTTCTGGTGTCCCGTGGGGGCTGAGCTTGGTCTGCAGCCTTGTTCTGACAAGTGAAAAACTCCAGTAAGAGGAGGACTCCAATCTATGGACATGGATTCCATTAATTCTGGAGCTCCCTGAGCTGGTGGTGGGTGCCATCTGAGATAGCAGCACACTGGGGCTCTCCCAGGGTTGGAAGCATGGGAAATAACTTCCCAAAGTACTTCCCTGAGCACCTCTGCACACTGCCAGGTAAGGGCCCCTGCAGAAAGTGGGAAGTGCATTTTATGGTGATTTCAGCATTTGCTTTCAATCCTATTAGTGAAAACCCCCACCACAGTGCCGTGGATTCTGAAGTTACCTGTGAAAGAGAGAATTATTTAAAAGGACATTTCTGATGATATCAATACTTTACAAAACCACCATTTCCATTTTTATGTAGAAGAGATTTAAAAGAAAAAAAAATGTAGATGCTGGCAAGGAGATGTACAAAAGACTTTTCATTTGAAAATGTGAAAGTGCTGTGTCTGTGTTTTCAGAGATTCATCCCTTCCTCCACTTATCTTCACCCCTTTTCAAAGGGAATTTTTGGGAATGCATTTTGTGAAGCCTCTTTGCAGTGCAGCTGGTGATCCGGGGGGGTTGGTCTGGATGAGCTCCTTTACACAGCAGCTCTGCAGGAACATCAGAAGTTGCTCTCTGGAAGCTCAAACTGATAAATTATGGGGATGCCTTGGGTTGTTTGCTCACCTTCTGGGCCACTTGAGACACTTTTTAAAGAATGTTGAGCAGTGGCTGGATGTTTCTTGGAAGGGTTTGCACCACAGCATGATAATGATGCATTGTCCTCCTTTGTGGGATTTTTTTGCTTCAGGAGAGAAAGGCAGAGATAGATACCTGGAGAATGTTACCTGGGAGTATCAGCTACCTGACCATTCCAAAGCTAATGAAAACTTTAACTCTTTTTTTCTTCTTGAAATTTTTCAAACTAGTTTTACCTCTGGGAATGCTTCATTCTTGACCTCTCTGTTTCTATCGCTCTCTGCCCATTGTAAAATTGTTTCAAAACTCCAAAGTTTCTGTGAACCTGGGCAAAACATGACTCTGAAAGAGTGCAAGAGCTTTTTTTTTTTTTTTTTTTTTTTTGTTCTCTTGGTCGGGTCCTCCTCACCCCTGCCCCTGGCTTAGGTGGGAAGGGATGCTAAAGCTGATCCAGTTGCAGCCCCTGCCTGGGCAGGAACAGCTCCCACCAGACCAGGCTGCTCGGGTGTAAAATCTTGGAGAGCTGGAGCTGCTCCTTGGGCAAAGCCCAGGGAGAAATGTGCTGGCAGGAGGGGAGGGTTAAACACAGAGGCAGAGGAAGCAAGAAGCCAGGTATGAAGCTTGTCCATTAGTCCGGAATATCTGTGCAAGCTGTTAAACAAATACTTGCAAACAACAAATAAATTCAGGTTTTCTAAACAGCCCTAAGCTGAATCCCAGTGTGGATGCCACGTGTGCTCACCGTGGCCCTGTCTGAGCTGCTCTGGTAGGTGACACATGCTGAAAAATAACCAAGTGCAATTCAGAGCCAAGTGGCAAATGTGGGAGATTTCTGTTCTCCCTCCACAGAAACCATTTTTCTACATGTGTGCACATCTGGTATGAGATTTTTTTTTCCTTTACTTTTTGTTTTTTTCCCCTCCAAGCTCCCCCGACTTGGGAGGAGGTGGGGAAGATTCAGATGAAAGAATTCAGTCTCTGGAGCAACACTGATTGGCATAACTGCTATTGACTCCTGACCTGCTCTTCTTTCCATTGATCTGCAAATAGCATGAAAGCCAGGGATATGAATCTAAAAATGAACAAAACAGAATAAAAAGCTTCATCTTGGCTATTGTTGATTGAAATTTATACGATCTGGTGTGGAATTAATAGAATGTTGTTGAGGAAATGTGTTTTGTCCTTGTTATTCAAAGAGGAGCAAATTATTTGATTGTTGTGGTCAAGTAGGACCAGCAGCATGTGACTCCTTAAAGGTTACAGAGCTCTCCCTACATTAGATCTTGGCTATCACATCTCTCTCTGGGTGATCTGGGTACTTCATGCTCCAGAGCATTCCAAGGCCTTCTCACATGGGACAGATGTGTGCAGTTTCTCCCACACAAAGCTGATTCCCACAGGGTTACATGTCCTCTTCCTCTGGATCCCAACACTACATGTTTGCAAAAGATGTGTCTGCCTTGGGAAGGGATTTCCCCCAAAGCCTAAGAAATGGCAATGCAGAGAATCCTTTTGACACTGCTGTCAGCAGAACTTGCTGAGTGATAGTAAAAATGGTGTCTGAGACCTTCACAGGTGGGACACTTAGAGCTGTTGGTGTGTGATGTTTTGTGGTTCCATGTCTGGAAAGGTCCTGCAGGAGGTTACTGTAGATCTCTGAGTATGGGGTAGTGACAGTGTGAGATGTGGGACAGCTCCACCTGCCAGTAACAAGTCCCTGCCAGGAGAGCATCCAAGGCTTGGAGCTGGAGCCTTTCCTCTTGGCAGCCCATCCCAAGAGGCTGAGGCTGCCTGGGAATACTCCTGACAATGTTTCTGACCCTGGATGTCCAACTTCTGCTTGCAGGAAGCTCCTGCTGTGGTGTTCCCCCTGGGGACACCTGGGTGCTGGCAGGGGTGCCTGGTCTGGCTGGGGACATTCCCAAGTTGTGGCTGTGTCAGCAGCAGCACTGATGGTCAGACCCAGGGCCAGGGTTTCTGAGCCAATCTCTCCCCCTCTCTTCTCTTCTCTTGCCAAGGAAACTCTGCAGTGTTGTGTGGAGGAAGAACTCCCTTCTGGGTGCACTTGTGTTTCTGTAGGCAGATGCAAAGGTCTGGGCTGCAGGAGGGAAGGGTAAAGTTACAGCATTATAGGTTTATCAAAAGTGTGTGACCATTGCAAATATCAGAATTATTAAAGATTTTAGTGTTATTTTTGTTGGGTTTTTTTCACTTGGATCATTTTACTGTTAAATTCTTCTGAGGCCACTCACAAGCAGGAAAAAAAAAAAGGTGCATTGGAGCAATCTGTGCTGTGTGGCAGCTGATGGGAGGGACAGGGACAAAATGAGGGTGTGCCATGCCATGGGCTGGCAGCGTGCAGGGGAACAGGGGCAGAGGGGCAGGGGCCAGATGTGCCTGAACTTCCCATGAGAACTCCCCAAAACTGTCCCCGAGGCCCCAGCAGCCACCCAATGCCTGTTGCACAACCCTGTGGGGTGATGCAACTCTCTGGAGCTGAATCATGGGGAGAGGAGATGTTCCTGGCAGGGACCTGGCCCCATCCGTGGGGAGTGGGGAGCCTGGGGAGTGGGTGGTGAGGGAAACTGAGGCAGCAAACACAGCTCCTCACCCAGAGGCCTTTGGCAGAGGCTGGTGATGTTTTGAGTGTGTGTTTAACATGCAGGAGGAAAAAAAGGCTGCTGGTTCTGAGTGTCTGTAGGGAAATAAGCTGACAGTGGTTTGCTTGTTGTTGGGTTTTGTGTTTTTTCTCTCCTTCCTTTTTTTTTTTCCCTGCTAGTGGTGAGTGCCTGTAGATATCCTGGTAGAATGTTCCCAGACCTGAAGGGGCTCCAGGAAAGCTGGGGAGGGACTTGGGACAAGGGCCTGGAGGAATGGGATGAGGGGGAAGGGTTTCCAGCTGCAAGAGGGGAGATGGAGAGGAGATGGGAGGGAGAAATTCTGTGCTGTGAGGGTGCTGAGCCCCTGGGTGCCCAGGTTGCCCCCAGAAGCTGTGGCTGCCCCATCCCTGGCAGTGCTGAAGGTTGGATGGGGTTGGAGCACTGGTATGTGCCAGACCAGTGTGAGTCTGCTTGGTGTTGGTACCTTGGTGCTGATATCACAGGTACATCAGAAGCTTTTTTTTCAAAGAGCAAGCTTGTTTTTCAGATAACTCAGTGTCTCTTATTTCTCAGAATCTTTTATTTAGGGGGTTTGGAACTGGATGATCTTTAAGGTCCTTTCCAAACCACTCTGTGAACGTCAGGAAGTGGAGCCCCAGTACTGGAGTGGCTGAGCAAATATTGTGGAAGTGCCTGGCTGGCTGCTGTGGCACTCTGAGGCAGCCGTGTGCTGCTTTGGCAGTTTCAGCACCTCCCTGGGGATGCAGGCATCCTCCCTGCAGAGCTTTTCGGGGGCGATTTTCCAGCCCTTTTTACTGCCTTCCAACCGCTCCGGATTCTCATTTGGCCGAAGGGGGGTATAAACATTTATGTCGGAGTGAGGAAAGCCAGTGGTGGCGAGCGGCCGGGGGAGGGCTGTCCCTGCGCTTCCCAGCATCATCCATCCTTCCATCCATCCATCCTTCCGTCCATCCAGCCGGGATACGGAGGGGCGGAGCTGGGGGGGGGGGCAGGGAGGAGGGAGTGAAGGAAGGGAGGAGGGGGTGGGATAAGGGAAGGGAAGGGGGGGGTGGGATGAAGGAGGAAAGGGGGGTGGGAAGCGCATCCCTCTGCCGCCGGGACGGTTGCCAGGGCGACGGCTGCGTGGCAACCGGGCTGGCAGCGGGGTCCCGCCCGCCGCAGCCGCTCCGCCGATCCGCGGCCGCGCAGAGCCGAGCGGGCGCCTTGCCCTTTCCGCGCTAGATGCTGCGGAGGCCGCCCGGGAGCAACCCGCGCTCCGCTCTCTCTCACCCTTTCTTCTTCTTCTCCTTCTCCTCCTCCTCATCACCATCCGGCCGCCCGGACCGGCGGGGGCAGCTCTGCATAGCCCGGGGGAAAGCGGAGCGGAGATGGTACCGCTGGTGCGGAGCGCCGGGGGCTCCCACCAGTGGCTGCCGATTCTTTTCTGCCTCGGCCTTTGCTGGTTCCTTCCAACCGGGAGACTCGCAGCTCCCGGGGGAGAATTCCCCGGGGCGACCGTGGACAACCTGGTGGTGAGGAAGGGGGACACGGCGGTGCTTAGGTAGGATGCTAAAGGGGGTGCCGTGGGGCGGGGGAGTCTGGGGGGGGGGGTTGGGGGCACGGGGAGAAGCCCCCGACAAACCCCCGGCTGCTCTTGGGGATGCTGCAGTGCTCTGGCTGAGTGTGTTGGAAGCGGTTTTCCTGGTTTAGTAAGCCTGGATCTGTTGGGAGAAGTTTGGAAATGGGCTGGGAATGGGCTGCTGGGGGAAACGATGCAGTCTGGGGGCTCCTGACATCAGTTTGGGGGCTCCTGACTCCAGTTTGGGGCTCTGGTGTGAGCATGGCTGGGCTGGAATGCAGCGCTTGGGGATTATGCCCTGTCAGAAGTCTCTGTGTTGGCTGAATATAATTTTGTTCCCTGTATTTCCCAGAAATGTATGTGGCAAGCTAGCTTTGTGCCATCAGGGGATTACATGCTTGCTGCTGTTGCTTCCCCTAAGGAACCTTTGTGGTCCCCATACCTTCTGTCCAGTTCACTGGAGAAAAATCTGTTTACCAGTACTTGTACATGATGCTTAATCTGCTTCACTCCTCCTTTCTGATTCGTGTTCATTAATCCCTGGGTTTGATTTGATATTTCCCAAGTCCCCCGATGCTAACTTTTCATTTGTGCATTGCACTTTCATTTTGATCTTGCTACAGTTCAGAAAAAAATACAATTTCTCATCCTCTGGAACATGATTGCAGTGGCTCGAACCTCCTTGCTTGTGATAAAATCTGATTTACTTGGCAGTGTTTTTAAGCTGTGAAATATCTGGCTGTATTTTTTTGTTGTTGTTGTTGAGGTGTCAGGTCTCCACATTACAAAGTATTTTAGCTGTTTAATGTTTTTTTAATAACGATCCTACAATCGGATGTAAAATACTGTGTTGGATATTTTCAGTGAGAATTTGGACTGGTTTTATAGCGAGTCAGCCTGCTTCTGGTGTAGTAGCTACTGAAAATACAGTAGATGTCTATGTAGGGCAGCTGACAAGTATTTTTCATGTGTACCTCAATTACACTCTGTATTTTGAATTGTACTCAAGTGCTCGGGCTTGCTGTCTGCAGAGCTGGAGAATGAAAGGAAATGTTGAAGAGGCTATTTTATTGGTGCTGCTTGGGATTTTGCTGTTGTAAAGAAGATAACCTGATGATGAGTTCCTGGGCGGTCAAGACAGATACCTGGCCAGTGCTAAATGTTATTAGGACATAAACAAATATGTTTAGAATTACCTTATACAGCACCGTGACATGTGAAACTGGAACACATCCAGCTTTCTAGGCCTGAGATCGTTGTGTGGGACCTGGTACCTGTGCAGCTGGACAGGTTACATAAATAAAATTAAGAGCTCTAAGATTAAAAGCTTACTTCTGTGTGAGGAGGGAGGGTATCTGTTCTGAGGAGATGCTGCCAGAGGGAAGGATGCTGAGTAGATGGTGACAGGAGGTGTGTGACATCTGTCCCTCCATCCCTCCCGCTCTGGGATCAGCTTCTTTCATTTCATATGCCTTTTGTAGGCTTGCTTTCAAATCAGAGTTTATTTTGTTTTCAGCTGGTATTGCGGCTTGAGAGGGGAAACGTGGGCTGGCAGTAGGAAAACACTTTGAAAGGAGCAGGGAGAGGAGGGGCAGAGCTGTTTATCTGGAGTCTCTGGCTCCACGCTGTCACCGCTCCTCCCGACTTCTCCCTCCCTGGCGTGTCCTAACAGCAGTGGATTTCAGTGCACATCGCTGCTGTTGGAACCCTTAGGATTGGAAGCCGGTGATCTCTTTAAATACAAAATCCTGTGAGCTGGATAAAGCCATCTGGGAGTCAGAAAAAGGAGTTTTTCCCCCTAGCTCCGTGGCCGCCTGGCTGTAGCCCTTCCCAGGGCTGTCCCTGTCAGGCTCCGAAGTTGGCTGCTGTTCCCATGGCAAGATGGCCATCAGCTCCCTGCTGCTGGCACATGTTGATTCCCTCCCAGATCCAGGCTGATTCCCTCCCAGCTCCAGGCTTCTCTCCTTCTTGCTGGTTCCCTCCCAGCTCCAGGCTTCTCCCCTTCTTGCTGCACTCCGGCAAGGAGGGATCCAGCAGCGACCTCAGGCAGCCTAAAGCATCTGCATTCCATTTTTTAATAATTCATGCTAGAATATGGGAGTAATTCCCGTGGCTTTGAGTCAGCAGTTTTTTGGCTGCAGGAAGACTGGGGTGATTTGTGTGCTGCAGGCTGGAGTGGAGGTGTCCCCTGGGGTGCTGTGGGACTGCCCTGGGCTGCTGCTCCTCAGGGCTCCCCACGGCTCTGTTCCCCACTGACCCACCTTTTGGGGGCTGCAAACAGTGTGAAGGAACGGGGTCACTGGGGCTGGACTGAGGAGAAACTTTCACTCGCCAGCCTGGGTTTGAGCTGAAACATTAGGGGAAAAAAGTGCATCCCCTGGTTCCACAAAGGGGGTAGCAGACAGAGCCAGCCAAGTGCCAGGCTTGGCTCTCACGTTAAGTTCTCATTGTCTGCACTGAAGATGAGGAACAGAGGCTCCTTTAGCTGCTGAGGCTTTCCAGTAAAAGCCTCTTGGTGTTAACACCAAGTGAAATAAGCACTACAGCTCCCTCATTTTACAACAGTTAATTCCCCTGGCAGGGTGATCAATCACCCAGCACCCAGGGTGTGCAGTGCTCCAGCCCCCCAGCCTGGCACGGGGTGGCCCTGCTCCCAACACCATGCCACTGGTAATTGAAGTTATATGAAACCAGATCAATAATGCAGCTGCTTTGTATGGCAGAATAATTTTGGGCAGCCCCTTATTTTCAGAAGTATAAATCCTGTCCCTGCGTCTTTTCTGCACTCATCCCTGGCAACGAGTTAAGGTTTAATGAGAACACATGAGGAAGGAGGAAGTTCTAAAAGCCTTATTTTATTAAAAGAATAAATTGCTGTGTTGTGAGCTGCTAGAAATACGGAGAAGAGTCTGTATGTTCAGAACTGGATTTCTCCAGTGACCCTTCTGCAGACCTCCTGCAAGGGGAGGGATCACCCCGGGCTTGCAGCACATCTGTAATGCTGACAGCAGAAGTGGCAATTTTGAGAGTAGGAGCATTTTAAGAGCTGTGACAAATGCAGAGCAATTTGCTGGGGGCAGGCAGGGTGACCCTTGGCTGCCCCCTGAGCCCTGCCTGTGCTCCAGGGCACCTCTGCTGTCCCCATCCCGGGGGTGACCTGTCCTCCCCAGCAGGACTGCAGCTCCCAGGCCTTTCTGCTGCCCTGAGCAGGAAAAGAGAATTTCTCTCTGACTTTCTGTGCTGATGCTTATCTAGGTTATGGCTGAGCTGTGCCTGTGGCCCCTGTGGCTTTATATAGGCAATCGAGCAGAGATGTGTCTTAGCACTTCCTACAAACCTCATCCACAGTTTGGAAATCAAACCCCTTAGATATCTGAATGTACCAACGTGTAGGGGAGCAAAATGGCTTTCTCTAGCAGCCAAACTTTATCTCATCTTTTATTTCTCTTAAAACCTTTGGATAATGAAAAGGTTTACCTGGTAGTACTTTTGCATTCATAGAATCACAGTAACTTAAGTTTTAGGGGTTGATGCCTTTTTTTTTTTTTTAAAGCAAAAATTTTTTTACCACTCTGTGATAATAATGTATGAAGTATATGCTCTGCAAAGAATAAAATAATATTAATTTTTCACTACGAAGACTTACACATTGAGTGGGGATCCACTGGAGGTTCCCAAAGGCTGCCAGGGAAGGGCAGGGGCAGTGGAAGCTGTAAAGCAGATAATGGTGTGGGTTGTGAGCACAGGGAGGATGGTGGATCTTGTTCAGCCTGGGAAAACCAGGGGTCAGTACTGGGCCAGCCTTGTTTAACAGGTGGATTGAACCTCATCCACGTGTTTGTTTGTCACCACAGGATCTCTTTTGGCCATCCCTTAGAATCTGAGCTGAGCTCCAGGGCTCACCCCTGCCTCAGACTGGAGGTGGCCACCAAACACTTTGTGTGACCCAGCATGGGCTGGGCTGGGCTGTGTGAGTGGTAAACACTGCCCAGGGGTTGTCTCACTGTTTCTGCTGGTACTAGAAGGTTTGGGCATGTAGCAGACAGCTGATCTGGGCTGAAGTGCCTCTTTTGGTGTTGCATTTAGAGTTACTCAGCATCTTTCCTGTATGCCGGGAGGATTTTCCACCTGGGGAGCAGGAGGAGCAGCTCCTGGCCTCCTGCCTGTCTCCTGGTTTCCTTCTCTGCCAGAGCCACTGCCCCAGACTTGTCCAGAGTGACTTTCCATCCCCGGGGAGGCACAGAGCCTTTGGGCTGTGACACTCTGGGGACACAGGAGCTCTCCAGGCAGTGTGCTGGAGAAATGCTGCTGGTGACCCAGTGCTTCCCCTGGCTCCCTCCAGCTTCCCAGGGATGGCAGTTCTCTCCATCTATTGGAAATTATTTTCCCAGCTGTGTCTTCCTTGATATCTTGGGAATGGGATCTTCCTGTTCTCCTCCACCTCTCCCCTCTGCTCAGTGCTAAAGGTTCAGAGCAAATATGTCCAGATGCAGGGGCTCTGAACTCAGCCTGACATGGGCATGAACTCTGTTTTGGCAGGAGAAATATGGCAGCAGCATCTTAACCCATGTCTCCTGCCTCTCTGGCTTTCCAAACATGCTGATTCTCAGACAGACTTCACCTTTCCCAGTAAAGCACTCAAGTGCTTCTCTGTGAGCACAGGGGAGTGCTGGCCAAATGAGACCTTGCTGGGACTGTTTCCAGTTCCTGCTTCCTCAGACTCCAGGCACTCAATGATACTGCAATATTATGGTCATCCTGGGTTTCATTTAGAGGGGGCTCCTTGCCAGCACTTCTTGAACCATGTGTTCTCTGATCAATGGCCCTGAGGAGCTGCTCTGGGCCTGTGTCTCTTCAGTTTCTGTGTGATGGGGAAGGTCAGGACTGCTCCCACTCCAAAGCTGTTCAGGTCCTCAGAGGCTTGTGGATGCCCAATTAATATTTAAATTGCTGAGGAGGGGCAGTAGTGACTCTTGTGGACTGGGACTTGCTGGATTTGCATTCTCCTAGAAAAGATGCCCTTTATCACCACAAATGTACAGATTTCCTTTGTGATTTTAAAAGGTATCTTTCTTGACTTCCATACTCTTGGTATTCTTGTGCAGTTCAGGATCCTAAATTATTATTTCTGTGTGAAGCTTTGTTCCTGACTTTCTGGGATGCGGCTGTGGTACGTGCAGACCTCCGTGCACACTCCCACGTGAAATTAAGTTGTTTGGGTCAGGCTTTCACGCCCCGAACCCCTGCCAATTATTTAACCTGCACATTATGGATCTTGCCTGTTGTCTGTGTGGTAATAATAAATAAATTCAGAGTAAATTAAAATAATTTATCATTTTAAACGATCGTGAGTGTTTCAGATGTTATGCACAGGAACTAACAAAACCAGTGATCAGTAAGGAATGAAAAACAGGATTTGTTCCAAAGGGCTGTTCTGTGGAGGAGAAAAAAAAAAACAAAAAAACCCCAGCAGCGACTTAAATTACTTTTCTTGTTGTCATCTTGCATCAGAGCTGAATGCAGCCGAGATCCCAGAAAAGAGCCCAGGCTGAGCTGAGTGGTGGCACTGGCTGCCACCTCCTCTCCTGGCAGAAATCTGAACCAAGGCTGGGCTGGGAAAGGAAAATCTGTGCTGCAGAGGAGCAGGGAGTCAGTCCAGGGATGTGCCAGCTCTCTCTGGGACCTGCAGGAGGGATGGAGGGATGAGAGATGCTGTGGAGACCCTGGTGGGCTGGGCAGGCTCAGCAGCACTCAGCCCTTGCTCCTTCTCCCTGGCATGGCTTTGAGCAGTGCCACCTGCCCACCCTGCAGTGCTTTAACATCAAGGGACATCCTTTCCCAGGACCCTCTCTTCTGGTGAGGGCAGGAGGAAGCCCAAGGGATGCCTGGCAGCCTCCCTGCCACCCCTCTGCACGCCCAGCTCGGGCAGGGGCCTGGCAAGAAATGGCTTTTTGTCAGAAGTAGAGGAATCCAAGGCAGCAGCTGGGTGAAAGCCAGGGGTGGTCAGTCCAGCTGGCCCCAGCCCTGGGTGTATTCAGTGTGATTGTGCAGGCAGCACTGCAGGGATGCAGCAGGTTAATGGCTCCTGTCCCTCTGCAGGGCTGGGGTACCAGGGCTGCCAGCTCCTCTGCCTTGCTTCAGCTTCCACCCAGAGCCACCTGCACAGAGAAGGCTGAAAGGGAAACTTTATCTTGCTCTGTGTGTGCTGTTCCTCCTCACCAGCAACACGGGGAGAAATGTTGGTGAAATACCCCCCAGGTGGGGCAGTGCTGGGTGCTGGCAGGCATGCAGAGTCCTCTCCAGCCACGGCTCTCCTTGAGCAGGGGTGATCAGCACAAAACCCACCTACTTTATATCTATTAAATGTTTCTATCTATATCTGGGCAACACCTTCCAGTGCCTGAAGGGGCTCCAGGAAAGCTGGGGAGGGACTTTGGACAAGGGCCTGGAGGGATGGGATGAGGGGGAAGGGTTTCCAGCTGCAAGAGGGGAGATGGAGAGGAGATGGGAGGGAGAAATTCTGTGCTGTGAGGGTGCTGAGCCCCTGGGTGCCCAGGTTGCCCCCAGAAGCTGTGGCAGTGGATGTCTGCAGCAGCTCTGGTTTTGTGCAGAGTCTCACTGGTTATTGCCAGCAGACACGTGGTGACTCCCACAGGAGAATGAACACACCAGTGAGTTCAGCCCAAGCTTTGATTTTCATACCTTCAAACCTGCTAAAAAGTATAAGATGAAGTAGCACATGCTCTGGTTTATAGCAGCAGAACAGTCAGTCTATTTTAAAAGATCTTTCCCTTGGCAACAGCACACAATCTGGTGGTCAGACAGCCAAACAGCTATCATTAGTCATGCATAATTAAAACAAAGGGAGAATCCAACTGTTAGCACTAACAGTTTTGTCTTTGAAAAAATCTCATTAGCATACAATCCTTCCTGCAGAAATTCCAGTAATTTTACTCATGCAGATGTCAGTGTCAATGAAGGAAATTCTATATATTTATCTATAGATGGTGTATTTTTGTCTGTAGTTATGTAAATACCCAGGATGACAATAAGTGTCCAGTCTGGAGTTGTGTCTGTGCTAAGCCTGCTAAATTTACACACTGCGATTCTGTCAAAAGTAGGCAGAGACCTTATTCCCTCTACAAAACATGGGCATACATAATTTACTGTACAGTTGTATGCCTTTGATATTTCACTGGATTCATGTTAAAAATGTTTTTAAGCAGACTGTAATTCACCAGCACAGAGCAGCACTGGAGGATGAAGTTCTCCCTTTCCAACCACCTGATTTTTACCTGGGGCAGGTGTTTGTTTCTCTTAAATTCCTTTTGGGCCAGCCAAGGAAGAAAAGAAGGCTTTGAAAGCCCCCTCCCATTTGTTAGTGGCTGGAGAGGGGAACATCCCTAAACCAGAGGGCTGGAGGTGTGCTGGAGCTTTGCTGCCATCACAGCCTGAGAGCCCCTAATGCAGCAGGAGTGACAGGGAGGAAACGTGATGGGAGAAGGGAAGAGGAAGTTTCAGATGGAGTTCTGGGTGATTTATTGTGGTTTAGGTGTGTGTGATTACATAACAGTAAATAGCATTTCCACTCCAGCTTGTCCCAGTGAGACAGAGCTGGGCTCCTGCAGCAGGTCCTGTCCTGGCCCAGCCCAATGAGCCCTGGCTGGTACCCAGGAGCCTGCACAGGGCAGTGGGAATCTGGGGGCTCTCTGCATTGATTTTGCTACATTTCTAAATATGTGGTGGAAAATGGGTCTCCATCCCTCACAGCTATCAGCTTAGAGGAGAACCACTGTATTTTCTTCAGCACAGTAGTTGATTTTTTTACTAATACAGGCACGTATATGTATTTTTTATAGACTGTGCTGGGTTTGTATGTATATTAAAGCTGTTCATTTTGTGTAGAAGCTGTAGAAAACCATGGGATTAGCAGAGGGTCCTTCTTCCAGCCCCCTGGCCCCCTCTGGAATGGGCTACCCTTCCTGTGGTAGCCTAGCTGGCTGGGGGATGCTGGGGAGATGCTGGGTGAGAGCAGGGAAGTGGTGCAGAAGAATTGTTCTGTGCTGCTGTGGAACAAAGAATTCACTGGAGTAAATGAAGCTGTAGTTTTCTAGGCCATTTTCCCCAGTTTTCTTATTCTGCTTGGCTGTGCTGGTTGCCCCAAACTTTCTCTTCCACTTGTCCTTTCTCCCTGTTGCAGCATGATGGTCCATGTCCCAGGACACTCTGTGTGGAGGAAAGAAGTTTGTTGGGTTTGAGTGTACTTAAAGATCTGAGCAGTCCAGCACATCCCTTGTGTGAAAGCTCCAATAATTTTGTTCAGCAGGTTTTAATAAGCTACCAGCACAAATGCTGAAATGTCTATGGAGAGGTTTTGCTTCCAGTTTGCTGGCTCTGGGGTTTAATAACACTGAGGGAAGTTTACAGGCACATATTAGAGCCCTTCCTCCATTCAGGGCCTGGAGCACAGGAACCAGCTCTGCAGTTTTTGGTGTTTTAATTCAGGGAAGTTTCCTTGTAGTGGTTATCAGAGAGAATTTTGAAGGGGGGATGTAACTGACCACATGGAGCTTGCCTGGGTTTTGTGCCTGGTGCTCCCCATGTTGATGTTCAACTTGACACGGGGGCTCCAGGAGTCACCTCGGCTCGCAGCAAATTGTGGTGTCCCTTCATTTGAAATCAGAGCTGGAAATTTGTGAGGGGAAGATGAAAACGTTCAGTACCACAGGCAGGGCTTTTGGTGAGTGGCAGTCTGGGCACAGACACATCTCATGTTTGTGACACAGTTCAACATAAAGGGTATGTTGTTATTACTGATGTAGCTGGGGCTCAGCTGAGATGCTCAGTGCCTCGTGTTGCAAGGGGGGGTCAGGGGTGGGTGCTGAGCTGAGCTTACAGAGCTGGAGTTTAACCAAAGATAAAGGTTTAATTGGTTTGGTTTTTAATATTCTAAAAGTTGTATTGACTCATCTTTGTGTCATTACTCAGATGCTGCTTGTGTCAGCATTTCCAGTGAAATGCCTATTAAGTGAAGGTAAACTTAAGGAGCAGGTGCCTTGAGGCTTTACCAGACGTTTAGAGAGACAAAATGCTGTTAGCTTAAAAATAACAGTAATGGGGAAATGGTCCTGAGAGAGGATGGACAGTGTCAGCACACTGTGAAATAAATTGCAGCTGGGGTTGTCCCTGGTTTTGAATTCTCAGTCTTTGGGAGACTGACTGCAAGTCTCAGTGAAATCCCCAAATAATTTGGTATCCTGAGCTGAGGCAATAATGAGTTTCCAAAGGCAGCAAGAAGAATGGATGTCTTGGCAAAAATAAATAGATAAACAAAAGTGTTGTCTTCTGTGTTTGTCCACTGTGTCAGAGGATCGGAAAGGCTCAGGGCTTTTCTGCAAGAGAAATGAACCCAGCTTTTTTTTGTGTGGTTCTGAGTAGGTGTCTCCATCTCATCTAACAGCAATTATTTCAGTTATTTTGTTCATACCCATCATAATACAGCAGGTTTTAATGAGGGGGTTGGACCAGATGAACAAAATTAGTTTAAAAATGAGCACAACTGTGTATGAAGGCCTCAGAAAAGAGACATATTATTAAATTGAGTTACTCAAGGATTTGTGCTGATGAAGCACTGAGTTAGCTCAGTTGTGTTCTTTCCTAGGAGGGATGGAAAGTCTCCCATCAGTAGGAGTTCAAAGTGCAGCAGTTTTGCAGGTAGTGTTGCTCACAGAATGAAATAATGCATGATACCCCAATAATGAAAACATCCTTGCGTAATCCTCATGCTAAATATTTTGTTTATAAATCTATGGTGGTATAATATTTACAAAATTATAGGTTAATTCATTAAAAGTACCTGTGCTTTTATCTCGATGTGTTATGTCATAATTATCCTCAACTTATCATGGGAATTAAATCAGTAAAATGGCAAAATCATCAAAATCCTTTACTTTTAAGTGTGTTTCACTGCCTAGCTGCTGCCTCGGGTCTCCTGGATGCAAGTTAAATGGTATTGCAGCACTCCAGGCATGCCTGGTGTGATTGGGCTCCCCAGGCCACCTCTAATCATGCTCCCACTTCATCAGTGTAATTCTCTTATATTTCTTGTTCAAGTCAGTTATTAAGTAAATCTAAAATTAATTATTAAAATGTCATTGAAATGTTAATATAAACAGTGAGAAAAAAAAAAAAAAAGACTGAGTTGAAGTTTTTCTTTCATGTACTAAGGGTCTCTCATATGGCAGTTGTTTTTTTGATGTGTAAATAGATTTTTAGGTGCTGTGGGCAGTGGCTGTGGGAAGCCACTGTGACCTTCAGAATCTTTTAAGTGTGGCAAAACCCCACCTGAAAGGCAGCTTGCATATCTGTGCTGTAGGGATGGGTATTGCAGTCCTCTTCACAAGGCAACCCCCAACACACACCATTCAGGCTACTTGAATTCTTCTGATTTTATTTTTTTTTTTTTCCAAGACATTCTAGGGTGTCAATGTGCCCAGTGGGACGAGGACCACAGTGTCCCTGTCCAGGTAATCCTGGAAAACTCCTCAGGAGATGCTGGGGTGTGGAATTCCATCCTGCCCCATCTCTGGCTGCCCCTTGGGGCTGTTCCTGGAGAAAGAGCCCTGGAGCTGGGAATTTCCCTGGAAATGAGGAGATCAGTGCCCTGTGCCTGCCCAGGGCATCACCCCATGTCCAGATAAAAGTCAGGGGGTGGATGGTGGGGCAGGAGCAGTCAGCAGCTCAGGTGCAGAGCCCTGGGCAGGACAGGACAGGACAGGAGGCTGGCTGATGAGTAAATATGTTATGAAAGTGGCCTAATTATGACAAGCAGTTTTCCCCTTGGCTGGAACAATTGGACCAGAAAATTGTACTTGACTTTTCATTCTGAGACTATTAAGTAGCAGAGGAAAAAAGAACAAAATATATCTTTTGTCACAGCTACTTTTTTTTTTTTTTTTTTTTTTTTTTTTTTTTTTTTTTTTAAGAGCAGCTTGCACGAGGCTGGAAATTAGTTTAAAATTAATTTAGTTAATTGTATTTGATTTATGAATTTTTCTTTTTTTTACCTTCTTTCTGTTACATTTCTGGTAGTATGCAGGTGTATGTGCTCAGGATAAAATACATCTTGCAAATTTTTTTTTATATCCAGCTGCTGCTTGCCCTTGCCAGAGGATTATCAAACCAGCCCCACGCAGGGCCAGGCTGGTTCCTACCCATCACAGCATTTGGGTTGGATTTTTTTCTCTCCATTTTTCATGTATTATACCCAAATATCTGATCGGGAATTCGTTTGTTTTTTTTTTTCCTGTCCCTAACACACTTGTGATTCATTCCTGTATTGATTTTGTCAGTGGGGAATGGATTTAAAATGGATCCTGGTTTTGGAGGCGTAAAGAGCACTTTTGGTGCTACTCATCTTATTGAGTGCAGGAGTTTTGTGTAAATATTTCAAATTAACATTCATTCTTTGATAAATACCAATAAGGCTCAAGTGTGGCTGTGTGGTTGCTGTGCAGGATGCTGTGCAGGTTGCTGGGGCTGGGCTGCTGCCTCTACCAGGGCACTTCTACCCCCTACATGTTATTTCTTTCTGTCCCCAGCAGCATTTCACTTCCTCACTTTTCCCTCTCTGCCTTTCCTAGAGCCAGTGTTTGCTGCAATGAAGAGATTGATGCCCAGGGAACACATTATTCTGTTCATGAGAACAGTAATAACTCTTAGCATTGCATATCTATTTGCCACTCAATTCTTGAAACATCACAGTTCCAACAAACCGTGCTGATTCCTGCTTTTTCTTAATATATATTTGCTAGGTAAAGTGAGGAATTACAGAGAAGATTTCATACAACAAAATTTATTTTTTATTCAGATATACTACTTCTGGAACGAGTGCCCTGAAAAGCAGACTTTTTGATATTTTAGCCCCATCCAAATGCATTTTCTTTTCCCGAAGGCACCCAAGTGAAGGATCAGAGGGAATCTTGAAGTGTTCATGAGAACCCTGGTTGTGCAGAAGGGTGTGAGGTGGCACAGGGGCTGGTCCAGCACCTGCATCCCTGTCAGCTGAGGCTTTGGAGCTCCCAGAAGAGCCAAGCCCCAGGTTCTTTCTGAGTGGGGGAAAGTTGTTTGTGGGATCCCAGTGGTGTTTTGCTGCCAGGCCCATGGGCAGCAGAGCTCTCAGCATGTTACAGAGAGCAGGAGAGGGAACCCACTCCCTCCCTAAGGTAAAGGTGTGTGATAACTGGAATTTTGGAATGCAATCCTTGCAGCTGTGTGTGTGTGGAATAAGCTGAGGTTGTTAACACTCTCTGCAAGCCTTTCATGCTCTCAGATGGAAGGTAAAGCACTGTAGTAGTACAAAGTGATATTATTTTTATGGTAGCAAATGATGTGCAGTATTATTTCCTGTTGATCAAAGTGTCTGTGACCTGGAATGCAGCTGCTCTGCAAATGTTTGCTGCTTTGGAGAGGACTTGGCACATAATTCCTCAGTTAGCAGCAGCTCCATTACAGCATCCAAAGCACATCTGCTATCAAAAAATGTGAATGCAGGAGATCAATAGGAATATGTTCAGAGGGGAGAGCAAAGGCTTCCTTTTCCAGGGGAGGAATCCTTGGCTCCAGGTGCTGCTGTTCCTGCTGCATCCATCCCTGGGGGGCGGCAGGATCAGGGCTGTGGCTCCTTACCTGGAGGGGCTCCTGGCATTGCCAGCCCTGGCCTGAAGTTGCCTCATCAGGCAGTAATCAGGAGCATCTCCTAATTAACAGAGGCCATAGGAATAGGTGCTGCCTCCATAGGGCTGTTCCAGTCCTTAAAGGCAGCCTGGGGTCACTGCTGTCTGCACCAGGGATTTGTGGGGATTTTCCCTCCTGAAACCTTTATTCCCTGCAGAAAGGGATGTTTGGGATGTTCCCTGCGTGCCTCTTCCCTCTGCAGCCATACGCCTCTATAATTTTGTTTGGCTGCTTTTTGGGAGAGTTTATTTTGTTTTTTGATTTGGGTTTTTTGTTGGTTTGTGGTGGTTTGGGTTTTGTTTTTTTTTTTTGGCAGTGGTTTATAACATTGCAGATTAAGAGTGATTTTCTGAAAATATTTACTGTCACTGACCCCCTGGCCCCAGCAGACTGATCTGCAGTTTTCCTGCCAAGCAAAGCTTTATGATAATGTAATTACAAACTGGGTACTGGGGGAGCTGTACTTCTTAGCATTCATCTCTCTAACAAAAAGTAGATAGTTCCTGTAATGGTTCCAAAAACATTGTCACTACCAAAGAAGTTCTTTTAATAGTACTTAGTGAGTGAAGCTGCTAATTTGCATGACAGCTTGATTAAACGTAACCTGGTTCCACACTTAATTTATTTTGGAACTGTCCAACATTTTCATTCCATCCCATTAATTTTAAATTAGTTGACTAGCTTGATTAGATTATTTAGTTAAAAAAAAAAAAAAAAAAAAAAGTAATTTTATTATCTTCGCTTGTGTAAGTTCACATCCATACCATAAAGTCATCTGAAGTGGTTATAAATAACAAAACTGTTTGCAGCAGCTTAAAGCCTTGCTGGAGCTGTTAGTGGGATGCAGGATGAAATGAAGAATTAGGTCTATTAATGATCTCCAACTTCAGCAGAAGCTGGGCTGCAAATTTGGCTCCATATCACAATATGTATTTCAGATAACCACATATATCCCTGACTATGTGGTTTCTGGGAAAAATGAACCCGAAAAGGCAATCTTTAAATGCACATTTTACAGAGCCTCAAGTGGGCTCCGTTTGCAAGAGAAAAAGTGTTGCTTGGCTGTGGGGCTGGGCTGGGATTGCCTGGGAGGGTGCCAGGAAGGGATGTGTTGAGCAGGTAATGGCACTGACACCAGCTGGGCTCTTGCTGGTGCTCAAAAAGGAGAAAAAGAGGAACAGAGGCAGTGAGGACACAGCCTGGTGTCAGTGTCCCCTGGCTGGCATCTGGCACCCACTGCTGGGAGGGTCCTGGTGGTCCCTGCACTGCAGGTGGTGAGGGGTGGTTGGGTTTGTACCCAGTCCTGCAGAACAGGGTCCTGCCAACAGCTTTTAAAATTTATTTCTACATTAATTTAATTAGCTTATCTTGCCAGAGCAAGGCTTGTATAAAAAAAAAAAAAAAAAAAAAAAAAAAAAAAAAAGTGAAAATTTTGCATTTCTTGAAGGCAGGAAGGAGTTTTAGATGGGGAAAGCACACTGGGTATGTCGAGTACTGGTGTTGGCTTTGGTTTTTCTCTGTGCATGGTAATTTTCCCTCAGAAGCAGTAAAAGTAATAACAAAATATAGACACCAGATGTGCTGTGAAATGTGATTGATATTCGTGGTAATGTGTTATATGAAATATTTGATCAGGGTGGGTTCACCTTGCTTCACTGCTGGAGATTAATTACATTTCCTAGCTGAGGACCCTGACCTGCTGCTTTAGCTTCTCTGAGAAGAAAAAAAGAGCAGGAAAAGCAGAGGGTGATCCAGCCCCTGAAATCTGGTTATCAGTGTCTTGTGATGGGTGGGATGGTCTGGGTCACTGCACTGAAATAACTTGTAGCCCAAGAAAGTATTTATTAATTTATGGCCTCTGCTATTGTTGGTCTAAACAACATGAACTAATCCTAGACCCATAAAACCACTTTGGAGAAAATTATATCCTCTGGGGTGATGTATGGCAGACACACAAAATCTCAGCTGCACTGAATATTATCTGGACAAGTCACTCAGAGCATTTGATGGCAGCTGAACATGCAGGGGTTTCACCAGAGCACAGGCAGCTTTCATGTTTCTCGTGTGCCATCCTCCACTGGGACATTTTTCAGACCCCTGAAAATCAGATGTGATTTTTCAGTCATTTTTTTTTTTTTTCAGACATTCTCTTGGTATCCTGCTTTAGTTTCTTCTGGTTGCAGCTTCTCCAGCTCACCAGGGATAATGTATGAGTGTGAACATTTGGGTTATCAGGTATAATAACCAGCCATGGAAATTAATGTCATTAATTTGTCCCCTGCCCTGGGTGTGACAGTGACAAAGCCAGCTCACTGCCTGGGCTGGGTAGAGGAGCACTCCAGAGCTCTTCATCCCCAGCTTAACTGTGACCTTTGCCACTATGGACTGGAAAATAAGGCAGAGAGGAGAATGTTTTACATTTGAATGAGAGGACCAGGATGTGACACTAAAGATACTTCTAAAAGATAATTTATGTCCTAAATCGCTTCCACTTTTGAGTCTGAATCGTAGCTGCATGTGAAAACACACCCACACCTCATCAGGGAAATACTATGGGTGTGCTGGTAAAAAGTTGTTGGCGATAGATGTGGGTAAGGGGAAGAAGGAATTCAGCATTAACGAGGGCCGAATCCATCTTGTGATGTAATTTACAATTTCCAAATTTATGAATATATGCATGAATGGCTGAAAATAGGCTCTGCTGTTGAAAGTCACACCACATTTCATCAGAAAGCTATTTTTCCTGATGTCTATAATAAGGTTTCACATTTGATCTTTATGTAATGATTACTGGAGCATTTTAACATTCTATTATTGTGTAAATAAATGTAAGTATGGAAATATTTTTCTCACACTTGATGAGGCAAGTTCCGTGTTTTGTGTCTGAAAGCAGAAGATGTCACTTAACCCCGGTGGTGTTCACGTCTGTGGAGCTGTAGCAGGGGGTCAGATTTAATGGAATCATGAAGTGGTTCTGGAGGCAGATGTTGGTCACTGTCTGTGAAGCTGAGCCAGCAGGTCTGGGTGCTCTGCCCATGGGGATGCTTGGGGAGAAGGTCACCAGTCCACAAGTGGTGTTCCATATGAGAAACAATCTGAAGTGCTGTGCTGGGAAATCCAATAGACTGAAGTGTTAACAAAGCCAGTTCACAATAATTCCTGGTGAGTTCTTTCGTGAGGAAGGAACTATTTCAAATCTACTACAAGCTCTTGGGAGTTGCTGGAAGGCTGGGTGCAGTCAGCACTGCCCAGTGCTGCTGATGGACTCGGCTCTGCAGAACCCTTCTTGAGAAACAAACCAAAAACACAAGACAAGCTGAAATATCAGTAAGGTGTGCTAAGTAAGAGTCTGTAAGATCTGAATAGTTAACAGAGAAAAGCCACTGGTGTGGATGCCAAACCAGGTGTGAGTGGGAAGGGTGTTTCTGTGGGACTGCAGCACGGAGCAGCGGGTGCAGATCTGCCTGGGGTTTGTGGGAATAGTGTGAAGTTTGATCTAGAATTATTGGTAAAATTTGAAAATAATAGTGATGAGTGAAATAGGAAATAATGAAGAGGAAAGCTGCTGAAAGGAACATCTCAATAAGCTGGATCCAGTCTAAAGATTGAGTTTACATTGGGTCCAAATGTGACCCTGCAGCAAAAATCACTCTAAGGATCCAGAGGTGTGTGCAGTGTTTGGGATACAAATGTTGAGACAGGTAGGAAAGTGTGATGTATGGTTCTGGGCATGTTTTCTCAGAGATGCTGAAGTAACAGAAAGATGGCAGAAGAGAGAAAAAAATGTTATACAGGAAAGCAAAAATATTTCCATGGAGAGGATTAAAGGACTCGGGCTAATTAGTTTAGCAGAATGGAAATAGGCAACCTTGTTGTGTAAAAAATGTTTTTGTGTCAGAAGACTCAGAAAATTCAGTCTTGGCAAAAAAAATAAAAAAAACCCAAACCCAAAACATAATGGAAATTAATGACTTAAAGCTGAAAATGAACAATTTCAACATAAATGCAAAGCAAGTGTTTTATAGGCAATTAACTACTGGAATTGGCTGTAAAGAAATAGAGGACTTGTATTGTGGCTGGTTGCCTCTCCAGAAGATACACTTAGGCCCTTTGTTGAGCTGAATAATGTCAGGAAGGTTCTTTCCTTCAGCATAATTATGGGAGAGATTCCCTTTTACCCAGGCAGAAGGGGGGAACTGTTCCCTGAACCTCCCCTCCCCAGCACCTTGGGTCTCAGCCCAAGCACAGAGCTACCATTTGCTCATTTGAAAATCTCCTGTAGCTGAACCTTTTCTTCAGAGTTTCAGTGCAATTCATTCAGCTCCTTCAGAGACGTTAAATTAATATTTAATTTTAATGTTAAAAACCTAATTTTGTTAAAGACCTAAATAAAATCCATTGAGTGCAGGAGTGTGATTGTGAATATTTTAACGTAGATTGCTAGCTCTGTAAAAAGTGCATGTTGAAGAGATGCTTGACCTTTGCCTTGTCTTCATCACACCTGGAGCACAGGGTTGCTAAGTGCAGCTGATTTGAGCTGCCTCTGGAGTCACCCTGGTAAACTAAAAGCATTTCTCTGCCTTTTTTCCCCCCCACGGTTATTTGGCAAACAATTTTTTTCATATGTCCTCTGGCTGATAAGTCCTTTCTATAAGTAAGTTCAATTTGGTTTTAATAGGCAATTTTATCTTGAGCTTGTGGAAGGGCAGTACTTCTTGTACTTCTTAGAACCAGTGGTTTCCATCATACAAAACCCACATGATGCTTTTCTATTCCTGAGCAACAGCATCAGGAAAACCTGGCAGTGGGGATGGTTCCCTGCTGCACAGCATCCTCAAGGGTGTTTGTAGGAATATTTCCAAACCCATAAGTATATTTAAAATATTGCAATTAAATAATAATACGGCTGGTGCAGCAGCCACTGCTCTGTTTTTTGTATTCTTTTTTGGGCTCTCTTTTCACCAGACTTTCCTCTCTCACCTTCCTGGGTGATGAACGTGGGCAGAGGTGCTGCTGGGTCCCCAGAGGGGTGACTGAGGGGACTGCAGTGGTGACAGTGGGGCTGGCAAGTGGCTGTGGTGAAGGTGGCCCAGGGGTCAGGCTTGGAGCTTGTTTTTCAGAGTTAAAAACCCTGCTAAAAGTTTTCAGAAAGTTCCAGGTGATCCAGCAGGAGGGCTGTGGTGGCAGTGATAAATCATGTCGTGGGATCCTGACAAGAGACTCTGGGGTGTTCTGAGGGTGGAACAAGGCTGCCTGCTTAACCATTCCCACCGTGGCCCAGGTTTAATGAAGATATCCTCTAATCTGGAGGAGCCAATTTACTGACTGTCACTGTTAATGTAATCTCTACAGAAGTAAAACTCTGGGTTTGACACTAACACGGACGCAGACAGAATCCATTTCAGGTGAGCGTAAAAATTCAGTCTGTGAGGTACCTGGGGCTGTCACAGGTGAAAATATTTGCTAATGAAGTGTGTATTCGTCTTAGCCGGGTAGAGAACTCCCTCAGTCTCTTAATTTACTTTGAATAATTCATTAGCTCGCACTCTTCACCCATGACAGTCATAGGTAAATCCCAGGCTGGAGCTGCTAATTAAAGCTGGGAGATGAAGGGAAGCTGCTAACGAGATGCTAGACAAGTCCTCCAACAATGCAGAGGTAATTTCAGGCACGTAAAGTTTTATTGTTGGTTTTCACACGAGGGTAAGGAAATGCTGAGGAGTTTACACCCCTTACAACAGAGAATCAGGAAGGAGTTGGGATGTGAGCAGGAGGCAGGAGGATGCTGTCCTGGGAGCAGCAGGAACCTGCTGGGATCCTGAGGGATCATTCAACAAATTGATGTGAAAAAGCACTGGATATGCCTCGTTTAGCTTTTTTTCTTGTTTTTCATTGTTTATCAGCAGACACAATTACAGATAAATGCATTGTTAAAATGTGACCCATATGTGCTTAACAAAAACCTGTTACCCAGGGCTGTCTGTTCTCAAGTGGAAGCAAGCAGTGAACTATGGAATGAGAACATGTAGGTACAGTTCGGGACAGCAGAAATTAATTGTCTTTGTTTGTTTGTTTCTTCTACAACATGAAATGTAGGAATTCTCAAATTAGTGTTTTGCTGAGGAGTAGGGAAAATTGTGTCTGTTCCGTTGTCTGGCTGGTTCTGTACACAGAAGTACCTGATGTTGCTACACATTTAAATATGTTTTCTGTTAGGAATGCTGTACCTGGAAATCTGCATGGGGACCTGAAGAGGAAAGAAACACACTTGTAATGCTTGTTTTTCAGCGTACAAAACAGAGCTACTATGACAAAACCAAGTGTGTTAAAGCTTGTTTGTCTTACTAAAGCAAAGTTTGTCTTACTAAAGCAAAAGTTTAATAGGAAAATCAGCATAGCAGGGTTATGAACATGGGGAAAGTGTGTGTGTGTTTGTGTGTGTGGTGTCTAAAGGGGAAATCAGGAGTCAGTCAGGACTTTTGCTGACCTGGGTGCTGTGAGGCCAGAGCAGGCTCTGCTGGGACCCTCTGCAGCCCCCTGAGAATCCATCCCCAACACAGAACCCGAGAGCCAGAGCACAGACACTTCTATGGGGTCTTTTTCTGCCTCTAGGAAACTTTTATCAAGTGCAGCTGTAACCATGAGGTGGTACCAAAAGGCAAGGGAGCTGCTGGGGGGTGTGAAGGCTGAAGGCAGAGCCCTGAGCTCTGGCAGCAGATCCATCCCTTCTGCACAGCCAGGGCCTGGGGAAGGAGAAGGAAACTTCTTGCAGCTCCTCTTTGGCTCATTGCCTGAATTCCCTCCCTGCAGAGGCTGAAATGTGTGGAAATGGCAGAGATGTGGAAATGCTGAAACCCTAGAACTGAGAGCAATGTGTTCAGGGGGTCTGTAGCTTCCTCGGATCTCCTGGAAGATGCTGAAGTGTTTTCTTTCACTTCACTCTTCCTTTGAAGGTGAAGAGGGTGCCAGGTGGCTGTGAGCTCCAGCAGTGAGGATGTTAGGGAGAATCTTTGTATGTAAAGTGCTTCATACCCAGGGAGGGGAGGGACAGGAGAGGGTTAGGAGCATGGGGAGCTTTGATGCTCTCCTAGGCTGAGATCAGAGCTGCTTGGAAGCTTGGATCCCCAGCTACCCCTGTTCCTGCAGAGCCCCTGGGTGTCCTGGCCATGGCCAATGGGAGACAAAGGCTTTGGGTTGAAAGACACAGGAGATCTTCAGCAGGTCATACTTGATGAGCCCAAAACACAGGGGTGTGGAGGGTGGTGGTGAATGATTCCTCCTAGCAGGCAGCATAACAATTAGTTTCTTCTTGTTAATGAAGAGGTTGAAGTACCAGTGAATGAGGGACAGAACTCAATTTCTAGCCTGGTTTTAATTCCTCTAGCTCACTTATTTTTCAAAAGCAATATTTAGAAGATGTTTAAACTACTTGCCTTTTCACCCCCCAGCCCTACTCTCCATTTAAGTGATGTCCCAGCTGCTGAACCCCTGTTAATGTCCAGTTCCACTCGAGCTGCAGGAATTTAGGTTGTTAAACAGCAAAGCCCTTCAAGCACCCTGCAGTTCTGTGTGGTGCAGCCTGGTTTCCACCCTGCACATGGCTTTTCAGAGCCAGTCAGTAACATCCCAGGTGAAGTCATGCTGTCCCCTGGCAGACCAGGCTCAGGGCACTGAGCTTTCTCCTGGTGACCACAGGAGAGCAGTGACAGGGCAAAGGGCATCGAATCATCAGTGACCAGCAATGCAGCTGGGATGCCAAATGCAAGCAGCTCCTGCAAATCAATAGGAACTGTATAAAAGGTTCAAACTGGTAATACAAATTAATCCTAGAGAGAAATATTCATGGCAGCCACGAGACACTGATTTCTGCCAGTCACAGCTGGATGGCATCGACAGCTGCATTTGTGGTGCTCTTCATAAACCTGTGATTGGAAGATAATGCTCACATTTGAGCCAAGGACATCTCTGGAGAAGGCTTAAGACCACAAAAAAGCAAAGTAACCCCCTCCCCATGCTTCCCTGCTCAGGGCCAGATTTAGGGATTGGTTTGAGCAGTGACTCTGGGCTGGAGCAGCTTGTCTCAGCACATCAGCTCCTGCCCAGGACCTCAGCCTCATCTCCCCAGGGCTTTCAGCCTCCTTTGACCTCAGCAATCTCTAAGTGTCTGCTTTGCCTTCCCAGCAGTATATTAAAAAGTAATCAAGTCAATAGCTGGAGCTGAGGATGGGAAGGGAGAGCAGATACCTTCCCTTCCCAGCAATGCATTGGATGGCAGTGAGGCAGCATTCTGATGAGCAGGGAGCTCTGAGCCTGCCCCTGCCCTCTGAAAGAAGCAGGACTGCTGGTTTTGTCAGCTGGTGGCACTAAATTGTCACCCGTGGGAGCCTTTTAAGGACTGCTCTCAGCCTCATTTCTCTTGGCATGGACTGGTTTGGTTCCTGATGTGCTGTTCTCACAGGAGGAAGGGGAGGATCTCTGCCCCAGGTACCCTGGGCAGAAATATCTTGTTCTTCATCTGCAGTGAGTGTCTGAGGGGCTGCTGCTCCCTTCCCCAGGGCTGCAGGGCACAGAGTAGATGGAAACCAACAAAATTCCTTCTTCCTTTTCTTTCTCTCCATCAAGCACTTGGACAATGAGTTAAAAACTCGGAGGTGTAATTAGGGGCTTTTTTGCTACAGAGCACCTTACTAAACTAATTACCAAACCTTAAGTGATTTCTAAATCCAGGCTTCTCTGCAAACCATGTGCCTGCTCCAGTACCCCAACAAAATTCAGTCTCCAGTGAATATTTCGTATCACACTCTCATTTTTATCACTCCTGTGATAAAACTGATAAATTACTTTTATCTTGCCACTATCTCCAGCTAGACCTGTGCCAACATTGCTGTTGTGGCCCTGTGTTTCTGGGGGGCAGCTTTCCTTCCTCCCAAGGTGGGCAGGGGGATTAGGAAGATGTTGGCCATGGCCATCAGTGGCTGCTTCACCCTGGAGCTCAGGGTCCAGGCAAAAGGAAAGCCAAGAGAGAGCTCCCTGTGTGGGAATGCTGGTAATGGCTTGGGAAAGATGAAGACTTCTCCTTCTCCTTCTCTGTTCTTGATACGAGAACTTTTATTTTGTTGATTCATAGGTTATCTAAATATGAATAGGCTCACATCAATCAGCACTGCCAGTTCCACAAAATGAATATAAATGTTGTGCTCAGGACTTTCTAAAAGAATGGATGTGTCTGAAATGTAAATCTGCACTCAGCAGTCTGTTCCCGTGACTTCTTGAAGCCTCACTCTTTAGGTTTTTATGGTTTGTTTTTAAACATTAATCAATTGTTTTTGCTCTAAACTTCTAAATCTGTTTACAAAGGTTTCTGTTATCTGTGGCATTTTAATTTCCAGTGGTTGGGCAACATTCGAGCTCTGCACAAAGTGTGGAAGTCAGCAGTCTGTGTGTGTGCATGTTCCTCCAGGTGAGGGCTGGAAATGCAGATTAAGATTTTCTGTTTGTTCAGTGACCAAGCTTTAAATGGCACCTGGCAATTACTCAGTGTGCTGTTGGTGTGCTTTGTTCTGGAGCACTGAGGGGACGTTATGCTGTGCCTTGGTAGTTTTAGGAAATGAAGTGGAGTGAGATCCAGCCCCAATGTGCACCCTGTGGGGCTGCAGGGACAGAAGGAGCCCCTAGAACACCCTCTGCACACTGAGCTGGAGCAGCTCCTGAGGGCATTAGGATACCAAGGGTGGAATGAAACGTTTCCTACAATCCCTAGTTGTAAATACAGAAAAAAGAAAAAAAACAACCAGAAAAACAGAACTCCTTGAACCTAAAAATCTTTCCTCTACGAATCAAGGGGGCTGGAAAGGTTTGGGTGGCTCTTGGAGCATCACCAGCAGGACCCATCCTGGCTTCAGGTTTGGGGGTCCCAGGTTCTGCCTGGCCCAAAGCCTGGCTGTGTACCCCAAAACATTCTCTGGGGGGGGGGACGACAGTGCCAGGAGAGCCATGGGCTGACAGAAATGCTCTTGCTACAGCATCTTGTTTATTTTTTTTGCAACTTCTCTACAAATATTTGTATTTAAAGCTTTCTCATTAGAACTAATGACGAGTAATTTGCAGAAGGAATCCACAGCAGAAAAGTGCAATTACTGCATCTTACAGTGAGTATTATTTAGGTCTGTATTCCTGACAAATAAAGCAGCTGACCTTTTATTAAAAGGGATGATTTGTGTTAGTAATTAAAGACACACAGGACATAATACATCTCTAAAATAGCCCTGTGTAATTTGTCTTTTTTTGCCTCATTTGAGAACCCTTCTTGCTTTTTTGAGGTTGCTCTTCTAAGGGTTCTGAGCAGCTGAAATGTTTTACTGTTTGCTGAATGGAAAAAATCAATTCCTAACCTTAGTTCTGAGCTGCGTGGGCTTCTTTACAACACAGGGGACCCACTTTACTGAAGCACTTTTGTCATTTAAAGATTTCCCCTCCTCCTCAGATGTAGGTGATGGTATTCTAGGGGTCCAAGAGCTGATGCCCTGGACTTCCACTGCTGGCAGAAGTTGTTTTCATCTCTCCCCAGGATACTGCAGCCCTGTCGTGTGGGGGGACAAATGCAGGGCTGCAAAAATCCCTATTTCCAGTCAAAGAAAAAGCAACTGCAGCTGAACAAGCTGCGTGCAGCCCAGGACAAGGAGCTGTGCAGCTCCTACCAGAGCTCCAAGGATGTTTGCTCGTTAGTTATAAAGCTGTAATGTATTTTTAATCAAACTGTCAGTTTGAAAATCTGGAGTGTTTTGACTTCCAGAAGATGGGAAGTCACTGGGATGATTCCACTCCTGCAATATTTGTATGTAAAACTTTTTTTTTTCTCATTTCATAGAAAGAAATGTCAGTGATACACACTTTACTGATTCTCAAGTGGTTCTTATGTTGTAAACTAAATACACTTAAATGTGTTTGTGTTCATGAGTCAATTTGTTTCTGTCATGGGCTTCTGTCAGTGTTATAAAATAAGTATTGCATAATCAAAGTCTTCTCCCTTTCTGAAGTTTAAGATGGTGAAAGTTGCTGCCCTAGAAATGACAAGGGACAGGACTCTGGCTTCTGATTTTTTTGAGTAGTGGGTGTCTCTGTTGCTTTGATTTGAAACCCATGGACTTTCAGTCTTTAAAGAAAAAGGCAAAGTTTTTCTCTCCCCCTTGTCATCCTTCCCCTGGCTGCACCAGAGCACTGCAATATCTCTGCAGCAAAAAAAATGCCAAACTTTGTCCCGTCTTCTTCAAGATAAAAAAAAAAAAAACAACAAAACCCAACCAAGACAAAATGATAGAGTTTCAATGCAGAGCTGTGAGTGTTTGGCTGTCTGACCCTGGAGCCCCCAGGGTGTGTGCAGGGCATGGGGCTCAGCATCTGTCACCCTCTGTGTCCCATGGCCAGGAGATGGCTCAGATCAGCTCCTGGGCTTGGCCACAGCTCCAGACATGGCTTTGGCTTTTTAGGCTCCTCCAAGTGCTCTGCCCTCCCTAGCTGAGGGATGGTCTCAGGGCCTCCTTCTCTCCTTTCTTCCTTCTCTTTCATCCTGAAATAAGCCTCCTATTTAGTCCCTAGTAAAGGGAAGCTGGACATGATGTCCCTCAGAGCTCCCCTCCAACCCCCGTGGTCCTAACCCCTGTGTCTTTCCACCCCAGCAAACTCCAGCATTTTATTTAATTTCATTTTCAGGCATTAGGTGCTTATCAAGGTGTTAGCAGCCTGAATGTGTATTCTGCTCTTGTGCTGATGCCCAAGCCTGCTCAGGGTCATCACAACATCTGCATCGGGTTTTATCAGCTGAGATCATACGCAGTTGGTACCTTTGGTGAAGTGTTAACATTCACAGTGGGTTTTCCAAGAAATATCCAGAAGATGTTCAGGGCCCTGCCTCACTGGGGGAGTGGGAGAGCTGGAGTAATGCTCCTCAGAGCTGCTGCACTACAAACATCAAGCAAGTCAGGAACAGGAGGAAAAAGTTGTTTGGTTTTTGTTTGGTTGTTGTTTTTTTGGTTGGTTTTTTTTTTTGTACCCACCTTCAGAGCAGTACAATGAATTATTGAGGGGACTGGGAGGGAGGTTCAGTCAGAAAAGGCTCTCAGAGGGCTGGCACTGATGGGTTGCAGTTGGTTTTGATTTTGGATAGGAAAACGCATCCCTGGTTACCTCTTGCAATATTTCTGATGAGTTTTCACTCATTCTGTGCTTAATTATGAAAACACCACATGGTGAGCACCCTGTTTTGTGAGTGGCTTGTTATAAATTGATTTTTATAGCCTTGTCTGAGGGCTGCTACAGCCCTGGTTCTTGTGGACTTTCCTTTCTGTGGTGCTGCATACAGAGCAGTGGCTGGGGTGTCAGGTGCTGGAGTGCCTAAGGATGAAGACAGATGCCTGAGCAACTTTTGTGTCTTATTCCAACGACAGCTGAGTCAATACTGCTGAGTAGCTGCTCCTTAAATTCCCTGTTTGTCTTTAGGCACTCCAGGTGTCAGTTTTGATCTTGGCACTAACAAATTCTACACAACATAAATCTTCAGCACTGACATGAGCTCTGCCCTGCCTTCAAATGCACTGAAACCTGTGCCTGTTCTCCTTGCACCCTGAATTTCACATTAATTGTTTAATAATTATTATCCCACTAATAAGTTCCATAGAAATTATGATAGTAAACATTGGTAATGTACAGGAAGGTTCTGACTTGTGTCAGAATTAAAGAGAACAGATTGAAGAGCTCCTGGAATCTTGAGCCCCCTGGCAAACTCCTCCTGTGCTGGGGAACCACTGCAGCAGGATTGGTTTTCTTGGAGTAATTTGTCAGGCAGTCCTTGGAAGTCTGAAGCTTTGTGCATTTTTCCTGCAGGGAGCAGCTTTTGAGATGCACATCACCATTCCCTCTGTTGACTGCAGCTGAGTGGGACCCCCAGCTGGGGGGCACTAAGGGTGCCAGACCCCCAGCAACCCCCAGCTGGGGTTCCCAGGTCCTTGGGGTTCTGTGAGGGGATGAGAGGAGAAGGTGCCCCAGGAGTGCAGGGATTAGGGGTGCAGAGCAGAGGGATGCTCAGCTCACCCCTCAGCATCTGCCATCAGCTTGGTCCAGGGGGAGGGAGAGAGAGATGTGCTGTCACCTGAACACACTGTTCATGAGCACACTGGGGAAAGAAAACCCTCAAGAAATGATTGAGCACTGGATTTTCTGCAGTGAAGGCTTCCCATAAGTATTTGGTGAGATCTTGCATTTTTCTTGTTTATTTTTCCTCACTCGGGCAGAAATGCTGATGGATGAGTAAAGGCAGGGGAGCAGGTGACAGCAGCACTGTCAGAGAGAGAACAGGTTTGGTTCTGTGACTTCCAGAGAAATTCCAGGGCTGTGGCTTTGCTGGGACATCTCCAAAGCCGAGGTGCCACCATGGGGGTCCTGTTCCCTCCCCAGGGAAGGCTCAGACAGTCTGTGACTTAAGAGGGGAAAAAAACCCAAACCAAAACAAACACAACACCTTAAAAACCCCAGCCAAACAACCAAAAACCCCAACACTTGATCACAGTGAGGGTGAGGTGGTGGAGTCTCCATCTCTGGAGATGCTCCCCAGCAGCCTGCATGGCTCTGCTTGGCCAGATGACCTGCAGAGGTCTTTTCCAACCTCAGCCAGCCTGGGCTGCACTGAATCTCTAAAGCCAACCCTGTACTGAGTTTCAGTCCAGGTATTTTTCTCATTTTCCATTTGTTGCTTACAGACACAGAGCTGCAAAGATAAAATATGTGAGACTCTGTCTTCCATGGCATTGAGGTTGGTGAAGCTGCAGCAGAGGCAGAATTTTGCTTCTCCAGATGGATTTTATTTACAGAAAGCACACAGGCAAACATTCCATATTACACCAGGGGCAGCCATCCCTCTCCTGGGCAGAAACCCAGGCAGCTTTGAGGCCGTTTGTATTGGATCTCCAAGTGAGAAACCCCAGTGTCAGGCAGGCATCCTGGGGCAGGACAGGGGCTGCCAGCCTTGGAGCATGGGACAAGGCTTCTCCAGTGGTGGGAAATGATCCTTCTCCTCTATCCACCCATCCATCCCTCCCTCCATCCCTCCCTCCATCCCGGGTGCTCTCAGGTGCTGTGGATTCAGAAGGTGAAGCAGCAGCCCCAGCCTTTGTCTCTCCCAGCAGGATGGGGCAGGAGCTGCTCCACAACCACTGCTCTGCAGGGCTGGGTTTTGGGGACAGTTTCTGTGTTTTCAGACTTTCACCCTGCAGGTCCTTTTGGGACTGGTGGGGGGGTGGGCAGGGGCAGCCCTGGTGGGGAACCTGAGAGGAGGTTTTAGGCTGGTTTTTGGTTGTTGGTTTTTTGTCCTTCTCTCACTGGATTGTTGCAGCTTTTCCTCTCTCCTCTCAAGCACAATTAGGAGGCTGCCCAGAGCCCTCCAGGGTATTAACATCATTTGGATCAGTTTTCCTCTGCTGATTGTCAGGCTGATTTTTTCATGGCTCCTGCTTTGATCCAGGTTTTCACTTCTTGCCTAATCATTGCTTAGAGATGACAACAGAAACGTCTTGTGTTATCTCCCTCCCCTCAGTGTGAGCTCTCTTTAGCTTTGAAGTATTATATAAAAATATGATAAATTTGTAAATGGGCATCTTTGCTTCACGCAAGGTATTTTTTGCTCTTAACAGCTCTCTGCAGTTTTAGGCATTTCTGGTGGACCTGGTGATGCTTTGTGCACAGGTCACTGCTCTGGTGAGCATCCAACCAGCAGTGGAACTGGGGCTGCTGGAATGGCCACGGGCTGGAGGTGCCCTAGGAGTGTGCAGAACAAACCTGAGACTCAGGCTGCTCACGCTAGAGAAAATCAAATGGGTGCTGAGAGAGAGTCTGTGTTCCAGGAGGTGTGCAGTGCAGGGAAAGAGACAGGGATGAAAGGGGGAAGGATGGGCACAAGGGGTGAGCAGGACATGGGAGGAGAAGCTCCCTTTTGGTGGTTGTGACCCCATCCTGCTTTGTGAGCCAGAAATTGATAGAACCTGAGTGTTGGTGTGGAATCACAAGTGACAATCAGCCACACGACCCCCTCCAGCCCCACTGGGGGACAGGAGCCCGGGGAGCTGCTTTGGGGGAGATGCTGGGGTGGTGCCTTTCCCTGGGATGCACACCCCAGGTACCTAATGAGTAAAACCCAGATGGCTAAAAGCCAAAGGTGTCCCTGAGCATTCCCACAGGGTTCTCTTGTCACACTTGATTCCTGCTCTTGGAATCTGCCTCCCAAACCCCCCAGGGGAGCAGCCGTGGTGCTGCCATCCAGCCCAGGGGCACACAGACCCTCCCCTTACCTGCACCCCAGGTAAATTACAGCTTTGGGAAACCATAGTGCACTGAGGGTGAGCAAGAAAAACATTTCCTTCCCTCCTTCTCTCAAAATCTAATTTAATTTTTGTTGTTGGTGGTGGTGTTTAACTTCCTTTCCCAGCTGAACACTTTAGGAAATTTAAGTGTATTTTTTGGTATGGTGCCCTGGTGAGAGAAGTTTCCACCAAATGCCCTGTTCCTTTAGCAATAAAGTTGTTCCTGCATCAGCACCTGCCTTTCCACCCCTGGCAGGAGCTGTGGACAGGAATGGAACCTGAGGGCTTCACACCCCATCCCACTGAGCATCCCCAGCCTGGGCAGGGGGCACCTGTGTCTGGGGGGATGTGGAGCAGCTTGTGTTGGAATACAGATACTGCAATACAGATAAACACTGCCCTGAGTGTCCTCTGACTTTCCTTTCCCTCCTGACAGCCCAGGGTTGTGCCCTGAAACAACTCTGCCATAGCCAGAGGTAGCCAAAAAGGTTTTTCTTCATCAGGGTGAAACCTCATTCCTTTTCTGTTGCTTTTTCATGGTAATTTTTGCAGCTTGCTTTGAGGAGAGCCAGTTATTTTATTCCTGCTCCATTAAAAAACATATAACAATGGTGCAAGCCAAATATTAGTTTGAAAAATAAGGTGCGAGGAATTGACTGTGATTGCACAGTGGTGGAAAAAAACTTTGTATTTTATTGGAAAAGTAATAAGTATGGATTGGTTCTGCTGTAAGGAGCAAGCTAGTCTTATTAAAGCAATCTAACTAAATATATTAAAAGGGCAAATATTTGTTGAAATGCTGCAAAGAGGAACTGGGCTTACATTGCTGGCAAAATGTAATTTTTAAGCTTAATCTAAATTCTCTTTCTCCCTCTGAAGAGTGTTCAGTATTCCCTGGCAGCTCTGTTGATCAAGGTGCTCTGCTTCAGGGCTGGAACCCATCTGAGCTGTTTTTACAGAGGGGTTTTGTAAATGGCAGCTGAAATGGGGCCTTGGCTTTGGCCAGAGCCCCTGTGTCATCCCAGCTCCAGGTTCTGCTCCCCTTCTTGGGAAGTGGCCACAAGAAGTGGGTGGCAATCAGCACCATACTTGGTTTTCCACACATAGCAAAAATTAAAATTAAATCTGAATTTCTGACAAAGATTTTCAGGTTTTTTTGCAAACACTTTGCCTGTTTGCCATCAGCAGCTCCTGGGGGGTCCTGATCCCCCCTGTCTGGGCTGGGGGCTGCAGACATCACTCTGCACCCCCTGGCTGGGGGTGGGGGTGAGGATGTGATCCTGAAGGAGCCATACAGCCTGCCCAGCTCCCTCCATAGGAAACACAAGTTTTAAGAGCTAGCTTGTTTGCTGAGGGTTAATAATTAAAAATAAAATCTGACTGTTGTTGGTTTATTGACTGAGCCACTAATTACTGATTTAGTTCCTCTTGAAATAATGTCCTTAAAATAAATGGTGGCTTGGACACACGCAATAAATTATTGTCCTTTATTGAAAGGTATTATTAATCTCCCATCACCATTTAAATATGAGAATTTACAATGAGCTGTTCTTAGTATTCAAGATGCCATTTGCTTAGTTAAATCGTAAAGCTGGATTTTCTGTGGTGAATACTTTATATATATATATATATATACACTTATCAGGATTTCTCTAGTATGAGGCATTGAAGAGCAAAAGCTTGTTGCTGCCTATCCTCCATCCATCCTTCACAAACCCGTGGCTTGGTATCTTTTGGAATTAAGCTGTTAGAAATTCCACAGAAATAAAGAAGGTAGACAGAAACTCAGCCCTTGAGAGCATCATACATCAAGGATCTCTGAGAGGAAAAAGAGAAGTTTGACAGTGAGGAGTCAGAGTTATTAGGCAGATATTAAAGGAAATTAAGACATCCTCTTTGACACAGAAGAGTGTCTGGAGTGTGAAACAGATTATCAGATGCAAGGACTAAATCTGCCAAGCATTGATGATGGCATTAAGATACTGTCCATCTGAAAGTGGAGACACAACGTGGTGCTAAACCTGGATGGCTCCAAGCTGAGATTTCCAGCCCAGGCTTGCACCAAATCCTCTTCAAAGTGCATTCAGTGTCTGGATTGGTCTCAGCAGAGAGCATTTTGTCAGAGGAACAGAGGCTGCTCTGGGCTGGCTGCAGTGGTGACACTGTGCTTGGGTCTGAACCTGCCCCACCTGTGTTGTAGCTCTGTGGGAGAGATGGAGCTGCTGGCGTGGGGAGGGAGAGCCCTCCCTTGGGATGGGATTTATTACAGTCCCAGAAATGGGGAAAGGGTCCTTGCTGGTTCAAACTGCTCTCTCCTTCCTGCAGAGCTCGTGCCTATTTTAATGGAGTTACCGGTGGGCAGGGTTTGGCTCTCTTCCAGCTGGTAGTAATTAAAGTACAGTCTTCTGTTCTGTTAATCTAGAAGAGGAGAAAGATTTTTAAGGCAGCAATAACTTTGCTGATAGGCCATCTGATCCTGCTTCATGCAGACCACTCTGCAGGGTGTTTCCATGCTCTCTGTTTTTCTGAGTACCTGTTTTTCTGTTCCTGGGGAAGCTGAATCTTGGTGCTGATCTGGTGTCAGCACCCTGAGCCAGATCTCTGAGGCTTCAGGCACCTGGCAGGATGGGGCTGAATGGAACCACCTTGTGTCAGAGCCAGTTTGTACCCCTGGCCAGAGCTCTGTGCTGTTCTGCTCTGCTAGAAGTGAATTTAAAACTGCTCAATACTTAGATACTTTCCAAAAGTTCACTGAATTTCTCATGCAAGACTCGAATACAATGCATGTGCTTTGAAGTATTATATTTAACATCAGAAAAAGAAATTCTGGGCTGTGAAATTTGCCGTGATCAAGCGGCTCACTCAAATAAGACCTAACATTTGCCTCATACAGGCTCAGAAAATTCTGTCCTTTTAATCCACTTCCCTTTCTCTGCAATTACTTTTAGACGTGGTTAGTGCAAAGATTTTCTATTCCAATCACTTAAACCACCACCATTAACGGAGAAAGCTCAGCCAGGATTCTTTTTTGCATTATGCATTCCTTGAAAAAAAAATAATAAATGGCTTTTTCTTCCCAAGTCAAAGTGTGTCAGTTACAAATTCATGGTATCTCTCCAGGTTGAAAGGCTTGTTCTTCCTGACAGGTGTCAGGCTCTCTGATGATGGAAATTAATATTAAAAGGACAATAAAATGAATGACAGAGGAAATTCTGAAAATCTCAGACACTCAGCTGTGGACTTCTAATGCCTATGAAATGTGAATTACAACTAGGCAAATTATTGAAGGAATCAGAGCATTGATATGTGCAGAGAACAAGGAGATCCAGCTGACAGGCTCGGAGGACTCAAACCAAAGCATTTCAGATGCCACCTGGACATAGAAATACCTTCCCTGGCAGAGTGGTACCTGGGGAGTGGGGGGTAAGAAATAAAACTTCAGCTGTTAGCACTCGGTTATTACACTTCACAGCTAAATTATGTGACAAATGCATCCCTCTAAGTGCTAGTGGCTGAAAATGACAACTTTTATCATAAAAACCCAGGGATGTGTATTTAGGATTGACATTAAGCAGAGCAAACTGTGCTGGTCAGGCAGGGCAGGCTGGCATTTTGAGGATGTTTCTGTTCCCCACATCATTCTCAGCGTTATCCTTTACTTTCCTGCGTTTTTGCTGCTTTAGCTGAGTGGTTTCCTTTGAGCTGAGACCCTGGCAGGGGATTCAGGATTCAGATGCCCCTGGAGCTGCAGAGGATGCTCTGCTGGGCAGCCTGGGAGCTGCTGGTCTGGAGCAGCTGATGCAGGGGGGCCAGGGACATAAAGCTGGAACCAGGCTGAGCATACAGCTGGGTTATACATGTGTGTAAGTGGCTGTTGGATGCACCCAGCTGGTTCTGTCCAAGCTTTCTGCAGGAGTTCCAGGTGCCTGCTCTTCCCTTTGACACCAGGACCTTCAGCCACCCCCATAGGCCAGCTGTGGGGTTGGTTTTCTTTATGCAAGGCAGGTTTCTCCAAGTCTGAAAGGGAAATTTATCCACAGAAATCCATATTTATGGTGGTTCTAAGACATTCTCAAACGTTTCATCTTCACCAGTTTCTTTTTTTTTTTTTTTGTATGTGTGTGCCCAGGGCTGATGCTGCACAGACACCTTGCAGAATGTCACCAGCTGCATCAGGGGGGGGTTATCCCTGCTGTGTCCTCAGCTCCTGGGCTCTGGGCTCAGTTCAGTAGTGATGGAAACATCCCCCAGCACATCTCTCACTGTTATCTAAATCCTGATAACCAAGGCACCCTAGAAAATGGCATTTCCTGAGCACGTTTCCTTCTGTGTCAGAAAAACCCAGAGCAGAGCCACAGAGGGACATTTGGGGTGAGAAGGGAGGTGTTCATCACCTCCCCTCCTCAGATCTCCTCTCACAAGTAATTTCAGATCTTCTGGAGCTCAGGGCTCTGCAGGAACCTGAGGGGCAGCTCTGCAGCTGCAAACACAAACCCAGGCATCTCCCCTCCCTTCCCTGCCAGCCCAGTCCTGGTGAGGGGCTGGTGTTCTGCAGAGCATGGGCACAGCAGAAATAAACACTTCATGGGATCGTTTGCTGGAGCTGACTCCTGGTATTGGGCAAAGTGTTCTTTGCCTCTTAATGCAGAGATGCTTCAAGAGGATGGGTCAGCATCCTTCACAAGGATGACTTCATCTCTGTGACAAGCTGGCTCTCCCACCCCATTCAGAGGTAGCTGTTGCAGAGTTTTTATGTTGATTCATCCTTCTTTAATGAGGCTCTGTCTTTTTTGTTGTCTCATTCACTTTTTTTTTCCCTCCTTCTTCTAATTCTAATTATTACCTCAGTGTCACTGGGAAACACTGTAATTGCCTGAGTATTGGTTATAAAGATTTAGTTTTGTAGGAGTCCTGTGGTACTTTACAACTATAAAATGCAGGATTGTAGAACAGCCCAGGAAAATTTAAGTTGAGTAATATTTTTTTTTTAGAATCAATAAATGCATCGATGACTGCAGCTGGGTTTGGAGGCTGCTTACCTACCACATCCATCATTTACCCTGAGCCTCAGATGCACAGAGCTCTGTTATCTCAGCCCTCCTGGCAGGGGCAGGGCTGCTCCCGCTTACAGAAAATAAATTTATTGACATCTTGGTCTGTATTGATTAAAGCCCAGCTCTTGCCTGGGCGTGCATTTCCTGGTGTTTCCACAGGAAATCCTCCTGCTGGCATCCTGCATCCCGGCAGAGCTGAGCTGCAGGGACAGCCTTGGGCTCCTCACACACTCCTGGGGCACAGTCACACTTCCAGGTTTCCATTTTTTTCTCCAAAACCCCCCACACACACACAAGGCACCTTTGCTGGAAGGCACTTCTCACACAGGAGCCTCCTGTCTAGTTTCACCTTATATATTTTTAATGGCATAACTCTCAGATTGCTTCTGGTCAATAACTTCTCCTCACTGCCAGTTATCTTTTATGTGCAACACAATGAATTAATTATAACGGGGGGGAGGGGGAAAAAGTCCTTTTGAAATACAGCTTCTGTTTGTGCTTCTCAAACGCAGCTGTTTAGTGAGACAAAGTAAAACAAAAATCTCACATAAATCCAAACCCCATCTCCCAGAGGAGAGTGCTGTGTTTCCTTGGGAGCTCAGCACAAATACATAAACAACTAATCCCAAATGTTGAGAAATGAACAAAACTAAAGATGATTCCTGTCCCCAGGGCTTGGGGAGTGTCCCAGGGCTGGGACAGGGCAGTCCCTTCCAGGGCTGGCCTGGGATTTCATTAAAATCGGGTAATTAGGTGGGGCAGTGCCCTGCCATGCACATTTCTGCATGGGTAATTCTGAAAGCTCTGCCTCAGGTGTTAAATGTTAATTTTTTTCCACACGTGCCACTCAATTATTTATTTATAATGCATTTTTCTCTCACATCCAGATTTATGTATGCCTTGACATGAGCAAAAAATTACATCCCTTGGAAATTCAACACTGTGTTAGAAGATAATTGCAGTTTCCCATAGGAGGGAAGAATAGTACTTTCTGCTTTTATTTTTGATCCGTAGTTTGTTTTATAATAGGAATAAGCTCTTTGTAGAATATTTGCAACAAAAAAAAAAAAAAAAAAAAAAGCTCTGAGATTGATTAAATGCCTCGGGTTTCTCCTGGCCATTAATCAAACTTGGCAGTCATTTATTGCTTTGAACAGTGCAAGGCAGTGGAGATAATCTGTTAAATATAATAAGTCCCTTCAATATAATGAAGTATAAATGCTCGTGTGGTGATGTGAAAGTTACATCTTTTAGCAACAGCATGGTAATAATAAATTACTAGTAAGTGATGCTCCTGGTTTTTAAACTTCTGACAAACACCCATTGTTTAGCATTCATGTGCAAACAATTGCTACCCAAGAAGGATCCGACCTTTTGACTTTCTGGTTAGTTAAAAAAAACAAAAACAAAAAAACCCCCCAAAAACCCCTGATATATTGCATTGCAGCAAACTGGTACAAACTCCTCTGCAGGGTGTCTGGGCTGCCCCCCACACACACACAGAGGTATCTGGGGACATGCCCAGCAGCTGCTCCCTGGCACTGTGACACGGGTGGCTTTGCCTCTCTGGATCCCTTCACAGCATCCCCCCCAGCCCCTCCAGCTTCTCTGTACTTGTAGATAAAAAAGATCTTTCTGGAACACGCACCAGAATTTCTTTACAATTTTGTTTTACTAGAGCTGTGGATTTTTCTAGGGCTCTTGCTCACCCGAAATGTTTCCCCTTTCCAGTCTGCTTACTGCTGGAGCTCATTAGTTGGAGTTCAATCAGTGCAGGCTCTGGCCCCAGCTTTACTCCCAGGTAGATTTGTTATTTACCTTTGTGCCTGGAATCCTCCTTTCCCATTGTTTATCCTGTAGCTGGTGTATGAGTGTATTTCAGCTTCAGATCTCTACTGGCAGCTCTGACTGTTTCCTGGCACCTCTCTTTATTACACTTGGTACTCAGCAATTCATTTTTCCTGATCAAGTCAGTGTGTCAGACATGCAGGTTTCATGATTTATTACTCTGCTTTGATACTCCTTGTTTCCAGCAGCCAGCTGTTCTCCAGCTGTTGCTTCAGCATGTGTCTTACTTTCAGGAGGCTTTAGCTGTCCTGTAATACCTCTAATGGAATTCATCTCTCTAATCCAAAGTGATTATTTTATGTACTGTGAGCACTACTGGTAGCCTTTTTGCTCTGGCAAAACCTATAACCCATATATATATATATATATATATAACCTATAGCAAATGACAAGTATTTCTTTCTCTGTTTAGTTGAAACACTGAAGAAAACTCTAATTTGAGTTCAGGTTGTTCAGAGTTCAAAACAAGTGCTTAAATATATACTAAAGAATGAGCAATACCACTGCATCTGTCTTTGGGGAAGTTCATACAGAGCACCAGTGCCTGGAGAGGTTAAACAGCAATTATTTACAAGCATACTAATTGTTAAAAGCATTATCAGATAAGTTTAAGCACGTGTATTTACTTTGGGGTATAATTTTAAAATTTGGCTTTATATTTAGTCAGTCATCCTAACTCAGCTTGTGATTCATTCACTGAAACTCTTCCTTCAGAGGAAGGGTATTTTCCCCTGCTCAAAGTGGTTCATAATTCTGATTACACAATTTCATGTACACTCAAACGCTGCCTAATTTGTGCCTTCAGTGAAAACATTGCATCAAACTAATTGCAGATGTCAGTTTTTCTGCCCTATTTGATCCAAAAGCTAATTCAGTTTTATCCAGGGGCTTCCTGTCAGTTTGTCCCTGTGATTCTGCTTGGTGGTGTGGATTTTTTTTTTTTTTCCCAGAACAGTGAAGTGCAGGGGGTCAAAGCAAACAACCTGTTTGCCCATCAGAGAGCTCCAGCAGCAGAACCATCACCTGGGCTGCAGGAACTCTGAGGATTTTGGTGTTTGGGTGAGAGGGCAGACAGGAAGGGTTTATGTGGAGGATCAGTTAATCTTCAGAACATCTGATTGCTGCAGCCCTGCTCGGTATTTGCAACCAAATCTCCTGCATTGTCTCTGGGGCAGCAAATGCTGGTCAGGTCCCCTTTTGCAGGCCATGTGTTTAACAAAGGTGTTGGGCAGCCTGGCTGGAACATTCCCATCCTTTTAAAATCCTTCCTTTGGGATGGTTGCTCCTGCAGGTTCTGTCTCCAGAGGCAGCTCAGGAATCTCCTCTGCATGGGCTCTGTCCTGAGGCTCTGAGCATCCTCTCAGCAGAGCCAGAGCTCCCTCTGCTTGCTGCCAATTTGTGCATCACCTTAATTGCCTTGATGTTAGGAGGTAAAGGCATCCCACATAAAGGTGTTTACAGCTGTATCTATTTTAAGATGGTAGTTCTGAATAAGGGGTGGGAGCAAGGTGCCCGTGGCCACTGGACCTGTGCACGGAGGTTCCCAGAGCTCATGTCAAGGTTTGCAGGAAAATTGAAAAGAGAAAGGTGCCTGCCTTGAGCTGTGTTGTCAGGGAACATGGATTTCTGGTTTGTAAAAAGGCAATGCTCTGCTTTGATCAAGCTGGGACAGGTTCTAATCTAACACTGATGCTTCACCTCAGCTTGGGGGATCGCCTCAGTTGTTTTTTTTCTTTATCTCAAAAGTATGAGAGGAAAATATCACGTGGAACCAGCCTTGTTGTACCAGGCTGGAACTGACTTGTGCATTGAGCTTCTAAGAGGATTCTTCCTGTTCCTTAATGCCAGGCAGGCAGTGGGGCTGTGCCTGGGATGGATGCTCCAGGATCCCGGGAGCAATGGAGCAGGGATTGCCCAGAGCAGCCCAGACACAGCCCTGCCCTGTGTCCAGACAGCTCTCACAAGGCTCTTTTTCTGTTTTGTTTTGTTTTGGGGTTTTTTGTGAACAAGCAGCCCTGTCCTGACTTGTGTGTGTGGCACAGGTGAGTCCTTTGCTGTGCTGATTTACAAAGGGTTGCTCACCCTGGGCAGCCCTTCAGGGCAAAGCACAGCTCCTCTGAGAGCCTCACATTTAAGAAAATCATGGAACACCAGTGCCTTTAGCCTCTTTTGGGTTTGGGTTGTTTTTTTTTTTTTTTGGTGGATATTGTGGCTTCTGACCCCAAGTGGCCTTTCTCCTTGGCATGGAATAAGGAATGCATGACCTCAGGCTGTGCTGCCTTGGGTTTTTGCTGTTGACATTGCAGTAAAAAAATTGAAATTAGGAAGAAAAGCAGCAGAAAAGGAACAGCCATGAAGCCAACCCAGCCACGGGTTATGGCTCCACCTGCACTGAATGTCCTCAATAAATCATCACTGCTTCTCCTCATCTCCCCTAACCAGTAGGCATGGTTCTCCAAGAGCAGAGGAGTGTTACAAGGAGAGATATTAATAGCTTGATATTTCATAGATAAAAAGCATTTTGGAAGGTAAAGTATCTTACATGCTTTTCCATTTAACAATAATTTTTTGGTAAATTGCCTACATATTTCTTTCTACTTTCAGTTCTCCAGCACCTCTCCATGCACTGTAACAGGATTCAAGCATATTTATCAGAATACATTGGCTTTGCATTTGTGACCCTTTTGTAGTTCAGATTCTTTTTTTTTTTGTTTTTCTCTGAAGGTAACAACAGCAACCCCAGTGTGCTCAGTATGTGTGTACCTTACAATTTCTGCCCTGGCAAACCCATACTGGTGGCTCCCAGGGGTGTTTGGTTTCCCCCCAGCAGAGATGTGGATGGATGGGGTTGGATGCAGGCAGAGATCATTTCTGTGCTCCAAGCTTTACAGGAATCATCTGGGGAGTGCCCTGGAGCCAAGGGTTCAGGAGCTCTGTGAAATCCCTGGGCTTGGGGGAGCTGAGTGTTTTGGGTGAGTTTTCTCCCATATTGTACAAATGGTGAAGGAAATGGCTGGAACAGTGAAACCCAGCAACAGCAAAGTGGGAGAAGTTGGTTGGATCTGTGGCTTCCTCAGCAGTCGAGGCTTTGCCTGCACAGAAACACAGAAAACATCTCCTGAACATCATCACTGCAATGTCCTGACAGGGATGGGGGCTCTGCACAAGGACAGGCTTTGAGATTTGTTGCTCTGGATCTAGAAACAGTCTCCCTGCATCCATGCAGCAGCAATAAAAATATCAGTTTTATATATATATATTTAAAACCCTGTTGAAAGATAAATCTGCTGTCTGGAAGGCAAGGGAGGGCTGTGCTCACATCCCTGAGCTTCCAGCAGCACTTATTGGGAGCACTTTTTTAAAAATACCAGAGGGTGAGGATTTTCTAACTATTTTGTTTGGTTGTTTAATAACAAGGAACACTGTTAAGAGCAGGGCTCAGAGCCTCTGTGTTGCGGTTTCTCAGGGTCTGATTTCACCAGATTCTTTTCTGGGTAGTACAGGACAATTCTGTCTCTGGCAGAGTTCACTTTTAAATGTAGTTTTGGGGAGGAGGGTTTGGCATCTTGGGGGGTTGGACTCTATGACCTTTAGAGGTCCCTTCCAACCCAAATTACTCTGATTTTATGATTTTCACACAGACCTGACCAGCAGCTGCTGGGTCCCCCCTCCCTTGCTGACAAGCTCAGCCCCCCTGCTCTCTGGCACTGTCTTTTCTTCTGTTAGGGGGTGTAATTTTTAAAAAAACCCATTTTGTGTGAGTGCTGGTGACTGCTGGTGGTCCTTGCACAAGCAAAGAAAAGGATTCCTGCAGAAATTTGAAGAATGTCATAAATGTCCCATGCCCCAGCACTTTGTGAGGTGAAAAAAAAAATTCCATTTTTTATGATAGTTTAATTGCTGTCAAACTGGTTGCTTGTGGTAATTCAGGCTGAGGAATGACTGGTGGGAGTGAATTGCTGGGCTGAGCACTGCCAGGTCTGTCCCTGGTTACCCTGGGAGGGGAGGTGCAGTGACTGGGAGAGGTTCTGTAGAGCCTGTTTATTTTTTATTCTGCCCGCCTTTCAGATGTGCTTTTCCCTCGGTCTTTGCACAGCCAAACAAAACCCCAATTAGGGGAATTTCTCTCATTTTGGTGCCCTGTGTTTGCAGTTAAAAAGGGGCTCCTGGGAAAGCCTTCCTCAGGCTGTTGGGAAAGCTCCCTGGCTCCATCCCTCTGCTTTCCCAGGCTGGGGGGGACACAGCTCCTGAGCTGCACCTGGGGGTCCCCAAAATGTAAGGTGAGGGGTGGAGGGGGCCTGGGGGGGTTTGGCTGAGGATGTGCCTTGCTGAGGAGGCAGCACAGCTTAGCACAGCCACACAAATAAAGGAGTGAGGACTAAATTCTGAATTGCTGCAGTGATGATGACAACATTTGTGCCTCGATGCTTTCTCAAAGTTCTGTGAGGTCTGGAGGTCCCCAATGTTGGTTCTGGTGTACTTTGAGGTCTCCGTTTTTGTGTCCCCCTCTTCCATGTGGAGCCTGTCCTGCTTTGGGCCAGGATAGAGCTAATTTTCTGTCTTGTAATTTTGCTTTCACCCAAGTCCTTCCTAAGTAGCTGCTGAAATTACCAGTGAGTTTCCTATAAGTCTCTCTCCCTTATTCTTTCTCCTTTCTTTACCAGGGGGAGAAAGAGATGGATACCCCCCAGTCTCTGAAGGTGAAGCCTTTTTTGTCAGGGACCTTGTTTGGTAGACATGGGTTTGGTCAGGCTCATTAAACATACAGAAATAAAAGGATGCCTGTGCCTCTGAAAGAGTAAAAATCCTGTCCCTGGGTGGGAGCAGGCTGGGGGCAGGGGATCAGAGGATTTGTTCCCCTTGCTGCCCCTTCCCCTTTGTCCTGAGTGTGTTACAGCCAGGGGAACACAGAGGGGACAGATGAATTTGTCAGGCACATGGAATTATTGGGGCCTGTCCTCTCCTCAGTCCAGAGGAAGCTGTGGTTAAACTGTAATTAAGTGCCTCTTATTTTCCTTTGGTTTCCATAAGTGCCTGGGCCATTCCTGCTACAAAATGCTTTGAGACAGAATTAAGTAAAATAATAGCCTGGGTTGTGACTTTTGCTTCACTTTTATCTTTTAGAAGTTTTGTTTTAATATTTAACTATATTTTAATATTTAATATAACTGGAGCTTTCATAGGAGCTTGTTATCCGGGACCCTCTGGTGTGATGCTCAGAAGCTGCCCAGCTAATGGGGTTATTAAAATGCTGGATGTGTGGTTAGGTAATAACAAACCTGTCTGCCAGCAAAGCCACCCAGACACATCCAGGTGTCTGTCCTGCCTCACAAAGGTCCTTTCCAGCCCCTCCTGAAAAGTTCTGGGTTTTGGGTGGGAGTTGTTTATCTGGTTAATTTATCTGGCAAGAATAAATGAATTATTGGTGGTGGTGCAGCCAGCTTGCTCTGGGAGCTTGGTGGAGCCAGGAGATGCTGTCCTGTGGTAGGAAACTCTGCCCAGGTTTAGGAGAAGCTGATCTCCAGCTGATAGGGTTTGTGGTGGTGAAATTCTGGAGGAAAATAAGTGTGCACCCAGGATCTGGAGAGTAATGAAAGTCTGGGTATGTGCTGTGCCTTCTGTCAGGCTGGGGTGTTGGGGCTGTGGATTTTGTGGAGCTTTTTGTGACTTTTAGCGTTCCTAAAAAGTATTACTTTTAAAATGAATGTATAGATAGTTGGATTAAATTCCTTGGTCCTTGCACCAAGGCAGGAGTCACTGGAATGTATTTCACTGTGAGGAACCCCAGGGCTGACCTCCAGCTGGCAGTCCTAGGCTTAGCTCATTCCAAGCATTTACTGTATTCCTCAGGTGTGGAAAAGAGAGGAAACTGCAAACAGTTGTTATTTAAATTACAATTGAAAACAAAGCTAAGAAGAAAATAATAACAAAAAGGTAGTAGTTACTGTTCCTTCTTTGGAAGGATTATGTGTTACGTTTGCAAGATTTGAAAATTTATTTCTGAATCAGTTTTCCTAGAACTCCCCTGGGTGTGCTTGTCTCCCTGCTTTGGTGGTGATGGTTTTGCTCTGGGTTGATGATTTTCCTCTCCTTCCTCCCTGGCACAGACCTGGGGTGGCTCCAGCCCAGAGTTCTCAGAAGCCACTCACATTCCCTTTGCTTCGCCTCTCACAAATATGAAATATTTTTCCTGCTTGACTTGTAAGAAGTCGTTCTTAAACCTCCCTTCTAGTCAATTAAATTCAGTAATTATAAGAAGATAAAGATCAGTGAGTAAAGGCTGAGCTAATATATGCTTAATGCATTGTTATATCATGCTTTGTCAAACATACTGGTAATTGCTGGTTTAATTTATTCATTTCAGCATTGCTGATTTAAATATCTTTCTGGACTTTCTGTAGTCAGTTGTCATTTTTCAAATGTCTGCGGGTTGCACATCAAGCTGTCAGTTTCTTCTGCTCAATACATTATCTATGACTTCAGTTCCCTTAAAACCCCTAATTGATATGACAGTTCTCACAAAAATTTAGTCCCGATCTGAGAATTATTTCAGTCTTCCTATGAAAAGGCAGCTCTTGTTGGGGGGGGGGGTTTATTTACATGTCACCTCTGAATAATGGCAATGTCACAGGGACTCTTCCTCTCTCAGCTCCTGCACTTTCCAAAGCATTGCTGAAGAAAGTCACAGCCTCAGAATACCAGGTCAGGTTGTGAAGTCCTCCAGGTAACTTTTCCTGGCCTGCACATGAAGTCATTTGGTTCTTTTGCTTATTTTGCTTTTGTTTCTGTGCAAAGGAACTGGAATCTCCAGACTGCAGAGCCCTGGCATCTTCAGCAGCTCCTGCTGCATCCAGAGAGCTGGGAAAACTCCAGGGCTTAGGGACATCTGGCCTTGGGAGACAGAATTTTATGTTTTATGAATTGTTTGAGTCCTCACAAAACCTGAAAGTAACCAGAACTTCACTGGTAGCTGCTGAGTGGTGATGACTGGAAAAGCTTTAATGAAATATATAATTTGGGGAAAGATCTGCCTGGTGCTACAAGAACAAAGGCTGCTGAATAAAGAAATAGCTCAAATGCCAGATCTTATCCCACCTTCAGAGAATGTCTGGCAACAAAAGACTTTACATAAAGTGTTAATACAATTGTTCTTACAGGAGACAAAAAACAAGCAAACAAACAAGTTAAATATTTGATAAAATGTCAATTTCCTAAAGGTCTTCAGACAAATCAATTGGTGCAGAGTGGTGAGTTCAGTGTTAGGAGCCAATGACCAGAGCTGGAAGGGAGGTTAATAATTAGAGTCAATCTCAAGTACATATTTTCTCTGAAGGGTTTCATGAAATGATTTCAGCAACTATTGAACAGGGGGGTTGTTAATAGTGAATGTTGCTTTATACTTTCTACATTTTTTTCAAGATTTTTTTTCACAGTACCAAACAAGTCCAGATAAACCAGTTACCAATAGACACACACCAGTACCAGGTGGGCAGAAATAGGTATGAAATATATATGAAAAATAACATTTATTTTGCCAGCTAAATGCCTTTCCCTAAGTGTTACAGGTGGTCAAGTGCATCACTGAGTGTTTCAAACTTCCTTTAAATCAGTTATTGTTGATGGAAAGAATGTCTGGTTTGTGTGACAAAAATTGTGCAAGTTGTTAATGGAGAGCAAAGTTTAGCTTCATCATAGCTGTTCCTTCTGGAATTCATAATTACAGAATTAGAGCTTTCTTCTCGTGGGGGAAAAAAGTCCCTGTTACCAGAGCCAATTATGAACAAGATAATCTTAGAGTGTGTCTGAGTCTTTTTTTTTGTGTGTGTCTTTGTGCAGCATTTAGATAGATCTGATGGTTCAGAAATAATTGAGATTTCTCTCTCACAAAGGCACAAGACTTGTAGATTCTTTGCACTGTGAGATGATTCCTTTAGAAATGTCATTCCCACCTTCAGGAGGTACAACAGCTCTTGGTTTGGGAAATAATCCTCAAAAGAGAAGAAGGGCAGGCTGAAAAAAAAACCCTAAGCTCCCCATGAACTTTCCCAAGTGGCTGCTTGGATTTTACACCAAATGTGCCTGGGATGGGTGCCCAGGCAGGAGACACCTGGCACAGCCTTGGGGCTGCAAGTTTAGGATTGACCCAGTATCCACTCTTCTGAGGGCAAGAATCACAGGCCAGGAGTATTTTCTGTACAAAAATATTTATTGGGTGTGTTTTGGTATTTTCTACCCTAAGAGTAGCATAACAGTGGTGAGCTGCCTCGTGATGTAAAATGAATGCTGCTTCCTCACTTAGGATGTACTCATGCCCCTTGATTGCTGCTGTAAATGAGCTGATTAATTGGCCTGATGACCAGACCAAGGGGCACTTGAAGTGTTTTACTCTCCCATGACAAGAAAGTGAAGCATTTGTTGTGCAGAAACAAAAGTTGAAAAAGAGAGGTCTGGGTTCCCTGGTTTTCAGGAAATGGGGGTAAAATGTGTGTGTCGTGGGGATGCTCATCCCTCCCTCCTGCTGCAGTCTCTGTACCAGCACCTCCTGCAGGCAACAGCTTTACAGTGGGTAATTTTAGACAACATTTTAGTAAAGAAATAATGAATTAGTGTTTATGTTTGATCCCAGGCATGAGGAAATGCCAATTAATGGACAGGGTTGTCAATGTAATCCTCCTAGAACTGGAGCTCTGTCAGTTCCAAGCTAATGAACACAGAAAGTGCATCCCTGCTGCACTGTATTGTTTATTACAATTAATTTTCTTCTTCTTCTTTTTTTTTTTTTTTTTTTTTTTTTTTTTTTTCCTAATAATTGTAATTATTATAGCTATTTATTTGTGCTGGGCAGAGATGCACAGACAGTCTGCTAATGACTTCAGAACAGCAACCAGAGGGAAAGTGCTCCGTGTGGCTGGAGCAGAATTCCAGTTGCTTCTTTCAGGACAGGAGGGCTGAGGTTTGGGTGTTAGTTGAGGTTCTGTGCCTGCAGAATGCCTCAGCTTCTCTTGACTCTCTGAAACTTGGGTTAATAATCTGAAAAGGCTCAGTGGCCTTTCCAAACGGTGTGATAATTTCTCCCTAGGAAATTGCTGGCTATAGCAGTAGGAGCAGTTGAAAGGAAGGGGGAAAAAAAAAAAATTTAAAAATCTTCCATTGCAGAAAGATAATTTTCAAAGAGGGTGATGGTTTACCCCAGCCCCCCCAGGTCTGGCTGGCAGCTCCCACCAACACATGGAGCTGGAGTTGTGTGCATCTGGAATCCAAGCTTTGTAGTGCTGGAAATGTCAATCTCGGCTCCTCTCTTTCTGGTATTTTCTTTAGGAAAGAATTCCTTTCAAACAGAAATGTTCCAGCAAACAAAAATGAAATGTCATCTTTTATATCTCTTAAAGCCTGATATTGTGGGGGTGGAGTACAGGCAGGACAACCCTTTAGACCCAGAAAGTTTCTGCACGTCAAGAATTCAGCCCTGGAACAGTGTGTGTTGTCTTCCCTAAATGTCACCCTTTGTGCACTCGTGCTGGGCTGGAAGGGGGAATATGAACTGGCATGGAAATGCCTGCATATTAATATTCCACTTGATGTCCGTAGTAATTATCATCAGGATTAATTCATTCACTCTGAGAGCAGATCCTGTGCACTCTGGGAATTCTAATTTATTGGGTTTGGGTTTGTTTGGGTTTTTTTTTTTTTCTGTGTAAGAAGGAATGTAGCCATGTTGTCTTGCTTTGGAAAACTCAGAAAGGGGATGGAGGTTACAGGGACATTTCTGGCTCCCCACAAAATGTTCCTGTCCATTGATGGGGCAGCAGACACAGCCCTCCCAGCACGGGCTCACCATGGGGGTGTCTCCAGCAGGGTATGGGAACGTTTTCTTAGCAGGTTGGTACTTTATGAGAAACCAGGAAAGTGTTGAGAGGTACCAAGCTAAGTCATGCCTGATGGGATGCAACTTCACAGCTTTCTGTGAGTGTCCTGGGGAAAGGAAAGAAAGACTGAATACGAAATGCAGCAATAACAAGAGAAATTTCAATTTTGCAAGGGCTAGGAAGCAGCATTAAGCTATAATTAAAAAGTTATTGGAAATCTCCACCAAGGCTCCAGTTCAATTTAATGCAGCTCTTCCTCAGCACAGTGGCACAGCCCAGCTGGCACAGGTTGCACTGAGCCTCTTTGGGATGCTGGGGACATCACAGCTTCCCCGTGTCCATCCTGATGATGCTGAGCAGAACTGGAAATTCTGCAGAGCTGGACTCCCTGCTGTGCTGGGTGTTACTGGTGTGCTGGGTGTTACTCCCTGGTGTGCTGGGTGTTACTGGTGTGCTCTGGGTGTCACTGGTGTGCTGGGTGTCACTCCCTGGTGTGCTGGGTGTTACTGGTGTGCTCTGGGTGTCACTGGTGTGCTGGGTGTTACTCCCTGCTGTGCTGGGTGTTACTGCTGTGCTGGGTGTCACTGGTGTGCTGGGTGTCACTGGTGTGCTGGGTGTCACTCCCTGGTGTGCTGGGTGTCACTGGTGTGCTGGGTGTCACTCCCTGGTGTGCTGGGTGTTACTGGTGTGCTGGCCCAATGAAGGCAGGGAAGGGAGTTTTAAAACATTGTGCTCAGAAGTTGTTCTGCCAAAAGCCAGGAGGCTGCACAGCTTGTGCTGGTCTGAATATTAATAATCAAAACACCCCAAAACAGAGCTGTGGAAGCCCAGAATGAAACCCAAGAGCTGAGGAGCTCCATTGTTAGCAATCTGTGTGTGCTGCACATCTCACCAGAACTCCTGCTCCCACAGAGGAGGTTTGGTTGTTAGCAGAGCAAAGAGGGGAAGGGGTTTGTGGAAGGTCTGGGGACAGTTTTCCTGTTCAGGTGTTTGTCATGGTCATCTTCAGGCTGTGAGTCCCCCAGTGACCCTCCAGCAACCTGAGCAGCTCTCCCTGCTTAAGTACAGGAGGTTTGTTGGAGGATGGGGTGGAATTCAGAATTATTCCCCAGTATAAACATAAGGACCCTCTCTGGCTGCTGCAGCTCCCGCCTCTGCAGCTCACCTCGTGCCAGGAAAAAGTAATTTTCAGTGTGACTTTTTTGTTTAGGTCGATAGATATTAAAAGAATCAGGGTAATTGTTTAGAAAATCAGACCCAAAATGGTGAGATAAAACACCTAATCCTAAATATGAACTTCTGTTTAATTGAAATTGTCAGTAAGTCGGAGAGAATAAAGTTGTTTGGCTTCCTTTTGCATTTCTGGTTTTTCATAAGCCCAGACAGCCTTATGGAATTTTCATCCTACAGCTTTCCAAGTCCCAAAGCAGGAAATCTGATCATCACTCCTAGGAGCAAACTGATCAGTTGTGTCCCATTGGCACCAGCAGTCAGCTTGCTGGGTACCACCTTCTGCATCCACATCTTGACTCTTGAACCCAGCAGATGTCTCAGAGTCCTGTCCTGCTGCTAGGATTTGTACAGCAAGATAAAAGTGCCCAGTAGTCAATATGCTTTAATAAGAAATATTCAGCCCCACGGGGAGTGTTCCCTGGAGCTGTAACTGGGCTTTCCCTGTGCTCCTCTGCAGGTTCTGTATGGAATGGGTGCATTTAGAGGAGTTTGCATTCAGCTCTCCCTGCTTTGGCATAACAGTGTCAGTAATCCAGGGCTCATCCCTGCTGTCATTTTATTCCTGTCAGGATTCTAAATTACAGGAACAATACTTTTCAGTTCCACACGATTTGTAAAGCTGGCAAATCAACCCTTGCTCTAAGTTGTGGGTTTTTTCCCCAAAGTAAAACCCTGTCAGCATACTGAGGGTTTGCAGCTTGCTCAGCCTGCACTACAAAGGTCTCAATGGAATCAGGAAGAGATGTAAAACTTTGCAAAATGCTGTTTCCAGGCAGAAAGCCTTTTTTTTTTTTTTTTTTCTTTGAGTAGAAAATGCAAGCAGCATTATTGGTAGGGCATTAAAAATATCAGTGAGCAGCCCTGGAGTTGCCTTTCCCAGCTCAGTGACACCAGGTACCTGGTGGTGCCAGGCTCCAGGACTTCCCTGCCTGGCAGACCTGGACCATTGGAAGCCAGGAAAGGCTTCAGTTTGCTCATCCCTGAGCAGGACCAGGGTGGTATCTCCCAGCCCTGCACTCCTGGAGCTTCCAGTGGACGTTCTGAGTGGGTGTAACAAATTTGTAAGTAGTCTGGTGCTTCAGTGGAGGTTTTCTCTTCCTTTGAGGTGAACTCCAGCTCTGTGAGCAAGTGGAAGGTCAGGATGCAGAGGGGAGCAGAGCCCCTGTCCATGCAGGACTTGAGCTGAGGAGGAGGAGAAGCTGGAGGGGCTTCCTTCCCTGCTGGGGCTGGGAAATGACATTTTCAAGATCCATGTGGGAGGATGGAAGTGCTGTGTGACTGATGATGAATGTTGTGTCAATAGTTGTACCCACGACTTTGTGTTTAATAGGCTTTGATGGACTTTTCTTCCATTAATTCGTCTAATTGCTTTTCAAATCCATTTATGTGTTGGCTTCTACAGCATCCTGTGGTAATGAGTTCCACAGTTTAATTATACACTATGTGAAAAATACTGTCTTTTCTTTGTTTTGCACCTACTGTCTAATTCTTCTCTGACAACCCTTTGTTCTTGCAGTTTGAGACAAACACAGCAAATAATAGTTTGCTATTTTGCACCTTTGCTGCTGTACATAATTTTCTGTAGCTTTGCCACACCGTCCTCTCTTCCCCAGACTGAATGGTTCTTAATTTTATCTTCCTTTGAACAGAACCTCTGCCAGTGAGTTAACCCTTCTTGTCACATTTTCCATACCTCTGCTGGGGCTTTTAAATCCTTTTTGGGACAGGACATCTGATCTGCAAGCTGTGGCTGTCCCGTGGGGGTTTCTGGGTGTAGTGACATCTCCCATTGTCATTGGTACCTTCCATAGCATCAGCGTGGTGGGAAAGGACCTTCCAGACCATTGAGTCCAACCATCAGTCCTACAGCACCTTAACCCCTGCATCACCTCCCAAAGTGCCACAGCTGCCTGGTTTTGGTGTTGGACCCTCCACCTCCCCCCCTCACTCTGCAGCCAACACCAGCAGCAGTTTCCTATCTGGTTTCCCACAGAAGCTGCTGTCTCAGAATTTCCACTTCAGAATCTCACCTCATTTACTTATATGACTGTAAACCCAAGGGGAATCCATGAACAGAACCAGCAGAGGTTTGGGATTCCTGCACTGCTTGGTCCCTGATGCAGGCTGAGGTGCTTATTTGGGGGTTTGGTACCCAAGCAGCCTGTCCTGTTGTCACTGGGGGGTTTGGGTGTTGCTGTCCTGTCTCAGGACAAGTGAGCAGTGTGTGGGGAGGTGCTGAGCTTTGGAAACCCTTCCAGCAAAGGCAAAGGTTCCATCCCAAAAGCCAGCAGAGGCTGGGATGAGGCTGGGGTCAGCCCTGGCAGTGTGCAGCATCTCCTGCTCTGGGCTCTCTGGGCTGTCCCTGCTGCAGGGATGGAATTTTATTCTCTGCCTCTCACCCCCCTGTGCTAATGGAATTGCCACTTTCCCATTTAATGCACATTTTTACAGCCAGAAGAGCGCTCCTGGTTGTTTCAGGATGACTGTATTTTGCTTTGCTATTGCAGAGAGGAATTGCAACTGCTCCCCTTCTGAATTTAAGATCAAGTCGTAGTGAAATTGCCTTTTATATTGTTTTCAGCTGTTTACATACAGCCTGTACAGCACAACATAATATCCTGGTTATCAGAGCCAGGGAAGCAGGAGGACCCCAGAGAACACATCTCTCTTGCAGCAGGCAGACCAGCAAACTGAGGCAGCTCTTCCAGCCTACAGGAGGTGGTTTAGGAGCAGAGCAGAAGATAAACCAGCACAGGCACAAGTGCTTCATCCCATCAGGTCCTGTGGGACAAGCAGAACCTGCCACGGGCTGGCAGAAGCTCAGCTGGGTTAGGAGGCAGTGCTTAGGAGGGGGTGCTGGGTCACTTCTGGTTACTGAGAGATTTTCAGCCCAGCTGGAAACAAACTCCAGCACATCCTGAGCTACAGGGGTACCCCAGCCCCTTGGAGATGGATTTGGTTACCTAATCTAACGAGGCTGCTTGCAGAGCCACTTAATTTCTATTAACTCTGTTAGCGTTAGAAAAAGAGAATAATTATGCATAAATAAAAAATTACATTCAAGTAAAAGGAAGGCAGCAAATATTCTTTCCTAGTGATGAAAAGCTATTAAAAGTTAGTCACATGTGTTGCTGTTTTTCCATAGAGGAACTATCTAAAATACCTATAAAATCTATTTCAATTCCAGCTCATGTATTATAATAATTCATTATAAAGCCTTTTAGCTAATTCACTTTATCCTTAAAGGCTCATGCCTTCACAATTTTAATTACATTTCGTTTCATATACTACGTTTGTTAATATTATTCCTTTGAAAGCTATTAATAATTCATTGTCTTTACCCATTTTACCACCAGCAATGTTGCTGCAGTCTGTGTCTCAGCAACACGAGGCACTGAACCCCCCCAGCTCATCCCCAGCTTTCTGCTCCTGACATCCCAGGCTCCAGGTGGTGGGCAGCATCCCTGACCCTGCTAATTCTCCCCATTACCAGAAGCTGCAGAACATTTGGTGGAGGCACCAGCAGTCACGTAGCCAGGGCAGGCTCATGTTTGCTCCAAGAAAAGGATTTATTTAGAGGGACTCTGCTGCTTTTCCCTGGGGCAGCAGTGGCTGGGTTGGAAGGAGGCACATCCGTGGGAAGCTCTGCTCTCTTTGGGATGCCTGTGGCTTGGTCAGGGCCTCACCAGGGCTCTGTCTGGGTTATTAATGTGTTGTTAACATCTGATGTATAAAGAGCAAGCTGAGAATATGTAGCACAATTACCATTCAAGTGAGGGGTATAAAATTTCAGCATCTGGTGGTGCTGCCAGTGGCCAGCTCAGAACCTCCCAGTAAGGCAAGTCTGTGCAGGCAGCCACCTTTCTTTAGGTGGAAAATTAGGTAGAAGAGAAAGAAAGGAAGGATGTCCAAGGCTCGTGTTTGGTATAGAAACAAATACCCGAATTTACAAATAAATGTAAGTATGAAAGACTCTGTGGCCAGATAAAGACATTCTGGGTTTAATTGAGAATTTCAGGTTCAAAGGAAAAAGGAAACCAACACAGATTGTCTAAAAGGTCTTAAAATCTCTATGCATGTGTTGCCTTAGGGTTTGCTCTGCCCAGATCAATGAGATATTGGGAAGAAATTCTGTGCTGTGAGGGTGCTGAGCCCCTGGGTGCCCAGGTTGCCCCCAGAAGCTGTGGCTGCCCCATCCCTGGCAGTGTTGAAGGTTGGATGGGGCTTGGAGCACCCTGGGCTGGGGGAGGGGACCCTGACCATGGCAGGGGGGGCACTGGGGGGGCTTTAAGGTCCCTTCCAACCCAACCCATGTGATGATTCTATGACTGGGGCTGTGGTATTCAGATGCAGAAGGCAAACACTGGTCTTGGGCATGGGAAACAGGGGCAGAAGGGCTCACAGTTCTCAGATGTTGCTAGGAAAATGCATTCAGCAAGCAGAACCATTTTCAGGTCGTCCCATTCTATAAAAAAATCTTCACTTCCTTGTCAGTTCTGATTATCTCGGCATGCAAAGAGATGTTGATGTGGTGTTAGGCTCACACGGTGCCTTAGGTGGCTGTGCTGAAAGCCTCAGAAGATAATTGAATTCCAGCAGTGGCATCAGTTTGATCAGTGCTCTAAATGGACATTCAGATTAGCATCTTCCCTAACATGGGATAATGATGCCAGAAATTAGAGATGAGATGAGATGAGATGAGATGCTGGCGAGCGTTTGCTTCCTCTCTTCAGCCGAGTGGGCATCACCTCTCTGTGCTGACCTTCTGCCTTGTGGGGCTGCTGAGGTTTGGGTTTGTATGGGCAGTTTTGGGTATGGATGGGCTGTGAGTGCCCAGCAGACCCCCAGGTGCAGAGCAGCAGCCCTGCTCTCACCACTGAGAATCCAGTTCCTTGCATTCCTACTGCAGCTTTGATTTCTGGAAAGCCCCACGAGCTGTTTTTCTCTCCCGTAGCTGCCCAGGTGACATTGCCAGTTAGAACACACTGTCTGGGTTTCCCTCTGTTTTCACCTAACTGCAGAGAAGGATAACTTTGCAGAGAGAAGAAGGTGCCCTCCCCTCTGGCCATGCAGAGGGCATCCCAAAAGTGCTCAGTCTCCTGTGACAGAGCTGCAATCAGGACTGAGGGACAGGCAGTTTGGGGTTGTCTTCATATTGCTAAAAACTTCCCTTTTATAGTGAAAATCCCATTCAGCAGACTGACATGTTTGCTGGTCCTCTATGAGGTGTTGAACAGCAAGTAAGAGGCTGGAGCAGCAGCAGAGTTTATTTATGTGTTGTGTATCTCCTACTGCCTTGTGCCTCTTGGTGTTCTGCATCCTGCTCGAGCTGCTGAACGCCTGCTGCCTGCTTCCCTTGCCCTCCTGGCATTGTTACCCCTGTAAAACTTCAGGCTACTTTTGTTAGCTAACCTTCTCCTGCCCAGCCAGCTGCTTGGAGCTGAGGGATCCATTTCTACGGAAAGAAACTCATAAAAGGAAAAACTTGAAAGAAATCTAAATCCAGAACTTCAGAATTCCACCTCCCCACATACATCCTCTTGGTCTCTTCTATTTCCAGCTGTGAATGTGCAGCAGCAGCTGTCAGGAGGGGGCTGAGGTCTGCAGAGGCTGGGGGGGGGCTCTTGCTGCATAGTTAGTTATGACAGCAATAACTAAAGAAAATTTAAAAAAATATAATTAAAATAAACATAAAATGTATTTTACTTTGTTTTTTGCTGATGACACTGGAGAAGCCTGCCTGGCTTCATTTGCTCCTGAGAAGTGCAATAATCTCATGGAGATTCATTGTCTGCCACCTCTTAACTTGATGCTGCTGTGTCCTGGGAGAGAGAAAATGGAGCTGTGAGCTGTAGGAAAGGTGGGGAGAAGGTGACTGTGTCATTATGGTGCCATCAGGAGAGCAGGGACAGGTGATGGGAAGCTCCAGCAGTGCCTCCCCTCCGGGCTGCCTGGGCTCCTGTGACAGTAACAGCCACCCCAGGGAAATAATCATCTTGCTTTTTCTTGAGCAAATTGTTTGTCTTTCATGCTCTGTGCTTCAGAACCTCGTTTACCTTTTCCCAGCCTGCTCCTTTTCCTTTGTTAAGGATCCAAGGCTCTTTCAAGCTTTGCAAATGTTATCTTAGTGTCCCTGATGCACATCTGACTGGAATGGGAGGGGAGGCTGCAGGATGCTCCTGGGAGAGCAGCTGCACCTCTGCTGCTGCAGCTTTGCTGTGTAATAAATAACCAGTGACAATTTTTAGTGCTAACTAAATGCTTCTCCAGCTTGGTGCTCCACTTCTCCACCATTCAGCCTCTGCTTGGTGAGGTCCCAGCCCAAGGCTGTGGTTTGGGGTTGCTGCACTAGAATCACAGAACTGTCAGGGTTGCAAAGGACCTTTAAACTCATCCAGTTCCAACCCCCCTGCCACCAGCTCAGGTTGCTCAGAGCCCCATCCAGCCTGGCCTTAAAAAGTTCCAGGGATGGATGGGGCTTCCACCACCTCTCTGGGCAACCTGTGCCAGTGTCTCACCACCCTCATGGGGAAGAACTTCTTCCTAACATCTCATCTCCATCTTCCCTTCTCTAGTTTGAATGAAAGTACCTCCAATGTACCAAACCCCATCATCTGCCTTTTTTGCACTTAATTGTTGCTCTGATTCATTCCCTTTTAAGATTAGCAACAACCTCTTGGGTGGAAGCAGGACCACAGGGACCATCCCTGGAGGTGCCCAGGGCACCAGAAGGTGCCACAGGGCTGAGGCTGGGGCTGGTTATTTCTGTGCAGTGCTGCCAATGAGGCATATTTGTAATATGTCTCTGCTCACATTGTGAATGCTTGACAATGCAGAATGAAGCTGTGAGTTCTGCCCCAGGGGTGCCCTGCTCCTGGAACCAGACACTGAAAGGGAACATGTGGGAGAGGTCTGTGCTGTTCAGGGCAGCAAAGGAAAAAAAAAGTCTTTGTATGTGAAAAGTGATGGGGGACAGGTCTGTAATTGTCAGATTTAGCAAGTTAGCAAGTTTCAGATTTTTCCTAATAGTGCTGAAGCCTTTTATGTGACAGCAAACTCTGTGCTGAGCAGAGCCATCACCATGATGGAGGGTGGGGCAGCTCTGGAAACTTTAATAAGGATCAGGTTTTGCATTGTCATGTGCAATTCCTGGGAACTGAGGGAAAATTATTTGAAAATTTGTTCATTAGGAATTCAGTACAAAACCACCTTGCTTGCTTTGCTAATAAAATGTACCTGTGAAAATATATTATTTTCCTGGGCTGTGTCTTTTATAGCTTAAAGTATTTTGGTGGCTTTTTGGCACAGTTTGCTGAGAGGTGTTATTTTATGTCACAATATTCTGAGCAGAGGGAAGATTTGCTCCTAAGATTGAGTGCCCTGGTGACGAGAACTCTTTTCAGCCATTGAACAGTTTTATTTAAAATAAAATAGGTCATTATAATTTCTTATTGTATACAGGTGCTTAAGAGCCTTGAGTGCTCATTGAAAACCTGCTCAGCTATCACTGTTGAGATGTAAGTGCCTGGACAGGATTGCCCCATTGCCCTTGGCATCCCCCTGCAAGGGGGGGGGGTCTCAATCTCTGGTTGAGATTTGCACTGAATGGGACCTTGAGCTGCCCCCACCACCTCTCATCATAGAAAATTTTCCAGTGTTTTTTTGTTTGTTTCCATGGGTGTTTTTTGAATGTTCTGCTCCCCCTTCCTCCATTCCCTTTGCACACCTGCAGTTACCTGGTGAGCAGGATCAGGGACACACTGGAGCATCCCTGGGCAGCACAGGGTGAGCAGCACATCACTGCTGAGCAGCTCACATGGGGAAGATGAGAGGCAGCCCTGCTGGGCTCCTGCTCCCCACAAAATCCTCTCTGACCCGGCTGGTTTTATCTTCTTTATCCCTCTGCTAATCTTTCCCCAAGCTCTACACAAGTGCTGCTGCTGGAGCATCACCTGCTGAGCAGCATTTCTGTTTGAAGACCCCAAAAAGAGTGGTGTGTGTTTTCTGTGCCCTCTGAATTCTCCTCAGCACCTGCTGAGCTGAGCTTGGTGTTTCCTGAGCTGCTCCAGGTGACCCCAAGGGGATCTGTGATACTGTGATCTCTGCCCCTTCTCTTTCTGAGGCCACTGGGTGACATCTCCCCCTGGCTTAGCTCTGATTTTAGTGGGCTTAGGACAGAGTTGTCGTGGTAGCTGTGCTAAATTTGAGCTGAAGTAACTAAAACTCATCCCTAGCAGATGCTCCTCACCTTTATTAAGGACAACTCTTCCCCAAAGCATCCAAGAGCCAGAGAGAGCAATCCAAGAGGAGGCTGGTTCTGTGCAGGTGTCCCAGCATGCAGACACTGGGCTGGGCTGGCGTGGGGGACACTCACCCAACAAATGCAGTTTTGTGTGGGGTCTCTTGGGGTCTTTTAGGTCCCAGGCCCTTTCCAAGAGAGTTTTTGGGTTTTTGAGGGCTCTCTGGCCAGCAGTGAGTTGGCAGTGGTGGCTGGGGGATGATGTTGTGTCTCTGCACATGGAGATAAGATAAGCAGGAGCACAGCAAAAGTGACAAGGTTATTGATGACTCTGAGCAAGCCCAGATGTCAAAGGAAAGCATCCAGCCCCTTGATGACTTGAACATGAAAAACAGCCCTGCCAGCTGCAGTTCCACAATCAGAGCCTAACCCTAACTCCAGGTTTCAGGATTTATTCCCAGCCTCCCCCTGGGCAGGGGCAGCAGGCAGGGGATGTTCCAGGTTGGTGAGGGGAGTTCTGCCCAGCCTGGGGGGCACCTCAGCTCCCAAACCCCACTTGCCCTGCCTGGCTCTTTCCCCCCAAAACAGCTCTCTTCTTTCTTATATATTTTCCTTGCTGTGAAAAGCTGGGCAGCTAGGAAAAATCCTCTGAACAAGCTGTGTCCAAAGAAGAGCAGGCAGAAATAATGTTATTTGTCTGAGCTGAGTAATTCCCTGTGTGGGGTTGGAGCTGTGTGTCCAGGGGCTGGGTGAGCCTGGCCATGAGGACAGGAGGGGCAATTTGCTGAACAAGGAACGTGGGCTTTGGGAATCTTATCTGCCTTCCTTTTTAGCCTGGTACAGGAGATTTCAGTGTCACTGACTTTCTTCTTTTTTTCCTTTTATTCCTTTTTTTTTTTTCTTTTTTTTTTTTTTTTTTTTTTTTTTAGCTATCATCACACACCCCCATTTTACAACCCTTTTCCCAACCTTTTCTTATTTTCCCCTTTGCTGCATTAAGATGCATTCAGGTACTTCAGTTAATTGCCAGTTACTTAATGTCAAAATGTATAATGTGTCTGAAATGTCCTGGTTTTCTCTTTCAAAATCATACATAGCACAGGAAAAAAAAAAAAAAAAAGCAAGCTATTAAGGTTTTGCCTGGTCAAGGATTGACCTGCAAAGCTAATTTTTTCTGGTGGAACCTGTGTCAGGATTCTGGATACAGAGTTGTGCTGATAGGCATTTAAAATGTCTCAGCTGCTTCTATTGCCCATTCTTAGTTCTTGAAGGACTCTGTGTAGGACTTATTTACTCAGAATTATAAATTCACATTTGCTTTGGCACATACTTAGGGGCTAATAAAGCTGGAAAGGTTTTAACAGGCTAATGTAACTGGACAGCAGCAAATGCCAGAAATCATTAGGAAAATGGAAATCTGCTCTGCTCCACAGCTGAATTTACCCTTTTACAGACACTGAATGTGTTTCAATATTTAATTTCAAATCTGTGTGATGTTGGTGGAAAAAGGTTTAAATTAGTAGATGACATAACTAATGGCAGGTGTAATAATGGCACACCTGGCTGAAATAAGTTTTCTTCTAAAAAAAAGAGGTTTTGTCCCATCCCATCCCTGGGGCTTTCTGCTCTGACCCCTCAGTGTGACCCCAAAGCCTGCTTGCAGTTTCTCTGCCCCCTTCTTTCCCTCCCTTCCAGGGGAGCTCTCACCTCCTCCCCCACTGCCTCTTTTCTATTTCCAAGCCCCTTTTCTTCTTCTCTGTTTTCTTTCTCACCGAGCTGGGCTCAGCTCTCTCCAGAGTGCCAGGGGTTGGCAGGGGACACTGCTGGGGCTGTTCCTCTGCTGCAGGTACAAAAATATTGATATTTACAGAGCTGGTGGTAAAAATCCATAGTGCAGGCAGCAGAGCAGCTGCACAGCATCAGGAGTAGGGAAAAGGGGGAGGAAAAACTGGTTAGGGGAGCTGGGAGTGACAGGAGGAGGGGGTGTGAGGGGGGTGATGGGTGTGAGGGGGGTGACAGGGTTGATGGGGTGCAAGGGGGTGCTGTGTCTGGCTGCAGGGGGGCTTTGCTGGGATAACCCCCCCACAGCATCAGGGCTGTGCTCCCCACTCATCCTCAGTGCCTTTCCCTTGGAGCTCAGGGTGTGCTCTGCTGCTCCCTCACACACAGCACAGAAATCAATGGATCAGGGATGGGCAAAGCTGGGTGGCAGCTCCTGCTTTTGCAGGTTTTCCCTCTGACTCCTCTGAAAGCAGGAGGAGTGGCTCCTGTGGAGGTTGTCTGGACTTCGGACCAGCCACAGTCCAAAGGATTATTTGTATTATCCAGGGGATAATGCCAGGAGCCTGGAAACCACCGACTGAACTCATTTATAGGGATTTCTTGCCAAGCAGAGCAGCTCAGCAGATGGGAGCTTGTGGCTGGGTCCCTGGGCAGTGCTGAGAGCACCAAGATCCTCCTTGGGAACCACTTCGGGGTTTCCAGGGGAGATGGAAGAACCTGAATCCAATCCCAGCAAAGGAGCTGGGTTTTTCTGGTGACACCCAGGCTGCCTTTTCAAGCAGAATCCTTTCTGCAAGAGCTGCCTGGGCCAGCTGGGAGCTCCAGCAGCTCCAGGAGCTCAGCTGAGCGAGCTGCTCTGTACCCAAACTCTGTAAATCTCTCACTGAAACTGAGCTCTGAGAATGAGATTCTTTGGCATGATTTTGAAATAGTGAATATCCTCAAATTTAATTTTGGTGGCGGGGGCTTTTTTGCCTCCACACGGAATTTTTTCAGCAATTTTCTAATTTCAGACCTTTTGTTTTCCTTGTCACGTGCCAGCCCTGACCAGAGCTGTGAGGTGGTACCTATGGACACTCCTCAGGCATTTCACAGCCTCAGGAAACTCTCAGCTCTTGAAAGGCTTTGGAAAACTCTTTGTCCTGGTTTTACTTGGCAAATCCTAGTCAATTGTCATGAATTTCTGTTTTCCTCAGCACTAGCTTGCTGCCCACAAATGGAATGACAGTAACTCCCTCTCCTTTGGAATTAGGGAATTTCATCCATCGTTTCTTTTCCTGAGAAATGTTTTGATGTTTTAGCAGGATGTGTGTTTTCATCTTCAAGCTTAAGTTTGGTCAAAACAATAAAAATGTATTTCTTTCCCTTCTATATTATAATTATTTCATTTCCTACTTTCTCTAGTAGCTTTCTTGTTTATTAATGAGGAAATTAGTTTAGGCCTTATTTCTAAATATCATTTAATAAAACTTAGGATGTCAGGGTTGGACCAGATGAGCTCTGGAGGTCCTGGGCAGCCCCAACCATCCTGTGAAAATTGTCTGTAAGACTCCTGAGGATACCAGCAGTGGGTGGGAGCAGAGTCCCCTTTGTAGCAGTCAGTGGGAACCTGGTCACTGGCTCCTCTGGTGTTGAATATCCCTGTTTTATTGTACCAAAGGCTGTGTGACAGGAGCTGAGATCTGACATGGACCAGGACTCATTTGGTTTTCATCCACGTGGGAAGAGGTTTATTGTTGATGGAACACATGGGTCCTTTCCCCCATCCATATCCTAGAAATCCAAAGGGCAGTGAGAGCCTGGCCTCTGAGCAAATCCTTAATAGTCCCTAGCACTGCAGTATAGATGAAGTTCAACCTTGATAATTTGCTAAATAAGTCTCTATTTCTCCACTTGAAGGTGCCTTAGGGAAGCTTGAACGAAGACGTCAATTTTTCCTTAATTTTCTTGAAATATCTCTATTCAAGAATAGGTACTTCTTGCTCATTCAAGACACTTTTTATGAAAATTAAATGAAAGTGCTCCAGCCATACTTCCCAGTCTACGTTATGAAAATATGATTTATGTAGAAGTGTTGCCTCAGGAATCAAGTCTTTAAAGCAATAGGAACTTTTTTAGCATTCCACCTTCCCAGACACACCGTCACCTCGTGGCTGGCTCTCCTTAGCACAGGAGCCTCTCTGAGATATTTCACTAATTCCCTTGATTAATCTCTGTCAGGTTTGTTTGCAACTCTAAAATATTTGCAAACTCTAAGCACTTCAAAAAAAAAAAAAAAAAAAAAGCCCTTAAGTATTCACCAGTGTGTGCTACCCTGTTCTCTATGAAGCCTCCTCTGCAACTGGGATTTTTAAATCCTGAGGCAACCTAAATGCCTGAAGTGTGATTAATTCCTCCCTGTCTGAGGGATGCACTCAGGAGCTGGCATATTACTGTCAGGGAGCTCTCTGCTGGGTACTTAAAAGCAAGATTTGTTATGTCCTTAGCTACACTTCCCAGAAGTAGGGAAGGGACAGGGTCTGTGTGCTCCTGGGGTGCCTCCAGCTGGGTCCTGAATTGGGGCTTGGCAGGACCAGAGCCAGGATTTGCTCTCCTGGGTCAGGATCAAGATGAGGATTCTTGGTGGACTCAGGTGGCACTTCTGAAGCACATAATACAAATAATAATAATAATTGCCAGTTCTGGCTGTTCTTAAATTAACGGAAGAACGGGGGAAATGCTGATAATAGTTAAAAATGCTGATAATAGCTAAGCACTATAAAAATACTGCCACGTGCTTGGAAATGGCTTCAATGTTTGTAGTTTCCCCTTTCCATTTGGGTCTGTTCTGTCCTATCTGCTGTATTTCTTTTTTCCCCTGTTTGTGCTCATGCTGTGCAAGATGGAGCTGGCTTCTGCCTGACTACTGGGACTGCTTGGGTTTTACATCCTGAGAACTTGCTAGGAGCAGGGTCCCTCTGAAATCTCCACAGAGCTACAGTTCCTGTGCACAAGTACAGGTTAAGGTCTGAGAGCCCATGAGGTCACCTCCAGCAGAAGGAAATGAGGGGGCCTGGGTTGTTTTCTCTGGGTTCCATTTTCCTCTGCTGGTCCTGGAGCACTGAGAGGGAGGAAGGATGCTGGAGGAGTCCGTGTCCTCTCCAACATGACCCTTTGGTACCTTCCTGTGCATCACACAGGAATACAGCACCAGGACCCTCAAAACATCACCCCCCTGGTGCAGAAACCATGAACGGGCAGAACCCTCTGCAGAAAACTCCTGGAAATGGAGGATCCATCACTCCCTTTGGCACCAGAGGGCTTCCAGTCTGTGAGGTGAATGCCACGAGCTTGGTGGGAATGGGTGACAGGAGGAAATAAAACTTCAGGTGAAGAAGTTTGATGTTTCTGTGGTTTTGTGCTGGGAAAAGTTTTCCGTGTGCTGGTGCTATTTGAGAATTTGTGGAATTGCATTTTAAATTATTTGTCAAGGGCACCTACAGTCTGGGAAATGTATTATTTTATGTTTTATAGGCTGGAATCTAAATAAATAAATGTGGTTGAGAGCTCAAATGACTGTCTGCACAGTGTGCAGCAGCAGTTAAAATGCTTTGGTGCATTAAAAGTATGGAATATATTACAGCAGCATATTGAACAATGGTACATCTCATCTGGAGCCATGCATTCAATTTGGTTTGCCTACCCTAAGCTATAATTAAGATTGACAAGGTTATCCAGAGAGGAGAATAAATATTGCAGGAATTTTAGTTATGTTGACACATGACTAAGGAGCTATAAGAAATTTAATTTCTGGACCACAAATGTGAACACAATTAAGAGAAGTCTCCTTCAGAAACATGGAGGGGGATATTGGGGAAGACATGCTCAGGCTGTGAGCTCTTCAGCTGGGTTTTGTGCTGCTTTGGTGGGGTCTTTGTGCTGGTTCAGCAGTTGTTGTTGCTGCTTTTAAGGAGAAAGAGTATTTTTTGGTAAAAAAAACATCCTCTTAGCAGCATGGCTCTGGGGCAGGTGCTGCTCAGCCTTTACACCACAGCCAGTGCTTGTCAGATGGATGTGGAAATGTAGCTCCCCAGATCCCTGCAGCTTTTCTTCTCCCCATCTACTCCTACAGCCTCTCCAGCTTATCTGTTGCTTTCTTTTTTTTTTTTTTTTTAAATGAAATCTTTCATTCCTCTTTCCCCCAGGGCTACCCACCTACGTCCTATTTTAAGATCTATTTTCAGCTCACTCTAGCAATTAACACACAATATTGCAATAAGTCTGGGCAGCAGAATTATTGGGTCATTTCACTGAAGTGTCCATTATAGATAAATATGCAATCAGGCATCTGTGGCAGTGCCCAGAGTCAGCCCTCCATTATCCTCCAGTACATGGATAGCCATAAATACACTTCTCTACACACAAACAGAATTTGTATTAAAAATACTGGAAATAATTAAGCCAAATTTTCCCCCTTCTTACAAGCACAGGGCTTGCACTGTTGTTAATTTGAGCTGAGTGTGTGTAACAGTTAAAAGTGAGGTCACTATTTTTCCACAATGATCTGCAAATATGTAATCTGTGTGCAATTACCTGCCTAAATTCTCTGCCTTGGATGAACAAAACCAAGAGGCCAAACATGGTTACTGCTAAAACACACCAGGGTCCAGATCTCCACCCTCTGTGGGACTGATCCCATCCTTCCAGCTGATGCTGTAGGATTTTCCTGGCCATGCCATGGGTTTTCTTGTTGTACATCAGACCCTGGCAGAGGGGCACAGCCCTGCACACCCCAGGGCTCCCCCAGGCCCCAGATCTGCAGCCCTGGGGCTCTCCTTGGGTCTCTGCTCAGAAACATGAGGGCAGTCTGTTCTGATTGATCAGATTTTATATAATATTTGTTACCTTATTTAATAAATGAAACAAAAAAAACCAAAAAAAGCCAAACCCACAACCTTCTTGCAGCCATCTCTGTATCATCACAGTGAAATCAATGAAGGTTCTGATCTTGAGCAGTACCAGTTGCCCAGCAGAACATCAGCCTGACATCTGCAGAGCTAAATGAAAATAAACATTTTCTGTGGCAGTAACAAGGGGGTTGGGTCCAGTCTCTTGATGTTTTATCCTTTTAGGCAAAAAATAGTGTGGCTCATGTGCTTGGCTTTGGGCCCATCCAGGGGATTTTCCCTGGGGTTTCTGCCCTGGAAACCTGAGTTTATTGTCTCTCCTATTGATAGATCAGCTTGAGTTATTGACTTTGGCCTGGCTGTCCTGAAAAAGGAACCAGATCTCAGCATTTTGTGATGAAGATGTGGCTTTAAGAGATGGAAAAGAGGTTAATGCCTGTGTGTGTGTGTTCTTTATGGGAACGTTTTTTGTTCTGCAGATCTTGCTTATGAGAGACAAGCTGATTAATCTCACTCCTGTGTGGCTCTCAGATTAATATCCTCCCCCTGTCTCTGCTGGTGCAATCCAAATGTTTTGGGCTTTTGGTGTTGTTTTTTTTTTTAAATACTGAAGAGGTGCAGAGCAAATCTTTTCCAACCAGCTCACCTCCAGGGCTGGCTGTATTCCACCTGGAACAATTGGAATATTGTATTCTTGGAACACTTGATAAATCCAGTTATGGATTTCCAGTGCACTCAGCAGCACTTGGGCAGAGCTGGCACTGCCAGGGGGGAGTTCTCACCTTTTTTATTCTGTTGCTCAGGTAAAATCTTTGCCCCTGGTTTTTATGTAAAAATGGGTCTGCTTCTAAAATATTGGTGGTAAGAGGGTGAAGCCTTTGCTCCTGCTCAGTCAGGGTTTGGGGGTCAGAGGGAGCTGGTGTGAGGGGTCAGTCTGGGCAAGTGCCATGGGGAGGTTCTGCCTGGAGCTGCCATTATTTCTGCCCAAAAAGTGGTCAGGTTTGGGGTTGGTTTGGTTGCCTTCTCACCCCCAGCACTCTGAATCCTGCTCACCTCCCAGAGCCAAACTGGATGCTCCCCAGTACCTTCAGGAAAGGCTGTGCTGGGCCACCAGCTCTTGCCTGCCCCAGGGACTGGAGAAGGAAACACATTTTTGCCATTAATTTAAGTAAACACTGATAAAGAGATGTGTCTGTGTGTGTCCAGTGAATTGAGAAGCAGGATAATGTTGCTGTGCTCCTGTTCCCTGAGCAGTGTCCCTGATGCTCATCAGAGCTGCTCAGTCCCAGCAGGAACAGGGCAGGCAGAGGGGAGAGGATTTCAGGTCCTGCTCCTGCCTCCTGATGCTGCTCCTGTAGCTGCTGTTTATAAACCAAGTGTGTACTCGGCTGTTCTCTGGCCAGCAATCATTTTACTTGTCAGAACTGCATAATCAGACATAATTTAAGCTAAAAACATACAGAGAAAAGTTCGTGGCTCTTCTGTCTAAATGCAAATTCGAATGTGCATTACGTGTTCTCCACTGTCATTACCTGACTGGTGAATGCACTCAGCAGCTTAATACACCTCAGACAGAGGTTATCAATAATTGATTCCTCTGATAAAAGTCTGTCTGTTCTGATGGGAAGTTGGTAGCTTTTGAAAGATGCGATTCTGGCTTTCCACATCTTCTACAAGGGGAAAGAACAGGAGACATATTTTGAACACAAATAAGGAGGCTGGATGTTTAATTCCAGGGAAAAACATAAAGGGACAAGAAAAAAGGAATTCCCCCAGGTTGTTGCCATGAAAAAGCTGGTTGGTAGGTGATGTGCTGCAGAGCAGCTCCTGGTTACCCGGTGGTTATGCAGATGTTGTCAGGATGCACCAAGCCCCTGTGGATGGAGCAGGGGGAGGTCACCTCTGGAGAGGGAAATGGCACCAGTGATGCTGGGAACAGCTGCAGTCTGTGTGTGTCAGTGTGTGTCAGTCTGGAGAGGCTGCTCACCCTTCCTGGGATGCTGGCAGATGCCATTTCTCTGCACCCAGTGAAGGGTACCCTCAATTTATGTGAAATTAAAATAAAACTGACACTTCCCACTTCCCACTCCCTTCCCCACAAAAAGCTGGACCAAGCTGTCTTTCACCATCCCTCCCAGCCTGGGCTGCTGGATGGTTCTGGAATGACTTCCAGGGTGACTGTAAGCTTGTCCAGCAGTCCATGGCCAGGATCCTGCCCGTGGGCACTGTTCAGGTGGGGCAGTGTTAGGTGCTGGGTGCTGCTCTCCCCCAGGCAATGCTGTTGTAGCTCTGGGGTGAAGTCCTGCCCCTGCTGAGCTCATCTGCAGCCTGCAGAAAGCTTAAAAAAAAGCAAAAACCAAACCAAACAACGTTCAACCTATTGGCAGTACAGGGACAAAAAAATACACCAAGTCAAGGCACAACATTTGCAGACCTTATGATATATTCAAGGCATCCTCTCAGATTTATCATAACCCATTCTTAAAGTCAGTCCAGTTTAAAAGACCTCCAGAAGCCAAATCTTCTTGTTTTACTCTCTTTGCCAGAGGAAGAGCCTGAGTGCTGCCAGCCTTGCTGTGCTGCCCATGCTGCCTGCCTGGCTCAGCCCAGGGTCACAGGGCAGCACTGTCCTCACCATTGGTACCACCAGATGAGGGACAGGAAGCCTCTGTTTCTGTGGGTTTCTTCCAGAGAGACTTAGCACCCCCTGAGCTAAGATCTCAGGCAGGTTTGTTGTCTGCCAGTGATTTCAAAGCCTCCTTGTTGTAATTTGCCATCCCAGAAGGAAGCACTTTATCTGAATCTGTTCCATTATCTTGCATGGTGAGACTTCCTTAAATCTTAACTGTGAGCAGTGTAGAAGGGATTGAATCCAGGATATATCCTTGAAATGCTGACAACCCAGGATAGCAGCCCTGGGATTTGGAGACCTTCAGATCCAGACCCTGGGAAGCTCTGGTGGGGACCTTCCCATCCATCTGGGTGCTGAGCAGAGCCCAGCAGGAGGGTTCCTTGGCTGGTGAGGCCTTTTCCCAAGGGAGTGCTGGATTCCTTCCTGCTTACACCAGCACCACACACATGTGAGGAGGAGCTGTGATGGGGAGGGACACTGCCAGCCCCCTGAGACCCCTCCACAAGGGCTGGGGTGGCCCAGAGTACCTGCCCCACACTGAGACCCCATATCTGCCCCAGGAGATGCTTCATAATATTATTGATGATGGGTGAGCAGGGGTTGTGGATGGCAACTGCAGCCTGAGACATCTCTGTGCCAGGTCCTGTGTCTGCATCAGCCAGCACAGCTCCTTCCAGCACCTTTTCTTCATCTTTTAAATAAAGGGAAGGAGTTATTCATCCTGAAAGATTCATTATAGCAAAGGGCTGCAGCACAATTAAATTTGCCTTTTTTTCCCCCAAAATTTATTACTAATATTGCAAACAGCAGTATATCAGCCATCTAAATGTACCAGGAGGCAAACACGGGAGAAATCATGGATCAGCCTGAGTAGAAGTCACATGAATTGAGTTATTTAGCTATTGGTTTGGGGGGGAAATTCTATTTTGTGAAAGCCTTTGAGATTTTTTTAAAGTTTATTTTCATTCTGCAGAGGGATGAGAGGTTCCTGCTCAAATATTTTCACAGTGGAATTGTGGAAGTGGCCTTGGCTGGCAGCTGCAGGTCTGCATGTGTCACCCCTCCTGCCAGGCAGGAGCAGGGACCTCAGCCAGAAATCCTCCTGAGTCTGGAGGAGGAGTTAAACCTGGGCTGAGCTCCTGTCAGGACCTCCAGGAGGATGGAGGGTGCCTGCTCTGCCCCTGCCCTGCTTTGCAGGAGGATGAAATGCCCACCCCTGCTCAGGCTGCAGAGCAGCAGCTGCCAGGAGATGGGTTCGTTGTCCAAGTGCCAACCTGCACTACAGGATGCCAGAATGTTTTCATTTGGGTGGTTTTTTAATGTTTTAATGGATTTGCTTCCCATTCTTCCAAGCACACAAACACCAACCCACTGCCCGGGGTTGCTTCATGGGGCGGGGACCCTGAGATCCAACCCTGCAAACCCTGAGTGGCAGCACAGGGCAGGGGGCTCAGGGACCCCCAGGACACAGCAGTTCCAGGTGGAACTGCTAATTTTTGCTTTGTTTCTGCTTGGGTTTTGAGCAGTTCCTCCTGTGCTGAGCGTGCAAAGAGAAGTGAGTCCAAACAAAGCCCAGTTGTAAGGGTGGGCTCTAAGCAGCAGCTTCACTGGCAGAAATGTTTGAGAATCATGGAATCCTTTGGGTTGGAAAAGACCTGTAAGATGCTCAGGTCCAGCTGTTAACCCAGCACTGCCCATGTCCACCACTGTCCCATGCTCCTGAACTGGTTCTGCCTGGGGAACAGGAGCCTGGGCCACTTGGCCTCACTGGAAATGCTCCTGCTCACCAGGGACCCTTCTCTATCTCTGTCTTCATCCTCAGTGTTTACTGGTTTGAGCTGGGTGGCTGTGGGAGGAGGTGACCCCCCAGAAACGGGGCTCAGGGAGCTCCCCCAGCATCAGGGCTGCTCCTCTCCCTGGGAGGAGCCCCAAGGGAGAGCATTTCCTGAGGGTGGGATGCTTTCCCACAAGGAACCCTGCAGAAATCTGCTTTGCTGCTGAGTCCTCCCACAGTGGGTCTTGTGCCAGGTGTGTGGGGGTGCCAGTGTTTGGGTTCAGGGCTTCAGTTTTCTTTGTTTTGGCTCTGCTTTAAAATGTTTCTGTGCAGCAGGCTGGTTGAACTGCAGGGAGATAACTTGGTTGCCTTGGTTAGATGGTGCAGGTACCTCTGTGGCTGGTTATTTATTTATTTATAAACTTGCCATCTCTGCTATAAAAAGATTTGTAATACCCCAATAATAAATGCATTCATCACCACATCTTCTGTAATCACCGCTGTTCCTGAGCTGCTATTTGGCACTCATTAGCTGAAACTCCCATTCACCTATAATTTATGAGAAGCATACAATTATGTGTTATCACTACTTCAAGTGATTACTACACTGTATGTTTTTAAGATAATGGCACGAAACACTCGGTGATGAATTGCACCTCTCCAGGTAGCTTTGCATCTGCCTTTAGCTCTATTATTTTACTTAAACCAACCTGGAGAGCACAGCGTGGCAGGGCTGGGGTTTCCTCCTGGGAGAGGAGCCCCGGGTCAGTGCTGATCCAGTGCAGGGTCACCCAGCACACAGGCAGCTCCTGCCCTCTCTGCTGCTGGGACAGGTTGTATTGGATGGAAATGCTAAACCCCAACTTGTTTGCACTTGGGAAGAAGGGTTTTTCATTAAGCCTTGTTAATTAAAAAAAAAAAAAAAAAAAAAAGAGACTACTCAGGAACAAAATGTGAAGCATAAAAAATTATTATTATTTATTACTACTTTATTATTATTGTTATTAATAATAAATCTCCAGCAGCTGTAGGCTGTGTCACCGTGTCCCTGGAGCGGTGTAGGCAGCACCCACAGGAGAGACCTCAGAGCACCTTCCAGTGCCTGGAGGGGCTCCAGGAAAGCTGGGGAGGGACTTGGGACAAGGACCTGGAGGGATGGGGACCCAAGGAGGGTGTTGTGTGGCTGCAGAGTGTGACAGCCACCCCAGGCCCATTCCTGTCCCCTGGGGTGTGTCACTGTCACCACCTCCTGCTGTGAGCCCTCTTTTTTTCCAGTGCTTATTGTGCCCGTGTTTTGTTTTTGCACTAAAAATAAAGGCTGGTGGAACTGCTCTGCAATGGAAATAACCCTGTTAATCAGTATCATGGCTGTTTTAATTCAGTTCTATGCTTCTGGATGCTGGAATCCTGCAATAGCACGCTGTGCTGCTGAACATTTGGATGGTAGTGTGGTATTTCCATGGACCTGATGTTTCCTCATCCTCTAGGCACAATCCTTTGCCTTGCCAGGGTCTCAGAGCTTATGTTGCTTCTTATTCCTTTAATTTGTGTTACAGTGTTGTGTGGCAAAAACAACCAGGGGGGAGAAGCACTGCCATCTGGGTTGGCTTTCACCATCAGAAGGAACAGCTGACCTCTCCCTATAAAATAAACACGCCTGGCTCTTGGGTGTTCAGAGACCCTTCTCCCTTCAGTGCAAAATAATAAGGACAAAACCGTGCAGTGAATTGTTTCCAAGGAACTGGCAAATTTCTCCACCGTAATTTCTGGAAGTCAGTGTTTCTGTGTCACAAATTGGTAGGAAGTAAGGAACAGCAAATGAAGCAGCCAGCCCCTTTTTTAACATTTCAAATAATGTGATAAAGCTGGGAGTTACTCTCTGAAAATGAAACCTAGACTACCAGAACCAATAATGTTGTGGGATGTTGTTTCTGAGCCTGCAAAGAGAAAAGATTGTGTGCTTCCCAGAAGTAATTAATTAATAACCAATAATCCTTAGCTTTAAGTTACACTGCTTTGTTTGTTTAAATATGAAGATAATTATAAAAACATGTTAATTTAGTGCAGCTGTGCTACTAATGGTTTCTCTGTCCTTGCCATGGAAGAAAAGCATTTCTGTGTGGCAGGAGGGAAATACAGATAATGGCCATGGCTGGTGGAGATGATGGATGTTAGAGGCCTGGAAGGACTGGATGGGTTGGCAGGTGCTGAGGTTGGAACCCATACAGCTTAACATTCAAATAGCATCAGCTGCTGAGCAAATTGCATTTAAAATGCTGTAGAAGGAGCACGATAAACAATTTTGCTATTAATAACTAATTTTCTGCTCGTTTTCAATTTAAAATGTTTCAGCTGCAGGGATTGCTTCCATGCTTTGCCAGCAGAGAGATTTCCTGGAATTTCTTAAAGCATCTCAAGGCAGATGAGTTCATAACCCCGAGGAGCTGGGGATGGGTGGGGAAGAAGAGGGATTCTGCTTTCTCTCCAGTTGCTTTGCTCTCTGCTCTCCCTCTGCCTTGGCTTTTGTTCCAGCAGCTTTGTCCTGGCCAGCTATAGAGCAGAAAATCTGATGGGTTCTCCTGCTTAATAAACTACACATGGATGCTCTGGAGTGGTGGAAGTGGCCCGGGAGCAGATCAGGGAGGTTAATTATGCTAATCACTCATGAAAATGCAGGTAGCACGGATCCCCATCTATTGCAGGCAGATAAAAAGCTCATACTCTTATCTGTTCTTTTGGAAAAAAAAGCCTGTGAGTCAGCAAATATTTAAAGAATTATCTTGGTTTCTCCCTGAGTTTGCAGATCTCCAGCTGGGAGCTGCCGGTTTAGGAAGCAGGGAGGGGTAGGAGGGCAGGAGGTTTGGGAAGAGCTCCCCATGCAAAGGGGGCAATCCCGGGTGTGCTGGATGAATCCCTGGCTCCAGGCACGGGAATGTCTGGGAATGTCTGGGGAACTGTGAGGGGAGGAGCAGGGGCAGAGGGACCCAAACCACGCCGCGATTCTACGGATCTCAGCCCCGAGGGGTGATGCCAGGCAAAGCAAAGTGATTGACCTTTGGCTGCCAAGAGGTTCGGGCTTTAAACTGGGGTTAAACCCCCCCTGCCAGGCCTCCCCTCCAGCCTCATCCCGCTGTGCGGGGCTCGGTCCCATCCGCACACGCTCGGCTCCCTCTGCAGGACAACGCAGAATGCGGAAACTGCGCGAACGCGGAGCGCTGGTTGACTGGGGACCTCCTGACAGCTCGGGACACCCCGTCTGGGGAGGGATCCGGAGCTTCAGGCCTGGGGACAGCTGGGGCTCAGTGCCCACCATCCATCGGTGCCTCAGGTCCCCCAAAGGTCTGAGACTGCTTTGGGAATAATAAAAAACAGAGCTGTGATGGTAACAAGCAGCTCCCCGGGTTTTTGTGTGGAAAGAATCCCCTGCTCTGAGCTGTAGTAGAAGTGAGGAAGCTGATGCTGATCACAAAAGTAAAAGGGTCACCTCTGATTGCACCCGAGTTGTTTTTATTGTGCGGAGAAGGTTCCTTAGTGTGCCAACTTTTAAGATGCTCTGTAAGAAGAAACCAGAGATGGCATTTCCCAGATTGGCAGTAAAGGGCTTTGCCAAAAGTCCTGAGCAGGTTTCTGGATTGATTTTTCTGGTCCTGGCACTGGGATGTATAATTTTTGTGTTCTGAGCTTCAGGGTGTTTTTTCAGGCTGACCCCTGGCCCTGGTGTTTCTCTCCCCTTGCTGCTGAGCTCAGAGCCAATCTTCCTCCAGGCAGAAAGCACCACAGCAGTGCTGGGCTCCTGCAGGTGTTTGCTGTGTTGGAGGAAGGCAGCTGCAACTCCAAGCCAAGAGCAATTTCACTGGGAAGGAAAGATGCTGCAGTAAGCAGGAAAACTCTGTTCAGTGCTTCCCATCAGCTTTGGGGAGCTGTCACCCACTGCAAGACGGGGGCTGCTGCCACCCACCCATCCCCTGTGGGCACCTCCCAGCTCCCACAGCACCCACAGCACCCACAGCACCCACAGCACCCTCAGCACTGCTGGCACCCAGCTGCAGAAACATGAGAGCCCAACTCTTCCAGGTTTGCAGGGGAAGGAAAGGCTTCCAGGACCTTCCCATGGAGAGGGAGCTGTTAAGCTGAACCCTGGGGGCATTCAGAGAGCTTTACTGGTTAGATCCACAGTGGGGTGAGTCCTGCTCTGACCTGGACCCTGTGTGATCCCCCCTGAGGTTGGTTGTGAAGGACAGGGAGTCTGCAGGACTCTGGTGGCACTGCCCCTGGCTCCTCATCCTTGCTGTCCCACCCAGGGAGGGAGTGGAGCAGAGAGGGATGAGGTGGAGGCACCCCGTGGGGCTGGATGAGGGGGTTAAAGGTTTGCAGGGGTTGAATTTATGGATTTATCAGACAGCAAAAAATTTCCTTCTCCTTTTTGCTTTGTAACCCAAGTCAAGCAAGTAGCTGCACATGAAGTGAGGATAATGGGGGCTTCTGGTCCTACCTGGAGGAAGATGATTTCCATTTGAAGTCCCACCCAAGGTGTCACCCCAGTGAGTGTGGGAACCCCTGTTCCCAGACATCAAACATCCAAGTGATGTGTGGAGCAGGGAAACACCTGTGGGATGTATGGAAACATCCACGTGACACCTGGAACAGGGTGAAGCCTTCTGGGCAACCCCACACAGGTTGTCTTAGGGGCAGTGAGGGGGTATCTCCAACCCTGGCTGTGCCACCAAGGTGCTTGTGGGAAGAAACCAGAAGAAACCATGTGCAGCTTTAATTAAGCAGCTGGGAAGAACTGTTGTGGCTTTTTTTTTTTACAAAGATTAATAGGTCTGTGCTTTAATTATGGGGAAATAATAGAGAAGAGAGCTGGGGAAGTGGGAGGTGTCAGAAAGAGAGGATTAAAAACTTTAAGGAAGCTGGGTGAGACTGTGTTTCTCTGTACTTACAAATTACAGAAGCTCATCCCCGTTAATAATGATCAGGAAAATAATAAATTGCCTCCAGCCGGATGTGACAGCTAACATTAAAATCTATTTTTTATGCTTGTTGAGTAGAGAATTTCTGATTACAATCATCAGTTAAAAAATAAATTGTTCTTTTATCCAGTCTTCTAAGTTTAGAAATAGAATAATTATCTCCTGAGTTCAGCTCTAGTTTAATCAATACTTTTCCAAGCAAAGTAAAGGTAAAAAGAGCAAAAGTCACATATTAGTTAATGATTGTAATGCCTGCTTTAATTGTGCTGCAGTGCTATTATTAACTCCTAAAAAGAACTGCTCCTGTGCATAGGTTTTTAAAATTGCATTGCAGAAAATGCTGCCACGATGTGCAGAAAGTTTAAAAAACAACAAAGTGTAAGGAGAGGGGAAGGAGGAGAGGGAAGGCTACCAATATTTGCAGTTTTTACAGGTTATAATCCTTTCAGTAAGTTTTATCCCATATAATACTGTAAAACATCTTTTATTGTTGGACTGCACTGGAATTTCCACCATTGATGGGTGGTAACCAGCTGTGGAGAACTCTGCACCTCCAGTACCCTGCTCCTGGGGATTTGTGTGCCCTGATCCATGGAATCACTCCCTGTACTCAGGGAGTAGTGTGGATGTACTCCACACACACAGGCTGGGCTTGTCACACTGCACATGCACAGAAAAACTGCTGCTTCATAAGGAATTATAAAGACAAGGGGAAAAAGCAAAGCAAAGCAAAGCACCAGCCCTGCATCCAAAGGGGAAATCCCCTGATTTGTCCTGATTTCTGCGGGGAAGCTGTGGGCAGAGCAGGGGTGGGTGAAGGTCTGCAGAACACTTGGGAGCAGGAACTGTGCCTGCAGAACTGAGGAGTGATTTGCAGACAGAAAGGGCTTCAATTCCTTAGATGAGAGATCATTCCTGAGGGGAAGCATTTGGTTGCTTCTTCCACGGGGTAGATCTGCACATTCCCAGCTGAGTCTGGGATGTGGGGGGTCAGTCCAGCCCAACTCAGCCACATTTTCCCATCAGTTCCCTCCCACTGTGCTGGGGAACCTGCATGGCCCTGAGGAAAGGTAGAGACAAGTGCTGTGGGGTATTGAAGGAGCTTCTCTGAGGTACAATGCTTAATTTGTTTTCAGTGAACCCTATTTTGCAGTATTGGGTTTTCGTCTGAAGCCAACGTGATTCCAACATACAACATGAATAGCTTTGCTTTGCTTCTGATGAGAATTCCTCTTTGGTCTTTAATAATAACAAAAGTTGTCAACTTTCATGAATTTTTTTTCAACTTTTCCTTTTAAGCTAGGCTAAATTTTATTCTGACAAGCTGCAGAGAGAGCAGGGAGTTTGAGGCTGGGATTGTGTGTTGGGAGAGGAGGAGGATGGTTTTCTCTCCTGTGGGGAGAAGCCATAGCACCAATGCTTTCTTACAAGTTTTTTGGTGTGTGCATGCATACCAACAAAGGGGGAGTTCAGTAAAATGGGAAATGGTCCCTGACACTTCAGGCTACCTTCCAAAATATTCATTTATGACAGACTGTCTCCAGCTGATGCAGAAACAGCAGCAGAAAAGAAACGCATTGTGGAAAACATCTGAGGTTTCTCTGCTTCTCCCCAGTCTCCTGTTCATTAGAAGAGATTTGAAAACATCCATGAGACTTTGAAAGTGGCTCCTTGTCTTCTCTGAGTGGGACCAGACCCCACCAAACTCTTCCTGCAGGGATTCACAGGTGTCAGCCACACTCTTGTCCTCAAAGTGATGCTTGCCTGTGACATACCAGTTCTCTGCTGTATAAACTCTGATTTTTTTTTTGTCCTGCATCACATGCAGCTTCTCTTAGAACCCTTTCAGATTTCATGTCGAGATCATTAATTAAATGAACAGTTATATTCATGATCCATTTCTGAAGAATTTCAGCCTGATGCTTCTAGTTTCTTATTCCTAAAGGGAATGTCATTTTTCCCCTTAAACAATACCACCATATGTCTAAGCCACAAAATCACCGTTTTCTCCCACCTAAGTTTCCATAGTTGTGCTATTTTAATGTTTTATCAAAGAGATGAGATCTATTGCATTCTCCTCTTCTGTTGGATTTCCTTCATGTAAAAAAACCCCTTTTTATCAAAGAAAAACGTCCCATTAGTCTGTTGCACTTTGTATTACTTTCCTTCAACTTTCAACATCGTTGTAAAGCCTTGAATTCCATAGTGGGCACGGTGCTTAGCCTGAAATTTGCCTGATTCACTCTCTACATTTCTTGAAGGTCGATGATATGGTTATGATTTCCCAGCCACAGCATCACTTTTGGATTTTTTTAAACAAACCCCCTATATCCTGGATTTGCAGTTTCATGCTTTCAAGCATGAGTCCCTCAAGGCTTTCCTCTGCCCTTGACTCCATTACCTGCTCTGCCTTTTCTCATGAACTGGGCTGTCACCTCTGTGAAAACTCAAAGGTTTTTTGAGCCACAGCTCGGTGTCCTTAACCTCACCACAGACAGGCTCAGTCTCTCTTCCACCAGCTCATGGAATGAGGTTCCTTCTGCATGCTCACACTGTCCTTTTGTCCCCTCACCTCTCAGCCACCCAGAGGGACTGTCCAAACAGGCTGTTCCTCCCAGTCCTCTTCCCATGCCCTCTCCCCATCCCCATTTATCTTTTGCCCAGGGCTCATCTCCTCTCTCCAGTCCTCCTCTGCCCTGCCTGATCACCTGCTGGGCCCGGGTGGCTTTTTTTTTTGGTTGCACATCTACAGAGAAGATTTTCAATTAACGTTGACCTTTAATGCTCCAGCCGGGTTTTTGATCCTCCAGATGGTGAAATGGGTTACAAATGAGATTTTGCAGCATGCCTTGTTCTCTGTGTTTCTCCACTGGTTCATTTCCGAGAGGTTGTAGGGCTGACACCAGCACCTTCAGCTCCCTGTGCCCTCCCCATCTCCGGGGCCAGGCTCAAACCCCCTGGGCTATTTGTGTAGAAATGCTGCCAAACTCTTCAGATATACATGGGTTTGTTCTCAAGCTGTACTATTTACTCATTTTAGAAAAGTGAAGCCTTTGCTTTATGGAGAAATGTCGTTGAGCTAACATTTGGAAGGGCAAGAGCCTGCCTGGAGTAGGGCTGCTCCTGGTGGCAGGGCTGTTACTCACCCAGCTCCACCCAGGTGACTCTTTCACCCCAACAAGCACTGCTTTTAGTTACTGCTCTAATTATAAAACAGCTTAAGTGTGGCATAATACACCTTTGTTTGAGTCACCAGCATATGAAAGGTATTTTTAAAAACCCTTTGTAGAACTATGCTTTAGATTTCGTGGCTGTTACCAGCAGGGAAATCCCTGGGCACTGAATGTAGGTCTGTGTGAAACATGGTGGCCTGGACATGAGTAGCAAGGAAAAACCTCATAGCACTTTGAAAAGAAAAGAAGTATCAGTTTGGATTCTAAGATGCCCTTATTGTTTTATGAAGAAGTTTATTGTGTGTTAGGAGAAGGGCACTGAGTCTGCACAGGGCCAGGTGGCTGCTCCTGACCCATTGCTGGGGAGAAGGGGTGCTGCCATGAAACCATGCAGTCCAGCTCAGAAATAATTAAGGCTTTCTACCTCCTGCTCCACTGGCACTCAGCAGGAAAATGAGAAAGGGAGGACAGAGAAATACATTTCAGTTTATTGTGTGTTTGTAACGCAGGCTTTTGGCTTTATCATGGTTTGGGAATTAACAAATGGTTTGTGTTTTGAGGTTCAACTCAACACCTTGTAGCTGCTCTCAGTCTGAAAATCAACAGCAGGTTAATGTCTTCCAAAGTTCCTGCGTTTTGGTGCTCATGGTTTCACCTTCTGTTCCAGGTGTTACTTGGAAGATGGAGCTTCCAAAGGGGCCTGGCTCAACCGTTCCAGCATTATCTTTGCTGGGGGTGACAAGTGGTCTGTAGACCCCCGGGTGTCCATCGCCACGGCAAACAGGAGGGAGTACAGCCTGCAGATCCAGGACGTGGACGTGACAGATGATGGCCCATACACCTGTTCTGTGCAGACTCAGCACACCCCCAGGACCATGCAGGTGCACTTAACTGTACAAGGTAGGTGCCTGAACCCATTGCATTATCCCAGATGTGTCATAAATCCAGGTGTGTGCATGGGGGATGTCAGCTCAGCTCCTTGTAAAGATTTTTTTTGCCCTTGGGTGTGTGTAGCCACAGACTCCATGCCAGTGACTCTGAGCTTCTACAAGGAGATCGTTAGCCCAGAAGAATCTCCACAAACATTTTCTTCCAGCCCACAAGCTGTTTCTTCCTTTCTCAGAGAAAGCTCCCAGTATTATTAGCCAGAACAATTTCTCCATGATACAGTTTTCTGTTCTAAGTGCTGCAGAGCCACAGTGTCAAGTTTACACACGTGGAGGTGACATTTATTCTGTTGTTCCGGGGTGAACAATTCTTAGTTTAGGTTATCTTCATAATGGTTAATGCCCTTGTGCAAGAGGCTAAAAAAAAAAAAAAAAAAAAAAAAAAAAGTTGGTAATTAATTGCACATATAAGACATATAAACAGGAGCTTAAAATTAATTAGGCTAACTACTAGTATACAGAGAAATAATAAGGCAATAGTTAAAAATATGCATAATTATTAAGCAACTGCATTTATATCTGCAGAAATGCAAAGCGTAACCTAAGGCTTTAACTTATTAGTCTTTGGAGTAATCATCATTAACATTTTCTTTTGCATTTTTGTGAGTAATAAAGCAGTGGATGTAAACCTGAAGAATTTAAATGGCAAACTTAATTCCAATGGCACACCACAATCCCTTACAAATTACCTGTGTGAAGCACTTCTCAAACTAATTATTCTTAACCACTGGACCTCTAGACCCCGATGGTTTGTAAGACTGTCAGACTGCTGCTTTGTGGGAGCAGAGTGTGTTTGGTGCATGAAGATCATGATTTTATTAGTACAGCCATTTCTACAGCCTCTGTAAGCCAGAAGCTTCCCCAGGGGGGTGGCTGTGTGAAGTCCCAGGAATGTCCCGTGTGCTGGGGGGTGTTCAGGGACTGCAGAAGGGTTTGTGTGCTGCTGGTTTGGGAAGCTGGAGGGAAGTGACTGCATCAACCACAACTGCAGTGGTATAGATACATAGACTCAGCTACTCCAGTATTATTTCAGTTTCCTTTCGTGTAGGAAGCAAAGCTCCGTGAAGCACAGACAGAACGAATGAGCCATTTCCAAGATAAACGGAAAAAAAAAAATCACTACCCCTGTGTTTTTCCAGTCTGGTTCTTTTGGCATTTAGCATGACAGGGAAGCTGCTGAGCTCCCTGGAGAGAGGTGTCCTGTGTCCACAGCAGGATGCTGCATCCCCCTGGTGATGACTGAGCATTTCTGTCCATGTAGCTATTATTATAGATATTAATAATTACCAGGCATGCAGGGGGGGCCAGGCAGGTCAGATATCAGTCTCCCATGGTTCATCCCACTCAGGTGGGCTCCCACCTTGGTCAGCATTGGGTTTTGCAGGGTAATTCAGCACATCACTCCTCCCCTGTCATCACCTGCTGGTAGAGCCCTTCCTGCTGCAGGGGCAGCACAACAACATTTTATGGAAGCAGGTTTATGTTTCCTTTTAGTTATGATCATGACTTTGCATTTCAGGGTTAGAAACAACAACTGCTACTGGGGAAAAAGAAAATGAAGGGAAGAGTGGGTTTTTTTGCCAAAGTAAAATCGTTGCAACAAAAGGCTGGGTTTCCCTTTACACCATGAATAAATGATCATCATCAGACCTAGAGCAGTACAGGGAAAAAATAGGAGGAAAAGGCAATTTGGAAAGAAAGTCTTGGCCCTTTCCCATTCCCCTGCCCCGCTGGCTGTGCTCTGTGGAGGGAGACTCAGACCCATTAAATGTGTGGAGGCTGATGGTGAGCTCCAGATGAAAAGCTGTGTAAATGTGTAAATCCAGCTCTTGTGGTGTGTGCATGAGCTCCTTCTGCACACACACAGCCAGCTGTCATCCTGAATATCCTCTTCTGCTGCTTGGGCTGAGGGCTTGTGAATATATTCATGTAGGTGTTTCAGAGAATAAATACATTACACTGTGTCAGAGCTGCCTCACTTTCCACGAGTAAAGCACAGAAAAGTGAAGAGGCTGGACACCTCTGCCAGCCTCCCTGGCTCAGACAGTACCTGGCAACTGCTGTGTCCTTGGCAGTACCCATGGTACACTCAATAAATCCATCCTTATTTATTTTTTTGGCTCTTTACAACAATGTCCCAAAATGCAGTTGAAGCAACATGGCAAGAAATGCTGTATGGTCCCAGATGAAACCCCACTGTGTTCTGGTGAATCCGCAGCACTAACCCTGGCTGAGGGGGAGCAGCAGCCTCTCCATCCCAGGGGGATGCAGGGAGCAGTGGGAGCTGCTGGGGCCAGGGGGGTGACTGCAGTCAGACCCAGCTCAAAGCTGAGCTTCAGTCTCCCCCATCCCTGCTCAGACCCCTAACGAGAACACCAAGGCACTTTTAGGGTGTTCCTTACTATGCAGCGAAAACCTTTTGTACCAAGAAAATTAATCACAGAATCGTGGGATGATTTGGGTTGGAAAGAGACCTTCAGGATCATTCATTAAAATAATTCATAAAGAAGGAAAAAGCCCATCATGTCTTAAGCCCACATTTACATCAATGAAAGAAAAGTCTCATGAAAGAGAGGGTGATAATCCAGTTAACTTTATTTCAGTGACCTTATTAAAAGGAAGTAAGAACTATGGATTAATTAAAGATTTGGAAAGTAGGAGTTAATAACTGACTCAATTTACCTCAGTGCCAGATGCCTGGTCTGCAGAGTCCTGAACTGCAGAGGATTTAAACATCAGATGTTTGTCCCAGTGAAGTAACAAAACCCAGTACCTCTCCGCACACCGAATTGCTCACAGGTTTTCCAGCCAAAGGTTGCAGTTTCTGCCATTTCTAATTGACATCGATTCTGTCAGTTTAAATTGCATCCTCCCAGCTGTGTTTCCCTTTCGATTTACAAAAACAAGGAGGCATGTTTGCCACTGTCCTCCAGAATCAACATCACTGCTGGCAGTGATGGGTTGGAGCCCGAAATCTCACAGTCATGGGTCACCCAGGGACAGGGTGAGAGGGACAGGGTGACAGGGATAGGGTCACCCAGGGACAGGGTGACAGGGATAGGGTCACTCAGGTGCCTTCTTTGTGACCCCTGGGAGACAGAGGCCAGAGCAGGGTGTGAAAAAGGCTGCCAAGGGAGGGCTGCCAGGCTGAGGTGGGAATAATGGCTGTGTCTGAGCAAGCTTGGTCTGGTTAATGTGGTGAAGGCAGAGCCTAGGGAGGGTTTTGTTATGGTCATTATTAACCAGGTCGGTTTGGGTTGGAAGGGACCTTAAAGCTCCTCTATCCATGGTCAGGGACACCTCCCCCAGCCCAGGGGGCTCCAAGCCCCATCCAACCTTCAGCACTGCCAGGGATGGGGCAGCCACAGCTTCTGGGGGCAACCTGGGCACCCAGGGGCTCAGCACCCTCACAGCACAGAATTTCTTGTGAATATCCAATTTTTACAGACTTACGAAAAAGATACCAAGCACAGCAGCTAAAGATCAGCAGTGTTAGAGGCCGAGGCAAATACAAGTGAGCCAGAGGTGTGTTTTCAGGAGCGGTGAGGGGAAGGGCTGGGTGAGGTGTGTGTCCGTGCTGTGCCCGAGGGGCTGAGGGATATGACAACAGGATCCCCTTCACCAGGAGGAGCCTGGCCGGGCTCCTGGTGGCAGCAGGGCCGGGATGTGCGGCCATAGCCTGGGCTCAGGGGTGTTTTTTCAGGTCTGTATTTTGCTCTGTGTGATGGATGTCCACGGATGCAACTCGGAGGTGTCAGCAGTCGGTGTCATTCCCCTGTCCCGCCATGCTCCCTCTTACCCCTGCTTCACCCTCTGCCCCCCCAGCAGCCTGGTTCCTGCTGTGTCAGAGCTTCCTGTCGGTTCTGACCCCGGGGGATGCGTGGCACAAACCCTGTCTGACATTGTTTCCCCGACATCTTCATATCTGGCCCAGCCTGGCCCAGGATGGGGGTGTCTGGGCCTCCCCTGGAACCCTCTGGGGCCTGCAGGCCGCAGCTCCCCCAGGCCTGGCAGGGCCTGCATGGAAACCACTCCCTTATCTGTGTAAATGCCTCCTAGAGACCCCCTCAGAAACCACAACCTAAATTTTTTGATTTAAACATGGATAATATTTCCAAAGTAATACTCAAGGCCCTTTTTCTGCTTAATAAACCTCCTTAATGTCCCCTAAATATTAATGTATTGATTTAGTCTCTGCAATGTTTGCAAAGTCTAATTTGTTTCCTCAATCAGGCCAAGAGGGACTTGCATTTGGAGCTAACGAGATAAATCTCACCCAAATTTATTTAAAGTGGGGCAAGATAAATATGCAAAAGACTTCTAAAATCATATAACAACCGCTTCCCAGCTAAAACTGACGATCCATTACTCCTTTAAAGAGCCAGCTCTCGAGCAGGTTGTCAGTTTTCATTACAAAATTAACTCGCTGGTGCCAGCCACTGTCTTGTCCCTGCTCAGCAGCAGCAGAAAAAGGATTGATCAGAATGGTTCTGGAGGTGGAGGTGTCTGTGGGATGCTGGTTCCATGGCAGAGACCCCCAGCCCAGCCACCCACCCAGCTCACAGCCTTCTTGGACCTGCAGTTACCATGGGCTGAGTCCAGGGTCAGTAATGCATCATTAATGACCTACTAGAAAGTTTTCTGCAGGATTTGGGTTTGGTTTTGTTTTTTTTTTAATCCATTCATCAGATTCCTCCCACATCTGTTCTGCTCCCAGCATTCATATGAGCTGCAGGGGCTCTCTCGCTCTAAAATACGTCTGAATGGCTCTTCCCCTTCTTTAAAAGGCTTAAATCATGGAAATGTTTGCGTTAGCAGGTGATCTCATTTACAAGGATGTAAATCAGGACCATTTTCTCTGAAGCAGAACAGGGCTGTACTGCTCTGAACCTCTCACTCCTGCAGTGCTGGAGCTGCTTCACAGCCATGGCTGGAAGGGAATTGCCATTAGAAGCCTGAAATTTCCATCCTCTGAAATCTGCAGGCAAAGGACAATTTGCACAAAATAATCATTTGCTCTCTGGTCCGAGGTACATGAGCTCTGTTACATTTGAATTAAGTTGAATGAGTTGTTTCATGACCTGTTAAAGTCTTGCAAAAGGTGTGTCCAGCAGAGCCAACGGTGGCTTTTGGCAACCCCTTGCATTATGCAGCAACACCAGAAGCAGAAAGAGGAAAAAAATAAAGGCCAGAGCAAAAAAAACCCCAACAATTTAGGTTAAAGAACATAGTAAGCTAAGGCAAGTGGCAAAAAGAATAGATTAATGGAAGTCTGAGCTTTGTGTTTGTTAGGAATTTTTCCTCTCTCTGCCCACCCTGTGTGGTGGGTCCCTTCTGCTTCTGGCTGGTTTTAAGGCAAATTCAGATCAAATCTGTTATTCTGTTGAATAGGCTGCGCCCACAGAACTCCAAACTGGCAGAAATCCTGATAGTTTCACTGGAGAGCCAGCACTTGTGCAGAAGAGTAGAACTGGAATGGTTTGTTCCATTGCAGTAGCTCAGAAACACAATTGTCCTCTGAAAATGGAGTGCAGCACTGCAGAGATTTTAATTACAATTACTTTACCCAACTGCAGTTCCATTGGAACAGATCCTCCAGAATGTTATTTTGTAATGGTGATGAATGGCAGGAGTATTGTTGTAAAGACATAGAACTTGGCTTATAACTCTTTCAGGGGGTTGGTTAAATATATGTACATGTTCTTCTGACTGCCCTTACCAGGGGCTCTGTTCCTCCCTCTCCGAACGCCTCTTCCTCGTCCTGTGGTTGCAAAATGCAGTTGGGCTGGCTTGGGAAAACTGTCAGATAGTAATTATTTTGCTATTCCTTGCCACTGTTTCCACATGGCAAGTGTTTTTGGAACTCTCTGCCCTGAGTAAGCCCTGTGCTGTTTGTTGTACTGAGCTTTCTGCTGCCTGTCACTGAGATCACTGTGATTACTGTGATTTATCTGATTTCTTTTTTCACTGGATTTCCAGTTATTTCAACTTCTGTACTGTTAGACTGTCAGTTGTCAGGAGGAAAAAAAAAAACCAACCTGTCCTGTATTTAAAAGCCTAATTTTTGCTTGGAGTGATGTTAACTGAGACAGCTGAATAGCCTTGGAGGGCCTTGTAGAGCCATCTCTGCAACTCTTACTCAGTGTCATCTTTTTCATCACCCAGATTCAAAAGGCAATGTGAAAATTCCCCACCTGATGCAGGGCAGATCTAGAACACGCTGCTTTCACCTTGCAAAAAGAGTCTTGATCTAAATGTTTAGTGAAGTCTTGCTCAGGAGGTCTGAAACCATTGATTATCCTCAGATGAATTCCCAAGAGTTTTGGAAATCTTATCTCGATCCTCTAAGACTGAGGAACAAACATGGTGTAAGTATTTTAGGGTCAAAATTTTGGCACATGACATTTTTTAGTGAATTCTTCCCCAGAAGATTCTAACTAAGGCAGTTACAGCATGCCATGGCAGGTTTCTGTTTGTTGTAACCAGTGAGAAAATGGATCTGTACATGAAAGGTGTTTGTGTAAAACCAGACTGGACAGAGGCTGAGGAATGAACCACAGAGCCACGTGAGAGGTTCCTCAGTGGCAGGGCTGTGTCCTGTCACCACAGGAGAGAAGCTGCACAAGCTGTGTCTCCACGTGAAGGGCTCAGGTCAGCATCTTGCTTTTTAGCCTCGTTAAACCTAATAACATCTGACACACTAAATATCCCAGCTGAAATGCTATAATCTGATAAAAACCTTTTGTCAACTCCAGTTAATGTTTAAAAAGTGAGACCAATGGAAACAGAGCTGAATTTCCAGGTTCCCCAAGGGGCAGGACTCTCCCTGCAGCATCCCTGCTCCAGGAGCAGCTCCCTCTGCCCTTCCAGAATCAAGCATTTATTTAAAGTAATAAATATCTACTTCAAGGCTCCAGGGTGCCAACAGGAAATAATTTCACTGTCTATACAATTAGATGGCCCCTCAAATGCATTGCAATTGGTTCTGTGGGAATTCTGCTGCCTGACTTTGAACATAAACGTCTGGTAATTCAAAATTCCCTTTTAGGGCAACTCTATTAGACATTAGGACAATTTATGGGTAGAAAAAAAAAAAAAAAAAGACAGGCAAACCCTTCACAGACTTCTTAAAACTAGAGAGACGAGCATCATGGAAGCATCAGAAGAGAAGCAGTTCTGGTTTTTGTTGTGTGACATGACCTTGCTTGGTTAACAGCAGAGGCTTTGAGAACTGCCCATTCCTTTGCTGCAGTAATGAAATTCCAGCTGCCTTTTAACTCCTCACCTGGCTATCTTGAAGGTTAAGTAACTGTAATTATAAACACTGGAAATACTGTTCCAAGTACCAGTGCAGGCAATTATATTAATATAGTAAAAATAACTCCTGTCTATTCAAAGTAATTGATGCAGTTCACCTTTTGAAAATATGAAAAGAATTGATTTATAATTTTATTGAGATGGGAAGTGGAATTATGAGGATGTCCTGCAATCTGGGAGTGAGACAGCCTGACTTCTCTTCTGGTTTTGCTCCTGCATCTTGGTCCAGCTGCTGTGACCTGTTTTCCTCTGGGGTTCATACTCATCCTCACCTGTCTGGGAAGGATAATGACATTTTGAAAATGAAGAAGCTGGCAGTAGCTTGTGCTATGGAAATACTGCTAACCCAAACTGGGGCGTGTGGAAATGGTTCTCAGAGAGGAGTGAAGGATTAGTAGAGAAGCAAAGCAGTTCTGCTCCATGTTTGATGTCATTAGAAATACTTGCTGACAGGTAATGCAAAAGGTTTTTTATAATTTTAACAGGCAGATGATGAGCAATTGTAAATGAAATAAAAAGCATTTTATGTGCACAAGCAAGATGGAGGGGACGTACTCCTGGTTACTGTCTTAAGTGTGCAGTTCCATTTACAGTGTGACCTCTGTCACTGAACACCTCCCAGGATGAAGAAGCATAAAGAATGGTGACTGAAGAGCTAAAGAGGAAAGAGAATGAGGTGAAATGAAATGAGGAGGAAAATGCAAATAGCATTCCCCACATGTCTTTCTGCCAGTAAGAAATGGCTAAGTGTAGTAATGGAACATAAAATATCATTAACACAGAGCATCTCCTTCTTCTTGGTTTTGTTTTAGATACTCTGCTATTCATTTTTCTGTGTCAGCCTCTTCCCACACATTTTTTCTTTGAAGAAGCCTCAGCTGTAGGAGTGAAACTAGGCCAAGCAGCAGCAGAAATGGAGTTGGAGTTGTGAGCAGCGATGAGCAGTGCACTTTGGAGGACTTTGATAGAAGAGCTGCAGTGAACCGAGCCCTGCTGCATTCCCATGTGCAATGCTGGAGGAGCTGACAGCAGGAAAATTCAGTTTTCCTTTTATTTCCTTCCATGACACACAGGGCTTCAGCCTGCATTACCCACTGCTGCTGGGCTGCTGGGAGTAGGCAGCTCTGAAGAAATGGTGAAGGAAGCTTGTGTACCTGCTTTTAAATTAACCGTGTCCTTGAGAGCTGGCACTGGCACCCAGGACAGGGCAAGGGGCTGTGATTTATCTGCCCTGCAGCTCGCTCTGCTCTGCTCCAGTGAGAGCTGGTGCTGACCCCTGAGCGTGTCCAGCTCTTTCATAAAGCTGACTAAATTATCCAGAGGCAGGGATGTTCTGCCTCCAGTGACCAGGCCATTAATAAAAATCCCTAAGCAGGAAGGGATGGAAAGATCTCATGAGGAAAGCCAGATGAAAGAGGGAAGTAAGTGCAGAGCCCTGCAGCACTTGGACAGCCAGAGGCTCCATCAGAGAGACAGAATATTGGGTGTGAGAGGAGGAGAGCCCTTTGCCTCCAGAGCAGCCAGAGGCACTGGAAACATTCCCAGCATCTGCCTGGAAACACACAGGCACACACACAGTACTAAATGATGGGACCTTCTTTCCACTCACCCCAGAGGCACCATCTCTAGGTATTTGCAGAGGGAAGGTGTCTGCAAGGGGTTCAGACCTGAAATAAATCCAAGTCCTCACTCCTCTGCTCCTTGTAACGAGCGATTCCCGCTCAGAGCGAGGCCCCTTGCAATGACAGCAATGGCCCCTGCTGCCAGTTGCTCACAGAGAGCACAGCCTCTTGCCAAGGATTTCCTGTGTCTGGGTATGTCTTCTGCTGAGGCTTCATCTGCACTGCTTAGCTGATGAACTGAAGGGAAAAACAAGAGTTGTGCTTTAGCTCTTTAAATCCCACCCTCCCGTGCACAGAGGTGTGATTCTTCCCTTTGAGTTTCCTTGATGCTATCTCTTGGGTTTATGTGCTGGGCACTTGCAGAAGAGAAATATTTTGTTCTGTGAGTTGTGCTGGATTCGTGGTTATGGGAGAATTACCAGGACTGAAGAAGCACGGGGAAGGATTTATTAAAGCATCTCCTCTCATATACTGTCTTCTTTCCGGAATCCTCTACAGCTTAATTTTGATTTTATAGCTTAGGAGAGGGTAAGAGAGGATGATGACAATATCTGGTATGCACAAGCAGTAAAATCCACCGGTTGGAAAGAGCAAAATTAAATGCAGTTTTTTAAAAAGAACTCGCAGAGCTAATTCAGGAAATATTCTGGAAAGGGCTGAAAGCAAGGGGAAAGTGAAGTGGCAGATTCAGACTGTAATAGTGAATTGTAAGAAACTTGAAAGAAAGCTTTAAAGGATGTGGATTAAATGTTTCCTGCCTGGAAAATCTCCATTTGAAAAAAATTCAGCTTTGATTGTACAGCTTTCATAAAGATGTAAAGGGAACTGTTTCAGCTGCTACATCTGAAAAGCCTGTAGGACAGGGAGTGCAGAGGTGCCCGAACCTGAGGCACTGGCAGGGGTTGGGGGGAACAAGGAAGCTGCTCTTCCCCCTTTTGTCATTAAACACCATCACACTGAGGTTTTATTTCTCAGACTTTGGTTTTGGGAATTGGGCTGTCAGAAGAGGGCTGCCCCTTGGCAGTGGCCGTGGGGAGAGGATTCCAGCCTCTTCCCCAGCCCTCCCCAAGGGGTGTCCTACAGTAACTGACCTGAGCAGCAGCTGCAGGACCAGGGAGTTTGGACACATCTCAGTGTGTGGATGGCATGGGAGCCCTTAACTGTAGGACAGGAACCAGAATATCCCATTTCTAGTGGCTGACCTGGTGTCATTGAGGAGCTGCAAGTTCCACCTGGGAATTTCCCACTCGTGGTATACAAAGCAATAGCTGCAATATCACTAACAGGTTGTTTAGAGCACTTTGGTGGAGACTGAACGTGTGAGTTAATTTGAAATCCCTTAAAGGAAAGAACAGACCAAAAGTATTTCAAACGGGTAACTAAGTATTAATATCTGTTAATACTTTGATGACATTACATCCCACCCAGGAGGCATGAGCATCCAAAAGTGACAGAGTGGGTCTTGCTGGTCAGGAGTCAGTGGTCTTCAATCAGCAGATTGATCAGTGGTTAATTACAGCACCAGACATAATCAGTTAGCCCTGGCTTTGTGAGTAAAACTGAAAAAATAAGTCAAGTTGCTTCTCGTGTTGCTGGCAATGCTTCAGGCAGCTCCCGGAGCTGTCCTAGAACTGTGCTTCTCTCTTTTAGAAAAAAATAACACTTATGGTATAGGGTAATCCAAATTATCCTTCTCCACCCTAACTGATAACTACAGTGATGATTCAGATTTTTAGGATACATTAACAAAGAAAATATTTTTGGGTTTCCAGCCAGGAGATGTGATTATGTTGAAGGTCAGTGTGTCTAAGTCTTCATCCAGTGCAACGTATTGAGTCCAGTCTACAAAGACATAAACCATCTCAGGTGAGGAACTGAGGGAATGAATGTCAGAAGAACAGCTCAAGCATCCCCAGCACAGCTGCAGACTCACAGGGTAAACTAAATTAGAGCAGTGTTTGGAGCAAACAGCAAATCGAAGCCCTCTTTCAGGCAATTAGGAAAATCAGAGCATCCTTTGAAGCAAACAGGCAGGAAAATGCTGTTCTTGTGCTCATTTTCCAAATGCTTAATTTTACAACATTCTTGCATGTCTTACACACAGTTCAGGGCAGCAGAGTTGGGTGTCTGGCATGGCAGTGACTTCCCTGAGCTGGTGGATTTGGGGTTTTTCCATGAATTCATCCTGTTACACAAGTGTGTTTTTAGCAACAGGAGTGATGAGTGGGAACTGTTCAATAACCCCCCATATGTGGGTCAGTTACAGCTGCAGACTTTGGGATCCCTTTGGGATTCCCAGCAGGCAGCAGTGAGGAGTGCTGGTGACCAGTGGAAACCACCACTGGGGGGACTGGGAGGAGCTGCCAGCCAGGGATAGATGGCTAAAGGCAGGAGGATAAAACCATGGGATTCATCCAGACCCAAAGCAGTGTCTTAAGTTGTTGTTATGCTTCTGTGACACTTTAATTTAAAATACCCTGCAAAACATGTTTGGTTACAAAGCAAAAATTCAGAGTTTCTTTTTCTCCTTGAGTCATGGTTGATGTGTTTGCCCCTCGTTATTTTAGTAGAATATTTTAATTCTTAAAGGGTTTGTCTTCACAGCTGTCTTTTCACCAGATAGTGCTCAGCATTTGAATTATCCCTCAGGAGCAGCTGAGGCCCTGGGGGTGCTGATCCTGGATCAGAGGAGGCTGAGGGGAGACCTTGTGGCTCTCTGCAACCCCCTGAGAGGAGGTTGGAGCCGGGGGGCTCGGGCTCTGCTCCCAAGGAACAAGGGATGGGACAAGAGGAACTTTTGGCACAACTCAAGTGGTGCCAGGGGAGGTTTAGGTTGGAGCTGGGGAAGAATTTCTCCCTGGAAAGGGTTGTCAGGGCCTGGCCCAGGCTGCCCAGGGCAGGGCTGGAGTCCCCACCATCCCTGCAGGGGTTTCAGAGCCCTGGAGATGTGGGGATGAGGGACATGGGGCAGGGGTGGCCTTGGCACTGCTGGGGGAAGGCTTGGACTCAGTGATCCCAAAGCTCTTTCCCAACCCAAATGATCCCAGGATTCTGTGACTTTATCTTACTTCAGCCCCGTGTGACTAAGAGCTGTGTTGCTGCCTTTACAGAACAAGTCATGGAACACAAACTGTTCATTTAGAGGAGCAAATCTGTCACAGGAACCTTGTGCAGAGCCTCCTTAAAGGACTCACAGAATGCAAACTGTGGGGCTGAAATTCTTGGGGCTGTGTTTCTTGCATATTGTAATTTACAGAGCTGTAACAAGGGTGATAAATGGTGCAAGATCTTTTGCACCATACAGGAAAACTCTGTAGCAAAATGAAAACCACATAGCACTGATTCTTAATACAGTCCTATAATGTGACTCTGACTTCTATTATACCTACTTATCACAGATCTTTTATCCTTAGCTAGTCAGATAAAAGCTTAGGATTTTTGCAAACAGAACAGCTGAGCCCCATGGGTACATTTTGAAAACTGTGCTCAAGGAGATGCATATACAAAATCTGTTAATTTACTGTATTTTCTGGCATTCTTTTTTTTTCTGTGTGATGTTTTGAACATTCATCCCTTCGGGTTAATATGTTCATTTAAAAGGAAAAAGTTAAACAAAAATCTCACAAGAGAGATGTGAACTTGAATGTTGAGTGCCCAGATTTACATGGATAAAAAGGCCCTTTGGGAGCTGGATCAGACAAGAGCACTCAAAAGCCTGTGATTTTTAAACCTGCCTAAAGGCCAACTTTGCTGCAAACATTACTGTGAGACAAAACAAATAGTTAATTTTTTGCTTGCTTGTAAGGCTTTGTGATATTAAGAGCTAAAGTACAGAACTGTAAGCTGGTTGTATATTGTCCTCAGCAGATTACTCGTTTTGTTGTCCTCAGGATTCAGAAATGTTCTTATTCTATTTAGGCTGAAAGTTTAATCATCCCCACTTTGAATTTAAAATATGACATTATTTCCCCTTCTATCATCTGGGAGAGAAAACTGGAAAATTTCCTTAATAGTTGGCAGATTTGCTTTCTTATGTAAAATAGATCTTTGGCAAAAAAACTTATAATTAACTCAACAGTTCCATTATGCAACAAAAAGGTTTGTTTTATAGAAAAAATCTTTCTGTTTGAAAGACTTCAAAGGGAAGATGTTTTCAGAGTGAATTGCATGTAATTAGCACACTAAAATATTTTGCCCATATTGATCCCAGATCCAGCCTGGGTGCTAACAGCCACCCTGGGCTCAGCAGCCTCTCACCTGGTGATGCCCCAGGTTCTGCAATTTAAAAGTCATTGCCCTAAATCTGTATCTCTTTGCAGGTGACAAACTCTCAGCAAGTTAAACTGCTTTCTGCAGAGCCCCTTCTCCATCACTGGAGTGCAAGGATTGCATCAAATAGTGTGTTTCCAGTTGCTCCTGCTGCTGGTCAGAATGCTGAGCTGAAGCTGTCCAGCTGAACCAGTCTGTTCCAGTAAGACAGTTTTTAAAGATGAGGCCACAGTAGTCTTGTCCTAAACAGCTCGTGCTCCTTGTTGGGAAACAGGTTGAACAGAATGGAGGGGTAGGGCCAGTCTGTAAATATTAATAATGAATCCTTAGTAGAGGTCACAGGGCACTTATTGCAGTATCAGTGCCAGTCAGCTGCAGAACACCCACAGCCCCAGCTCAGCATTCACTGCTCTCTGCTTCAGGTGCTGCTGCACCTTCCTTCCTGACATTGTGTTGAACTCAGCCTTTGGAAGGTGCTGATTTTCTTCTACTCCACTGTGGCCTCTCCCCAGGAGTGGCAGAGACCTCAGATTTTGGTTATTTCTAATATCAGGCATCCTCAGGGTATAGAAGCTTGGTTTAAAATAAAAATGAATCCACGTGGTGGATATCTTGTATCTAACAAGCTTTCCTACAAAAGCCATCTCTGTAGCTTAAATGATGTTAAGAAATGAGAAGTCTGTCCCTGGGACACTGCAGGGAATGTTTTAATAGTGCTGGTGAACAAAACACAGGTGGGCCTGCTGGCCCAGACTGGGGAGATGGGAAAGCAGGAATTAAGTTTGAGGTTGGCACAATAAGGTGAAGCCAGGAAGGTTTCACTGTAGGCACTGGGTCCTTTTTGTCAAAAAGAATGTGGTTTGTAAAGCAGTTTCTGAAGTTGTGATCCCGTTGCAGTCAGTGCTGAGACTGAAAAGCCAGGGGCTGAGCAGCATCATCACTTATCACACCATGAGCCCGAGGGGGGCATCAGGGATACAGACCCTAAGATGTCCCACAGGAACAGATAATCAGAGTCACTCTTTAGGCACCAGCATTTCCTGCCTTCAGCTTTTCAGTTGTCCTTTCCTAGATGGCATTTATTGGAGCTGGACAGGATTCTGTACCCTGGAAGAGAAACCCAGGGGCTGGGTTAGGTTGAACAAACCATTTCCCCAAGGAAGTTTTATTATTTTTCATTTCAATCCTCAAAGCCAAAGAGTCCCTTTCTCAGCTGTATGTGAACTGATTTTTTTTTTTTTTATTTCTTTTCAAATTTAGGGATTCATCTACTTCTAAACAAACCTGTCCTGTTCATCCAGACTGACCACCTGAGTTCCCAGCCTTACAGCTCCAGCCCTCCTCCAGCTGAGGGGACTGATTTCCATCCTGACTCCACTTAGAGCAGATGCACAGAGTCTCTTGTCAGCCAGGAATAATTGCCCAGTCAGAATTTCTATTAATTTCTGTACACAAGCAGGGAAGTGCCAACTTCCCACCTGGGGATGCTCCCCTGGCATTGCCAAGGGTGAATTTTCCCTCCATGCAGGGGGTTTTGGGAGGGAGCTCTGCACACCCCAGACACCCTGCAGCAGCAGGATTTGCATTTTCACATTAAAGAGGTGCAAGTGGGTGAGGAAGGTCCCTCCCTGCCCTCCCTGATGGACCTGGCATGGGAACAGTTACAGCCAGGGCAAACCGTGGTGGTTCCCTCTGCACACAGGGGGGATGCTGATTGCTTTGCCACTCAAGGTTTCCCTTCTTTCTCTGTAGTTCTGGGAGGTCTTGTGGAAATCATTGTTTACATGCTGCATGTTTTTAATTTCTTCCTAGTGCACTGTGATTGGCTTTATTATTTGAGGGGATTTTTTTTCATGTAATGTGGTAGTAACACGAGGAAAGGTAAACAGAAGCCCTGCTTGCCTTCCTCTGTGTCACGTAGGAGTTCATGGGTTTCCTCCTGTCCTTAGCTTGATATTGCAGCCCTAATTAACCAGGACTCTGAGTTCTCAGCTCTGGAAGTCCATGTTAACTGGAATAAGTGCCCTGCTGGAGTGGTTGTGGTCCTTGTGGTTCTTTTGCATAGCAGGACAGATATGATTTATCCCTTGTTATTGGAGTCCTTCACAATCAGTGTAATTTATAGGGACAAGCCCCTAGAATCCTTTCACATTTTTCATTTTTATTGATTTCTGTAAGCAGAGACACTCAGGATGGTAATTGTGTGCTGTGACACAGTGGAGGTGTCACTGTAACATGGGAAACAGGAACTGAATCCATTGCTGTGGCTCCATGGCTGAAACGATGCTAAAATTTTCACTTGGACCTTTCTTAGTCAAATCAAATCCCTTAGCAGGGAGCTGGAGCTCTTTTGGCACTCAGTGGTCTGGAGGTGATGCTTGGGCAGTGCTGCAGCACTTTGCTTTAAAACATTATAAATTGAATTAAAATGACAGTGCTGTTTCTGTTAATAAAAAGTCAGGGAGTGCTCCTGTCATCATCTCAAGGTTACGCTGGGCTGAGCACGTTGATCCAGCAGAAAAACTCCCTGTGTTTTTCTCCAGAAGGGATCCCCTGGCTTTCAGGTACAGCAAAGGGCAAGAGGCTCAGGGCAGGAATACTGGAGACAGCTCTGCAGCTGCCTCAGAAATGAACTCTCCCTCTGTTTCGGCTGAGCAAACACCAGTGTGCTGGCCAAAGCCTTCTGGGTCGGGTCAAACCACTTCTTTGCTGCTGATGCTGTTTAGAGGAGGCTCATCAAAATAATACTCACGTTGCAAAGTTAGGAAACTGGGGCCATTTTTAATCTTTTTTTGTGTGTAAATGTCAAAATACCCCCGAAGCTCACGGCAGGGTCCTGCTGGACACTGACACTGTGTCAGAAGCTGCTGCCTGCACTGTCTCTGCTCGGGTAGCCAGAACTGTTGGGCAGGTAGCAGTTTGGGTCTAATTTGGTGTTAGCTGTCTGTAAAATGTGAATATTAATAATCCCATTAATCCCCATTAATGCTGATGCTCCCCGTGTCACTGGAGCGTCATGAAGATGAAATCGTGGTGCTCACAACACACTGCTGGGCCACGGGGCAGCTCTGCAGATGAGATTAATAACCTGGAAAGCAATTCCAAGTTTAAATGTTAGATAATCATTACTAATTTCTAGGCGACGTAGTGAGAAGAAAAATAAATACTGAATAAATACCCAGCAGCAGACTTAATTCAGGGAGCAAGCCCTGACTCACTTGAACTGAGTCGATTCATTGGAAACTTGCTCAGTACAGATCTGGTGTCACCAGAGAACCATTTTCCTGGGTAAAAGTGGTCTGTGCTCAGTGTGCAGGAGCAGGTGGGTGAGTCAGGATGGTGATTGTGATCAAGCCTGTCCCAGGGCTGCAGGGAGATGTGTGTGTGAGCTGAGCACCATGTGGGGTGAGGAGAGGAGCAGCTGGGGGGTCCTGTCCTCTGCTGACCCCCCTGCAGGGAAGAGACCTCTGAACCCTGGCAAGGGCAGTTCTGGAGTCACCATCCTGGAGGGGTTCACAAACCTGTGGATGTGGTACTTCAGGACATGGTTTAGGGGGCACGGTGGTGTGGGGTTGATGGTTGAACCTGATGATCTTAGAGGCCCTGTCCAACCTCAGTGATTCTCTGGTTCTGTTCTATGAAATTGCTTAGGAAAACTGGGGGGACATAAAACTTGGTATTTATTTTTAAAAAAAGCAATAAACAGAAGAGCCTGGAAAATACAAAGGAGTGAAATTAACTTTTGCCCTGAAAAAAAAAGTCTGGAATTAGCATGCTGAAAAAAAGGGCCCCTCATAAACAATCAAATGGCAATAGATGACAAACGAGCAACGTTAATTTTTCAAGCAGGATTATGAAAGCCCAGCCTGATTTCCTTCTCTAGGAAAGGTCAGGCAGCAGATGGGAACCACAGCTTGGTGTCAGAGTGATGGTCACACAGCCAGTCCTGGCTTTCCCTTCCAAAAACTGAAGACAGGCAGCACGGACCAGAGCTGGTTAAACCCAGTCCTGGAGGGATGGGTGTCAGTAGTGAGAGGGGGAGCAGATCCTCAGCAGATGTGTTTGTAGGGTTTGGGATGTGCACTGTTGTCCTCTTCCCATCACTGCCTGGTTAATCAGAGGTCACCAGGAATGTCCTACAGACCTTGAAACCTTCTGCAGGTTTATTCAGACTGTGTTTTAAGTGACAATTGTTGATCCCATCCCACCCAGTTGTTCCTTTCTTAGTGAGCATCCCCCTGACAAGCTGCCATCCAGAGTTAATACTGGGGAGTCTTTAAATTAGACAGAGGGATGGATTATTTTTACCTTTGATAATTTTCATGGTTTTAACCATTCTTCTTTTTTTTGGGTACCCATTTTCTGTAGCAACACAGCATGAAAATGGCAGTGCATGCCAGCTGTGGATATACTAAATGTTTGAATTGACTGAATTGGAAAGGATTTTCAAGAATAACCTTTGCACAGAACTTTTAGTTACATTTTTAATGGATTGGAATAACTTCATTAATCAAACCAGATTGGTGCTGCTGCATTGATTGTCTGAGGTGATGCTTCCCAGAACCCCTCCCAAGCCCACATTATTCCTCTCCCAGGAGCAGAGACACCACCCCTGGGCCTTGGCACGTGTGGGAGGGGCTGAAGCAGGGAATAATCCCTCTCAGAATCAAAATGAGGAGTAAATCTGCCATCATTTGCCTAGGAAATAATTAAAAAAATCACCTAGCCAGTGGTCTGTCAGACACAGGGAAAGAATCCCTGATTTTTCAGAGCACTTTCGGATCAGTGTGTGCTAAATTAGCTTAAACAATGCAACTAAAATAGAAAACTGTCTGTGGCTCAGGCCTTTCCTTTAGACAGCAATCAGTCACCAGCTGGGAAAATTTTCCTTTTAGCCAGTAGGCTATTGCTTTTTTTTTTCTTTTTTTTTTCCCTTTTTTTTGCTTTTTTTTTTAATCATGTTTTATTTTACCTTTTCATGATTGAACCCTTAGCTGTGGTTTGATTGAGGAGTGATGCTTGCTGAAAGTAGCCTGTGATACCTCTGAAAGCTCTCCCAGGGGGTGGGGAAGCAGAGCTGGGGGTGGGTTCCTGCTCTGTGGAACCTCTGGGTGCCCCGAGGACATTCCAGCAGCAGAGCTGACCTTTGCTTTAGGGAAGCTCATCCCCATTCCCACAGTAATCATTTCCAAAGTATTCTTTCCTGTGCATTCCCTTTCCATACAGCCTTTATTTGGGAGGAGGGATTCCCTCTGAAGCTGGGCAGCCTCCTGCCCACCCCCCCCGGGGCACATGTTGCTCTGAGGGCTGGGTGGCTGCAAAACCGTGTTCTTCTCCTTGCCTTTTATTTCACTTTTTCACAAAGCCTTAACACCACCTCATCCTTGCCCCACAGTGCTCTTAGGAGCAGGGATCAGGAAAGGTGTTTTTTTTTTCCTAAATCAAGTGATTTCCTTTTCACCATAACCAATTTCACTTGCACTTAGAAAAGTTAAGGAGAATAATTAGACAGTCAACAAAAAAGGACTTAATTAACTCCTGGTCTGCAAAGCACAGCTGGAATGGTGAGCATGTAAGCAGCCTTTGGAAGGGGCTGGGACTGGATTTGGGGTTGTCCTGGGGGGTTAGGGTGGCATCATCCCCCTGGTTGGGAACCCAGAGACCTCTCCATGGGGGGAAGTGGTGCTGGGGCTCCTGCTGCTGCCAGTGTGCCTGGGAATGCCTTGCCTTAAGGGAAAGAGATGAAGCTTTGAGAGAAAAATAACAGGTTGCTAGAGTTTTGGTTCAGTAAAGGTCTTTCTGATTCGAAGTGAGATTTTTATAAATCAATTAATAGAGATGGAGATTTTATTTTCTACATTTCTTCTGCTTTACAAAGCATCAAGCTGCTGATAACAAACCCATCTTGAGGCACAGAATATGGCTTTTCTCTTTCTGTACTTTCTCAGTGATAAATTGGGTACAGTAATGAAAAAATGTAGGAGAGTGATGAAAGGGCTGCAGAGGGAACAAGTGCTTGTCCTTTCCCTTCTCTCTGCATTTACTGAGTGAACAATGTGAGTCACAGAAAGCAGGGAAAATCTATGGCATCAGAAATTGAAGAATGATTATCTGCAGAGAGTCTGCTGCTTCATTGCTGGAGAAATGGTTGCATGACAAAATACCTGTGGGTAAGAGAAGGAGACCCTTCGATTTGCTTGGGAGAAAGCAAGCTGCCTTGGGTGTCTTTCAGAGGACCTTCAGCATCACCACAAATTTTGCCCATCAGAGAGTGTCCTGCCCACCTGGCAGAGCACTCTGGGTGGGGGTGAAGCTTTGGGGCTTCTGCTAAAACTCTGGGGCTCGGGCCAGGATGCTGCTTCCAGAAGCATCTTGGTTGGAGACACCTCTCAGTCCTCCTTGGAGAAGGGGTGGTTTGCTTCCAGCTTGGGGCCAGCCTCTCTCAGACAGATCACACACTGTTTCACTGACCTGTTTTACTTCCCAGAACCCCTGGGTGGGACACCAGCACTGGAGGCAGCAGCATGAGAGTGTAAAATGGTCCCTGAAAAGCACTGTTAGGGTTTAATAAATGAAAAACCTACCGGATATTTTAGCCTGATTTCTGTTAAATTTTCTAAATTTCGCTAAACTATGAAAAATCCTCAATTTGTATAGTCCCTAGCTAAATTTTGGGGATAAGGGAAAAATCAATCAGTGATACAGCTGATAGCTCCTTGCTGGCAGGAGCATAGTGAATACAGGAGCTGGAACACTTGCTTACATGGGTTTTATTTGGTTTTTTCCTTCCATTGGTATGTTCCTGTGGCAGTGAGGGCCTTTTTTCTATCATCTAAGACTGATTTTCCAGCTGGTCTAGCAGAAATTGATCTCTGATAACAGATAATACATGACAATAACTTTCTGGTTAAAACATTAAGGCTGTTACATTGGTTTATACAAATAAGGGCTGTGCTGCTAACGAGAGGTGAGAGGGAAAGAGATTAATCAAAACCTCCCAAAAGCACTACTCTTGTGAGGTTTTCCTCACACTTTAGTGTTGGCATGAATGGGAAATAAATGATGACTCAAGATCCAGCCATTTTTCTTCACAGCCCACCCATAATTTCTGTCCCAGCAGCAGTGCCAAGGCGTCCCTTGAGAACCAGGACAGAGTGTGCTTAATGAGCAGGAGGTGGGGACCTCTGGGCACTGCTCTTCAATCACACTGCTGATAAGGAACTAATCATGTAAATGCAGAAAAAGGAAAAAGAAAAACCAAACCTATTCTTAGTTTTCCCAGCTGGGGACTGATTGCCACCTAAATGAGGGTTGGTGCCACCCCAGCACAGGCTGCTCTCTGCTTCTGGAGAGTCCTGACTGATTCCAAACCTCTGTTAGCCATACTCCAGAGCTCAGGGATGTTTGGGGGGTATTTCAGAACCGGCTGAATGTTGAGCTGATGATTTTGTTTTACTTTGTTAAGCGTGAAAAAAACCATGGGTTATCCTTGGGCAATATTTGATTTTAATGAGGAGACTTCAGCTGGACAAAAAAATGGTGCTTCCTGGGCAGTCATCCAGGTGGTTACCTGCATTTCTGAGGTGGGTGGAGGGAGCCAGGTTGGAGCTTGGGGTTTCCGTGTGCTTTCTGCTGTCTTGTGAGACCATCCCACCCCTGGGCTCCCACCTTGCTCCAGGGTTTATGATCTGTGAGCTGCTCCTGAAGCAGCCCTGAAAACACCCCTGGAAAATGCTCCAGGATCTTCCCAAAGGAAAACCTTCCTTGCCCTTGCCTCAAGCTGGGTGCTTGGGATGAGTCTGCCCCATGGAGGGTTTCTGAGAAGAAACCCAGAGCCTTTCAGATGCAGCAATTTACATTTTGCTTTAAGCTCAGTAGATTTAAGTCTTTGCAGTTGATTTGCTCATCTGCTGTTGCTTGATGCAAGTGTCATCTGGACCTTGGTAAAACTCTTCCCAGGAGGGGCCCACTCCTGGTCCCAGCCCTCCAGATGGGTCTCACCAGGGCTGAGCAGAGGAGGAGGCAATAATTTTTCTCGTGTGGCAACTAATGAGTTCTTAAAATAAAAAAAAAGTATGGAAAAGTAGAGCAAGGGCTTTTTTTCAAGAGGTGACAAATTATTTTACAGCTCTAAAAAGCACAATTATCTCTTTTTTTTTTAAGCTCAATACTAGGGTGCAATGTGTTCAACTACATAAATTATGTTGTTGGAAAAAAAATCTCTTTTGTGAAGTTTGCCATTGTTTTTTCCATTTTATAATCAGGTATTTTAGATGTGGCAATTAGAGCTGCATAGGGGATGGGAATTGTTTACAGGCCTGAGGATGAGAACACTGCACAGGTTTGCCAGAGGTGGAGGATTTCTGTAGGCATAAATAATTTTAAAATCTTGAAAAAAATCAAGGCTTTTTAAAACAGAGAGATGGTTTCTTGGTTCCTGGGGCATTTGAGGCACCCGATTGGTGATGACTCTGGAATTCTGCATGGTGAGGGGCTGACTTCTGGTCATTAACCACTTGACTGTCAGTAACCTGGGCACAGAAAACCAGGCAGCTGTGGCACTCTGGGGGATGATTCAGTGGTTAAGGTGCTGTAGGACTGATGGTTGGACTTGGATGGATCTTGAAATGTCCTTTCCCACCACGATGATTCTGTAATTCTTTGTGACCCTCCCACTTGTAGTTTGGGGTCCCCAGCATCTGCCATCTCTGGTGTTCAGTTTGAAGCCCCTGGGTGGGTGATGTCCCCTCCCAAACCCCACGGGTCCATGGCTGGGCTGGGGGTGGGGGACAAGCACCAACACTTGGCAGGTACCTGAGTCCCCACCACGGAGGAGCTGCTGGGGGTCAGCAGCCAGCCCAGCTCTGGGAGAGAAACTCCATCTGTTTGTGCTCATTAATGAGCCTGGCAGCAGCCCTGGCAGCTTGCAGGTGCCACTTCAGTATTTGGGGTTGCTTGGTGACAGGTATTGATGGTCAAACCACCTGTGAAGAACCTGCTGTCCATTAATGCCACCCCCTCTTCTCACCTATAGTTCACACCTATGATCTATTCCTGATCACCACTCTTCTGTTCCTTTTTGTTTTTCTTCCCCCCCCAGTTCACATGTAAGGGATGTGCCTGGTGATGCCATCACAGGGTGCTTCACCCTCCTGCCTCAAATAGGAAGAGCAGAAAAAAAGAAAGAATGGGAAATGATGTTTTTTTTCCACAAGGAGCCTTCATGCAAGGGCATATGCTAAAATTTATGAAAACTTTAGAAAACTGGGCTCATTTGTAAAGCAGAAGCTTCCCCAGATGCCAGGGATCTGATGATTACAAACTGAACACTCGTATGGATTCCCAATCAGTGGCAAATGGAGTTCAGCCCTGGTTTTAATAACCCTGCTAAGCACGTTCTAATTTTGCCATGTATTTGTCATAAAAAACTAATTATTATGTCCAAGCCATAAAAAGAAGAACAATAATCCAGTTCTTATGTCACGTTAGTGATTTCTAGATATTATGCAAGCTAATGAAATCAATATGCAGATTGGGAAAGCCAAGCAATAAATTATTCTGTCTGCAGAGAGAAATCAATGTGTTAATGTGGGTTTGCAGGAGCTACAGCAGGCAGGAGGGGCAGAGAGGTCCCTGACCTCTTTGTCCTTAAGGCAGAATTCAGAGGAAGGTGACCCTGGGACAGGCAGCACCCCCCTGCTCTGGGTAGCCCAGGGTGATGGAGCAGTGGCCCTGGGCCAGCTCAGGGAATGGGTCTTGCAGCAGCCAGGGCTGTCCCTGTCCCCTGTCCTGTGGGCCACCCAAGGGGAACCAAGCCAGGACCTCCTGGCCCTGCTTTGGGGAATGGATTGCTAGAGAGCATCAGCCCTGGTGAGGGCTTGTCTTTGGTTAACAGCCCAAAAAGCTGGGTAAGGCAGATGTACAGGAAATGGTACAAGTTCCCTGTGTACCTGGGGGGAAATGTGCATTGAAAGATAGGCTCTCAGATGTGGTGTCACAGTGTTAGTGCCATCACAGGGGGGGGGTGTCCCCAACACCTCCTGCTGAGGAGCTGCTGCCTGGTGTGAAGGGACAGCAGGGACCAGGAGTCACTCAGTCTCTTGTGGGCTGGTGGGATCAGAGGGTCCAAAGTGCCAGAGAGGACCACCCAGCCAGGGAATGAGATGGCTGGGAGCTTGAGGAGATCATGGTCTCCTCCTCTTCTGGGTGGTTCTTTTGGATTTCTGCTGGGGTACAGCCCAGGTGTTGTTTTCCTGACTCCTCATGGTAACAAATGACCCTGCAAAGCCACTTGGATCAGCACCCAGCAGTCCCCAGGGCTTCCCCAGCTGCTCTGCACATCCTGACCCATCCTTCTCCCTTTGAGACACAGCAAGGGCTGGGGGCACCAGCCTGGGAGCAAGGGCAGCTCCCACTTTGGGTGGCAGCCTCCACTTTGGGTGGCAGCCCCCACTTTGGATGGCAGCCTCCACTTTGGGTGGCAGTCCCCACTTTGGGTGGCAGTCCCCACTTTGGGTGGCAGTCCCCACTTTGGGTGGCAGTCCCCACTTTGGGTGGCAGTCCCCACTTTGGGTGGCAGCCCCCACTTTGGGTGGCAGCCTCCACTTTGGGTGGCAGCCCCCACTTTGGGTGGCAGCCCCCACTTTGGGTGGCAGCCCCCACTTTGGGCAGGTTTCTGCAGGTCAGGGCAGGGTCTGTGGAGGTCACAGGGGGGTCCTTCAGGGCAGCAAGTGGCCAGTGTCTCCATTTCATTTGTCCTGGAGGCCTTGGGGTTGTTGTCACCCAGGAGCTGGTGGGTTCCAGGGATGATGGCACTTTGGTGGCAGCAGGGTGGATGCTGGTGCTGATGTCAGGAAGATGCTGATGGTTCTTACTGAGGTTCTGGTTCTGTTGCACAGTTGGTTGCTGGCACTGAGGCTTCTCTGCCCGTCCTGCCTCTGCCATTTTGCTTTAATTGCTTTCAGAAATGGAAACACATTTCTTTCTCTGTGCTCTAAGCAGCCCGAGGGAAAAGGAACACGTGGCTGTGTCCCTGGTGTCACACTCTGCTGGTGGCACTTGCAGTCAAGGGGCTGTGTTTATTCAGTGCATGTGAGCTCTGGTAAATATTGCAGCAAAACTCCACGCAAGCCAAAGAGGTAAACAGCTTCTTAAAGTGTGTTCCCTGGGGTTGTTTTTTTCTCTCCTATAATGCTGACAAATTGCTTATTAAAGCAGAGGACCATAAGTATTCTCAGCAAAGGGCTGGGGAAAGGGAATAATGGAGGATGCTGGAATTGTGCTGTTATTGGTCACGGGCAGGAACCTGGCAGAGAATGAATCCTGCAGGAGGGGAGGGCATGGGAAGGGGTTGTGCCCACCAGGATCCTGGGGGGACACTGGGGATGCTGCCCTGCCTGGCAGGGTGAATTCTCCTTTGCTCTTCCCCTTTCCTCTTTTTACTCCATATTTTTCTCTCAGTTAATCAAAACTGGGGCAAGCAATGTATGTAACAGGCTGCCTTCCCAACACCAAACACAGCTTCACTGGAATGTAAATCTTTTTTTCCAGAATGTTTAGTCACATTTCTTATGTATTCCTTTAATCCATACACCAAATAAATATTTATTCGCTGCTACATTTAATTCTTTTCCTGACCTTCATGGCTGCTGTGTGGGCTGGGTGAGAGGCTGTAGCTGTCAAAGTGGAGAGGAGCTCTGCCATGGATTTAATCTGCACGGGAAGCTCAGCACTGCAGATATTAAGGGCTAAATCCGCTCACAGATCAGAGTCTTTAGAGACAGTGTTAAGAACTACGTGTGCAAAAGGAACATTTTTAATTCTTATTAAATATTAACTCTCCATTGTGATTATGTATATGTATTCTATTCATAATTAATAAGCTCCACAGATTTTAATGATCTGAATGCAGTGATCCCTATCAGTCAGTAAGCAGCATCCCAATATGTCAGAAATGGTTTTGTCTCAAACTGTGAGGTTCCAGAAACACTCTGGAAGCCAAGCTCCTGTCATGGGATAGATCATCTTCCTAGGAAATAATTTCTAAACATAGAATCTACAAGTTTTCCTGAGTACTAGATCATCCCATTATTTGTGTAGTTTCAGAGGATTGTGTTGTGCAGCAGGACTGGGCTTTGGTGTCTTCATGTGTCTCTTATCTTAGGCAATGTATGGCTTGTGCTCATTTATTTTCTAATTCTGGTTTGGAAATGCATAAATGGTGCAGCCTGCTCCTTGTCATCGTAATCAGACTTACAGACATCTCTGCTAGAGTTTATTTAATTTCCCTGCTATAAAACCTAGATTAAAGAAGAGCCCAATCAATTAGAAAATGAACAAAGCCTAACTGAAGAGGAACATTTACTTAAGAGAAAAATCACTTAATCTGTAAGTCTGGAAAATTCCCCACCTTCTCCCACGTCACAGCTCCAATCTTGTCCCCTACAGACCCAGGCAGGAAAGCTGGGGAGGAGAGGGGCTGGGGATCCCCCCATGGTGGGGCTGGGGGGGCTTCTGCCACCCTGGTAAGGTGCAGGGGGCCTGATGTGTGTGTTCCTGGTCTCTTATCAATGCCATTATAAAATGCTGAATTAGGGTTTATCCGAGGGGATTACACGAGGCTGTTGGGGTCTGGGGTGGCAGGGATGGGGCAGTGAGGTGCTGCCAGCCCAGGGTGTGCTCTGCCTCCAGCCAGCTGCAGGAGGAGGATTGATGGTGTTGATTTGCCCTCTGGGTGACAACGTCTGGCTCTGGGATTTATGGGAAGGAGTAGGAATTGTTATGGGAAGGAGTCAGCATGCCCCAAGCTGCTGTGTCCCCTCTGCTGTAGGAACAGGCTGCTGGGGCTCCAGGCAGCATCTTCTGGGGGGTGGTTTGCAAGCCCCTGGGCACCTTGGTGTTTGCAGAAGTGATTGCACAGATGGATTGGGCTGCACATCATTTCCAGTTCAAAAGAAAGGGTCAGTTCAGCTGCTGAGAGCAGCATCTTCTCTCCTCCCCCTGCTGCGTTTATCGCTTAATTATGAAATTGTAATTAGGAAAAAAAAAAATTAGGTTATCATTGCAAAACAGGGTGGGGAGTGCAGCCCAGCACTGGGATGAAGAATTTAGGGGCTTTGGGGCATTCTGGAAAAGTTCTCCCTCACCAAAAAAAATCATTGTTAAAAAGCCAGGCCTGGCAGCCACAGCTGGTGGGCATCCTAAAAGAAAAGGGGGAGAGGGAAAGAGGTGGGGGTTTTGGGGGGGGCTCCAGGGAGGATCTGAGGGGTGATCTGCTGCTCGTTGTGAGGAGAGGGCACTGAGTGGGTTATAGTGCAGGCCTGAGAGAAACCCAAAGCACCAGAAGCAAATGTGCTGTAGTCTTCTCCACGAGGCAGGAGGACTCTCCAAGGCCACACAGAGTGGATGTAGGAGGTGTCACCGTTTTTTAAAAGTGCAAGAAAAATTTAATTTAATCTTCTTTCAAACTGTCAGAAGGATGCTCAGCCTCCTCTTAAAGAAGAGCATCCATCAGGGCCAGTTTCCTGGGAACTCAATAACATCTTGCTGGGCACTAAATGGAGGCACTCCTGCTGCCTGCTTGTTTGTAGCACTGGAAATCCATGGCTGGGGTTCTGCAAACCTGATGGAAATCGTTGTGGTTGCCCCAGGGCAGGTTTTCCCGTGGTCCTGGTTCCACAGCTGCCTGTGCTTGCTGACTCCTGGGGGTGGGGATCCCAGCTCTCCTTCCCCAGCCTTTCCCTTACAACCTTCTCCTTGTTTCATTCCAGTTTCTCCCAAGATATTCCGCATTTCCAGCGACATTGTGGTGAATGAAGGCAGCAATGTGACCCTGGTGTGCCTGGCCACGGGGAAGCCTGAGCCCTCCATCTCCTGGAGACACATCTCCCCCTCTGGTGAGTGCACCCACACCCCTGCAGCTCTCCCAGCTCTTTCCATCACTTGGTGTTAACAACTCTGTGCCCCACCAGACTGTTAGGAAATCAAATCCTTCCTCAGCTTTCAGCTGAGCTGGGTGAAAGCTCCAGTGCTGCTCTGGCACGGGGGTGTAGAAATAAAGGCACCCCAAAAAATGAGGGTATTCTAAAGCCAGCTTTAACAGGCTCCAGGTGTTTATCAAAGGTCCAATTCAAACCAAACCAAACCAAGGAAATCATCAAGAGCACCAGGGCTCTCTGGAGGCAGGAGTGGAGTTAAAAACACTGGTGGTTGAATTTAATGTGACTCCCAGTGAACCCTGATGCCACAACATGGCTTATCAAAACACCTTCATTGAGCAAATTATGGGTGTGAAAAACTGCAAACAGAATGACACCTCAAAGCACAGTTTCTCTTTAATATTGACATTAATTCCTTATAACATATTAAGGGAAAACCTTTAGGTGAGTGACTTGGTGGAGAGGCACCTGCCCTTGGGCTGGTTCTTTTTGAGGGGCTCTGCCCTGGGTTTGCAGTGAAGGTCTTTCTGGTGGCTCACAGAGCTCCTGTGTGGTGTTAGGGAAAAACAGTTCCCTGGACTGGCACAGCCTACAGCAGTGTCTCATAATCCTCAGTAACTGTTTGCTTCACAAAGCAAGATCTGGAAAAAAACCAAACCACTTTTGACCTTTAAGACAATGACAATGAATTCTGCTGGAAGTGCCCATCAAGGGACTACGGAAAAAAATTCCATCGTAGCAAAAAAAAAAAAAAATGGATTTTAACTAAATGTCAAATAAAATTTTATTGGAAACCATGGCGATACTTCAGAGTAATAGCCTAAAGCATCAGATTGTCTACAGAAAGGAGCTGATACAATTTTCCTGGAGAGGAAAAAAAGCAGAAAAGGAGAGTTAGTGCTCTCAGGCTGGAGAAGGAGCTTCAAGTGAACCCCCACTGATTTTGTATTTTTTATCTTGACCAAAGAACTGAGGGTGAGGACTGAGAGGAGAAAAGTGAGCCTCCAGCTGCAGAGGTTTAACATTCACCCCACTGAGAACTGAGCACAAATTTTGAGGGACAGACTAACCTGGGATAGAGCCAACCCAAGGGCTCAGGGTGCAATGCTGGTGTGCCCTTGCTGAGGGCTTTCTTTGGGAGGGTGGCTTGGTGGATTGTCTTGGCCACATCTCTCACTCTCTCACCCCAGAGCAGTAGGTCAGATGAAACACAACTGTGGGCTTAACAAATTTGGTGCTTAAAAAAAGGTAAAGTCACAGAACTGAACCACAGCCTGGCTGAGGTGGGCTGAGACCTCTGGAGATCAGCTTGACCAGCTCCTGCTGACAGCCTGTCCAGCTGGGTTTCAATATCTCCAGTGATGGAGATGCCACTGGGCAGTCTGTGATTGCACTCAGTAAAAAAAGATTTTGTTCTTGTTTTAATGGAATTTCCTGTGGCTCAATGAGATCTCGTTGCCTCTGAGGAGAGTCTGGATCCCTTTTCACCTCCATCAGGTACAAGACCCCAGCCCCACCTTTGGGGTGTGCCCTGGTGTCTGCTGATCATTAATGGGCAGGACAGGGAGGACACTGGATCCTAATAACTGTTGGCTCAAAAATCTTCTAAAATGGGGTGGAAGCAAAGACAGATTTTGCAACACGTGCTCTGGGCACCAGCCTACCAAACAAATAAGAAATTTTCCATTTCAGTCATGCTGCACCCTCAGGTGGGTGTTCTGCTGCACAGACAGACAGAAATGGCACTCAAAGCCAATGAGATATCAGTCTGGCAAACAAGAAGCCTGGATTTATTAGAAAACAAAATGCAAGAGAGCTGAAAGCACCAGATTTCTCTAATGGTTTAGATTCTGTCTGCAGCAAATTACCTTTATCTAAACATAAGCTTCATCTGCACTTTGTAATTTCTAGCAGTTTTCTCCTGTAATTCCCAGTGGCACTAATGAGCCTTGCGTGTGAGCCTCACATCTAGAATGCAACACTAAATTATATTAATGAATCATATTTAGGATATTCTGAAACAGTTTGTCAAAGCTGCTGCTAAAAGATAAGAAACAGGAATCTGTGAATACAAATGATTCAGTGTAGACCAGTTCCAAAAGATTATCGTGACCTGCATCATTTTCCTTGGATAAAGTCGGGTCCCATTTTTCTGAACAAGGGAGAAAAATGAACCTTTCATAGAAATAAAAATGTATTCAGAGATGATTTTTCACTTAGTACCTAAACTATTGGCCTGGAATCTTTATTGTGCACATTTAACTCGCAGTCATTATGTAAATGCTTTCATTAGATAAATATTAATTGTACAAACCCCTCATGGAACTCCAGAGCCCCTGCCCACCCCCTGCAGCACTGGCAGGAACACAGGCCTGGAGTTTGTAATCTGAGATTCTCCTATTGTTGAAATGTCATCTGAATAAATTGCAGGTATTACTTATTTTGTTCTGACATTTAAGAGCAAAGTGCAGCATCAATAGTTTAAGAATGAAGCCAGAATTTTAAAAGATTTCAGGTCTGCCTGGAACAGAACTCTCCAGCCTTTAACACTGGTCTGCACGGGTGTGTGCTCCAGGGCTGGGTTTGAAAAGCTGCTGGGATCACAGCCTGTGGCTGCAGGCAAGGAAAAATGAAAAAGATTGAGATGTAGGGATCTCCTGCTTTCCTTGCATCTCTGTGTCCTCTGGCCCTCCCCTCTGCCTGGATCCTGGCTCATTCTGACTCTGTTTTTTTCCAGTTCTTTTCCCTTCCCCCTTATTCTTTTCTCACACTTTTATCCCCATTGCTTCCAGCCCAGCTTCTGGTTATTTTCCTAGAGGTGACCCTGGCTGTGTGCACGAGTGTGCTGGGGAGAGCAGGGCTCCAGAAATGATGAGTTTAGCTGAACAAAGATTATCCTATGGCGAGGGAAAGGGCAAACCCCTGGCACCAGGACACTCCAGTTCTTCACTCAGCCCTGTTTCCAGAGAGTAGTCATGCTGAAGCATTCAAAAATGTACTAGTAGTAATAATAAAAATAACAACAACAATAATAATAATGATGATAATATCATCAGAATAAGAATATTGCTACCAAAAGCCTCTAAGAACTGTTTTAGCACATGCAAAAGAACAGATTTTTCTGTAGCCCCAAGGAAAGCTACACCTTACACTTGAACATCTTGAGGTGGTGGCCCCAGAAAGCTGACACTGGGGCAGGGTGTGGGGGGGAAGCAAAGAGGCTGTTTGAAAACTTCCACCTAAATGTTGAGAAATGAACTACACCTGCTGTGGGCACAGCTAATGTCAAATGTTGTGTTCCATCTGCACTTTCTGCTAGAGAGCCACTGTTTGTCAGGTGTTACCCACACGTGACAGAAATAAGAAGTGTTTTGTTCAAGTGTAAGTACTCTTCACCTGGATTTCCAGGTTGGAAGTACTTAACCAACAAGAATTATTATCAGATTTCCAGGGCTTTGTATGTGTACAGGGTGTGAGCTCATCTTTTGAAATGTTCCAGCTCTTGCTTCAAAACAGTTTTAAAACTAAAAGCCTTAGGAACAGAGGATTCTGACCTTTTAATTTCATCCTCCTAACTTCTAAATATCTGGCAGATGTCATTGCTGGTGAGGGTTATGTCACACCACTGCTGCTCCCTAATGTTTTTGCAGTCTTATATGGTGTTGGTTTTGCCCTCACCCACTCTCTGCTTGGCTTCTCCTGGAGCTGACCAGGGCACCCAAAGTATCTCACCATGGACCCAGCTTCATAATTCAAAGCCCAAACAGCAGATCCTCCAACCCACCGTGGAGAAAGACCTCTTGCTCTCCAGCTGCTTTGTGCTGGGTGCCTTCAAACCAGTGGCTACTGGTTGCTGGGCTGCCTGGCGTGGACGTTCCCCTCTCCCTCTCAGCTTTGCTGCCAGGCTGTATGCCAGCCAAGCTGGTTCCCTCTAGGTGCTGGGGAAGCAGAATGTGAAGGAATTCAGCACTTGAACCTGATGAGCAGTGGCAGTGCTGTGGCTCCCTCCTGCCACCATCACTCAGCTCACAGGCAACAGCTCCATCCCCACGCTGCCTTGCGGGGCTGAGCAGGAACATCTGCTCCTTGCAGCCCAGCTGAGAGGGGCTGGAGAGCAGCCAGGACCTGCAGGGAGACACCAGGGCAGGGACCAGCAGCAGCCACGGGCTGAGACTCAGCAGAACTGGAGAGGTTTTTATTTGTGCAGCAGAGGGGTAGGAAGGGTTCCCGCTGGCTCCTCCTCACTGCACTCAGCTCCTGGCAGCTGCTGTCCCAGGGAAGGACAGGGATGTGCTCACAGCTGTCCTGAGACACCAGAGAAACCTGCTGGCTGCCTCTTGGCTGGGCTGTTGGCACCAGATGCTTCAGGAGCAGCACTGTTGATGCCAGCACGTTGCTCTTGTCAAAAATAACAATTTAAGGCTCAGATGCCTCTGGGTGTTACAGTGCTTCCCCATCCTGCTCCTGGAGTGAGTTCACAGAGAGCACCCCTTCCTTTCCTGCCTTGGTGTCATCTCCTGACTCCTGGCTGAGCTCAGGCAGCACTTCACACAATCCCAGTGCTTGGTGGGTGCCAGCTGGGACCTCCAGGAGTGGGGGAATCTCCCAGCCTGGTGGGAACCCAGCAGCAGGGCCCTGGGCTGCTGGTCCTGCAGAGCATGGTGCTGTCTATCCCTGGGGTACCCTCCTCATGGGGACAGCAGCTCTGCTGGGGTGGCTGGACATCCAAAACACACCAACTCCCACTGCTGGCTCCTGCCCCAGCAGGAGATGGGTTGGTCTGTGCTAAAGCCATCTGGGGGCTTGAAGTTTGGAGGTTAATATTTCATATGAATGTATTAGGATCTAGTTAAGTGATATTCAGTATCATGACCCCTTGCTCCAGGGTCCAGAGACACCCCACTGTCTGGTCAGTTCTGAGGAAGGCATCTCAGAAAAATGTAATTTTTATTGGGGCTGTTCCAGAAGATTGAGCATTTCTTCAGGAACGACTGGAGGTGCTCCTAGAAATCTTCATGTCTTCTTAAAGTCTTTAAACAGGCTAGGAAAAAAAAAATCTTGTTAAAATACAGTTGTCAGGAGGACAATACTCAAACTAAGATGGTCCCATAATTGGGTCTTTCTGCAGGAACTGACAAATGGGAGCAAAATGATAATCTCAGCAAAATATGGAGGATCCAGCTAAAACCATGCAAAAGTATTGCAGGGAAATAAGGATAGATTTTTTGACCATTTTATAACAAATGGAGAGTAGTTCTCACTTTTCAATAAAAGTAGATGAACTCATTAATAACTCATAAAATGCTATGAAAATTAGAGTTTTAATACTTGCTTAGTTTATTCCCTCAGATATTAGATCATCTTTATTTGAGAAATACTGCGCTTCTGAGTGAGCAATTTATGAATCATAGAAGGTATTTCAGTGAAACAGAATCTTTAATGTTCAAAACCAACCCAAACCACTGTGGTTTCCCCCTTCTTCCCCTTCCATTGCTGTTGGGCCCCTCACAGCTATTTTGGAAGGTTCTGGTCTTTTGAACAGAGCACGAAAACTTTGGGGCTTGCACCAATTTTTTAAAGAAAATTAACAGATAATCTCTAAAATCCAATGAGATGTTCCCTTTTTCTGTTTTCACTCTCGGGACATCCCCTGCAGGCAGGCAGCAGGAGAGGGATGGAGAAGCTGTGACCACAGTCCTTGGGGCAACCCTTGGGGTTCCTGCCCCCAAAGCCTCTTCCAGGAACCACCCCAGGCCTCCTGAAAACACTTATCCCCATCCAAATCCCTACATTTAAGTGCCATGAATTATAAATAAGATGAAGGGAGGTTCAAATCCTGCAGCTTTCTTCTTAAAAAGAGCATTGCCCTGCTTGTCCCCAGCTGGTTTGGACAGAGCAGGGCTGGGAGGCTGCCTGCAGAGGGAAGGTGTTGCTGCCTCTGCCTTCTGCAGGCAGCAGAGCACAGGTACCCTGCCATCAAGTCTGTGAATTCAGAACTGCTCCACACCATCAGCACACCAGGGATCTCCAGCACGTTTGCAGCCTGGTATCTGCTCTGCCCAGAGACAGAAACTGATGTGACTTTAGGGAATGGGGCAAACTGGGACACCTGCTCTTGTAGGACCAACCTACAGCCTCTTGGTCAGTGGCTGAGACCCACGTTGCCCACACCAGGCAACCCATATGTCTGTACCCATAAATTCCACATGTAAGTGTGACCCTGTTTGTCTCCACCTCTGAAACATTCAACTTTTTTCCCGATTTTTGATGGAAGATCTTGGCTGGCCCCACCTCTGGTTGATAATCTAATGAGATTTCTTCTTCTCAGACACCAGGTCTGGTAAGTTTGTTGTCTCTCTGGCCAGCAGAGCCATCCAGCCATGTTCTGACATCTTGGTAGGTCCAGAAAATGCACCTGGTCTGCAAAAGGGCAGAGGGAGGTGTGGTACCCCGGGCTGTAGGACATCACCCAAAAAAACAGTGAGAAATCTGCATTGGCTCCTGACACTTATCCTCAGTCACCAGCATCTTCAGACAAAATTTATTCTCCCTGCTGCTTAGGAACTGCCTCTTTCTGAGCTGGATGTGCATGCAACAGAACCTAAACACACATTTACTTATGGGTATATATTCTACATGACACGATTTATGTTCTCCCACACAGCCATGGGAAATCTCTACAACTCAAAACAAGCTGAAGAAGATGAAACACTGTGCAGGCAAATAGGGAAGATGAAACATGGTATCTTGTGTTTTCCCTAAGAAAAATATTTATCTGTAATATTTACTGAAAGCTTTCTTACGTGAGCCAGGTGCAAAATTTCTGGGGATGGGAAGGTTTAAAAAGGGCTCAGTTTTAATATTTTAAAATGTTCATGAGCTGCATAACACACATGGGCTTTACAGCACTGTACAAATGCACATGGATCTTGCAGTATAAATTATCTTAAAATTTCTCCCTGGAAAGGGTTGTCAGGGCAAGGCCCAGGCTGCCCAGGGCAGGGCTGGAGTCCCCATCATCCCTGGAGGGGTTTCAGAGCCCTGGAGATGTGGGGATGAGGGACATGGGGCAGGGGTGGCCTTGGCACTGCTGGGGGAAAGCTTGGACTCAGTGATCCCAAAGCTCTTTCCCAACCCAAATGATTCCAGGATTCTGTGACTTTATCTTACTTCAGCCCTGTGTGACTAAGAGCTGTGTTGCTGCCTTTACAGAACAAGTCATGGAACACAAACTGTTCATTTAGAGGAGCAAATCTGTCACAGGAACCTTGTGCAGAGCTTCCTTAAAGGACTCACAGAATGCAAACTGTGGGGCTGGGGGGATTGCTGCACAGCTGGGTTCTGGTTCCTTTGTCCTGGCCCAATCCCTGGGTTCTGGTTCCTTTATCCTGGCCCAATCCCTGGCTCTGCTCCTGCCTGCTGTGTGCTCAGAGCTCTCTGCTCAGGTGCAAGCCATGAGCCCTGATGGCTGCAGCAGCTCTGCACCCAAGGCCTGGGCTCCATCTTCTGTGGAGCTCTCAGGTATGGAGTGGGTGCCAGCCCTGGGGCAGGAGGGACCCTTGGCCATCCCCAGGGGCTGAGGAGGGGTCTGTGGTCTGGCCTGGAGCTGAGGAGGGGTCTGTGGTCTGGCCTGGAGCTGGGGGGGGGGGGTCTTTGGTCTGGCCTGGAGCTGGGGAGGGCCCTGCAGCTTGGCCTGGAACCAGGGGGTTCTGCCCGGTGCCCCTGGGGCCTGCAGCTCCCCCAGGGCCCTCCAGGTGCTGCCATGGTGGTGAGGCTGAGGTGTTTTGTGCTTCCAGTGATTTCTGTCCCTGGTCTCGTTGCAGCCAAGCCCTTTGAGAGCGGGCAGTACCTGGACATCTACGGGGTCACCAGGGACCAGGCCGGGGAGTACGAGTGCAGTGCGGAAAATGACGTCTCGGTCCCGGACGTGAAAAAAGTCAAAGTGACAGTAAACTGTAAGTCCTGAGGTGTTTTTAATCTCTAAATCCGGTGGCCGTGGCTGAGAGGGCAGAGCCCTGGAGGTGTCGGTGTGGTGTGCGGGGCTGAGCTGCCCGAGGAAGGGGAAGAGAGATGGAGGCTGAGGCCTCCCCGTGCTCAGCTCTGGGCACGGCCATTGCTGGGCTGCAGGGCTGGGGCTCAGCCCTGGGAGTGCTGCTGTGGAGTCCTGATCTGAGCCCGCTGTGAGGAGTTGGCAGAGCTGGGGTGCTGGGGGAGGTGAGGAGCTCTCTCGAGTCCTGGGTTTGGAGGTTAGGAGGTGCTGGAGCTCCATGGAGAGCTGAGGGGCACCAAGGAGTTCCCTGGTGTGGGACCAGAGGGGCTCTCTGTGCTCTGCAGCCATTTCGGGGACCACTGAGGTGGCCCTTTACCTGGGCCTGGCTGCTCTGCCCCTCAGGGCTTTGCCACTGGGCAGGTGCTTCTGACTCGGGGATCAGTTTGGTTTGTAAATGTTCCTGCTTTGGGAATTGCCATAGGATCTTTACTGACCAGGGGTTTCTGAGGTCTCCAGCCCATGTCCCTGGACAGGCTGCTGGGCTGTCTGGTCTAGATGGAGCTTTGGCCAAGAGTGGTTGGCTCAGGTGACCCTGGAGGTGCTTTCTGACCTGGGGTTGTATGATTCTGTGACTCAGTGAACACTTGAATAAAGTGTCCAAGTGGATCTTTCTCTACCAAGTCCAGTCTGGAAGTGTGCTTGGCTGTAGTGTGGATGGAGGTGGAATTGTGCCAGATCCCAGCAAGCTTTCAAGCCTGCACTGGGAACATGTGGAGTATTTTAATTTTATTTTTTTTTTTTAATGCATCTTAAAACTAGAAGAAAACGGAGGGGGGAATAAAAATCAAGTGGTGTAAAACTAGGATCTTGGCTACAGCATGAAATGGTTTGCACACGTGAACGATTAGTGGTAGTCAGCTAATTGCTAATGCACTTCTCTTGGCTTGGTACATTGTCCCCTGGCCAGATGAGCACAGTGCAGCAGCACTCAGAACATCTGCTCCCTGCTGATGATGCTCATCCCTTCTGACCAGGCAGAAAAGTGGCTCTTGGCATTGGTGGTGGAGCTGGCTGATGCTGCTGGGGTGGGTTTTGTGTCCCAGCACCTCAGTGTGGGCAGCCCTGTTGAGAAGGGGTGTTGTGTGTGCCCAAACCAGCAGAATTCTACCTGTTTGCTGCCTGTTGAGCTGGCCTGGCAGGCTGGCTTTCCATCATCAGAGCTAAATGTTTCATTTAGGAGAGCTGTGGCTTGTCTGCTTGTCACTCGTTAGGAGAAATGTCTGTCAAATCTATTTTAAAGTTTTAAATCTGGAAAGATCTTAAGGAGAAATACAGAATAACAGCAGATGCCATCAGGGCCTTTTCTTACCCTGGGCTGGGCAGAGTTTCTGTAGTCAAATGTTCTTCAGTCCTCTTTCTTCTTTTAAGAAAATATCTGTTTGCCTAATGAGCTAGTGAGGAGCAGGGCTTTCTCCTTCCAGCCCTCCCCCCACCCAAAAAAAAAAAAACCAACCAAAAAAACCCCCAAAAACCCATTTGTTTATTTTCTCTGGTTTCTGAGGTGATTTATCTCCTGTGGTGAGGCCCTGCCCCTGGGCACCAGCTCCACAGCCTCCACCTCTCCTGCCCCCCTGGTGCTCCTCAGTCCTTCTGCTGAGGGATGTCCTGCATGGCTTGGGCCATCTGCTCACAGCTCCTTGCTGAGCACCAGTGAAGCCATGGCCAGGAGTCCAAGCCCTGCTCCTTCAGCCCCACAAAGTGCTCACCAAGGATGTGATGTCTGTGGCTTTGTGTCCCTGAGTGCAGAGCTGTGTGCTGCAGGAGCATCTCCTCACCCCCAGGGCTGGGGAATCCCTGCTCCATCTGGGTGTCCCTCCATCCCACCCCATCCCATGCACAGGGAGTGATGAGGATCCAATCCCAAACTGCCACTTCCTGCCCATTTTCAGTGCTGTTTCCCTGTTATTAACAGGAACGTTCTTTACTGCAGACCTGATAACTGCAGAATAAATCAAGGTTTTTATTGTGCCCAGTTAATAGAATGTATCAATGAGCCCTGAGCAGTTAGGGGGCTATCAGCACAATTCTGAATATGGATATTCATCTCGTGTAGGGGCTGCTCAGTCACCCAAGCATGTACAAGAAAATTACCAGGTTTAAATTACTTTTTGAATTTCAAGTTTCTTGGCTGGGCACCTTCCAACCATACATAAACAAGCAGCTTCTGTATAGCACATAAATTACAACTCTAATGACTTTACAGGGCTTGGGGTTTGTTGTTTTTTTTTTTTTCTTTATACTGCTTCTTATTGCATAATCTGCATTTTCTACTTAATACACATCTGTTCCCCATAATTTGCCTTTTAAAAACAGTGGCCTGAGAATCTGTGGTGCATTTGTCTGCCTGAGTCTGTGAGGAGGTAGGGGAAGAAATAAATTGAGGTTTCAGCAGCAGGAATGCTGTACCAGAGCAAGTTAAAATAGATAACTTCTAATCCAATTTCATTTCACAAGGAAATCTTATGAGGATTTTCCATTACACTTTATAAAGCAAATACTGGTTTATAGATGATTATATTGAACCCCACTTTGAGTGAACCAGTCTGGATTAGCAAGGCTTTAATATGTCATCTGCAAGCTGGTCTGGAGCTGTGCCTGTGGGACTGCAGCCTCTCCAGCTCTCCTCTGCCTTCATCCTGCCCTGCTGGGCAGCACTGGGAGCTGCTCCTGGATGGGAGAACCTCCAGGGGTGAGGAGATGAGGAGTGTGATGTGTGAGCAGCAGCAAACTGGCATTTGTTTAAATGCAAAGCTGTCAGCTGAATAAATGGGAAGTGTGGACTTGTAAAGCTGTGCTGCAGAATTCCTTTCTTCACTTGATGTGCACCAAGGGCCTGGTTTTCTCTGGCTCCAGCAGCTCTGGATCTTGCAGACTTGTCTGAATTCAGATCTGGCAACTTTGGGGAGGAACAAAGCCATTCATTGAAATTAAAAGACACTAATTTAATTTCACCAGTTACGAGCCCATCCTGCTGCAAGCTGAAGGCCAGATTCCTTGGCACTCCTGGGGAGGAGGCTGTGGCTGTTGCTGAGCTGAGCAAGGGCAGCAGGAGCTCTGGTGGGGTTGGGCTGGGGGCTTTGGCTGTCCTGGCTCTTCCTGGCAGTACAGGAGAGATGGGATGGGGCTCATCCCTGAGGCAGGACTCCAAGTAGCTGTTGTGGCAGGGGGTGCTTTGAAGGCAGTGCTGCTGCCTTGTGCCTGCAGCAGTTCTGTTCCTCTTTGGGGCTGCCCACTTGTCAGGCTTTGTCCTCCATTTCTCAGGGTTGCCTTAGGGATCTCACCTTTAATAATGGCATTAATAGAAACCCCCCCAGCAGCAGGCTCAGGAGTGATGTCCAGCTGAGCAGAGGGGACAGCAGAGCCATGAGCAATGAGCACAGCCTTCCAGGCAATGTCTGCCCATGTCAGGAGCTGCTGGGAGGGCTGGAGCAGCTCTGGAGCCAGGGGGAGAGAGTTGGGGTGTTCAGGCTGGAGAAGAGAAGGATCCCATGGGGAGACCTTAGAGCACCTTCCAGTGCCTGAAGGGGCTCCAGGAAAGCTGGGGAGGGACTTGGGATGAAGGGATGGGATGAGGAAAATGGCTTTAAAGTGAGACAGAGGAGATGGGAGGGAGAAATTCTGTGCTGTGAGGGTGCTGAGCCCCTGGGTGCCCAGGTTGCCCCCAGAAGCTGTGGCTGCCCCATCCCTGGCAGTGCTGAAGGTTGGATGGGGCTTGGAGCACCCTGGGCTGGGGGAGGGGTCCCTGACCATGGCAGGGGGGACACTGGAGGAGCTTTAAGGTCCTTTCTGACCCAAAGCAGGCTCTGAGGGCAGCTCTGAGCCAAGCCCGATGCCTGCTCAGTGCAGCTGTGGCATCCACTGCCATTCCCTGCAGGAAGTGATGACCCAGCACAGGCTGTTCTTTACAAACCCATTGGCAATTGTTCATCTTCTTGTTATCTTCCAGATGCTTTCACATCTTTGATTGCTTGAACAGCTTTTTTATGAGGATTGGCAATAATGGCCTGGGCTGTCATTCCCTGGCTCCTGTTGCTTTCTCCTTTTCCAAGAAGGGCTGGGGGAAGCTGCCCACACCTCAGGACTCACATCCTAGCTCTGCATTTCCTTCACCCAGCTCTTCAATATGGTTTTGACAGTTACATAAACTGATGGTATATTTTTGGATCCCTATCAGTTTGGTGCACTTAAGTACTTGATGCGTTGTTATTTCCCCATTTTAACAGGAAAAAGAATTGTTTAATTGTGTTTCAAATGGAAATCACAATGCTGTGGTTATTGGATCTGTGGCATTTTGTGTTTGGCAGGACCAAGGGGCTGGGCTTCCCAGGAGCAGCCAGGTGGTTCCCAGGTGTCTGCTGAAGGGATGGTGTGTGCCCCCTTCTTACTGCCCCGATGAGTTGAAATGGTTTATGCTGTGGGTTTTGGTTTGTTTTTTTTTTTTTTTAACAGAAGGAATGTGTGAGTTTCTTTTATGAATTTTAAGTGCTGTGCTCCTAGTTTTTCCATGGACAGGTTAGGGTTTTGGCAGCACAGCTTAGCTCATTAGCATTTCTTAGAAGCCTGCCTGACTGTTGCTATGGTGCTTTGCATAATATTATGCATAATATTCTGATTTCACTTTGAATTCAGATGTACTGTACGAGCCACTCTAACCCAGTTATCTCTGTGAGCTCCCACCTCCTGGGAGCACTGTTACAGGGCAGGGTGTGTGCTGGGGCTCCTGATGCCTGGACAGGTTCCTGGGACTTGCTGTTCCCAGGAAGGGTCCTGCTGTGAGCTCTTGCTGACCTATGAGAAGCACTTCCTTGGCTAGGGTTTTTTTATGTGGATTCAGCATGGAAAATTTTCTTCCATCAGGGGGAATGGTTATGAAATAAAAAGGCAAAGCCCAAATATTCTCAGAAGGTCTCAGTCCTTCTTGGCTTGGGTATAGAGTAACTCAGAGCAATTCTCAGTTTCAGTGTCCATGTTATTCTGGTGTAAGAGAGGGGAGGCTTCTGTTAAGCATAAATACATCTATCTGTGTCTTTTAATTCTTAATAGTTAAAGATACACAGATTTGTGCTTATATCCCTGACTGAATTTGGGGGCTGTGGTCAGCATTGGCTTAGGTAGAGCAGGAATAATTTTGTTGGAGTCTACAGAAATGTATTTTGAGCCGTAATGTGGTTTTGTTTTGTTTTTCCCTAAACCAACACAAGCACTGCACTGACCAGTTCAGCTGTTCTATACCCAGTTCTATACCCAGTACCTTCAGCCATGCCAGCTCTGAGCTGCACCACATGAGCTGAAGTCATCTGTTCATATCTGACCATGGAACACAGAGACCTTCTCGTGGTGGTGCAGTGGCTGCTTATCCTCCATCTGGAGGAGATTCTCACACCTAAAGCTGCTCTATCACTGAGTGTTTCCTGTCCCAGTTCCCCCTGACTGGTTGGAGTGGTCCATGTCTGTGTGGAGCCTGGGAAGACAGAACTTTGCAATCCTCTGCTGAAGGATCAGAATTGCATCCGAGAAGCTAAAAGCACTCTGGAGTGTGGTTTTGCTGCCTTCTCTGGAACACGCTTTCCTCCACTCTCAGGCTACCTTTAAAAAATGGGATTTTGGCTTCTAAATGGCACTGGGGACTCCTGGGACTCTGACTGCTGCTTCATACTCGAGTCTCTTAGTGGATCAGTGGGGCTCGTGCCTTTGTTTTCTGCTATTGTTACCCATTAATCTAGCTCAAAATAAGAAATTCTCTGTGTTGGGCAGAGGTTCCAGATCAGTACTTATCACTTTTGTGTCTCAGCTGCTACTTGAAGGAAGTAGATGTAGGAAGGCCTTCAGAGGTGTGCTGGAGAGGACATCTCTCCTGCAGTGATCACCTGGGGGTGGAGAAATTGTCTGTAGTTAGCTTCTGTATTGGTGGGGCAAGTATAGGAGAACACAAAGCCACCCACTCTTGCTAAAGGAGATTCATCTCTGCTGATGATGGAGGTTTAAGTCAATAATAGCAGAATTTGGCTTTGGGGGCAGCCATCCAGACAAGGAGCTGCCAGCACAGTATCTCTGGTGTAACCAGTGCAAAATGAAAAGAGTATTGTTGATTCAGTGAGGATGTATTTCTCCTCTGTGGTGGGGAAAAAAGCTTCTTATGAAAGTAATGCCATTTTATGTCCTTCAGGTATTTTTATTACCATTTCAGGAGTCAGATTAAAACAATATCGTTGAGGTTTCTGGCTCGAGTGTAATTTGGCTCCTAAATGAACATTGATTTCTTTCTGCTGTGTAATAGTTTACTGTTAGGTTCTGCAAACTGCTGCACAGTTCCTGCAGGTTTCTGGAAAGCACGTGGCTCGTGTTGAGGTGTGACAAATGTGATTATAATGCTCCTTCATGTAGATGGCATTCTGCTGCCACAGCACATAATCAAGGGCTTTGGCAACATGAAACAATTTTCTGTATCTGAAGAACTTAGAGTATTGGTACTCCAGGTATCCCTCCAGCAGATAAGGAGGACATTTTTCAGCTTCTTAAAGGAAATCTCTGCCTAACTCTGCCAATTGATTTCTTTATTATTCTTAGTAGTAGCAGCATTATCTTCTTTTCCTCCAAGTGCTTTTAGGGGTACTTTGGGAGTATGGAGGGCTGCAGCCTGTGTTTGCCAGGGGTGTAAGGAGAGCAGGCTGGGCAGTGGGCTGCCCCTTCTCTCCACAAAGGGCTCAGCTTCACCAGTGGCACGTGGGGATGCAGGACAAGGACACAGCTTGGCCCCTCCAGTGAAAGAGGAGATGCTGCTCCAGGGTAACACCAGCCTTGCTGCCACGGGGACCCAGCTTTTGGCTGCAAAGGCAAATGATGGGCTTAAGACACCAAAAAAACCCCCTCAGGTTCTCCCTTTGCTACCTGAAGGGTGTCCCCAGCACCAGTCTGTGAACCACATTGAGGAGGTGCAGAGCTATTAATCCATGTGCCTTCTCCAGTGCTGTTTTCTTGGGAAGCAGCGTGCCTGGCCCTGCTATTAAAAGGTTGTTTCTATTATTCAAATGTGGAATTTATTGCTCCAGAAGCCCGTGAGTGCTGATTATTTGTCATTGCTGCAGTGGTTAATTCTGAGGACTGCCATGATTACCCATTTGAAAGCAATCTCTGTTCCTTGTCTCCAGGAAGATGAGTCCTTGAAATAAAAATAACTGTACTAATTTGCAATGTATTTACACTCAGCCAGTAGTTACAGGTCTACATATTGTTTAATTATGGTGTAGCAGTAAATGGTGTTCATTGTGTTTATGCACTTCTGGGAGACTGGGCTGTAACAAATCCCAGAGCATCCACAAAGTGCTCCCTAATACAAACAGGAATTCTCATGGAGGTGGTGTTGATGGTTGTTGTAAAGGAACCAGGTAAAGGCTCTGGCTGTTGGTGAGGGTGGGAATTAGGTCATGAATTAGTGGGGTGAAAACAAAAAATAAGAATTAATGAAGAAGCATCCTTTCTGGGCAGGCAGTCCTGCCTGGAGCCTCCTCCCTGCTCCTCAGCCTCCAGGTGATCCCACTTTAAACACCAGCTGAACACAGCACAGGGCAATTGAAGTCTTAATAGAAGCTGACTCATCTCTAAAGAGCTTCTGCATTTCAAGAAGCAATTTGAAGTATACAGCAGGCTGTGCTCAACTCCAAACTGGAGCCAAAATTAATGGAGAGCTCTTCAGCTTCCAGGAGCGTTCACTTGCCCAGATTGCTCTTCAAGCAAAACAATTACTTAAAATATTTCTCATAATAGTCAACATGTTGTAAAGCAATATTTCTCCTGGTAATTGTCCTCTTCCTTGTGGTGCTGGTCTAAGCCTTATCCTTCCCTCTCCCTCGCACACATGGTGCCTCTGAGGTGACAATCTAAAGGGCTTCTGAGTGCAGCTGGGGCCATGAACTGGCAAGTCTGAACTCTGTGTCAGCCTTGCAAAACTCTCCATTTCCCCATTTATTTGTTTGGGGTTTTTTAACTTTTCCTTTCCCAGCAGCAGTTGTTGCTGCTCTGAAATGGTTGTTCCAGGAGAGCCCTCAGTGTGAGCGGGGGTGCCCGGGCAGGGCTGTGGCACCGTGCCGTGACGGCCCCGCTGGCTGCTGCCCGGGCTGTGCTCAGCACCTCAGTCAGACATCCAGGCCTGGATAAGGCTGTAATGATATTGCTACAACTTGTTTGTCCCCTGGTGGGATTGCTAAATTAGGTTTTAATAACTTCTGCAATTTGGCTGGTATTAGCAAGTGTGTGGTGCAGGAACGAGAGCTGAGCTCGGGGAGCTTCCAGAAGTCCTATTTCTGCTTTGCTACTTGAAAACAAAGCTGTGCTGTTGACACAAAAGAAAGAAGAAATTGCCAGCATCGTTCTTCAGGCATTATAATTCATAAAGCTGTTTCTCTTCATGTTTTCTGCCTCTTCTCAAATGAAAACAAACTATTTTGAGGCTGCTGTGACCTTTTCTGGAGCTGTGGAGCTGGCAGCAGCTCTTGCCATGGGATCTCCGTTGCCTCGTGGGCACGGCTGTGCTCAGTGCCACAGCCCAAAGGCAAGTGATGTCAAGGGCCATGTGGTTTTGGTTGCCTTGCTACCTGTTGCACACTGTGCACACACATCACAATAGTCATTTCTAGACTGAAAAATTCAGTTGACAACTCAGAAAACTTCCCTTCCAAATGCACCATCTCCAGCATCTTTAGAACAAAAGTCTGTTTAGTAGCAAATGTACCAAAATTCAGGTGCTCCCTCCTTTGGCACCTGGAATTGTTAATGACAAAAGAGGCTCTCAAGGAGAAAAGCTAATCAGGAATTATCCTTCAGTGCAGCAATTCAGTGTTTCAGTGGGGAAGCCCCAGACTCCTGTGTAAAGTCAGGCTGCATCCAGGTGTGGGTTTGTCGGGATCTGTTGCCTCTTCTTGAGGAGCATGTGACATTCTTTGGAAATCAGGCTATTAAATGATGGTCAGGGACAGGCTGCAGAGCCCTGGGCATGTCTGGTGTTTGTAAATGACTCTTATTTTTCTGGCTTTGGTTTTCCCCAGCCCAGCACCGTGTGAGCCCCATTTTAAGTAATGATGTTGGAATAGGAGGTGACACCTGCTGTACCCGGTTCATTGGCTTTTATCTGCTGAAATAGCATCAGACAGGAAGAAATTACTTTCTATGGACAATCTTACAAATAAATACAGATGGGGGAAGAGGGAGAGACCCTCGAGACTCATTTGCTTCCATCTCATGCCTCCTCTACCACAGGTTTTGGTGGCACAGGTATTTAGTGTGCTGTGGCAGGCAGAGCCAAGGCTCCCAGTCCCACGGAGCTGCCAGTCAAAACCAGTGACACAGGTGGGCTTGTCAGAAATCAAAATGTGACTCAGAGTGAGCAGGTTCTGTTTTGACCTGGTATGGATGTATCTACTCCCACAGATCCCTCTTTTTAGACTCCAGCAGGGGGTCTGGGAAGCCCCTCTCAGGGTTGCCCTGACTTTTTATTTCCATCATTTTATTTCTAAGCTTTGTTTTCAATTAAACCAACTTTCCCTGAGAGCGTTTGAAAGCAACCAGTTATTTCTGTGGCTTTGCTGCCTTCAGCTAGAACCACCCCCATGGGCCTGCCTCTGCCTGTACTTGTCACCCATCAGGGGAGATGGTCCTGTTCCCATCACCTTACATCTGCTGCTGATTGCTGGGGAGGGGAGGGACACCAAGAAGCCCTTTATGTAAACTTCACTTCTTTTTAATATAGAGCAATAGCTTCTAGCCCTTCTGTGGCTCTTTCTCATTCTTCCTGAGCTACATATGTATATCAGCTATAACACACTGTCATTGAACAGTGGTTTTCAATCAAAAAGACTGTCAGTAAAGCTGATTCACTAACAAGAAAGCTGTCAAGCTGTGACAGCTGCTGTCTTTGCAACCCCAAACAATCTGTTCAGTGCTAACTCTGACTTATGCTTCCATTTATTATACAGTAGTAATGAGTTCTGTCCTTAGAATTATCATTTTGGTGAGTACACCTAGCTGCTTTGTTATGTATCTAGAATATATCAAATCAGATCCAAAGTGTAGGAGCTTAAGTTTTCTGCAAAAAAGTTCTACTTCTGGCTTTTGAATTGTTTTTTTGAAATCCACATCCAGTTTCAGTACTTACCTTGTTCTTGTAGCTGAGCAGGAGCCTGGAGATTTCATTACTCTTGTAAGCTGCAAAGAGTATAAATTCTTTTTTTTTCTCATTGTGTTATAAAATGACATCTAACCTTAAACACAACACCAGTAGCTACAGGAGTGAGTCGAGGGATGTGCTGCTATAGGAACTGGTCTGATGCTTAATAATCTCAGGATCTTGGAGATCACAAAATTTCTACCCAGAGAAGGAATGGAGGAGTTGGGCTGATGATGGTATTTGAATTTTTGAATTGTCAACCTTTCCTTTTAAAATAAAAAAAAAAAAACATAAAAAAAACATAAAAAAAAAAAAATAAAAAATAAAAAAAAAAAAAGGAAGAGCACCTTGACAGTCTCCTTTAGCAACCTCTTCTAGCAATAGCTCCCCAGACCTAAAGCTCCCTTGCTGCAATTTTGGTTGATTATTGCCTGCCTCACCCCTAGAGGAGATGGGGAAGAGATGATTCCTTTTTCCTACTGGCTTGTCTGTCTAGTAATGTGCTGCATCCCCAGTAACTCAGCTCTTCCAGCTCCACTAATCCCCATCCCTTCTGCTTTTCTGCACTTCTGATGTGTCAGCTGGGACCACACGAGTGCCCCCAGAGCAGGGGTTTGGTGCCTGTTGAGTCTCCCCTCCCAGCCCTCTGCCCTCCCTGCTCAGCAGAAGGGGAGGGTGGTCACCTGCCAGCCCCCAGGAGCAGGCAGAGCTCAGCCTCCAGCAGGTAGGGAACAGCCTCCTGTAAGCTCATGGCTGCCTCAGATCATCAGATGAGGACAATAAACCTCATCAAAGATCTACAGAAGGCAAATGATGATGAAACCATCCTTCCTGAGCCCTTGGATGCAGCCCCGTTGCTGGGAGGGAATTGGCAGTCACCTGGCATGTCTCCTGTCCCCAGACACGTGTTGGAACTGGAACAAAACGTGTTTGTGTCTGGGAAATGACCTGAGGAGGGCAGCAGCTCCCATGGATCCATCAGCAACACAGGGGATGTCTCACTGCTGCCCAATGGTCTCTGGGGAAGGCAGAGGATGTCCTGTGGTGGTGGTCCTGAGCTTTGGACATCTGGCACTTGCAGGTGCACATTGGTGAGAACAAATATCCCTGGTGAGGGTACAAAATTACATAGAAAAGGGTCCTCAAAAGGCTCCTTGCCAGGGCTGTGGGTCCCTGGCTTTGCTCTGGGTCTGTGTTCAGGTTTTGGAATTATCCTGCTGAGTTTTCAGTGGGGTAGGGATCCAGAGACTCACCCCCACCAGTGTCCCCGTGGTCTGGGGAGCAGCAGGGTCACTTTTTCCTGTGATGCTGCTGGTGCAGGTGTGGTATGGATCCTCCCAGCCCTGCCTGCCTCCTCTGCTCTGCTGCTTTGTCCTCCTGGATGTGCCCAGGTCCCCCTGGCCGTGTTTCTGACCTCATCCCAGATGCCTTACATTTCTGTCTCAAGTTTTCTGCCCTTGGAAAACTACCGGCTTGTTTTAATTCACTTTCTCCTCAGCTTTGCTGCCAAAAGATCTACTCAGTAATTCCTGGAATTTGTTGAAGTCCATTGCTTTTATCTTCCTTAGAGGGAGAGAAATAGCCCAGCAAACGCTGGCGTGTTTGTTCGCACCCAGGCTCCTGGCCAACTCTTCCTTCTGGGTTGGCATCAGACATAGGAAAGCTTCCCCTTTCCTCCTCCTCCTTCCTCAGTGCCCCTCAGGGATGCTGATACTCATTTTTTCCCCTTTCAGCTCCACACACACACACGTCTGAATAACTGCAGGGTGCAGGAGCTGCAGTGAAGCGTGAGGCCCTGGTAAGGCTGCAGAAGCTTTTCCAGCAGGAGCTGCTGAGGGTGGGAGGTTTGCTGGCTCCTGGTTGTGGTGGGGTGCCCACACACATGGCAGCCCCTCATCCTCCTTCCCCCCACATGCTGGTGCCCCTGTCCCACATGGAAGCATCCCTTCCCAGGCCAGCTTGGGTCCTCCAGCACTGCCCAGAGGTGTGCCCGTGCTCCTGCACATGGACACTGACATCTCCAGCAGGAACCTGGCTTGGAGTCAAGTTCTCCTCGTCTGTCCTGCTCCCTGCCCCATTGCTAGACCAGGAGACCTGCCCTGCCCTTCAGCACAAAGCTCCCAGGGGCACCTACAGCCCAGCAACATGCTCTGCCCCTCCTGCAGCTCTGTCCCCTGGGACACACAGGCAGTTTTAAGCTCTCTTCTGGTAAGACCCTCTTGGTATATTTAAAAAAACCTTTCAGTGGTTCTTCTGGGTCCTGCCCATTCCACCCTTTATGCCAGGAGACATCAAAGTCCAGCCTGGTGACTCGGGTAATGACAGCTTCTGGGCCATCCTTTGCTGATGAGCAAGCATGGATAACAACTTTTCCTTTAGATTACAGCAGGGAAAGAGCTGGAGCACAAAGGAGGGATTATGTGACAAGAGCTCTCTGTGTTACACTGGGGCTCTTTCAAGTTGTGTGTGTGTGGGGTTTAACTTTTTTTGTTTTGTTCTGCAAACTGTGAGATTCTCTCTCCTTGCAGATCTCTCAAATCCCACTGAAGTCCTCATAAAAACTTCAGTTAAATCTGAATCAAGCTGCACTGCCCCATGAATGATTAAAAACAACTCCACCCTATCAAACGATGCCAAACACTGAACATTTCTCTCCCTCTTTATGTTCTGTGCATCTGCTCCTTCTAAATTACCAACAAGTCTTGTATGTAAATGCAGGGAGTGCTCCATCTGTCTTCATCCAGGTTTCAGTCACTCCTGCAGAAAGGGTGAGCACGATGCCCATGGCCAAAGGCAGCTATGGGGCTGCTCCTCACCTGGAGTCCTCTCCCAGCCCTGTTGGGTGTTGTCAGGTCCCTGCCCAGGTTGTTCTTCATACCCTTAATGCCTGTGTGGGGCAGGATTTGTTCTATCAAACAGCACAAGGCCCTCTGCAAAAAGTTAGGGTGAGAAGGAGCATCCCCCCCTGAGCTGCTTCCATCCAGGTCTGAAGAGGCTGCAGAGGGTGTGATGTGGCTCTGTTTGTGTCACAGCAGGAGGAGCCCAACGTGGGGTGGGTGCTGGAGGTGGCCCCCGGCTGCTGTCACCTGCACCACGAGCTGCTCCAGGGGAGGGTTTGTATTCCTGGGCTGGAGCAGCTCCTTTATCAGGAATAAAAATACCCCTGCAGAGCTTCCTTCTTGGGAATGAGGTCAGAATTATGTTGGAAAAGGGGTGGATGAATCAGATGAAGCAGTAAGGTAGCACCTGATGGACAACGAGCCAACTGCTGGTGCCCTGCCAGCCCTTCCTTACCCTGCTCCCTCCAGGGCTCTTGTTTGCTCCACTGATTTTATGAAGTTTATTCCCCTTCTTCCCTGTCACTCAAACACTTGTAAAACACATTGTGAAGAATTTCTGTCTGCTAGACTATTATTTTTAAGTATTATTTTGTGTTGCTGCTGTATTTTATGCTTTTTTTTCTTCCTCCCACATAACCATTACTTGTAGATTTTCAGCTTTCCTCTCAGGTTTTATATTCCAAAACACCACCTGCCCAGCAGGCAGGGGCTGTGCTGGGCTGGTACATCCCAACCCATCAGGTGCAGCTGGGGGAGAGGCAGGATTTGTTTGGGAAATTCAGTGAATTACACACAGGGAAGGCTGTGAACCCACTCGGGTTTTGATGGGCAGTGTGAGGTGTTCACACCACTGCTTAATTCATCACTGGTTAAAGGTTTCTGGTTTCTAAAGGCAAAGCCTGACTGGGAAAGGGAAAGCAGAAGGGAGATGTTGGGTTACATCCAGAAATGCAGGAGCTGAGCTGCATTCTGACTGAGACCTCGGGTGCCTGCATGTAGAATTTATGTGTGTGTGTCCCCATCAAGATCCCACTGAATTCAGGGTGTTTTGTTTTGTTTTGTTTTCAATAAATCATCAAGAAAAGAGGGGAAAACCCAAGCTCATTAGTTGTTTAGCCCAGTGGTTGCTGAAGGCTCATCTCCAGTGTTGCCACGCACTGAAGAAGTTTCTGATGTGAAGAGGTGGTTATTAAACCACCTCTTTAATTTGGGAATAGGTAGGGTTGCTGCTCTGAATAAGTTAGAAAAATGAAACACACCAGGCTGTTGGAAGAGCATCTTAATTATATAAAGTACAAGTAATACCGATGGCTTCTAAAGATGAGTTGCTGTATTGGTAAAACCCTTTGTGTGGGGGTGGATTAATATATAAAAATACATTTTAATATTGCTGGTGTCTGTTTTTCTGAGGCAGAAAACAGATCTCAGAAAACCTGTTCTCTTACCTGAAAGTCTTTATCTTTACACACTGGAGAGCAATTTTGCTAACAAAGAGCTACGTGAGGATGCCAAATTAAAGTCTGATGAAAACTGGGGAAATAAAAGACTTTTTTGACATTTACAATTAATGCTGCAAAAATGTTAGCTTAATCAGACAATATGGGTAATCACAGAGGTGAAATTGGAAGTTGCCAGCCCTGAATGCTAGTGTAAAAGTTAATAAATTCAGCTCCACAATCATTATGCACATGCTAGTTATAATAATTTACTATCCATACCAAATCTTTATAAGCATTGTAATTAAATATAAAATGCACATTAGAATTATAATGAGTAATTAGGGCAACATAACTAATATGCATAAAAGTCCCGAAGCTCATTAAAATGTTAAAAGATGAAACCTGTTGTAGCTGGAGGTTTTTGTGTGCTCGGTCTCTGGTTTGAGCAGCCAGGGAGCAGCAGTGACAGTGACAGTCTCTGGGCAGCAGCCCCTGCTCCCAGCAGTGCTGCTCTGATGGATGGAACACCAGTGGGAAAACTCGGGTATTCCTGCATGGAATTCCTGCCTCAGGCCCCCCGGGCTGCTGGGATGGGAGGAGCAGGGAGCAGCAGGGTGGCAGAGGGAGGGATTGGGGTCCCACCCTTCTCCCTGACACACCAGGGAGAGCTCAGCACCAGCACTGGAGGTTGTTTGAGGTTCTGCTCCATCCTGAGAGCTCCTGCAGGTCCCCGGGGCTGGCACAGCCCTCACCTCAATCCTGATGAGGGTGTGTGGGGCCTCCTCTGGCACCCTCAGTGAGGAGCACAGGAGCTGCAGTGACCACCAGGACCCCAGCTCCTGATGGTGCCAAGTGGGGCAGAGGGTCCCTGCTGGGCAAGAGGGATGGTTTCAGGCTGAGAGAGGGGACATTTAAACTAGATTCTGGACAAAAGTTTTTTAGTGAGGCTGCTGAGCCCCTGAGTGCCCAGGTTGCCCCCAGAAGCTGTGGCTGCCCCATCCCTGGCAGTGTTGAAGGTTGGATGGGGCTTGGAGCACCCTGGGCTGGGGGAGGGGTCCCTGACCATGGCAGGGGGGGCACTGGAGGAGCTTTAAGGTCCTTTCTGACCCAAACCATTTGATGCTTCTGTGACTCCCATGGAATGAACCAAAACCCAGGACACCCAACCCTGGCATGCTGCATCCTGTTGGGTTCTGTCCTCCTCGATCAGCACCTCCCCATCACATCCCTCTGGTGGGGATACATGCAAATGTTTTCTGTGGGGATGATAAATGTGAATTTTGGGTCAGGAGCAGCTTTACCTCCTGAGCCACATCGTGCAGGGACAGACATGAGCTGAGCAAACCCCCAGCTGAGCCCGGGAGCACCCACTGGAAAGAGCCTTTCCCAGCAAAGCACTTCCTATGTCTTTCAGAAACTGATATTAAGTAAGTTGCAGTAATTTATTTTCAAGTCAGAAATGAAGCATTTACTTTAAGTGCTGTGCTCCACAGGGATGTGCCATGGGAGAGGATTGAGCAAGGATCCAACGTGAGGCAGAGGAGGCAGTGCTGCTGGCATAGGGATAATCACGGGGTGGGGTCCTCTTTTATGTAACTGTTATTTAGGAGGTATAAAAAAAAGGACAAATACACTTAAAATTACTAGTCTGACACCAGGTTTTCTTTTTTAGCATCACTGCTACATTTTCCTGCAGCATCTTCTGGTTTTTCTATGAGATCCCCCACTGTGGGGGCTCCCTGTGCTATCACCCCCCTTCCTCTGTCAGGAGAAAAGGTTTCACTCTGCACCTTTGAGCCCAGTTGTTACTTTTTGCTCCCTTGTGTAGTGGCAGTGGCTGTTGTTATTGTTGTTGTTATTATTATTGTTATTTACACCAAAGCATCCCAAAGCCCCTGCAACCCTTCTGGGACCCCTTCCCACCTCCCCTGGGGAGGGCAGAGCCTGGTGGGGGTTGTGGAGGGGCTGCTGGAGCCTTGCCTTTCCCATGCCTCCCTCCAGCCTCTCATTCTTCTGTGCTGAATCTTTAACCAAAACTTCTTTTTTTTTTTTTTTCCTCCCAGCTGTAATTACTTTATTTAAAATGTATTGCAGCTGTTCTCTCTTTTTACCTTTTTATACTTTCATCAGGCCTCCGAGCCTGTGTCCATCTGTAGTTATCCCTTGCTGAGTTTCTTGCCTGCTCAGGACTTTTGCATCTCTCTGATCCATCAGCAGGGCAGGACTGCATCACTAATGACACCAAATGATTTTCTGTAATAGCCTAAGTCCTTGTTATTAAACTCCTGAATGGAAACGTTTTCCTAGATGGGCAGCATTTATCCCATATTTATCCTGGCCATTGATTCCTCAGCAGCCCTGCAGGGGGGATGTGCAGGATTTACCTGTTGTGAGGGGGCAGTAATGCTGGGGGGGCTCCAGGCCTTGCAGGGAGCCTGCCAGGGGGGTTGGAGGACACCTGATTGCCTTTGGGATTGAGCAGAACTGAAATTATAGAACCCGAGAGTGGTTTGGGCTGAACCTCCTCCAGTGTCCCCCTTCCATGGTCAGGGACACCTCCCCCAGCCCAGGGTGCTCCAAGCCCCATCCAACCTTCAGCACTGCCAGGGATGGGGCAGCCACAGCTTCTGGGGGCAACCTGGGCACCCAGGGGCTCAGCACCCTCACAGCACAGAATTTCTCCCTCCCATCTCCTCTCCATCTCCCCTCTTGCAGCTGCAAACCCTTCCCCCTCATCCCATCCCTCCAGGCCCTTGTGGTCAGTGCTGGGATATGCAGAGTCCTAGTGTGGGGGAAGGAAACATTGTCCCATCTGCTCCAGGATTTTTCCAAATTCTTGGGGTGCTGTGTGGGAGGCAAACTGATGTTATTTTCTATACCTTCATTCTACCCCTCCCAAATCTCTCCTCAGCAGCCCCAGCCTGGGGGGAGGTTGTTATCCTCCATCCTCTCCTCTCCTGGGAGCTTTGGCCATCCTAGCACCGCCCTGCTGTTGGGAAGTGCTTCACCAAAAGCCAACATTTATCAGGGAATTGGGATGGCAGAGCTGAAGTGAGCCTGGTGAGCTTTCCTCTGCCCAGCTGGGGTGTGTGTGTGTAGAGCAGTACAGAGTTCTGGGGGCTGTGACCTCAAAATGCTTTAAAGAGAAGAGCCCCACAGCTCCAGCAGCACAGGGCTGCAGCCTGACTGATCAGTTTAAAATGTCTCCTCCCAAACCAGTCTTTGCTGACTAGGTGGAAAAACCTTTTTTAAAAAGATAAGAAATAGTGGAGGTGCAAGGAGCCCACGTGTTTGTCTCCTCCCTTCCCAAGCCAGCCCTGGGCAGCAGCAGGGATTTGGGGCTGTAATTGCAGCTGGAGCTGCTCAGTCTTCCACACCAATGGGAACAGGAGGGCCCGGGGGATTTTCGGCTCAGCACATTACTAATCCCAGGCCCAGAAATGTTCCTTTGTGTCTCTTTTTGTACTAAAAACAAGAAAATAACCTGACAATGAAAAATCGAAGAGAAAGGTGACCCTAGGCTGCCTGCAGTGTGGGTTTGCCTCTCAGCATGAGCTGGGGATTTCCTACAGCAGAGAGTATTGATTTTTGTTCTTAACAAACAGAAGCTGAAAGGGAGACCTAAGAAAACTTCCTTTTCAGAAGGTTTTTTTTAGTATTTTCTAAACAAAACTCTGCCTCACCAGGCAGCAAAGCCCGGGATTGTGATCTGTAGCTGGGATCCAGCCAGCATCCCCTTCCCAGCTGCACTGGGAGCACAGTGCCTGGGGCTTCTGCCTGAAAAGGCATCATATGAATCATCAGATTATTCAGTAGCTGCACAATTAGCAGAAGTATTAATATCCACGGGCTTTGCTGTGCTCTGAGCTCTGGGCTTTGCTGGTGCCCCTGGGTGCTGTTGGAGCAGAGGGCAAATGGAACTGGTTCCGGCTCTTCATGTGCTCAGGCTCATTCAAAGCCACTTTTTAAAAGTCTTGGCTGCACACCCTGCTGTGTCCCTGGGGGTGACTCTTGCTTTGCCCCTCTTATTTTCATGGAGTAACACAAAGTTTTGCCTGTGCAGTGGTGCCAACTGGGTGTGTGTTTGTTACCCACTTGTAACCTTCATGTTCCTGGTTGAAAGTTAATGAAGCTGTGGTTTGGATTGATGTGATGATGGGGCAGAGGGATGGTGATGCCAGCTGTGGGATGCTGCTGTCTGTCTGTCTGTCTGTCTGTCTGTCTGTCTGTCTGTCTGTTTGTCTGTCTGTTTGTCTGAGTCAGGGCAGGAGGTGAGGGAGGAGCAGTTCTGGGGCAATCCCATGGGAGGTGAAGCATCTCTTGACATGGTGGCAGGATGGTGGAAGGAGCATTTCACCTGCACAGAACCACCTTAAAGCAACAGCTGGAAGACTGCTTGGGGAAATAATAAACAGATTTGTATTTAGAAGTTCTGTGTTTGGGCTTTTATAGCATTTTTATGATGCACATAAATTACTGTTTAAGAACGGAAAACGTAGAAGGAATTCCAGGAGAAGGCAGTGGTTGTTCAACCATCCCTCTGATGAGCTCTTCCCAGGGGAATTTGTTGTGGTTTATTTTCAGTTTACAGTTGCCTTTTGCTGGCAAGTGGAAGAACTGACAATGGCTTTTTATCTGTATTGGTGTCTGCAGTTCTATGGTGAAAATGCTTATTGCTATTTACAATGTTTATTTTTATGAAAATCACTGAAACCACTGGATACCCAGTGTAATACTGGCCCAGCTGTTATGGAGTGCTTATGTCTGGCTGGTAATTATGAAGGTAAGTTTGTTCTTTTCATGTGCAAAGCAAGATCCCAAAGGCCATCTGAGCCTGTGGCTTCATGAGGCACTGGCAGAAGACACAGTGCAGGTGAGGTGCTGGCTGGGTTCCCTTTGTCCCCTGCCATCCCCCTCCTCCCCGGGGGATCTCCTGGTGGGACCCATGGCCTCTCAGCCAGCTGGAATTTTACCAGTTCCCAGGTTTCAAACGCATCTTGTAGAGCCCTTACACCCAGAGTCACACACGCTGAGCAGCTGAGTTGGCAGATAGGCTTTTTTGAATATGGGTTTGGTGCTTCTTCACGTCTCAGACCAGCAGACACCCAAACCATGTGTGTGTCAGGCTGCTGCTGGGAGCATCCTCACAGTGCTGGAAGGAGCCGTGGCTGAACAGGACTCAGGCTGGAAACCCTGCAGCAGGCTGAGGGCCCCGAGGAGAAGCGGCGTTGAACGATCTGCCTGTCCAGATGCCAATGTCCACTTTACAATTCTTTTTTTTCAGTTGCCCCCACAATTCAGGAACTTAAATCCAGCGGTGTGATGCTTGGAGGGAACGGACTGATACGGTGCGAAGGTGCAGGAGTTCCTGCCCCGGTCTTTGAGTGGTACAAAGGAGAGAGGAAGTAAGTACAGAAGCATGGAAACCATTTTGGTTGGAAAAGACCTTTAAGACCACTGAGTCCAACCATCAACCCAACTCTGCTGAGGCCAGTGCTAAACCTTGGGCTCCCCTTGGGCTGCTGTCCTGCTGTGGGGGACGGTGGGAGAGAGACCTGAGAAGCCCAGCAGGCAGCCAGGAATGAATGCTGAGCTTTAGCTTGTGGCTTCTGGGAGGTATGGGCTGCCCACAGCCCTCTGGCATGGCTTTGGGGGGAGTTTCTCAGTCTTCTCATGGTGGTAGGTTCTGTGGTCAAAGTTGAGGCACCATCAGGCTGTGTGTGAGAGCCATCATTCCCATAATGAGCCTAACATTTAAATGTGCTTTAGTAATTACAGCCTTTGCAGTGTAATAGCCAGAAAGGCACTAAAAAGTCTACTAAAAGGGATGCTTGGTGGGTTTTTTTAAAGTCCATTTACATAGGTTTCCTGCTGAGGGTTTTGGGGCTGGGAAGGTTGGTTCATGACATTCAGTCAAGCCTCAGTCTGTGGGGATTTTCACCCATCTGGGGAACAGTGGTCTGGACCACAGGTTTATATCCCACAGGCTCCAGCAGAGCTGCTGCACCCCAAAACCCACCCCTGTGGTTTGCTCTGCTTGCAGCCAGCAGCACGTTCAGGCCAGCAGGGGTAACAGGCACCTCTGAGTCATCTTCATTTTAAAAAGCTGCTCCTTGAGCAGGCAGACATTCTTCTTTTTGGATAGGCAATGTAGTTTTGCAGCTTTAGCATATCTAAGAGCTCGGTTCTGTGCAGTGGATGTTCCCACATAGTGTGTCCATACACACCTTCCAGCCTCTGGAATTTCCTGGCTCCCAACTGCTGGGTTTCTCAGCTCGAACATCCCATTAAACCTGGGAGCTGACACAAGAATATTAATGACCATTTTTCACAGAGAGCCATCTGGCAGCTCATTCCTCCCTGGCCAGCTGCTCCCCTTTAGGAGCATTAGCTGCTCATCTTCCTTCCAGAGCTTTCAGAGCCCTCATAACTACTGCCCTTTGACCATGCCCTAAAGCATTCTCCCAAACAATCTAATCGATCTTGACTATATATAACAGCAATTTTTTTTCTTTTTTTTTTTCATTCTGTTGGCAAAATCCATCAGCATCCTATTTCCAAAGATGCACATGATGTTGTACACGTGTCTGGGGGCAGCTGCAGCAGAAATATGTTTTATGTAGAAAGTGTCGTGGCGCAGGTTTTAGCACTCAGGCTTCAATTAGCCACTTCCAGTGCAATAATCACTTTTCTATTCATAACATTGACCAATTCCTTTCCTCCTGAGTGCATCCAGGGCCACAGCAGCAGCCAGAAAGGCTAAGCAGAGCATTTCAGGACACTGAAGTTGTGCCTTTGGTGTTCTGGTTCAGTTGGTGTCCCCCGTGGCTTGCTCTAATCAGCTGGAAGTGTCCTGCCCTGTGGTGTTACTGCTCAAATATTACATCAAATTCAACAGTCCCTCCTTTTCTGTTAAGCTGCTATTGCCAAATGTGTGAGACAGATGACTGCAAAGGTGCTGGGGGTCTCAGATCCTCCCCCCCCTTGCAGGGAAGAGGCAAAGACACACACCTGGGTGTTTCCTGCAGGATGTCCCATTCCCTCTGGCTGATGGAAAGCCAGCACAGAACGAGCCCTGGACACTCAGTCCCTGTTTTAATGCCAAACTGCAACCAGTGGGCTCCCAGGGGTGTTCAGAGTGGAATCTGCAGGAATCCTGCAGGATCCTGCTCCAAGACTACATGTACATACAGGGAGTGCACACCCTGCTGTACCCTCTGCTGATAGAACAGAGATCATCCCTTTTGTTGCTTAGTCTTGGATTGGGACTTCTTTTAAAATAATGAATCTGGACAAGTCATTGCATAAGGGACAGGGTTCTGGGGCAGGCTGAGCAGGTTCCAGGCCATTCTGCACCTTGTCTGTCCAAAGAACATCCTTGTACCCCTGGGGGGCTGTGCAGAGCCAGGGCTGAGGGTACCCTGAGCTGGGAGAGGACTGGAAATTTGGAGGAAAAGTTAGTAAAAGCATCTTAAAATGACAAAATGTGTGGCTTGTAAAGCTGCTCAGTGGTTCCCTGTGGAGAGGAGGGGGCTGGGCTGGGCTGGGCTGGGCTGCTTCTGACTTGTGCCATAGGTTATGTAGAAATTAGATCTCAGGCCTGAAACAGCCACAGGGATGAATCCCACAAAAGTCACCTTTCTAAAAATATTCATCCTCGACAAAGCAAACAAGACTTAGGTTTTGAAATAACAAAGGCCATTATCATGGCTTAATATATGATAATAGCATGGAGATATTCAAACCTGACAGCAAAGGGAGGAAGCCCTGGGGCTGGCAGTGGTGCAGGAGCTGCTTGGGCTGTGCAGGCATCATCTCTGGAATCAAAAGGAGCTGAGTGCCCCGTGGCAGAGGTACAGGGCAGGGAGGTGAGGGGGGCTGCAGGCAGCTCAACATGTCCTGCCAGCCTCAGGGGTGACACCCAGAGAGGTGACCAAGGCAGGGCTGGGCTGAGCCACCCAGAGCAGCTCAGGGCACTGGGTCACCCCACAACATCTGCTTTGTGCAGCTGCAGATGGAACCCTCAGCACTGCAGAGTTTGTGCCAAGCAGCGCTGACTCTGGGGTCCCCTGCCAACGTGGCTTTTGGTGTGCACAGCTCTCCCTGCCATTTACACCATTTCCAGTTCTAACCACCCCACCCCCCCAGAGTCTGCCCCAACCAGGCATTTCTATCCCATTTTTAATGTTTCTCACCAAATTGTGTGTGCCCATGGGATGCACCACGGTCCCTCTCAAGGATGGGCTGTAGAGAGCAGAGCCCCTTACAGCACCAGGGGCTGTGCAGGGAAAGGAAACCCCCATTCCTGCTGAAATGGGGAGAAAGGCACTGGTGTAAGCAGGAGAAGCAGTCAGCCCACAGCTGCACAAGTGCAATTAATGACAGGCTTCCAGTCTTAAATGCAGGCTGAAAAATTGCATTCATTCCCATGACAGATGATTATATCTTTCAACATAGCCAACAAAAATCATATATTTAATCCAGAACTCTGCTCTTTAAGTGAAGCCAAAGGAATGAGGAGTAATCAGCTAGTATTTAATGACATGGTTCCCACCTCACTGCTTGGCCAGCCGTGGTGTACCTGCTGTGAGCCTGGCTGGTTACCCCAGCAGAGCAGTGGGAGCCCCAGCAGAGCTGCCCAGGGCTGAGGAGTCAGGGCTGGGGAGCTCAGAGCAGGGTTTGGCTCTGCCCTGCCCTTCATTCCCTGCTTGCTGCCCAGGTTGGTGCTGCTGGGGCACCCCTGCCCTCACTGCTGAGCTCTTACCCAGAGAGGTTTGGAAGGGAAACAGGGCACAATCCTGCCTACCTACCACAGCTCTGGCTGCCTCATCCTCCTTGCCACCAGCTGGAGGGCTGATGGGACACCCCAGAGTCTGGGGAAAAAACCCCACTCTCTGCCAGGCTTACCCAGGTGCTGTTCTGCCCCAGTGCTACCCAGTGGGGCTGGAGAAAAATAATTGGAGAAAAAAGAAGAAGAAAAAAAAGGAAACTATTGCTTGTGGTAGATGAGTTACGGACATTTTCTTTTTGCTTTCTAGACTGATCAATGGTCAACAAGGAATTACTATTAAAAATTATAGTACAAGATCCCTTCTTACTGTTACCAATGTGACAGAAGAGCACTTTGGCAACTATACTTGTGTCGCTGCCAACAAGCTAGGGACGACCAATGCCAGCCTGCCTCTCAACCGTAAGTAACGTGGACATGTGGCAAATGTTCCTGGGGTTTGTTTCCACGTACATGGATTCAAAAGCCAAAACAAAAAAAGCAAACAAAAAAGGAAATCAGTTTTCTTTTTCCCCCCTGGTTTCTTACACAAGGCGTATAAATACCGGTGCGTTCCTCAGCTCATGGCTGATCACTCCAGGCTGCAGAGGGTTTGTGGTCTGAGAGTGGAGACACTTTTCTGGGGGGGCTATCAGTGACTTCTGAATCTTAAAAAAAACCCTACAGGCAAACCTGCTGTGGGGTGAGAGGCAGCATGCAGCTCTGTGTGGGGGTCCTGGGCCTCTGGGCACGGCAGTCGTGGGGGCTCGAGGTCAAATCTGTTGGAAAAGACAATAGGATTGTAATGGGCAAAGCAAAGCGTGGAGATCTGTAGCACAGAGGTTACCTAAACCAGGTCTCAAATACCCTGCTTGGAAGCTATTTACCTAAACCAGGTCTCAAATATCCTGCTTGGAAGCTATTTTTATCAGTGAATTTGTAGTATTTCATGTTGCTGAATATCCGACCATCTGTCAGTGGCATCTGAAGGTGTTTGTGGTTGAACTTTGATGCTGATCTGTTCAAATAGTGATAAAACTGAAAGATAAACTTAGAATGTATCCTACACACTTTTCTCTACATAAAGATATTCTTATTGAGTGGAAATGCAGATCTGCTGTTGCTGAAATCCTGGGGTTATTGCCTTCCAGCCAGGAAACTTCCTTCTGCACGTACTTCCTACACGATACGTGTTGTCAGGATGTTCTCAGTTACTGCAGCAGAGATGGAATAAGCAGAAAACAGCAAGGAGCCATAGCTGACATTATATTTAATATCTGAGAGATAATTAACCAAGTAGAAACAATGCTGCACTTCAAACAAAAAAATGCCAGAAGTGAACAGAAAGGAATATTCTTGCAGAAGGAGGTAGTAATTGGGGGTATTTGCAATTTGGTGGAGGTTTTGTTTAATTCTGAACAGAGCAATCTCCTAGTTGCTGCCAGGATTTTATCAGTTTTTAATTGCTGAGGTACCATGTAACTACCCTTAAAACACATGTGGAGATGCAGATATTGAGAACATCCTATAAGTGTGGGTCTGATCCTGACCTCACAGAGTGGTTATGGAGAGATGTTAGTTCAGAGGTTGGACTGGAAGACCAAGATGCAATGACTCATTTTATACTACAATTTATTATTTTAATCTCGTCAAAACAAGGAGAGGTTTCTGAAAGGTGGTGATCTAGATTTCAGATGGAAATGAAGGTTACTTGGTATTTGGTGTAGGTTTTTTGTCTTACTCATAGTTTGCATTCGTGTAATCTAGAGAGAGCATCACTAAGGGAAAAAAATAATTAATTGCAGGATAGCAACTTACTAAGCGTGGGCTCCTTAGCCCTTCATTTCCTCTTCTGAAATACCTACATGCGTTTGGTTCTGTTGGTTCAGTGGGAGCAGTTACTGGTTGGTTGAAAGTCTGATACTCAATTATCAGGTTAAGTACAATTTTATCATCGTGTTGCTTGAGAAATATTGATGTCTTCTTCCACAGCATATTTTAAACCCCTGGGGGTGGTGGTGCAGTGCCAGGGGAGGCTGGAATAGCACCATTTGAGCAGCCCCTGGCCCTATAAAATGTTTACAGCAGAGTTAATAAATCTGTGTTTCCTTTCTTTGCACATCCCTGGATAAAATACAAATGGCTGTGGAGCTGTGCACAGCTGGGAGCCTTTCTCAGGGAGAGAGCAAATCACATTCCCCCTAACTGATGCCTGCCTCCTGACCCTCCAGGACACCAGAGGAAAGATTATTTCTTCTATTACCAAAAGGGCTCTGGCATTCTGTGGTCCATAACTGCAGCCCTGAGCTAACAGAAAGACACCAGGGTGTCTGACTCTGTGTGGCTGCAACAGGGACCCAGCAAAGGGGGTGACAGAGCAAGGGGCTGCACCTAGAGATGTCCCTGGGGTGGAGGGAGCAGAACTCCTCCTGGGAATGGCTGCTCCTCCAGGGCCAGAGGACCCAGGAGAAGCCCAGTGGCCAGCAGAAGGTCACCCAGAGCCCCATCTGTCCCTGGGACAGATGGCAAGGTACTTTGCATGAGACCCTCATGTCTGGGGAGTTATGAGCAGCCCAGATCCTGAGAACATAATGAAATTTATCACATCCCTAACTGAAGACTTGTTGGCCACGTCTGAGCTCCAGCTATTAATAATAAATTCAGCAGCTGTAAAATGGAAATCCTGAGCCTTTGGGGGGGGAATACAGAGAAGCAGTGTCTCCAGGAAATTAATAATGAATGGCAATTTGCTAATTATTCATGGCTAAGTCTTCTGTGCCATCCAAACACGCTGGGTTTGTGTGTTTGGTTGGGGATTTTTTGTGGGGAAGCCTGGGAAAGACATGATCCTCCCAGAGCAGGCAGGTGAGGAGTGGTGTTGGACAGTCCCATCCTGCCATCTATGGGCCCAGCTGCTCCGAGGTTTGAGCCTGTGCTGCCTCATCCCAGAATTTCTGGTACTTGAGGAGAACGTGGTGTTTTCCTGAAAATACAGGGTGGGTTTGCTTGATTTGCTTGTGACTGATTAGAGGCAGGGGACAAGGCATTACAGTGTGCCCAGAGGTGAGGAGCCAGTGGGGAACAGAACAGCCCCTGTTTCATTAAGCAGATTTTGCTTTTACCTTAGCACCATTCTAAGACAAAAGGCATCATTCTACAACCCAATCATGGCCATGATTATTAACCATTATTAACCATTATTAACCATGATCATTAACCACTGGCTCCAAGGTGGCTTTGTTCAAGGGTTTTTCTCAAGCAGCCAAAACCCAGATGGCTTCAGTGCTGCTCAAGCAGCCATGTCCTCAGGGGATGTCTGTGCTGTCTCTGTTCTCTCTGGCCAGGGGCTGTGCTTGGTACTGAATTTCTTCCTTTCTCTTCTCAAAGCTGAGCCATGGCAGAAGGTTTGTCCTCCCTGCTGTTGCTGAGGGTGAAGGTGGAGCTGTCCCTCCCTGCTCCCTGCACTGGGATGTGGGGGGAGATGTGGCCACCACAAGCCCTTGAGGAGCTGCTGGAGGGAGCTGCTGGGCCAGGCCTGGGGCTCAGCTCTGCTGCAGCACCTGCTCAGACAGGGTGTGGAAGCTCTGTGTTGGTAGTCAGCAGGTAGAGTTTATTATCCCTCTGGGAAACCATCACCCCACTAAGAGACTGCTCAGGGAGGCTTTAAGGTCCCTGCTACGTGCCTGCTCTCTTTTGGTCATCCCCCAAAGTCTGGGGTGGTGTAAGGCATCACTCACAGAGCATGAACACAACCACCAGGCCTTTGGTAGATCTGTGTCTTTGTTCTCAAGGAAAGGTAGTATTTTTATTTTCTAAAGAGCAACTTTGATACATTCCTGGGTATTTTTAGGAAGGCTTTAAATAATCCATCTGAAGAGAACTTGTCATCCAAGGGGAAGTATCTGTGTCCCTTCCCAACAGCTGCCAAAGAAATGTCTCCTTTCCCTGGCTGATCCGTGAGCCACAGGTGCTGGTGACGTTCAGGTGTACACAGCAATCTCAGAGATTTTGTCAGCAATTACTCAAACCCATAAATAATCATGAAGAGAGGCAGGGAAGGTCAGTAGTGACATTTGGGAGGAGGAGGAGCGTGGCAAGGTGTGGGGGGGATACGTGGTAGTGTTTTCTGTGCTAATTTAATTGCTGCAGCTAAGCAGGGCTACTTTATTGAATAAGCACCCAACTGTGAACTCCTGGTTAGTGCAACATGCCTGGGATCTTGTCTCAGACATTGCTACAGGCCAGGAACCACCAGACCGTGCCCTGGGTTTGTACGTGCTGATGGCACTGTCACTGTGTCACTGTGTCACTGTGTCACTGTGTCACTGTGTCACTGGGCCCTGCCTACAGAGCACTGAGGACACTGCTCTGCTGCTGGGGTTCATACATTGGCTTTCATGGCAGGAAAAAAAAAAAAATTCTTTCAAATATGTAAATGAACTCATTGTAAATGGTGTGTGCATGTTCCCCATGGCACTGGGTACAACTGGTGTAGCACTGCCTGTGTCTGCTGGCACAGGAACTGTGAGGACAGTCAGACCTTGGAATGGTCTCCTGGGGCAGTGGTGGATTCCCCACTGTGGGAAGTTTGAAGTCTCAGCTGGATGGGGTGCTGGGACACCTCATATAAACAATAATGTTAGAAGGGTTGGACCAGTTGGGCCTCGAGGTCCCTTCCAGCCTGACACTCTGTGGTTCTGTGGAAGCCCCAGAGGTGTGGAGGTTCCTGCAGAGGGGGGTGATGGCCTTGTGACAGGTTGTGACACACTTGGTGCACACAGGGCCAGGAATCTGCTTCATGTGGTCATTTCCTGCTGTGCCAAGGCAGGAAAACCAAAGGAACTCTTGGGCTGAAGGGGACTCCAGAGATCACCTCAGCCATGTGCCCAAGGACGGGCTGCTTGTAGCTGCTGGCAGCTGCTGGACCTGCTCCTCTCAGTCTCTGGTGGCCCATGGGGGTCAGGCAGTAGCCACTCTTCCTCCAGGAGCAGCTCCCTCCTTCCTGAACCCTGATGTTTCCTTGCAAACTGAAGCCTCTATTTCCACCCACCATGGTCACCACGGGATGAAGGGAGAAATGAGATCTGGGCAGAAGCAGGGAAGGGCAGTGCTGCAGTAAAATAATTGTCTCCAAGTCCATAAAAGCCTCTCCTGGAATGAGCAAAGGAAGGACCCAAAGTTCCTAACTTTTTGTACTGATAAATACAAGCGTTTGCACCACCAGGGTGGAGAGCAGAGGTGATGGGGTGGCCAGGCTTGCTCCTGGATGGGCACCTTCCACCTCCCAGCCCTCCCCCAGGATGAGCTTCTCCCAGAATAATGTTCTGCTGGTGCAGGTCTGGGCTGTGTGGCTTGGCCATGCTCACCTCCCTGGGCCTTGTCCCAGATGATGCCCCCAGGGCTGGTGCTGCTGCAGGGTCAGGAATTCAGCTCTCATGCAAAGCCTGGGTGGGTCACCAGCTGCTCCATCCTGCTGACAGGAGTGGGGTGGCAGTGGGTGTGGGGGAGTGACAGGTTGCTGCTCAATAGCTTTGCCTGACCTTCCATATTGGACATTTCTAGACAGAAATGTGTTCTCCAGGGAAATCCCCTTTGTGTCCACAGTTTTCAGCTGTTGTCCAATTACCCAGGAAAGGTTTTTACTGTTTTATTTCTCCAACACTGGCCTGCAAAGCACATCTAACAGATTTTCATAGTTCTGTTATGTCTCAGCCAGCAGGGCTGCTCTGCACCATAAAAAAACCCAAGAAAGGATACAGAGATATATACATACATATAAAAACTAAAATGATATTTCCTGTACTTATGAGGAGCCTATTCAAGGACTGCTGCAGCCAGCTGGAAAGATATTTACTGATTTAATAAGGTTCTGATCAAGCTGAAATTCTCCTGTAGCCATCACTGAGCTGGAACCAGGTAGGAAGAACCCAAGCCAGCCCATAACATTGCTTTCTCCTTGACATTTAGAAGAAAGTTTAAAAGCCTGAGAGTGTACCCGTGTATATTTGAGGGCTTGATGGTTTTTTGGGGTTTTTTTTTGTTTTCCAAACCCAACCCCAGTGGATCCTTATCAAATTGCCTTTTCTCAGGTTTTGGTACATGGTGTTTTTCTCCTCCAGTCGTGTGATCACAAGTGTAGCCAAGAGCATTCAGCCCCTGTTCCTGCTGCAGTGCAGGAGGCAGAGAGGCTGAAGCATGTCTACATCTTCATCCTGGGCAGCAGGTAATTAGGATGATTAAAACATTCAAGGTCAGCTGGTGGAACTTATTGGCAGCAGCTGCCCATGGGCAGGGCTCTCCTTGCTCTTGGCTTTTATAGGGGTAGAAAACCCTGAGGTCAAGAAACCTTTCAGAAACCTTGGAAAGCCAGGGAACACCAGAGGTAAGAAATGGGATGAAGACTGGATGTGCTGCAGTGTAATGGTATGAATGCTTTTCACAACTCACCCAGAACACAGCCTTCAGCCTTGGCCTCCACAGTTCTGCAGAGTGGGGGGGGAGGTCCATCAAGGGGTGCTAGGAAACAAAGGATGAAGAAATTCCCATGTCAAGAGATTAATGCTGATTTCTGCCTATCTTCTAAAGGCAAAGAGGCTTATTGAAATTCTGGTTGGCCTGAGAAGGTGCATTAGGAAGTTTTCTCATAAAACGAGCCCAGGAGAGCTTTCTCTTACACTAATCAGTGGCAATTTTAGAACTTAATACAAAGCACTTATTAAAATATTATTAAGATTAGAAGTTATTTTCATAACAAGTAACTGAGACCAGAACTCATGAGGTTTTAAGAAGGAATTAGCTATTGATCAAGGATATAAAGAATTTTCATGAAAATCAGAGAACAGATTTTTAAACCCAAGACTTCATTATCTAAACAGTTCAATACCTTAAGTATTTAGCAATATCCCCTTGGCACAGGTGTGTGGCAGCAGCCCCAGCCCTGAGCTGTCACCATGTCCCCAGGACAAGAGGATAGTCCAAAAGGTGTGTGAAGGCCATAATGGAGATGATTTACCACATAAATTCTAGGTTATTTAACAAAAGCAGTTGCTTGAAACCAAACACTTTATCTGAAAAGTGTCTGTGCTTCCCCAGTGCCAAGTGCTCTCTAACTCAGAGATTACTAAAATAAAAAATAAAGAGCTAGAGATGGTTTGCAAAGCTTCTATTTACATTTTCCTGCGAGCTCCTACATGTTCTGAAGCCTCTGCACAGTTTGTGAACAGAAGAAAATTAGGAGAGAAAAAAAAAAAAAAAAAAAAAAAGTCTTATTTTTCTGCAAGAAAACTAAGAATAGATGCAGAGATTACAAAGTGAGAGCTTTTCCAGGGAGCCTGCAGTACAAACACTCATTAACCTCACTGACTCACAGGAGTCACAGCCTGCTGAGGTGTTCAGTGAGCATCCAGAACAGGGAACTCAGCTCAGGTTATCCTTAACTCCACCTACAGGTTTCTCTGTCGAGGTTGTGACCGGGTTGTAAACACCAAACTGAGCACAGGAGTTTGCAAACCATTGGCAGGGGGTGCTCAGGGCTTGCTTGCAGTGTTGGACACACTTTTCAGCAATGTGTTTCAGCTGGGTTTTTCAGCAGTGTGCCTTGTTCCCAAGCAAATTGTCACAGGAAACAAAGCTGCTGCCTTGACTTGGAAACCTTCAAGCACCGACCACAGCCATCTGAATCCTGCTGGGGGCTGAGGAGCTCTCACTGCTCCAGACTTTCTCTCAGGCACTGGCCTGTAAAATGCATTCAGATTTTTCAACTAGGCAGTATTTAGATTTCACAGAAGTTATTCACAGGTGAAACACAAACCTGAGAACTTGATCATTTAAATTCTGATCACTCAGGTAAATCATTACCCTGAAAAATGTTTTTTCAGTTGCTGGGGATATGAGGATGTGTACAGCTTTTGTTTATTCACTCAAGAAAAGGTCCATCTGGCACCAGCCCCTTTCCTCCACTGCTGCTGTTGCTGAGCTTTCCTCGAGGAACCAAGGAAATGTCTGTCAGGCTGCAGAAATTCACTCTGGGGTAAGGATCTAACAACATTTTCTCTGAATCAAGAGACTCAAATGTTTTTTGAGTCTGTGATGTTACAGCTGAAGGTGGTTCTGGATCTTTCTTCACCTTCTTAATCCAGAGCTGAGTTTAAAAACTCGATTCCTGCCCATCTCAGAGCAGTATGCTGCATCCAGTAGGGCTGGTTCAGATGAATAATGTAATTAATGAGTAAGTGGCTGGCATTTTGAAGAAAAAACAGCAGAGCTGTGCTGCTGCTGCATTAGAAGGTGGCCTTGCCTTGTCTGGAGGACACGACATAGCTCAGGGCCATGGCTGAGTGGTGGCCTTGGCACTGCCAGGGTAGCATTTGGACTCGATGACCTTAAAGTTCTTTTCCAAGCCAAAGGATGTGATGATCCTCTGCCCTTGGCAGGGAGCTGATCCCAGCAGGTTAATGGTCAGTCATCTGATAGTGTGACTGCTTTGCTGACATCTTTGTTTCAGTACTTTGGCTGGGGCAGAGCTCTCCCAGTCTGACACACCTGGCTCCCTGGTGGGCAGCAGTAAGGGAATGCTCTGAGGCAGAGGTTGTGTATCTGGAACCATCAGGGGTGTGTGGCTGCCCTGTGCCCCAGCCAGCTCCTGGGGCTCAGCCTTTGCTGGCTCCCCAGGCAATAATGCTTCCCCTGCTCTGCCTCCTTCCCTTGGGACTTCTATGGCTTGGCCAGGCACTGGTAGCTCCTGTCCTACAAGATGAAAACCAGTTGTGCCTCTCCGTGACTCCTTTGTGAGGGGAATAATCCACGTAAAGATTCACCACTGTGTTCCTATTTTTCCCTCTGATTAGTAGCATTTTGTGCTTGCTTGCTCTTGGACAGTTTGAATTCACATCCAATCATGTGCCCCTCCCTCCACTCTGGATGGAGCCGTGCAGCCATGGCTCCTGTGTAATTAAGTCTCCTTTTACAGAAATTGTAGATGTTTTTGTGAATTCCATCACGGCGTTGGCACATCTCACTCTGTATTTTATAGAGGTTGGTAATGATTCATTTGATAGGCATTGTCTGCAGATTTCAGTTCATCAGGGATCAGAAGAACTATAATTACGTAGTAATTATTAAATAACTTATTCACAAATTGCTGTGCCAGGGAAAGCAAATACCAGAGCAGCTGAGCAGTGTCTGGGTCTCAGCATGTCTCATACCTATGAGGGCTGTGGAGAAGGGGAGGGTTACTCTAAGCACAGGGGTGATGCACAAAGCAGGCAAGAATGTCACCAAAATGAAAATGAGACTTTTCTTCTGCAAAGAGCTGTCTGTGCCAGGACTGCCAGAGCTGCAAGAATCAGACTTTCAGCTGGGAAAGCCTTGAGGAGGTGAAGCTGGAGGTGGGCAGGGCAAGTTCCACTGGTTCCATCTGGGCAGGGAGAGCATCCCAGTGAGCTGCGACCCAGAGTGTCTTGGACCCTGACTGCACAGGTACCAGCACCTGGCCTGGGGAGTCTGGAGAGAGAAGGCTCCAGGGAGACCTAGAGCACCTTCCAGGGGCTCCAGGAAAGCTGGGGAGGGGCTTTGGACAAGGGCCTGGAGGGATGGGATGAGGGGGAAGGGTTTCCAGCTGCAAGAGGGGAGATGGAGAGGAGATGGGAGGGAGAAATTCTGTGCTGTGAGGGTGCTGAGCCCCTGGGTGCCCAGGTTGCCCCCAGAAGCTGTGGCTGCCCCATCCCTGGCAGTGTTGAAGGTTGGATGGGGCTTGGAGCCCCCTGGGCTGGGGGAGGTGTCCCTGACCATGGCACAGGACACTTGCAGGGATGGGACAGCCACAGCTTCTCTTTGTCTATCCCTTGGTGTTCCCAGGAAGCTGAAGGATGACTGGGTGATGTTCTCCAGCCTCATGGGTGAGCAGCACACTGGCAGAGGGAGGCTTTGCCAGGAGATTCCCTGCACCCAAGCTCTGGTTTTTGGAGCTGGGCATCTGCACAAGTGTGAGAAAATTCACAGAGCTGTTTGTCACCATGAACCTGGCCAAAGTATTGTTTAAAAAGCATCAGCAGGTGCAGGCTCAGGGGCAGAGCAGTGCCTTGTGTCCCAGCTCTAATGTCTGTTTTGCCTTATTTACTTCCAGAAATACAGTGGCAGTTGTGCAGATTTAAAGAATGACCTCTGAGAACAAGAATATAATTATTGGGAGCCAGAGCAATGCTAATCATATGTTTCTGAACAGCAAAAACACCAGCAGATTTCTAGATCTACATTATTCATGAGCTTCTTACACACAGGAATGACAGAGCAGGCTGAAAGGATGGGGCTACTTTGGCACTTTTCCTACACTTTGTTATAGTCTCAAGAGCTGTAAGAATCAGCAAAGCATTGGTTTTCCTTGGAAAAAATCTGAAACAGGAAATCAGGGCTAAGGAGCAAACAGTTCATCCCCTGTAACACCCTAACTTCAACAGCTAAATGCAGCCACTGTATTTCCCCCAGCTCCTGGGATGTAAACACAATTAAAACGTGGCTGGGAGAGGGGAAGGCAGCAGTTTCTGTCTGCTGTGCCCTGCTCATTAGCAGCATCATTAGGCCCTTGGCAGGAGCAGGAGGTGTTGCTGGGTGCAGGGTGTCTGTGTCTGTCCTGGCTCTGTCTGCCTGTCCTGGCTGTGTCTGTGTCTGTCTCTGTCCCTGCTGCAGCCCGGGGGTGCAGAGCTGAGCTCTAGCCTTGGTTTAGGGCAGGCTGGGTTGATGAAGCATTTAGAGAAATGCTTTCAGAAAACTCAGGAAATGTTCTTCTTTCTCTGACGTCAACAGAGCTGCTCCTTTTCCTTTTCCATTTCTGTTTCATTTAAAACATGCCATTTATTTTAAGGTTGTTCAGGGTTTTTTTCCCAACAGTCTTCCTGGCTGGTTCCTACACCCTGACTGATGATCCCTGGGGGTTTGGGTGTTTTCTGACCTGTGCCAGTGTGGGTGGCAAACTGGTTGTGCTTTTCTTTATTTTTTATATTTAATTATACTCTGAGGTGTCTTGGAGCAGGACTCACAGCTCTTTCCTTTTGCCCTCAAATGAGCCCTTTTGGGGGATTCCTCAGAGTGCCCGAGTGCTGTGGGAGGTTGTCAGACTCTGCAAAAAAGTTTTTGTGGCATTTTGGGAACTGCAGCAGGTTTCCCTTGGCTGGGAACAGGGTGCTTTAAACATCTTTTTCTGCATTTGAAAGGGCCTCAGTTTCTCGGGGGGAAAAAACCAGCAAAAAACCCAAAACCAAACAAAAAAACCCAACTGTTGGAACCTTAGATTTTTGTTAGACTCGAAAAGCAAACTGGAACATGAATGGGGGTGTTTGCCAAAAGCCCTTTGCTCAGGATAAATGTATAAGTTTATTCACTGCCTCAGAGCAGAGGCACTGCTGTGAAAATGGGAGGGAAATGGTTGTGACAGTGGGGACAGAATCTGTGTACTCTTTCTGAGAAGAATATCAAATGTGTGACCTTTATTTTAAATATTATTTGGAATGTTTGCAATGGAAATAGGATTTTTGTTTCTAAGTGGTTCACACCCCTCACAGTCAAATTAATTTATTTTTTTTTTTCATACTATAAATGAGTTCATCCTACATAAAATATGATTCATGTTGTTGGTAGGTAGGTAGGTAGATAAATAGATAGATGAGCGAATTTTAGGGGACTCCAGAGTTTAAATAATGTGTCATCTTAATATCTTTCTTTGATTTTTCATAAGAAAATCACATTCCATTGGGATTTTTAGTAAGACTGAATTCCTCCCATCACTCTCCCAGGTGCCAGCTGAGAACACGAGTGGTGCTGGGGTCTGGCACTCCACAGACATGGATTTATTGAGTGCTCTTGAAACATAACATGCATTGCACTTTTACAAGAATACACTCAAAGGTGTCCTTTCTACAGGCTTCAGAATTTTGGAATAGTTACTAAAAAACTCCTGTTCTCAAGCAAACCCAAACTGGAGCAGGTGTGAAGCAGTGAGGATTGCTGAGGGATGGGGTGAATAAACTACCCAGCAATTTCAGATCTCAAGCTCAAGGTTAATAATTATTTTTTTTACTGTCTCCTAGACACAAAGCTATTAAATACTGATCATCTTGTAACAAAGGAACAAACCATTTAAATAAAATAAACCATTACTCAGCAATTAAGATTTAACAACTCAAATTGTAATTGCAGAGTATAAATGGTGAGTTAAAGACAGAGAATAAATCAAGGTCAGGTCTCTACCCAGTCAACTTCCACCTCCCATCCAAAGATTCACTATTAAATATGTTTTTCCACTTGCCATTTTGCTCAGACCCCCTCTGGCTTACCCAGGCTTAAAGCCCTTCATTTAAGAAAAGAAAATCGTTAATCTTGAACAAAGCTGATAAAGCCCAGGGGAGATTAGATTAAATGAGCCTGCTTACTTATCAAAGGTCATAAATAAAAGCAGTTACAAGGATAATTTTTTTAAACTAATGTGTTTATGTTTAATTGCCAATTGCATTTTGGACCAGTTGTTGATTCCTCCAACACTGTTTCATGTACAATATACTATTAATTCCTCCAATATTATTACAGCCAACATAAAATATTACTCATGTAGGCTGAAATGAAACAAGCTTTCTGTGTTCTCCTGCTGTAAAATGCTCTCCTTAGAATATATTTTCCTTAGATTCCTAGAATCTCCTTAGAATCTTTTTCTTTGACACATCCTCAGCAATTGCACAGAGAAGATGTTACTGATCTGGAGTAAGCACTGGGTAGGGTGGGGTAGGGTGCTGGTCAAGAGGCCTGAACCTTAAAAGGCAGTAAGGGAAAGGTGTGCCTGTACACACGTTAGAAAAAATTAAACTTTCTCTTTCATCAGCTCTTCCCAAAGTCTGCTGCTCAGCTGGAGCTGGAGCTGTTCTGGCCCATCTTCCCAGAGAAGTCTGGGGATCAAGTTTTCTATTCTACTTTAATGTTTGGGTTTTTTCCCCACAACCGCCCTTGAAAATCTGAGCAGTCCTGGTGTGGTAGGAGTGGGGTCCCAGGAAAATGAAGGAGAGATAAAGCCACTCTTCCCTGCACATCCCTGCCTCCCAGTCTTACTCAGAAGTCATTAATATATTTTAATTTTAATGAATCAGCCTGGTGTGCTCCTAAGGAAACCAGCTGGTTTTGTTTTCTCTCTGTAGACCTGAACAAGTTAATGAATAAAGATTTAGGAAGAGTTTTAGAACTCGAAAGTGGAATTATATCAGTTCCTTGATAATAATGTGTGTTAAAAAAAGAGAGGTTTTTGCAAGAATAATCCATGGTGTTACCACCTTTGCTTCCAGCCTCAGTGGTGCTGAGTGTGGGATTTGCTGCTACCTTAAGCACCCACAGTTCACTCCAGATGCCATGTTTGCAGAAGCAGCACAATCCCAGGGAACTCCCAGCTGGTTTGGGGATGGTATTTTGCCTTTTAATGAAAAATTGTACCCATTATGATAATTTACTCTCTTGTTGCAAAGAATGTTGTTCTGCAGCAAGAGGAACCTTTTGCTTTCTAGGCAGCCATAGCAACAAGAGGGATTGACTCCTGAACTCACAAGAAACAGATCCTGTTGTTTGAGGGGAGCCAGAAAAACAACTTTTGTCTTCATTGTGCAGTGAAGCAAAGGCAGTGGTTAGGCATGAGGAGCAGGATGCAGTTCCTCAGAACACAAAGATTTGGAAGGCATTAAAGCTGTGCCCTGGGGGGCTGCTCTACCCCAGCCCCTTCCCCAGGCAGGGAGCAGCAGCCAGGACCCTTCCTCTGCCTCTCTCCTGAGCAAATCGATCCAAACCCCACAGATACATCCCTATGGCTACAGCACTTTCCTAATCCGTGCCCGTGTAACAAAGCCTGGGGGGTTTATTTTAAAAATTCAGTCTTGTTGAAACCACTTCAGTCCTCCAGTCTGCACTGTGTGGTTATTTCCCTCCCTCTCTGCCATTTTGTTTAATGTCTGTGAAAGGCACCAGGAAAATACCCAGGCTGCAAGGCAGTCAGTCATGGGCTTCTTGATGTCACAGACTGCTCAAGAGGTCACCAGCCTTCATGGGCTTGAAATTTCAAATAACATGGTGAAGTTGGAGTAAAATCATTGAAAATCCATTTTATTTTAAAAGGTGGTTTGGATTTACCAGTGACGATGTTGTGTGTGTCAAGGTGACAAATAAATGTTTTTAAGACTGGAAACACTGATCTGTCATAGCAGAATTCCCAGTAATTTGGTAACTTCATAACTTTTTGTTTGGGTAAATATTTAGCTGCTATTTCACTAGGAATCATTATTTGCATCCCATTAACCTGAAAAAGTAATTGTAGGGGAAAAGTGCCAAATGGGATGCATGTGGTGAGCATGCTCAGCTCCTACCTGCACATCCATTGTTGTCACCCTGCTCATATTTTTTTCCATTAGTTTCTTGTTATAGTCAAGATATGGTCAATGGTCTTTTGAGCTTGGTAATTCTGTTAAATCTCTTTTATTAAGAGTATTGAATTGCTCCATTGAGATGGTCGCTTGCTTCTGTGCAAGATTGATTGGGGCCAGTATTTCATTTTGCATGGGACTATTCAAAGATAATAAAAAGGCACAGAATAATGAATTTTAAAGTCAAATTATAATGAAAAGCCACAGGTGATTTTTTCATTAGGCTGAATGCTGGAGAATTGTGCTCTTCTCCTAACTTTCCCTGTTGTTTGTATTGGTTGCCCCAGGTGAAGTAAACATCTTCAAGTTGCTTTTGATGTTTTTGATAAATGTTTTCTTCTAGAAAGACTTCAATAATTAGGAAGACACACGTTTCTAAATGCTTGCTAAAGCACAAGTCTGTTTCTTAAAACCATTCTTTGTTCAAAATCACTACCTTGACTTACTGTCATGCTGAGCAATTCCATCCCATGAAATGAGCAGAAAGCCCTTTTTCTGGGCAGGTTTCAGCAGCTGCCAGGAGAAACGTTTCTGAGCACTCCAAGGGTGCTTTGCAAAGCTGTGTCACACTGGGAGTGTGGTGGTGCCACTGCCCTGTCCTGGTGCCATGGGGAGAGGCAGGTCCTGGAGTCCTGCAGAGAGAGGCACTGGGCAGGTCCTGGAGTCCTGCAGAGAGAGGCACTGGGCATGGCCAGCTGCATCCTTGTCACCACAGCCAGCCCAGGCTGGAGCTGAAATTGTCCTGTCTGTTGCATGACTGTTTGCTGTCTCATTCTGTATTTGTCTTCCATGTGTGATTAACTCCCAAATGTTCTCTTTTTTTTCTCCCTTTTCCCTTTTTGTAGAAATTATTGAGCCTACTACCTCTAGTCCTGTCTCAAGCCCAGGTCAGTATCCACATACCTTCATGAAGTATGTTTGGGTACTTCCCCCAGGGACTCACACGGTGCCATGTCAAGGGGCAGCTTGGTTGTGGTAGTGTCTCCTCCCTGTCTTGTGCTTCCATTGGTTTTGTCTTCCCTCCAGGCTTCACATCTTGTCCTCTTCTTAACTTTCCCCTTTTGAGAGACCTCTCCCCAGACCCCTGTTTCTCTCCTCCTCATTCTCTGCCCCAGGGTGAGGCTGTGGGTGTTTGCTGCTCCTGGTGACCTGACTCCTCCCTAGTGCTGCTGTAGGTGTGAGTGGTGCTTTGAACCTTACAACTCTCTTGCTGTCTCATCACTCAAAGACCCCTAGGATGGATCTGAGACCTCCTTGTGAGGTCCCCCTCATTTCAGGGTGTCAGAAGGTGTTCCTGGAGAGCTGACAAGCCTGCCCTCCTGCTTGGCAGCTGGGAAGACATCTTGGCCATTCATGATGATTCCCTGTTTTCATTTTTTATTGGGTTTCCCATTGCTGCCCCCCAGCAGGACACCCCTGGTGGAGCTGCCCTGCCCAGAGCTGCTAGAAGATGGCACTGGGCCAGGCTGTACCAATAGTCCAGGCTGGATGGGGCTGTCAGCAGCCTGGGCTGGGGGAGGTGTCCCTGCCCATGGGACAGGGTCCCCTCCAACCCAAACCAGTCTGGGATTCAGAGGCTTTGGAAGGGGTAAGTCTATCCCATGCATGGGATAAGGTGTGCAGAGCTCATGTGTCTTCCAAGGAGAGGAGTCCTGGAAATGTCAGGATCCTCTGTGAGACAAAGCAGAGCTGTCCTCTAGCAATACCTGCACGTGGAGTGAACTTTTATTTGCAAATTAAGAAAGAAGAATTAAAAAGGATACATGGGGAGGCCAGAGGGACTGAGGTCACCTACTCCCCAGATGAAAATGCAGATTAAACAGAGCATTACAAGAGGAAAACAAGGCAGATGATCCACCCGTCTTAGAACCTAACAGCAGCAGAAAAGACAAGTGCATAAATCTTCTGTGCTTTTAATTAAAAGGCTTAGGAAGGGCAATCCCTGGTGTCCTCTGCAGAGAGGCTGCCTGCCTGCCCTTCCCCTCCATGCAGCTTTCCAAAGGGCTCTGAGGGCTTCTGCCTCTCACAGAGGGGAGGGCTGAGCTGACAGTGTTTGTAAGAACTCTTCGCTCCCTGGGCTCCTCTCATTGTTGCTTTTGACTCCCCAGCAGCAAGCTGAGGGATGGGTTTGTAGGCAGCAGAAGCCAGGAAGAAGCAGAGAGCAGTGGCTGTGGTGACAGGAGGACCTCAGCCTGGGGGTGTTTATCACTGGTGTGGTTGGAGGGGCCCATGGGCTGATGGAGTCCCAAGCTCTGCTCAGGGAGGGATGGATTCTGCTCTCTGGGCTCCAGTGCCACAGCATGGGGGGACAGCCTGGTCCCACCTCCAGGTGCCTCCAAGAGGCACTGGGCTCCTTGCTGTCTGTAGGAATTTATGGCAAATGAGCAAAATCCTGTGTCATTTTGGGGAGCAGGATGGAGATGAGGGGGTGGAAAGGAATACCATCCTTTTCTAATGCTCCCTGCCTCAATTCTGAGAGCACGGGGTTAAACTGAGAGGTTGAACCTTTCCTAATGTAGAGTTTGAAACTGAGAACAGGGAAACCTTGGAACACACAAGAGGAAAAAAATGAGAAGAAGCTGATGTTGCACTAGATGAAAACTACATGAGCTAATCCAACTTGAACTGACTGAGGAAAGGACTCTGAGGTCAGTTTGCAAATGAAAAACATCTGTTCCTGAGAGACAACAGGAAGGGTTATTTTTAAAGAAAAGCTCTCAAAATGGATAAAAATTTAGGCTTGAGTCCTTCCTCCTGGAGCTCAGCAGTGGTGGCAGCAGTGGCATTGGCAGGGAAATGTTCTCTTTGCCTGACATCATTAAATGATGCTCTGATCACCCTCTGGTCTGATTGCAACCTGGCAAAGAGTTGGGTAGAGCCAGCACGAGGGCTGCAAAGTTCTGCAGCTGCAGAGGCGACTCAGAAGTTTCCCCAGTGCCAGAAAGTGAGTCCCAGCAGAAAGACAATGAGTTAGGTGGCAGATCTGGGCTGAAAACCCAGGTTATTTGTCAGTAGCTGCTTATGGCAGTGAAATCAGATTTGTAACTTGGTTGAAGGGCAGCCCAGGAGGCTTTCCTCCTCCAGTGTTTCAGTATTGAGCCACAGGTTATGAAAAAAAAACCCAAACTGAGGCAGCATTGAACTGCAGAAAGCTGAGAGAGAACTGCAGGCCCAGGAGCTCCCACAAATCCAGGTAAAAATGCCCCATGGGGTGGTCAGCACTGGCATCACTGGTGAGGGTTCCCAGGATCTTTCTTAAAGTCCAGGCTAGGAAGTTGTTTCTGTCTTTTTTTTTTTAGAAAATGAAGACGCTGTAGTAATCCTGAAGATCTTGAGCCCCCCTCCCCTTTCTGCTAAGGCTTTAGTACAACCCTGAATACACAGTAGTTACCCTGTTCCCAAACCACCTTCAGCATTTCTTTTCTGAATTGTTTTTAGTGTATACAACATCTGAGTGTGTATGGAGGCAGGAGTGTAAATGGAAACTGTCACTGACACCTTGAGATGCTTAAACCTGGGCCTGGTGCTGCCTGAGGTCCCTGTTGCTGTCAGCTCCCTGTTTCCTGAGGGTCACTGGTTCACCCAGGGATGATATCCCTGACTCCCCAGGCAGGTGGTGATGAGGGCCCAACGTTTTCTGCTCTGTGTGCAAACTCTGTCAGCTCTGAAATTGCTGCATACAAAAGCCCTCTCATCTCACCTTTCGTTTCCCTGCTCATCTTCAGGATAATTACTCCAATCAACTGTTTTGACCTTCTATTGTTAAAAGTTATTTATCAGGTGCATGTGCAGAATTTCAGCACAGATGTTTTGTGACATTTTCTAGATGTTCATCAGCCACGTGACAACATTATCTCACCTACCAAAACCACTTTGGTTAAAAAGAAACAACAAACCCCCCCCACACACACACAAAAGGCCCTTAAGGATTCCTTCCCCTTGCAAACAGGTGACAAACTATTTAAACCATTTTCAGCAAACCCAGCCCTGCATCCTGTCCCCCTCTGCTGCTTGCTCTGGGGAGCTTATTCTTTCAATTCCAAGTGACAGTGCTTAAAGCCTGTACAATTATCTGCAAAAGTTAAAAATTGGGGCCACAGCTGGTATCTATTTTGTCAGCCACTGCCAGGAGCTGTAGTTACTTTAAATCTTTCATCCTTTACTGTAATTAGTTCACAGGTGGTGCCTTGAAATGCCTTTGAAGATGCTGCTGAATGTTTAACACTGACTAAACAAGGAACTGTGACAGGTCAGAGAGAAAAATTGAGGAATCTTCTTTAATTAATGATTCCACACATTATCAGGAACATTTATAAAAATTGGGGGTGGAGCAGGAAGGACTTTCACTTACTTAATTTTCTCAGGAACCAAAGCCTGGGTTTAAATGAGCACCCTGGGCATGTTGGACAACTCCTTGAGCCTCAGTGACTTCTCCCTGTGCTGTCTGCAGATCCTCTGTGTTTCACTCTGCCACAACACCACAGGGTCCCTCCCTCCTGTCAAGCTCTGTGTTTGCACAGAGAACATGCCAGCCCCCCCAGTTCTTCCATTCTTAGGCAGCTGCAATTCCCATTTTAATCAATAAATGATTTACAGAAGGAAAATCCACAGGGTTGGGCTCTGAATCTCAGAATTTATGGCATTATTTCTTGCCATTAATTTTGTCTACATGATGAAAGCCTCCTGCCTCAAGCTAGAGATTTTTGCATTTGGATAGGAAATAAATTGGTGCAGAAAAGACTGGAGCAGAGATGAAGCCTGAGGCACCAGAGGGTGACAAGCCTTGAGGAACAGCTGATGGTTCCTCTGCATCAGCCAACACTCCAAAGGCTTTCTTTTTTCCCCAGTTTGTGGAATTTCTTCCAAAAAACTAAACAACTATGGAAAAGATCACCAAGATCTAGGATAACAGATCCTGGACTGTTGCAGGTGTAACTTCTAAAATGCATTAGAGATGTCTCTCTGTGCAAAGAGCTCCTGACTCTGCTTCCCTGCCTCCCAAACCACCCACCCTGGGCAGGGGTCTTGCTCTCCAACCCCCAGCTGAAGAACCCCAGAGGTTCCTTTGTCCCAGCTGAGGGACAGAAAGGCCATTCTGAGGTTACATGCTGGGGATAGGTAAGCAGCAAACAGCTAATTAGTCTCTACAGGAAGATCAATATACCAATTTTACTTGTTAATTATTTCAAAGCTTTATGTTCCTAACATACTCTGGACATTCCTGATGCATTTCAGAACTCCAGCATAGTTCTCTCTGCTGGGAAAAAATGAGTTTATCTTGGGGAAGCCTTCTGCATCCTTGCCTGAGCAGGGCAGGGGCTCACACCAGGACTGGTTGGAATTGCACTATGGGAAGTGACTGCCTGTAAAGTATTAACTCAGCTGCTGGTGCAAACAAGTGAACATCTCTAAATCACTCTGTGGAAGCTGCAGCCTCAAAGTAAAAAGCTGTGGAATTAGGTAAATGTTCCTGTTTAAGTAAAAAGGCATGTTGCAAATAACTCCCAGTGTGTGCTCAGTGACATTCTGCAATATTTAAAGACTGTATCATTTCAGAAGACTGTTTGAACACAGTAAATCATAAGTACATTATTCACTGCTTGCTGAATAGATGCATCATTTAATATCAAGAGAGCTGAAAAGAATAGGATTAGAAATAGGTCATTTTCAGTCCATTGATTCCTACTCTTTAAACTGGTATGTAAAACGCAAGAATATTATTTTTTTCTGTTATTGCCTACATGCCTTCTGTCTTGGGGGATTTCACTATTAATGAGTTTTCCCACAAATCCAAGAAGCCCACTTGAGAGGAGGAGCTGCTCTGACAGCCACTGATTCATTCACCCAGCCAAGCCCAGGGTTTCACACAGAGAGAGCACTGCTGGGACGTCCCAGGGTGTGTTACACTGCTCACTCTGCTGAGACTCCACAGCTCCAGGGCTCCTGAGAAATGCCAGGAGTGACAGGGACAGCTCTAGCCCAGCAGTTTGGGTGGGCAGATGCTGAGGTCACTGCTGGGATCCCAGGCCCTGGCTCTGCCCCCTCTCTGGGGATGCTCCCACTGCCTGGCTCCAGGGCTCTGTGTGGAACACTCCTGGGGGTGTAGATGGCACCACCTTTCCACCTGTGTCAGGGACCAGGAGCCCCAGCACAGCTCTGCTGTAGGAGAAAAGCTCTGCTCAGCACAGTGCTGGCTCCCCACCATTAACCCCAGCTTAAAAAAAAAAGAAAAAAAAAAGACAGATAATGTTTTTTATCACTCTGATTATTGAATATCAAGCTAGATAATATGAGTGACCATCTCAGTCCAGGTCCTGGAGACATGTCCCCATCTTGGGCAGGGGTGGTGGTAATACCTGACACCCTGGGAATGTCTGCTCTGGGGGCAGTGATCCAGAGACTTCACAGAATGGTCATGGAATCCAGGTGGATTCTTCATCTGCCAGGAAATCAGATGTTTGCATATCTGAACTGTCACACAGGGAGCATCCAGATGGATCTGCCCTGGGATTGAAGGCCCTGCTGCTGTCCTAAGAGCAAGAAACCCCCCCATGGCAAAGCTTCCAGCTTGCACCACTGCAGGACATGGCAAAGCTGCTCTAAAAGATGTGTATAAGGACACGTTCTGATTGAGAGAAGCAGGAGATTCCAGAGAGTGATTCATTAGCAAAAAGAGAGCAGTCTTTGTTTTTATTTATCACATAAGGATATGTTTTATGTGAAGGTTTTTATCAGCCAGAATTGGCTGCCTGCAGTAATTCTTACAGGAATAAATATGCATATATCCATCTAGATGAGCTTTGTAGCCATGTGCAGAAATGGAAAATGTATATATAAGTACATAGCTGTAACTTCAGGGAGGGTCCAGATCTGTGCAGAGTATGAAAGAGCCTCCAGCTACAGCTGGTTGGAAGGGATCTGACTTACTTGGGTTGTTAAGGCTTGGGGGAATAGGGGACTTGTCAGAAAATGCCTATTTGAAATCTCCATGAATATGTCAGTTTTAAAGAAATTCAAATAAAAGCCTGTTGAGTTTTGAGTTGGAAAAAGAGAAAAGAGAAAAAAAAACCCTGGCTTCCTTCCAGGCTCCCCATCTCATTCCAGGCAACACTTCTGTTCTTGTCTTTTCACTGTCTGAATTTCTCACCAACTGGAAAGTTCAGCTTCTTGCCAGCTGCAGCAGGAGTAGCTGTGCAAGGTGGACATTTTGATGGGGCTGCCAGGATCATCCCTCCAGCCAGGGCTGCAAACCAGCTCCCCAGGGTGCCACAGGGACAGTCATTGCCTTAGCCTGGATCCCAGGTTCAAAGCAGATCTGTGCAGCACATCTTTCCTCACTAGATACCCCACCAAATGGGCTTTCAGAATGGTTTGGGGCCTTTGTTCAGCTGTCCAGCTTTGCTCTCCAGCATGCCATCAACCCAAGAACAACTCTAGGTTGGGTTTTTCTTCCCAAAGTCTCTTCTGGGGCAAAGAGAACAGAACAAACATCTGTGGGTAAAAACACAGTTGGGCCAAGCCCTTGTCCTTCAGGGTCACAGGCAGAGAAGGTTCACAGAGCAGCTCTGTGGGGTTTGCCCAGGAGTGGCCAGGGCTGCCTGGGCTTCAGGCTGGACCAACAACTGATGAAGCCCTTGCCCAGGCTAGGAAATACCTTTGGAGGGGAGCAGTCCCTGGACACCCAGGGTGACTTGAACAGACCAGGAGCAGACAGAGGTTGGTTGTGGAGCTGAGTGATGAATAAACCCAAGCTGGTTTGCTCCCAGCTCCACGCCAAGCTCCATGTTCATAGCATGGACTGGGGACACTTGCAGGGTGTCCTGCTGCAGCCTGACCTCTCTGCTTCCAGGCACAGCTGCCAGTGAGAATTTATGACCCCAGTATTAAAAATGTAAAAATAAACAGCTCCTTGTCAAGGGGCAGTGCTCAGGGTGAGGGTGGCAGCACCAGGAGTTTGCAGCTCTGAGCAGGAAGGCTTCAGATGGAGCTCACACCTCCTGAGGACACAGGGACAGGAACAGCTCAGACCCCATTTGCCATGTGCTAATCCAGGGAAGTTCACAAGGAAAGGTCACTCTGTAGTTGTTCCTCTGCTTTGGCATCTGTTCCTCTGCATGATTTTCATAAAGTCCTGGTTTTAACTGAGCCTCTGAATTTTACAGTGCCACAAAAAAAAAAAAAAAAACACAAAAACCAAAAACAAACCCAAAAAGAACCTGTGGAGCCATCTGGTTAAAGTTTTAAATATGCTTTTCATTAAGGTGGAAGTTTTGCAAAACATTTTACCATTTTTTAACACCTGAATCTGACATTTTTGTAAGGAAAAAACTTGGCATTAGGAAGAAGATCCACCCACCTCTGTATTGCACCTTCTTGGCTTCAGCAGCACAGGGTGATGCAGGGATGTTCAGTCCTCACCTGGATGAGATGATTGACCTTAATATCTTGCTTCTGACTGTCCAAGGTCCATGACTCAGCTTCCATTTCTCTCTTGCTTATACTCTTCAGTGGCAGGGATACAGAGCTTTGAATCTGGGGGGGAAATAAATAAATAACTAAATAAATGGGTAGAACTTACCCTTCTTAATATCCCTGACTGCAATAGAAATGGTTGCCTCCATTCAGCCTCCTTATTCAACAAACACAGGATATAAACCCACACTGGATGAAATTTCTGCCAAGTGGAGGCAGCTCAGGGAATAAGTGTGTTCTGGAGGCACAGGAATTCACAGGGATTGGACTTGGTAACAGGCAGACAGAGAGTTGAGCAGTGCAGTGACCTGGCAAAGCAAAAGCTCTCTGGTTATAGAGACATTTCAGGAGTAAGCAGTGCCTGTGCTGTAGTTGGGAGGTTTCCTGGCCTGCAGCCTCCTGTGTCCCCCCAGCACACTGACCCACCCGTGGTCCCTGGGACACTACAGAAGGAGCCACCTTTTACAAAGAGAGAAAAAAATCCTCAGCTTGTAAAATGCAGCTGAACCCTGCCCAGGGCTCTTGTCATGGTCTGGAAAGTTCTTTCTGTAGAAACTTTCAGGAGTTTGGTAGTTAATGTTATACACTGTACAAACTAGGGGGAAAACAAGGGTTTTCTCCCACATGTCTCAAAGAATACCAGAGGTGGTTTTAGAGGCACCCAGAGGCACCCCTTTGTTTCCCCAAAAGCACAGCTCTTTGAGCAGGTATGAGCATGGTCAGGGACCCCTCCCCCAGCCCAGGGTGCTCCAAGCCCCATCCAACCTGACCTGAGACACTGCCAGGGATGGGGCAGCCACAGCTTCTGGGGGAACCTGGGCACCCAGGGGCTCAGCACCCTCACACCAAAGAGTTTCTACACTTTCATATTTTTTATTTGTGTCTCAATCAAACTATTTATTAATTGATATTTTCAAAGCCATGAGTCTTAATGGGAGTTTCATGACTAAAGCTCCCAGGCAGCTTTTTTCAAAGCTCAGCTGATGTGTTGGTTTGGGTTTTTTTTTTTCCCCTCTCTTCTGCTTAATAATATATGCAAAGCTGAGCCATAATGTTTCCCAAATCCTCTGGCTTAAGCTGAAAAGCGGGTGGGGAAGGTTGGTGTGTGCAAAGCTTCCTGAGCACCAATCCTCCTCTGGCAGCAGCAGCATGGGGCAGGCAGAGCTTTGGGCTCTGCAGAAAAGCCCCTCCAAAAACATCACTGTAGGGAGCTGCAGATAAAGAGAAATGGAACTGTGCATTTTAAACCCATACCCTTGCTTCAGGCTGGGAATCTGATAGCACTTTGGGAAAAAAAATCTGCACATTAATGAAAAGGAACAAAGCCCCAAAGATGCTGTCTGGGTGCTGGGTGTGTTTTGGGGCTGGAGTTCACCTGGTGCTCACTGAGGTCTCTGAGCTCCCAAATGGTGGCCCCAGGATGGAAGCAGCAGCTTTAGAGCTGCAGCTCGTGGCCCTGCCCAGGCAGGAGGCTCCCTGCCTCAGGATTAATCCTTCTCAGGGCAGCAGAGGATGGGTGTAAATTCCTACCCTGACATGGGCCTTGTGGAACCTGCAGAGCAGTTCCTGAGCTGAGCAGGCTGTGCTGAGGCTCACAGAAAGGAGGGGAAGAGCTGTGCAGCCACACACAAAGTCAAATAAAGCCTCGTTTCTAGAGCCACTTGGGAGGTGTGGGTGGCTGGGGAGCTTGTCCTTGCTTTCTCCTAGAGCTGGCACCTGGGATGACTGTGGGCACAGAGGAGGTGTTGGGGTGGCAGAGTAGGAGTAGCTACAGGTGGCATTTGTGCATGGAAAAGGAACGTGGAGGTTGTTGGAAGGGGGAAAAAAACCCCAACCAAACAGAAAACCGTTTTGCTAAGAGCTGCTGGGGAAAGGATTTGTTACAGCCAGGGGATGCTGATGACAAAAGGAAGGGACTGCACTGATCCTGGTGGCCTTGGTGGGGGCTGCTCCACAGGGGGGACAGGGGATGGGTGCCTTGAGCCACCCCCTGGGAAAGACACAGGGCTTGGCTGTGAGATGGCAAACCATGTGCTGAGAGTGAGAAATCATTTAATTAAAGTTCACGAGCAGTTAAATACTGCTCACCCCCCAAGGGGGAGGTTCTCAGTCAGTCTAGGAGGAGGAACCCAACTTCCCAGCACATCCCTAGCTCTCAGCTCAGGCTCTGAGAGCCCTTCTGCTGCAGAGTCCAGCTCAGAACAGACCTCAATCAACTTGAAAAGTGGGAACAATTTTACTCAGGCAGCATCTGAACACTCTCAGCTTTCATGAATTGTTAATGTCACGTCAAGTGTTGGAGAAAAACACTCATGTATCTTAAGAGCAAATAGCTGAGCTTTTGATGAGTGATGTTTTTCCACGGCGTACCCAGGCCAGTGGAAATTGCAATCATCTTTCATGAGAGGGCTCAGCAGGTTTTATTATAGGAAAGCAAGGGTGGGCATTGCACTTACTAACTAATGCAGTAAATGTAAAATTGCTGGGGTAACACGCTCCTTTATTTATGCTGCTGAGCACATAATGTGCTGGGAGCTTCATAAAAATATATATTAGGGAATTTCACATGCCAGCAAGCTGTAGATCTCTTTTATGTATCTGACTTATCAGTGTCCTTCTGTTCCAGACGTGCTCCATTACAAAGAGCAAGATTAAGCAGTATTGACATACAAGAGAGGCTCAGGAGATAAGCCCAGGCTGGGCAGTTGTGATTCAAGGTGGCACCATACCTTAACTCTGCCAGAATTAGTAAACTGTTCCACTTTGTTATTTATTTCATCCGTCACCTTATTACAATAAAATCTCTACTGATGATTAAGTGATTGGCTCTTAGCTGGGTTCAGCACTAGACTGCCACGGGTTCCTTTTTTCTAATTTATCTGTGAAACAAGAGCAGTGCAGACACTGTGCAGAAATATGACCAAGAGAAACCCCAGAGAGATGCTTAACAGAATCAGCAGAATAGCTGAATAAAAAAACAAAACAAAACAAAAAAAAAGCAGTTTTAGAAATCATCAGACAGCCACCTCACTGAAAGATTTGCTTAAAGGTTGTCAGCTCCTCCAGCAAAAAAAAAAGTTCCTTTTTCAGACAGTCACCAAAAAAAAAAAAAAAAAAAAGGCAAGAAATCATGTACTAACCTGCTTAACTCAATATCCTTTGTCAGGATCAGAAGAATGATGTTGAAACCGTCCAGAAACTGTAAAGTTCAGTGAAAAAAAAAAAGAAAATGAACATTCACAATGTTGTATGACATTGCCTCAGTGCAGCAGAACCAACAAAATCTTCATGATATATGAGAAGTATGAGAGGTTGCCAGTGAATACATAGATTTAATATGCTGCTTAATTCACCAGCTTATTTACAATGTCACACTTCATTCTCAGGAAAATGATTCTGACAACCAGTCATTTAAAATATAGAAAGAATGTTTTACAAAGGTCAGAAGTACAAATATTTTACATTTTAACTACTAATAAATTCATTTCCTCTAAAAGTTGGAAGGATCAGCAAGTGTCTTCAAAGCTATTTACCATTTTTCAGCACAGGACCCAGCCTCTAATTACCAATGTAATTTGTAAATAATTGTCAAGTATGCAGATGAGCCAAAAATTCTGTCAAATTAAAGTAATTAGCTCCCAAGTCAAATTTTTCTGTCTCATTAAAATGCTTTTCCTTTTCTCAAATGTGACACTTACAAATGAGGCCAACATTGTCAGAGCAGCAGTTGTTGGAGGCTGCCAAAATTCCCTGCAGGAGCCCCCGACAGGCACAGGGCTCTCCCCCCAACCTCTGGGGCTCAGCTCCTCACCTGCCCCCTCCAGGGCTCTGCTGCAGGAGAATTTATCACACTCAGAAACTACACCTGAGGGTGGTTACCTGCCAGGGAGAGACACCTGCTTGGGGGGCTGAAAGAAAGCTGGGAGGGACTGGGACAAGGGTCTGGGGAGATGGGGTAGAAGGGAAGGGTTTGCAGCTGGGAGAGGGGAGATGAAGAGGAGATGGGAGGGAGAAATTCTGTGCTGTGAGGGTGCTGAGCCCCTGGGTGCCCAGGTTGCCCCCAGAAGCTGTGGCTGCCCCATCCCTGGCAGTGTCTGAGGTGAGGATGGATGTGGTGTGGAGCAGCAGGGCAGTGCAGAGATGTCACCCCTCCCTGCACTGGGGACATCCCAGGGACACCCATCCATCCCTCCATCCCTCCTTCCACCCATCCATCCCTCCATCCCTCCATCCCTCCTTCCACCCATCCCTCCATCCACCCATCCATCCATCCATCCATCCCTCCATCCCTCCTTCCACCCATCCATCCCTCCATCCATCCCTCCATCCCTCCATCCATCCCTCCATCCATCCATCCATCCCTCCATCCACCCATCCATCCATCCATCCCTCCATCCATCCATCCATCCCTCCATCCCTCCTTCCACCCATCCATCCCTCCATCCATCCCTCCATCCCTCCATCCATCCCTCCATCCATCCATCCATCCCTCCATCCACCCATCCATCCATCCATCCATCCCTCCATCCATCCATCCATCCCTCCATCCCTCCTTCCACCCATCCATCCCTCCATCCATCCCTCCATCCATCCATCCATCCCTCCATCCCTCCTTCCACCCATCCATCCCTCCATCCATCCATCCATCCATCCATCCCTCCATCCACCCACCCATCCACCCATCCATCCCTCCATCCATCCATCCATCCATCCCTCCATCCATCCCTCCATCCATCCATCCCTCCATCCATCCATCCATCCATCCATCCATCCATCCATCCATCCATCCCTCCCTCCAACCCTCCTTCCACCCATCCCTCCATCCCTCCATCCCTCCCTCCTTCCACCCACCCACCCTCCCTGCTGAGCACAGCTCTGGTGGGAACAGCTCCAGCCTGGGTTTGTGCTGCTTTGCTGAACCCCCGTGCCAGGCAGCAGAGGACACAGCAGTGCTGCTCCCCCGGGACTGCTGGGAGGTTCCTGAGCTGGAATTGTCACCGTGCCATGGGGTGCTGTCCTTTAATCAGGCTGTTCTGCTCATGGCTTCCAAGGCAGAGCCTCTGGGTGATTCCCAGAGTGGCTGCTGGGACCTGGTGCTGTTAGGTGTGCAGAGATTCAGCTTCCCTTATCTCTGCTCCAAAGAGGCAGGGTGGATCTGATCCCAGCAAGCACTCTCTGCTTGGCCTTTGGGCTAAGTAAGAATTTTAATTTAAAGGCAAAGTTATTTGAGTCGCTGAAGATAACCATATGAAAGAGATTACTGCTGCAATAAAACATGAAATAATATTTTTAAAAATCTACTTTTTTTTTTTTTTTAATAATCCTCTGGTAAATTATTTTAAGCACATCTAAGGAGGGAGAAGAAGTTGGCAAACTCAGAGAAAATGGAGCTCAGGTTTTATTTCAAGCCCTAGAAATATCAGTGCCCTTTAACTTATTAACAGCCCTTCCGTGGGTCAAAACTGCAAGTTTAGACAAACTGTTTGGATCTGTTGTTGTTCCTGTGATGCAAAGAGACAAGAGGAAGGAGAGGAGAAGGTGGTGGTGATTGGGGTAATGAGGTGAAACCAGAGCCACGGGGTGGGTGCCTGTGGAAAGAGGGCAGGGAGATCCAGGAGGAGACAAAGCTCACCCAAGGAGGAATAAGAAAATTCCTCCCCGTTCAGCAGTGCAACTGTAGAGAAGCCTTCCCCTGGCTGCTCCCAGTGCAAGACAAGCAACTGCTTCTGAGAGATAGCTTAAAATATTTATGAGGGGACTCAGAAGGCAGGGTGCAGCAGAGCTGGGTTTGATAAGCCAAGAGGCAAATGCTAATTATAGGTTCTGCTCGCTTTTCTCTGAGAATTAAAGATCTGTTTAAAGTTTTCTGTGCAGTTTGCATACCCCAGGCATGTCCCTGAGCCAGAGGAAAGAACTGAGAGGCAGTTCCTAGGAGAGGGCTGGATGTGAGCTGCAGCCCTGCAGTGCTGGGGAGCTCCAGGAGCCTCTCCTGCTCCCCACGTGGGACCCCTTCTAGCTCTGAGTCCAGCAAGGAATTGTTTCCATCACTGCCATTTATGCTGCATTCCTGGAGTCAGTTTTTTTAAAGACCCACAGAGAACATATAGAAATACCTCCTCCCATGGGCAAAAGGAGTGGTGTCCGGTGTTATTTGTGACAGATATTTATACACTCTGCTCTTCAATCCTCATCCTTCCCACAAAACCCAGGGCCAAGTTTGACCCCGTGGCCAATCTGGGTCCCACCTGGTGCAGCTCAGTCCTGCTGACCTTGTTCTGCCTCTGCAGACACAAGCAGATCCTTCCCCACCTTCCCATGGGTGGTAACAGTTCCCATGGGGCAACTTTATGTGTATGGGACCATGGAATCACAGAAGGGTTTGGGTAGGAGGGATGTTAAAGCCCATCCAGTTCCACCTCCCACCAGCCCAGGCTGCTCCATCCTGACCTCCAGGGATGGGGCAGCCACAGCTCCCTTGGGCCACCCCTCAGCTCTGTGCCCAAAGCTCTCAGCTGATTTCCTGTCTGCTTTCCCAGCTGAAGGCAGGGATCAGGTGTTGATCCCTGGAGGCAGAAGGCTCTCCCCACAGGGCTGGTGTCCCCTCTGTCAGGGACAAGGCTGAGGTCACCAGCCACCCTTCTGTACTTCCCCAAAGACACTGGATTTGTTCCCATGTGGTGGCACTTCTCATCTGGACAGAGGCATCCACTTTTTCACGGGGTCCCTGAATCCAGGAAATGGCAGGAACAGGGAGTGGGAAAGCCTGACAGACACTGAGTACAGCAGCAGCGATTCCTCCTGACTGCAGTGAGCAGTAACTACAGGGACTTCAGGTACCACTCTGTGATAATTGCCTGTAAATGGGGACTTCTCCACTGGCAGCCGTGTGCCAGGCTTTAAAAAGGGAGTTTGGAAACAAATCACACCTTGGTAATAAAGTTTTAACAATAATGTTTTTTCTTGGCTGTGAAACGGGAGCAGTATAAAGTACTTGCACTCAATTGTATTCAAATGTGGTGCTGGGAGTTCCAGCCTGGCTCCTCACACCTCGGGGCTGGGTGTGTGCTGAACAGAAAATGTTAGCAGCCTCGGGAGGGCTCTAACCAGATGCTGAACTGCTTCAGAAAACACAAGAACACTGAGGACCAGAGCCATCCCTCTGGCATGAGAAGTTAAAACTCAAGGTTTAGAGTTGTCAGGCTGCTGTGCCTGAGCTACCCCCTGTGCCTCCCTCCCTGGAGAAGGGTTCTTTCCTGACCTCTGAAGTACTCTCTGACAACAGCCTTCACTTCATTAGAATTAAAAGCTTATCTTACCCTCTCTCAGTGAAGCTGCCCAGATTTGCCAGTCCATCTGTACCTTTACACACATTACATCACAAACATTGCCTCATTTGGGTTTTTTTAAGTAAAATCTCAAATAACGGGGAGCTTGGAGGAAGCTGGGCTGGTGGGAGTTGTCCCTGCCCATGGCCACAGGGATGGAAGGAGATGACCCTGAAGGTCCCTTCCAACCCAAAGCACTCTGGGGTTCCCTGATGGGAACTGATGGTCAGATCTGCAGTCAGATCTCAGCATGGGACACTCTCCTGGGGAGCCCAGCAGCTCTGCTGGCAACAGAGCAGGTTGCTGGGGAGGGGGCTGGAGGTGCTTCCATCCCCTGCCATCTGCATGGAGATGCCTGCACCAAGAACTCCTCAGAAGTTGCTGACTTAGGAAATGCTTTGTTCCAGAGAGTTATTTGAACACAGAAATTCAGACACTTAAGAACCTTTTGCACATGGTTAACAACTTCCATCAGTTCTGCTCTGGCTCTTTCTGGAAGCTTAATGAAATGCAGCTGTTAAGTGTTCTCTGAGCAGGTCTGCTCTGAACAACTGCAGGATGTGTCTGGCATGTCCCATCATGTTAATAAGCAAGCAAAAAATCATCTTGCTTAATATTTACATTTACTGGGTTATTTTTAGCTGGTGTTAAATTAGAGCTTGGCTGTTGCCCATAGTTAGCATGAGTTATTTGTTAGCATGCAAGGGGGGAATGGGAAGGGTGACTCTGCCTGTGCAAGGGCAGGGAGGGGAGAGTGTCCCTTCTCCTGCCTCCTTGGATGGGTGTCCCCAGAGCCAGGGAACCCCAGCTCCCAGGCAAAGATCCCCACAATTAGGACATGGCAATGCTGGGTGGCTGGGCTAGTCTTGCTTCACTTCCTTTTCAGTCCTGTACATATCACATTTTGCAGTGTGACTCAGAATCAGTGGAAAGAACCAGTTTCTGGTTAGACACTGAGCTCATCACAGCCAAGGTCTTTATGACTGAGATGTTACTGCTTCTTACTTAGTGTCTGTGCATACAAACAGACTGGGGTAACATTTCACTGCAAGACACTGCTGGAGGAATAGCTCTCTCAAATATTTAAAATACAAGCTTTAATATTTCAGTGCAACAAATAGCTGGGGTTTGCTTCTGCAGTTAAAGCAATAATCTTTTATTCTCTGTATTCCTATTTTAAGACTCAAAAAACACTGCATTATTCATCTCAATTAGAAATGAGAAAAAGAAATCAGCACAAGCCATTTGCTGGAGGGCTCCTGCAGCCTCCTGTGGATCACCCCCTGCCCAGCTGAGGGGCTCTCATCTGCCCAGTCTGCTGCCCAGACTCACCTTGCAGAGAACACCAGAGTCACCCAAGGACCTCACTCTTTGGGTCCTCTGCAGCTCTCCCCTTGAAGGAGCTGAAGCAGCTGCATAAATCCATCCCAGCAGAGATGGACAACTTCTGCACCATCCCTGTCTCCTTCCTCAGGGGGTTTCAGCTATCTTTGTCTCAACTCTAGGCTAGAAAAATCTGCAAAAGCAAATCTCCCAGCTGCCACAGACTCACTCCAAACACATTCCAACGTGCCTCTAAATGATCAGCACTTCCCAAGTGTTATTAGCATGGTCACAGTCTCCATGTGGCACACACTGCCCAAGGGGCATCCCCAGTGCATCTCCCACCTCTGTGCCTTTCCCTGCAGGATGGGTGCACTTGCACCAGGCTACACCAGTGGGTGTCTGCTGACACCCCAGAGGGAGGGTTTGTTCTCCCAAGGACAAGCTCTCTTCCAGCCCTGGCCTGCAGGGCACAGAGGGAGGTTTCTCTTCTTGACAAAGCTGCCTCTGGTCACCACCCTGCTGAGCTCATCCCAGCCCCTCAGGCAGATCACCTCCCCTAGGACAAGCCTCTGCTCCCTAATTCAGTCTGCTATGGACTGTCAGCCCATTCCTCCAGCACTATAAATCCCCAACGAGCTTCAAGTCTAACAATATTTAGAGATGTTATCTGCAGGACTCAACCGAGCCTTCAGAGTCCCATTATCTTACAATCTTTCCTTTTAAAAAATAATTTTTGACAGCCCAAGCTTTTTTTCGCCTTTTTTTTCCTTACTGCTTTGACCTTGAGTGAGTTTATTCCTTCCCGCTCTGCATATTTTAAACGTTGCACAAAGCCCTATATATTAAGTCTTTTCCTATAATAAATCATTAACCTGAATACAGTTAAATGAAATGCTTATTAACATCTCTCTGCATAATCCATTTAACAGAATTAGTCTTGCTTATTCAGACAACCTAAAGGGGTCCCCGCTTTTGTCTGCGCGGCATCGGCACTAAAGCTTATAATTATTTCTGGTTAATGCAGTCCTCGGCGTGAGGAAATGTTGCTTTGCACGTTTCTGCATAGTACTCTTCCTAATCTCTTGTATTAATTAGAGATAGTGATACAATATTACTTTGTTCCTTTCTATTCACCACCGGGAGAGGCGTCTCAGCATAATCCGATCGGGGCTGAGAGCGCACGGAGTATTTTCACAACTGCTGCCTCTTGTAAAACATCGGGATTATGGAGCATAATCACCAAATTAGAAGGAAAAAGGAGAGGTCGATAAGAGCCTGGGGACTCCAGAGGCTCGCACCCCGGGACCGGGAGCACCGGTCATGCTCTGGCAGCTGGGGGGGATGCTGAGCACTGCCCTCCTGCAGCAGGGAGCATGAGCCCAGCAAAGGTGCCGGGGGGGGGGTGAGAGATGGACCTGGTTCTGTGGGAAACTGATGGGACACAGGGAGCTGCAAGGCAAAGGGACAAACAAAGCAGAAACTTTACCACGTGTCTGTGGCCCTGCTGCTCACACAGATCTACCCCTAATTTCAGTGTATTAAGGGAGATCTGATATTGCTCATGGGAACATGGTGTAAAATCCCACACTGGTTTGGGTGCAAAATCCCAGACTGGTTTGGGCTGGAAGGGACCTTAAAGCTCCCCGAGTGCCCCCCCTGCCATGGTCAGGGACCCCTCCCCCAGCCCAGGGTGCTCCAAGTCCCATCCAACCTTCAGCACTGCCAGGGATGGGGCAGCCACAGCTTCTGGGGGCAACCTGGGCACCCAGGGGCTCAGCACCCTCACAGCACAGAATTTCTCCCTCCCATCTCCCCTCTTGCAGTCTGAGGCCATTCCCCCTTGTCCCATTGCTCCATTTCCATCTTCCTTTATATTTCAACCATTTCTTCTCTGAGCAGGCAGGGAGGGGATGGGGAATAATTCCCCAGCTCAGTTCAGGCCCATTCAGAGCCTCAGTGACCCTGGCAGCCATGCAGCACAGATGGATTTCATTCCAGGCCAAAGGCAGGTTTAAAGGCAGGTTTAAAGGATCTCTGAGAGCTTATTAAATTACAGTTTTGTACTGAAATCTTGTTTTTCAGGCCCAGCCATAGCACCCACACCCTGGCTCCTCTGTGGGGGGCAATATATTGCCCATGGATGAGCAAAACCAGCCCCTGCCCTCCACTGGCATCTCTGTGCCACCTGAGCTCAGCCCTTAGGGCACTTTATTCAAACCCAGAAATGTCCAGTCACTTAAACTGGTCCAGATTTGCTTCTCCTCCAGGTTTCTTTCACAACAACTTCTGGTGAGGCAGCTCAGGAGCTGTAACTCTTTGTATTATCAACCCAAGCCTGTGTCTTTCCCCCCATTAATTCACCTGGTGCCTTTGTGCTGGAACAATCCTGATATGATTTAATAAGCTTTAGAAAGATAGTACTGGTTCACACACAGGAAATCAGATTTACATAATTTTCCACTCGCATTTACAGCCACTGTAGTTGGAATTATCTTTACGTTGAGGAAACTTTTAATATGATAAAATGAAATACCACCTATGCCAGGCTTCAGCTTGCTGGCCAGGCTTTCGTAACAAATTAAATGTTGATTTGTCATACTGACTTATCACAGAAAGTTCCTTTTTAATGGGAAGAGAGTGCCCTGTCCTGCAGTTAGTCATGGTTATAAGTCACTAAATTAAACTTCAAAAATCAAGCTTCATCTTACAATTTAATTTTTTTTTGTTGTTACCTGAACCTTTCAGGGAGGGGCAGAATGAATGGGTTTTGATATTATCACACACTCTGTGCCTAATGAAATGGCAGATGCTGAGAAAGGACCTGGTAGCTCATAGCTCAGGTTTCTGTAGAGAAAGTGAAGGGATGTTTATGGTTCAGTGTTCAAGCTGAACAAGACCTGAAATTCAAGGCTTGTAATTCAAGACCTGAAATTTGCAACCTGCCAAAGCAATCCTCCCCCTGGCACCTGACCCACACCCTCCATCCCTCTGCCTGCCCTCAGGGATGCTGCTTTAGTTCTTTATTTTTCAGGCAGGATCCAACCCCTCACCAGCCCTGAGCTCTGAGGTGACCTTTCCTCTTTCTGCACACTCCTCACCTGTTTTTCAGTCACCACCTGAGTGGTTTCTCCCTTTTGCAGCCAAGGCTTTGGGTTGAGCACCCCCAGCTCACCCAAGATGGGTCATTGGGAATGAGCTTGGAAATTTCTGTTCCTCTCCTGCCTTTCCAACACCTCTTTCTCTGCAGGGAAAGGCCCTGAGCACCAGGATGTAGGCACCAAGCTGCCTCAGTCTTGCTCAGCATCCACCATGTTTCTGATATTGGTTCAGTCTAGTAAAAAGAAAATCCAAATTCTGCAACTTGTACCTCAATAAAGTGCCCAGGACAGAAGCAACACCTGCTCCTAGAATGGGCACCTGGCACCAGACCTGCCCAGAGATTATGGATCAGAATAATCTCTGTTAAACTCATGTAGTCTGCAAAGTCCAACCTCTGATGCCACTGTGCAACCACAGAGCAGAGGGTGCTGCACACATCTGAGAGAGGTGAGGGTTTCATGAATCAGATAAAAGAAAAATATTTGATCTGAGAGAAATTCTGTATAGAAACCTGCCAGCCAAAGTGGCCCTGTGGTGTTGATTTTTTTATTTATTAGTTTATTTAGCAGCTGCACAGCCCAATAGCATCATCTAAAGCTTCAGCTCAGTGCAGGCTGACATGACAGCTCTTTGGCCTTTACCTTCTCCTGCCTGGGCTTTTCCAAACCAAAATCCCCTTTTCCTCCCTGGGTCAGCTCCTGGACATCCAGCAGGTGCTGCCAATGACTGTCTCCACACTTGTTGCTCCACATTGATTTCTTATATTTTAACTTTTTTTTTTTTTTTTTTTTCCTTTCTATGTACTTACTGTAATATGTACTCAGGAATTTGAGAAGGGCTTTGTATTAAAGCAAGTAAATACAATTTCTTCAAAGAGACTGAAAATAAATATGAACCTCTTTGGCTAAGCAAAATTGTCAAACTTTGGCTTCTGAAGTCAGACAGAAACCGAGCTGTTTTCTCAAAGGTCTAAATATATTCACCTCTCATTGATTTCAGGGGGGATCTTAATGCTCAGTAACTTTGAAGCAGATAAATTATTCAGTTGTTTAAACGTGAAGTGCTCATCTGATGTTAAGAAGTCCCATTTTTAAATGTTTGCAGTAATGACCACTTCTCTCTAGAAGGGAAGGGAAGGAATGGGCAGGGCAGGGAAGGGAAGAGCCGCCCAGCAGGGCAGCAGGAGGGCTGGGCTGCCTTTCCAGCCTTCCCTCTGCTTTTCAGAGGGAGGATTTTGCTGCCCTAATTGTCCTCTTAGAACAAGTAATGCAGATGAAGAATGTGGAGGTCTAGGAGTGGAAATTTTCACTTAACCTTTTTTTTTTCCTCTCTTTGCAGCTCCCAGTACAGCCCAGTACGGGATCACCGGTGACGCCGAAGTCCTCTTCTCCTGCTGGTACCTTGTGTTGACACTGTCCTCCCTCACCAGCATATTCTACCTGAAGAACATCATTCTGCACTAAGTGTAAAGACCCATAAAAGGCTTTTAAGGATTCTCTGAAAGTGCTGATGACTGGATCCAATCTGGTAGAGTTTGTTAAAAGCAGCGTGGGATATAATCAGCGGTGCTTACACGGGGATGATCGCCTTCTGTAGAATTGCTCATTATGTAAATACTTTAATTCTACTCCTTTTTTTTTTTTTTCTGATTAGCTGCATTACCTTGTGAAGCAGTACACATTGTCCTTTTTTAAGACGTGAAAAGCTCTGAAATTACTTTTAGAGGATATTAATTGTGATTTCATGTTTGTAATCTACACGTTTTCAAAAGCATTCAGTCATGGGCTGCCGAGTGGCAGGCCGTAGTTTACAAAAAAAAGAATATATTGCAGTAAAAATGTGCTTCTTTAAGGCTGCAATACAAATATTCAGTTCCCTTCTTAAACAGCATTCTATCCACATTTACACAGAAGCGTTTTTTCTTTTTTGATAAAAAAAAATCTAATAATATTGCCTTCAAAAAATTTCTTCAAAATATTACACATATCTAGATTTTCTTCTAGCATGATATTCAGGTTTCAAGAATGAGCCTTGTATTATAACTGCATTGTGCAGTACTGCTTTTGGTTTTCTTTCCTTTCTCCTGCAAAGTCAGCATGGGTGTGCCTTCATAAAACACTCCTTTCCTCTTCCTCTCCAACCAATCTGGAATGTTTTTGGGAAATGCTAACGCATCCTTTTGAGCATAAGAAATCTCTAGTGGAGGACAAAAGGTGCCATTGGCTAAAAGGAAAAAAAAACCCCTCTGACACCTCCAGGGGGTCATCAACCTGCTTCAGACTTAAGTTTCAGGCAATCAATCAGTCAAGGACAGCACCAACTCCTTCCTCTGTTCTCCATCCAGCACTAACCAGTAGCTGACTCCTGTCACAACTGGTTTTCCCATTGCAAAGCAGAGCACAGGAATTATTTTGAGACATCTTCTGAATGTAGGAGCGAGTCCCTTAGTCATCCTCAATCCAAATTCCTAACTGGCTGTAAATGTGAGAAGCTCAATCCTCCCTTTTGTATGACTGGCAAAAACTATGTGAATCCGTATTTTTCTTGCACTTAATTTTGTACTGGTTTGGCTAATTTAGCAATGATAAAGGATGCTTTTAAATATTAGATATCTGAAAATACATTAAGTATCGAGCAGAATTTTATATATATACATATATATATATATAAAATACATATATCTATATTAAAACGAGGTTGCTCCAATGACTGTACTGAAGTGCATGTTGCCATCCAGGATGGAATCATCTCCCCAGGCAGGGGCTTCCCTCCTGCTGCACTAACCCTGCCCAACCCTCTCTCCAGGGCAGCTCAGGCCCCAGACTCCATCCCCTGGTCCTGCATCCCATCAGGATCTCTGCCGTGTCCCTCAGGGGAGGATCAGGATGGCACAGATCAAACACCACTGATCTGAGAGATCTGAGGGTTTGAGAGAGCCCTGGGTGGTGGTTACACCAAAGGCTGCTGAGGGTTTACACCTGAATTACCAACACCACCAGTGTGAAGTGCTGGGGCACCACTGTGCCCAACAGCCTCTGGGTGCCAGCTGCCCTGGGGACCCCAGGAAACCTTCCTTGCAGCACAGCTACTGGTGACAAAACCAGTAAACCCATCACCAACGCTATCAGCCCCGTGGTTTGGATCCAAGTCCAGCAGGTGACACAATGAGTACAGTTAGAGTACAGTTAGAGTACAGTTAGAGTACACCCCAGGTGCTTGTGGCCAGGGACACCCCAGGGGCACTGCACAGTTTCCAGTTCAGTTCAGGGACCCCCCAGTTTTTTGGCAAGGCAGGGGCTGAGCTCCCCACACACCCTTCCCTTCCCTTCCCAAGCTGAGGTGCAGTCAGTCTGGTGTAGCTACAGGGCAAGGGTGTGAACCAAAACCTGTTGTCTGCAGACCAGAGCAGTCACACCCCCGGGGTGTGGTTGGTGACAGACTGCCCTGTTCCTACCCTGTTCTTTACTGCCCTGTGCTAAGCAGTCACTCTCTTCAGAACTGTGGCATTTTTTAAAACCTGGAATAGCATGAGAAGATCCGTTCCTTGAGGAGACAGAATAAACCCCACCCAAATCACACTGCTCCCAGCCCTGCTTACTCTGATCTCTCTTGTATTGCAGCTTTAAAGTGCTCTGTTTTAGAATCCATTGGCTAGAAACAGTGGTGCTGCAGGAAGCATCGTGGCAGTGCAGTTTTATGAAGAAAAGGAAAGAGGATACACAAAGCCCAACTCAGATGCCTCATCTCAAACCAAGAGCTCTTTCTATGCTGTGGCTGGATCTGACTCTGGATTTTGATGCCATATTTCAGGGCAGGGGTTCCTGACAGCTGGAACCTGGTGTGGCCAGCAACAGAATAGAATGAACATTGATTAAATACAGGGGGGAAAAGAATATAACTGACTGTTTACATTTGTACCAGGTAGAGACAGCGGATAACACAGATGAGACGTTCAGTCCCATCTCTGAATTCTGACTCCAATTTGGGGGGACGTTACTACTGATAGAACCCTAGGACACCAGGTTGGAAGGGCCCTCAAGGACCCCCGGTCCAACCTTTCAGCCTTATTTTCGAGCCCACAAAGCCCACAAACACCTCTAGGTGCCAATGGTGTTTCCTTAGCTGAAGTCAGTGTTTGCCCTGGGTCAGGCCTGGGTGTGGGGGGTGTGTGTGTGTGTGCAGGGCTCAGGGTGGTGGGATGGGAGGGTGTTCAGCTGCCCCGGGGGCTCAGCCCTCTGCCCCCAGGGACAGAGCAGTGCAAAGCCTCAGGCACCCATTAACCCAACAGGCATAGGACAGAGAGCTGAACAGCCTGAATTTTGGCAGGTTTGGAGCTGTAGGTGGTGTTGGTCAAATAAAGAAACTTGGTTCTTGGTGAATCTGTTCCATGCGGGGAACTGGGAATTGTGCAGATTGGGCCTTGCTGGGACCAAAGTGGACGGTGCAGACTGCTGCAAACTGAACACAGCATCTTACAAACCCTATCTGCCCTTTAATTTGTGGGTGTCTTTGCTTTAGGCAACTGTTTGAGGTATGTCCTATGCTTCTTCAAAGGATTTAACCCATACCGTTCATCTCTGTCGGGCAAATATTATTATATTTATTCCCACCTTTCAAACGTGACAAATAAATGGCTGAGCTCCAAGCAGTACACCTGAATATTTATATTGAGGTTGTTGTCCCCGTGGGGAGCCCCCAGAGCCTGTCACCCCCTGAGCTGGTGCAGTGACTGAGGTCTGCAGTGGCCATGGCACGGGGGCAGCTGGGGACACAGCTGCTGGTCCTGATCTTATCCTGGTACAGAACTAAAGGATGCCTCACAGCTTCTTCAGCAAATGCAGCTCCTCAAGGGTTTATAACCTGGCAGGAAATGTATCCTTCATAGCCAGACAGCTTTTTTTAATTTTTTCAATATATGTATTTATTTAATTACGTATTTTTTTTAGAAACCATACTGTTTGTAAGACACGGGAGTGTTAAAGACCATCACCAGTGAAAGCTGTTGATTTGCACATTTTCAGAGCTAACGTTCCAGACCAACAGTGACAAGCAAGATGCCTACCAAAATCTTCCCTTAGTCCCTAGTAACTGTGTTACAAAGGATGCATATACCAAAATAACTATTTCCATGGATAAAACAATATGCCTTAAAGACTAAATATGCATTTACTTCTAAGACTGGGCCAAGCCCGTGCCCAGTCTGGAGGTAAATAATCCATATTTCATAGCCTGCCATGGAGGGTTTGTTTCTTTGGAGAAAAGAAAGGGGGTTTTCCCACCTCTCTGGCCAGGCTACGGCTTGCAACATTAAACTCTTTAAAACAAGAAAATAGTTAAATAGAGAATTAATAATCTTAAAAGCCAGGAATTAAAATGTCTCCATTCAGCCTTAATATTGAGAGTAGAGGAATCAGGGTTGCCAGGGAAGGGAGGAGCTGCCTGGGAGTCGGGGCAGGGCTTCTCACTCCTGTTCTGTGTCTCTGGGAGCAGAGAGGGAGGGAGGGAGGGAGTGATGCTGTGGCCAGAAACCTCCTCAGCTGCAAGGAGCCAAATCCAGGGGCAGCACGAGGCGCTCAGGGTCGTTAGGAAGGGATTTTCTGCACCAAAAATCTCCAGCAGCAGCAGCAAGGGTGGGGAGGGTTTATCAGGGCAGCACTGAGCCCATCCCTATTTGTTCCTATCACTCCCTGCCTGCTTTACCCCTCATTCAGGAAGAGCTCCAAGGTCCCTTTGTATTAGGAAATCCCCTCTTAAAAACCCCAGAGCTGAGCAGATCTCCCCCTTCCCGGGAATTTGCTTTCAGCCATTCCCATCTGAAGGCTCTCGGGGGATGTAAACCCCATCCCCGGGATGAGCAAACCCCCTCCCTGCCCTGCCTGACCCCCCCTGGGCTCCATCTGAGCTGTTGGGGGGCTGCAGAGCTGGAGCCAGCTCATCACCCCCAGGACCCCGGAATTTGCTGTAATGATGCCTTGAGTCGACGGCACCCGGGGATGGGAGCGGTGCAGGAGGGTCCCACCCCTCCTTTGCTCGGGCTCCAGCCTCGCTTCTCCCCCGCGGGGAACCTGGAACCCACCCGCAAACAGGGATGAAAACCAGCACGGCTGGGAGTCATTTTCCTCCCGGCCCTTTTCATCCCCTCAGCCCCGTAAGGAGAAGAAATGTGATTTCTGCAGCCAGCAGTGCAGGGACAGGGCAGGAGGAGATGGGCTCCAGCCACACGGGTTTCCCCTCTTACTGCTGAGAATGAAAGTTCTTGTTATTCCACCACTATCCCTTTCTGCTTTTATTCCGTGCTGCCAGATTAAAACAAACAAAAAAAATGTTTAAAAGCCTAAAATGATGATATACATTGTACTTGGTATCCAGAGGGTGAAATCTGGTCTCTGTAACACACATCCACCCGTCCCCACGGTATTTTTGCAGCCCAAACCCACGTTCCACACAGCTGTTTATGTGCAATCCCCTCAGCTTTGCCTCTTAGCAAACCCGGTCTGGCCATGAGCCCATAGCTGCCACTAACCCCACCAAGTGAGCATCCCCTGAGCCCTGCAGCACCTCACGGGGAGCTGCCAGGGACACTTCTTCCCTGCCTCATTTCTGTTGTGGTTTCTCATATGAAAAAAAAAAAACGACTGCCACTTCTGCAGGGTGGCTGGGGAGGAGCAGCCATTTAAGAGGTGCTTAACATCTCCGAGATGTCACTTGAGCTGAGGCCCTGCTCCCAGGGCCAGCAGCCAGCAGGGATCTGGGCTCTGGAGAAGCCACGGGAGGCTGCACGGTTCATTAGGCTATGAAAGCTTTAAAGTGCTCAGGAACTGGGTTTCTTCTCTCATTTAAGCAGATTGCTGAAAGCAATGGGTTGTTCTTCCATGGAACTCTGGACTCACTCTTTTCTTCATTAGCTTTGACCTTTTGGCATTTATTACATTAAGGCAAATTAAAAAAAAAGAAAACTAGGTACTTTGGAGTAACCTGCTGCAAATTCACTCCTTCTGAGCTTTTAGAATTAGGGAGCCTGGGAGTTTGGGCCAGGGGAGCAGTGCATCTCATTTGCTGCTGTTTTCTCTATAAAGAGGATTTAACATTTATTTGCCCAAAATTAAGGATCATAGGCCCCTGTGAATCATTTCTAAACTGCATGCAGCAAGCTGGGTGCACGTGTCCTCCCTTCCTTCCTTCCTACCTGGGTATTAGGAGCAGAAAACTGGGCTGGGACATCTTCCCATGGGCTGCTCCCTGGAGCCAGGCTCTGGTTCCCATCCTGCTCCCAGTGAGCAGAACACAAACTGCTGAGGCATCCATGTGGAGTTTGAGGCAATTCTGAGCTAAATTAAACAACGTGCTTGTCACAGGCTTTGGAAGTTTGCTGCTGGGTGATTTGCATCAATCTTTTGAAATCTCTGCAGATGCAGCCTCGTGCTTTGGCTGCT